>NC_140249.1:16542676-17225176 GCF_949987555.1 Borostomias antarcticus | reverse complement strand
TTTCGACAAAAGGGTCACTTAGTTGGTTCCACTTATTTTAGAGGTGTCCTCCCTGTTTCCCACTTGCCTCTGAACTCCTTCCAGGCAGCCAGAAGGTTGAACCCTAATGCTAATGCTCAGCTGTATCTGAGAAGCGTCATGCTCTGCCCCTACGGATTTATCTGAGTGCATTAGTTTATTAAATATTTTATGGTGCAGAGCACATGGAATATGTACATACTATCAACTGTAAGTGCGTGTCAACTAGCCTCTCGTGAACCGCGTTATGGAGAAGAGCAATCGATTTCTACTGACATGACAAAGTGTCGGTGCTTTTAACAATCTCTTGAGAAGCATGGAAGAACTATATACTCAAGTGTTAGCAATGTATATGGTGGGATGCAGCCAGAATCAAGAACACATCATTTACTAAACATTAAAAAATTTGCCTTGCCTTTTTTTCCAGTAAAGGGCACTGAATGCACAAATAAATGCAGTATTTATATTTTTAATGATGTCCTTTGCGAGAAGGAAACATTGCGTGTTCCAATTATAACTGACTAATTGCCTCTAAAGACATACTGCATTACTGAAAGCTTCCACTATTTGCAAACACTAATAAGAGTGCGTTTGACAGGACCATTAGAGTTCAGATTTATAACTAACAATTAGAACATCTGTGATGCGCGTTGATTCTGAAAGTCCCACATAACCAGGCTGAAGCTGAGAAGTTGCCATGACAGCAGTAGATAAATGGGGACATTATTAATGCGCTATAAAGCCTAAAACCCCAATAAATATGATGATGAATTATGCCCTTAAACAAGCTATGGGTTTGTAATGAGCACAGTTATACGAGGAAAATAGACCTCCCGTATAATTTCATGAAACTATTTGACTCCTTGTCTTGGATGGTGGTGTAAAGATAATGAAGAAATGCAAAAGAGTACAGTTTATCTATCTGGGCTTGTTTGAACCCTTGTTTATTGACTTTCACAAGCTTAATGAAGGAAATAACCTGTCAGGTCTTTTGAAATTAAACAACCATTCCAGAGTCATTACACTGGAATTCTCTTTTCCAATAGCTGTTTAGATGATTCCCATTCAGCGAGCAGTGAGCATACTCTACATCTACAGGGTTACTCTAGAGTTGGTTCCACACCTACAGTGTCGGACTCCAGCTGAACAGATGAACAAGCGTTAGACTACATTAACATCAAATACTGAACCCGTAGTTCCAACAGTCTTTGCTATGTGTGCTTCGGCTTTGAAGCGATCAATCAGTTTCAAACCTTGCATAATTTAGAGAGTTGGGGAACGTGGTGCATTTCTTGAAAATTAATGGGTTTGAAAAGCAAAAGAATGGGATGCTATTTATGGAACGTGAACATCTGTGGTACACCTACCCACAAAACTGGACGTCAGCAAAGCTATTCTTAACGCATCTCATTTCCGGACTCGATGACCCATTAAAAAGTTCCTGGCATGTGAAGAGGCAAGAAGCCAAGCCCATCCAATATCTTTTAGAAATAGGGTTTTTCTATCACTCCTTACAGGCCAAATACTGAAAAAAATGTATTGCAATTTCTCAGGTATTTAAGCTAATTAAGCCATCATCATACATATCAACACATAAGTAATAACATGTACATGTATGTGACAAATCCATGAAGCCCCAATCCTGTCACTTAGTATCCCAGAGGGAGGAAGGAAACCTCAGCCGGTCATTTCCAGCACCATGGAGAGTTCCTCTCAACTCGCTGCCGAAGTAGAAAAAGAGCCTGATGTTTAATGCAGGAGGCCAATATAGTCCAGCACCACTTTAACTCCCTTCTGAGCTCTCAGATCTGACACACGAATTGTAAACGATGCTTCTATAGCAGTTAATATGAGTTCTGAGGAGTTCTGAATCGCTATGTTGAACTAAGCCTACAGGCCCGTAGCCCGTTACAGGGAGAAAGTTCTGGAAAGGAAGAAAAACAAACGGGAGCACGAAATGAAAGAAAACTCCCACTATCTCCCACTGGATCAAATTCACAGTTAGCGATAGCAGACCTTGCTTATGGGAGTAAGCAGGAAACAGGAAATGAGGGGGGATGAAAGTGACTTTAAAGATAAAAGTCCATGGCATATTGAAGCAAACATTTACCTCACATCAAACACTGGGCTCTTTGAAAATGCAACCCTCCCATTCTGAAGGCCTGAGAGGGTCCTGGCGCAAAAGAGAGAGAGAGAGAGAGAGAGAGAGAGAGAGAGAGGGAGAGGGAGAGAGAGAGAGAGAGAGGGGGGGGTGGGCGGAGTCTGATACCCCTGGTGCTCTCAGGTGGCGTGCCTCCTGCCCACGATATATAGTATGTCAATGTATAAATGAATTACAAACATCTGTGATGGGGATAAGCGCCGGACTCTGCTGGGCTGAGATGAAACCATGCAGAGTACAGGGAGGAGGAGAGGGCTGGCCAAGCCTTAGAGGAAGAAGGTGGTGAATGAAGATGAGCTTAAGGGCCATATCTATCTTCTGCGTGCACAGTAAGTGTTTATGTGGATTGTCTCCGCCCCAGCCCATTTAATTGCCCCATGGGGAGAGATTAAGTTGTATTGTCTCTTGGTGTGGGCCTGAACCTAGTTGAGGAGAGAAAAACATGTCATCCCTCACTGCAGGAAGAACACAGTCCATAAGTCCAAACAGCAGGATGTGGCCCTAAATCGCTCAATAATACAGCCATTTAAAACCTGTTGTGTACAGTATGTGTGTGTGTGTATGTGTGTGTGTGTGTGTGTGTGTGTATGGGCGAGTACTCTCTAGCAAGTAGGGCTGCACAATGTCATCCTCAACACAATGTGCACATCGCAGGACATTTTGTTACTTTTACTATATTTTTTGTAACTATTTTTTTAGGACGTGCAATGTCATGCAAGGCAAATTAACACGTCATGCTACAAGTTTTTTTGCTGCTTGATACAAAAGGAAAACTCTAATCTACAAGAGAAGTCTGACTGATAACAATTTACTCCAATTTAAGGGTTCTTGGACACAGAGTTTGTTACTAGTGAGCGACATGCACACTCTGCATGCACAGCGAACCACCAATCACAATCATTCTTCATTATTCAGTCATCTGGTGAAAATTCCTGTTTCCCTTTTTTTTTAATATCATAAATACATATCGCAGGAAAAAATATTGCAATGTCAGTTTTTTTCCAATATCATGCAGCCCTTCTAGCAAGAGTAACTGACCCACCACTGACACACCCAGCTCCCAATTAACTCATTAACTTATTAACATTCCAACTGAGCTAATAGTAACTAGTGTGACATGATTACCCAGTCCTGTCAGTGGAGTGACATCATGCGTTCCTGATGGAGGGAAGTCTCTTCATGGATCTTGGACTATTTTCAAAACAGTCAGTGTGATTTCCAGTTTCCTTCGACGTGTGAGTGGAGTCCACAAGTAAATGAGGCCAGTGGTATAAGAGGAACTGTGTAGCCAGGTTCTATTCACTCTAGGGGGGCTAGATTCCTGGTTCAAAATCTTGGTTGGTGTCGTCGTTGGTAAATGTGTAGGAGGGGGCTTGTGTTATTTTTTATTTCTTTTAGGGGTCCTATGGAAGTAGGAACCCTATTGTTATTGTTAGTATTTAGGGCTCCTATGGTAGTAGGAACCCTATTGTTATTGTTGGTATTTAGGGGTCCTATGTAATAGGAACCATATTGTTATTGTTGGTATTTTCTACTATTATTCTTTTACTGGAAATGGTCAAATAACTCCAAAAGTCCTTGACCAAAAATGCTCAAAATTTGCATGTTGAAACTAGAGGCTATTACCATGATTTGTCCATAGGTGGCGCTATAGTAACAGAATCAAAATGCAAATTTCCGCCCCTTTAGATGAAAATGTATGAAATGTATGATGCATGTTACTTTTTTATGTACTTTGACAAAAATGTACAAAAGTTGGTATACTTAGTGCCTACGCGGAAGCAGGAAGAGAAAACCGCCATGAGACCTTAAATCTGAAAAAATATGAATGGTAGTGAACGTGAGAAAAAATATTTCTTGATCCCGATTGAATTGTGCCATGACCATCACATATGATGTTCGTCAATTTAAAACATACATTTTACTCATCTCGGTTAACTCGCAAGTTAGCTAATATTAGCTAACCGACTTTACACTTGTTTAACACTCACCAAAAACTTATAAGGCCGATCTCGCATGCCAGCTCTTACAGAACTGCCAGGCTCTTACAGAACTGACTAACACTCCTTTCGCATTCATGCAGCTCTCAACATGGCCAGACTTCTGTTTTCACCTCTTTTAATCATTTTAAACTTATTCTGAAATAACTGCTTGACAGTATTACAACAAACTGTGACTTTCTTGACTTGCAAGATTATGATTTAAATTGATCACATATGTGATGGTCATGGCACAATTCAAAGAGGATCAAAAAAGCTCTTCCTGCTTCCGCTTAGGCACTCTATATGGGGAACACTACACAGGGAACTTGTGAGTTTAATGCAATTATTGTAAGCCGCTTTGGATAAAAGCATCAGCTAAATGACTTTGATGTAATGTAATGTAACACTACTGTTAACCCTTAACACTACCGTTAACCCATAACACTACTGAACACTACGGTTAACCCTTCCACTACTATGAATCCCATCTCTTGTATCCGGATGCTTTCCCTCCACTTTTAAGACTGCCAGAGTTACCCCCCTCCTGAAGAAACCATCTCTCTACCCTTCTGACATCAAAAGCTACAGACCGGTTTCCCTTCTATCCTTTTTTATCGAAAACACTTGGATGTGGTATCTTTAACCAACTATCTTCGTATCTCCACCAGAATAACCTCTTTGATGCCCACCAGTCCGGGTTCAAGGCTGGACACTCGACGGAGACAACTCTCCTTGCAGTGACGGAGTCAGTCCATGCCCTGAGAGCAAACTCTCTCTCTTCTGTCCTGATACTCCTGGACCTGTCAGCAGCGTTTGATACGGTAGACCACCAGATCCTCCTCTTAAGAAGAAAGGCATCACTGGCTCTGCATGTTCCTTTTTTGCATCCTACCTGATGAGCCGTTCCTACCAGATGACATGGAAGGTCAATGTCGGAACCGCATAGTCTGAGTATGGGGGTTCCACAAGGGTCAGTCCTGGGTCCTCTCTTTTTTTCTCTCTAGACTACATCTCTGGGTTTTGTCATTCGCTCACATGGCTTCTCCTATCACTGTTATGCCGATGACACCTAACTGGTCCTGTCATTTCCCCCTTCTGACACACAAGTGGAGACACGCATAGCTGGGTGCTTGGCTGATATCTCAGAGTGGATGGCGACACATCATCTCAAGCTCAACCTGGACAAGATTGAGCTGCTGTTCCTCTCGGGGAAGGGCTGCCCGCACCAGGACCTGGCCATCACCATTGAAGACACAGTGGTGACGCCGACTCGGATTGCAAAGAATCTGGGTGTGACCCTGGACGACCAACTGTCGTTCTCTGCACATATCACATCCGTCACACGCTCGATTCCTTCTCTACAACATCAGGAGGATTCGCCCTGTCCTCACTGACAAAATGGCGCAGGTGCTCATCCAGGCCCTGTTCATCTCCCACCTGGACTACTGCAACTCCCTCCTTGCTGAGGCCCAGGTGTCAGCCATTAAACCCCTGGAACTTGTCCAGAAAGCTGCTGCTCGCCTGGTGTTCAACCACCCCAAGTTCTCCCACACAACTTCCCTTCTCCGTTCTCTACACTGGCTCCCTGTAGCAGCTCGCATACAGTTTAAACCTCTGGTTATAGCCTACAGGGCAATGAAAGGAACAGCTCCCTCCTACCTCCAGCTAAATGACAGTAATGTAATGTACAGTGGATCTGGAAAGTATTCACACCCCTCCGTTTTACACATTTTGTTATGTTACAGCCTTATTCCAAAATGGATTAAATAATTTTTTTCTCTCATTAATCTACACACAATACCCTATAATAACAAAGTGAAAACATTTTTAGGAATTTTTGCAAATTTATTAAAAATAAAAAGACTGAAACATCTCATATACATACGTATTCACACCCTCTATTCAGTACTTTCTTGAGGCACCTTTGGCAGTGATTACAAGCCTCAAGCCTTCTTAGGTATGATGCTACAAGCTTGGCACACCTGTATTTGGGGGATTTTTCCAATTCTTCTCTGCAGATCTTCTCATGCTCTGTCAGGTTAGATGGGGAGCGTCGCTGCACAGATATTTTCAGGTTTTTCCAGAGATGTTCAATTGGGTTCAAGTCTGGGCTCTGGTTGGGCCACTCAAGAACATTCACAGACTTGTCCCGAAGCCACTCCTTTGTTATCTTGGCTGTGTTCTTCGGGTCATTGTCCTGTTGGAAGGTGAACCTTCGCCCCAGTCTGAGCAGGTTTTCATCAAGGATCTCTCTGTACATGGCTGCATTCATCTGAAAAACATCCCCACAGCATGATGCTGCCACCATGCTTCACTATAGGGATGGTATTGGCCAGGTGATGAGCGGTGTCTGGTTTCCTCCAGACATGACGCTTGGCATTCAGACCAAAGAGTTCAATCTTGGTTTCATCAGTCCAGAGAATTTTGTTTCTCATGATCTTAGAGTCCTTTAGGTGCCTTTTGGCAAACTCCAAGCGGACTGTCGTGCCTTTTACTGAGGAGTGGCTTCCGTCTGGCCACTCTACCATAAAGGCCTGATTGGTGGAGTGCTGCAGAGATGGTGGTTCTTCTGGAAGGTTCTCCCATCTCCACAGTGGAACGCTGGACCCATTGGTTTGATTTTTGGGGGGCATGGAAGGGGTGCTACAATGAACACATAACGGGGTTAATTTGCAGAAGAGGGTGTGTGAAAAAGTATTGGTGCTAAGGTGTTAAAATGAATATGGGGTATGATTTGGAAATATAGTAGATACTGTAAGTATGTCGATTTGTATGTTTTGATTAGTAATGTTTGATTTGTATGAATGTTTTGTATTCAGGTTAGGATGTTGGGTCGGAGACAAATATCTAAGATGCCATGTTTTGTGTTAATGAAACGGAAATAAAATCATACGAAAAAATGTCACGCTGCTCCTCCAAGCGACACCTGACAGCAAACGGAGAACTGCTCACTACACTCTCGTCTCTCCGTTCCCGCGAAACTGTTCTGCCCTCCGACATTTATCCCCAACCAGCGAGGACCCGCTCTCTCTTTCTGAATGCTGTCTCCCTCGACCCACAGAAATAATGAAATAAACCCAGCAGATGTGAGGCGTCCAATGGAGCGTGCCTAAAATGTCTCTGACTGTATCGGCATGCACTTAATGCTCTGCCATCCGCTCGTTAGTCTGCCAATTAGGTGGCCTGATTTCACACAGATATTTAGAAATGCTGCTGTCGTTCATGGGAAACAGCAACATGAAAAGACTCCTAACAAGTCTGGGCCTCGGGGCCAGAGATGATCTCACTACTCGAGAGACGGCCTTCAAATCAACCCAGGAAAAACAAGACATTCCCATTCCATTTATTTCTCAACATATTATGGTGAAGCGAAGCCACCGTAGTCCTGGACTACTAGCCTACTTCAGTTCAGTCACTCACTCACTCACGGACATTACGGGTAGGCTTAGCTCCGATGTGACCCCAGAGATACGCTGTTGCTCCTCTAATCTGGGGTCACGTATGTAAGGATATAGAAAAGGGTGACGCTGCTGCAGCATTCACTTTTTGTGGCAGCACTGTGACGTATCGTACAGAGCGTGCGCTATTTCCGGTAGAGCATAGAAGAAGAAGCGGAAAACCCCAAAACGAAGGAACAGTGAGTGAAAAATAGGCTATAACAGTGGTTATTTCACCTATAAACGAACCGACAAGGCCCCAACATGACAAAAGATATCTACAGGAATGCATGGTGAGCGTCAGATTTGAAAGTCGCCGTTTGGAATAGTCCGGTCACCCTTTTCTTTATCCTCTCTGGATCTCTGGGGTCACATCGGGGCTAGGGTAGGCTACATTACTTGTCACTCATGGACATTGTGTGAGCGCATACGCAGTGCGCCACATAACCATACACATACTGTAGGCTAACTCAAATAGTCTAGTACAACGCTAGTCTCGACGCAAGTAACGTTAGTGTGCTCAGTGTCAACAATATGCACGACGCGGGCGGATCCCTACAAATAACACCAAGGTCTGTGGTTCCAAATTCTCAGCAGAGATGACAGCACATCCATTTTTCAAACAATCCAATTTCAGCTCCTCAAACTAAATAACACCAGCGCAAATCTCTCCTATATACCACTTTCTCATGTGCGTAAAACACATATAAATGTGTGAAAGCACAATATATCAGCAGATTCAGCTTATCGACTAGAGCAAATAATATAGCTTACATAGAAGTGTACATGGCGGGCCTTCAGCAATGGGCTTAACTGCAACCTCTAGGCCTATTTAGATTCACTGTGCATGTCTATTTCCATTCTCAGTTTATGTTCTATGGAGATCGTTGCCAGTCCACGATTGAAGCATACAGACTAATAACCATGAGTGACATTTACATTTACAGGTGTACTGCTTTGTAATCTCTGCGTTTTATGACTTTTACATAGATGACGTTGTATAACTTGCACGTGATGTATATCATTCACACAAAATAGCCTATTACTAGGATGGTCTGTACATTTGTTACTAATCAAGCTCTCCCACAAAAAATCAGTACACACATACCATAAATCCTCTAATAGTGGCCGGGGCCTTTATTTACTGAGCTGCAGAGAGCCTCAGGCCTTTATTGGAGGTAGGCCTATATTAGAGGCAGGCCTTTATTTCTTAAAATTAAACTCTCACTCTGGACATAATCCCTTAATTTCAGGACTTTGCACAAAACATTGCACAAACCAAAAAATATGCCCTGTGTCATCCAACAAAACAAATCAAAGATCAAAGAACATTCACAGCACATTCATTCACATTCACACACATTCTCTCTCTCTCTCTCTCTCTCTCTCTCTCTCTCTCTCTCTCTCTCTCCCACACACACACACAAACACAAACAAACATGTGCTCTCTCTTTAAATTTCACATCAAACTTTCTTCTGGTCGGCGCCATGTTTGTTACCACCTCAAACAACGTCCCTAGCAACCCAAACTACCGTAAAGCCCAGAGCTTTTTCCCCCTCACTTTTTGACCCGGCCTGTATAGGGAGCCAGCCTGTATTTGTCCATGTTGACCGTGCCCTCGGCCATTATAAGAGACCCGGCCTATAATTGAATACAGGCCACTATTAGAGGATTTACGGTATATGGTTATTCGTCTATAGGCTTAATTAAGTCTGTCCTGTTTCATTATACTGTGGAGGTAGATTTTTATGTTTCACTTTCAACTTCTCCTGTAGACTACAACTGAACATTTCAATGACAGTGCTTGGTCCTTCAACAGTCTCCTCTTTTTATATTCGCAGCCAAATAATTGTCTATGTCTTTTAGACATAGCCTACGTAGGCTTTTGCTTCCATTTTTCGTTATCCTCAGTCATGTCTAAGGAGGCGGAGGCGAGGGAGGGAAGGAGTGAAGGAGGCAGGTGCAGCGTGATTGACACATTCCTCAGTAATTAACGCACCCATTCAAATTTTTAAAAAGTAATTGTGTTAAACACAAGGCTCACTTGCTCACACTCACTCGAGGGAGAGAGAGACAAAGGCAAATGACTTCCACAGTACCCCGGTGTAAAACAGACGAATTAAAAGTGTTAAACAGATTACAAAATGTCCAAAACAAAATCTTATTTCACAAGAGTAAAACCAAAGTTAAGTAATTACCTAGGCTACATCATGCTCCTACTAGGCTTACTATGGTAAGAACAAGATTGATTTAGGAAAGCAGTTTTGTGTGTGTGTTCATGTGTAGCCTAATGATAAAACAGGCAGGCTGATCTGAAGACAATGAGAAGCCTCGCACATCCAGCATAGAAGGTACAGATAATCACAGTAGCCTACCCTGGATCTGCGTATAATTGTCTGCACACGCTGTGGTCTATCCGCGATTCACGCTTGTTCAGATCGTGATGTCACTGTAATTTCTCCAAAAGCAAAGGATGCAGCAGAATATCTAAAATGATACATTGAAAACGGACAAGAATTGAAATTGTGCAAAATTATGCTTTTCTTAATGCAAGAGAAATTTCTTTGTTGTGCCCAAATCCTCCCCTTGAACAGACTTTTCCTCTCAAAGAAGATGCAGCCACAGCCTCTCTGTTCAAAGAGGGAAAAATACACTGCAGAGAGAAAATTTTAGAAAAACATAATGGTGCGCCATTTGAATAGTATAATAAACGACGAGGCCCATTCTCCACAATCCAGCGCCAAGCGCAGCTTGTCTCCACGCACCCACCTATCAACCTGTTGCCCAGGGACTGTGGGTGGAGATTAGCTGTTTAGCTATAACCTTGTACAGTGCATCTCTCCCTATTTTATAGGGTTAATGTCTATTGTAAAAAATAAATAAAAATCAAATCAAACCTACCCTGGGCTCGCACAAGGCCAGACTATAAAACCACAGAAATATAGTTCGATTCAGCACGAGAGAGACGGAGAGGGAGGGAGTTGGAAAGAAAAAAAGCGAGAGAGATGGAGTGGGAGGTAATGAATTAAAGCTTTGGGCTGCTCTGTTTGTCCCCCGCCTGCCCCCATCCTTCATCTCCAGAGCAGGGCCTGTAGATGCACCCAGCCATCATTAACAAACCAGGGTTCAAGCGACGAGAGATGGATCCTGACGCTGTCACGCCCTGACGGCAGCTCACCACTCTCTAACACACTCGTGCTCTCTCTCTTACACACACACACGCACACATAACACTCGCACACACATACTGCGGCACGCCAGAACATTAATTCAACAGGGACAGTTCACTTTGTCATTTTATCCCCATTCTCTAAGACTGCAGTCACCATAAAAGACATCAGTATCGGGAGATGTGAGCCAATTTGAAGCCGAGACAGGAGAAAGTCTGCAGATGCCTAGTGGCACAGAAGAGGGGAGGGTAGGGGGAGGCGGGCGGAAAGATACAGGATGAAGAAAGAGGGGAAGAGAGAGAGAGAGAGAGAAAGATAAGTAGAAGCGACTATAAAGGTAAAGGTATTGGAGCGTTTCCCAGGGAACCGTGCAACAGATTTCTTTGGCGGTTGACAGCTGTGCAGTGGCTTCAATTATAGCACAGCTTTTGATATCAACCTCATCCTGTGTACACTACATCTGTCAATGACAACAACGTTGACATGCTGAAGGCAAAGGCAGCATTAGACATCTGTAAAGCGCGGTTTACCATATGTGAAGATTCTGATACAAGTGTGTTGTAAACATGTGTTGCATGCATGCTGTTACTGCATAGCCAAGTCATGTACAATATATCCACTCAGTATACACTGTATTAGGTACTGTACACCTACAGTATCTAGTACCAGGTCCTGTAGGACCCCCATTTGCCTCCTGAATTCTTTGTGGCATTGATTCAAAAACGTAGCCTGGCGTCCCCAGCCTGATGTCGCGAGCTCACATTCAATTTCCCTCCGCAGATCAGTCTGGATATCCAACCGTTCTAACAGAATCCGCTCGAACTGAAATTTGTTCGTGCCAATCACAACCGTTTATCTAATATGGGGCGGGTTTAATAAGATGACGGAACAGAGGAGTGCCGTAGAGGCATTTTCGCTGATTGGTTGTAGGTTTGTCCAATTGCATCCAGAGGCATTTTGATCTCTGCCCGTTGGTAACGCCCCTTGGGAATAGGAAAGCAACAGTTTCCAGACCCTTCGCATTTCTGCGAATTGTGTCTGGCGAAGCCCGGCCTATCAACCATTTGCCCCTCCACACACCACTGTTGTAAACAGCTGTTATTTGAGCGTTTGTGACCTTTCTGCCAGCTTGAGCGAGTCCGTTCTCCTCTGACCTCTCTCGTTAACAAGGTGTTTTCGCCCACAGAGCTGCCGCTCACTAGGTGTGTTTATCTCACCGTTCTCTGTAAACCTTCGACACAGCGGGCGTGAAAATCCCAGGAGGGCAGCTGTTTCTGAGAAGCCAGTCTGGCACCAACAATCACACCACAGTCAGTGTCGGAGTCGATCATATTGCACGTCTTGCCCGTTCTTACGTTTGGTTGAACAAAAACCAAGTCAACATGCTTTCTATGTAGAATTGCTGCCACACAAATCGCTGTTTGGAGGAGCAGGCTGTTTTGCGTCAACGAGCAGGTGTATCTAATAAAGGGCCAACTGTACATAACATACGGGGGCCTGGGTGAATTTGGGTCCGCTTTGGAAGAGCTAATGGCGTCCTACTAGTGAAGGTTTACTCGGTACACCCAAGCAGCGTTCTCAAAGATGTTGTCAAACAACCTCTCAAACCATTTCTCTCTCTCCCCCTCTCTTTCTCCTTCATCTCCTGTTCTCCGTCTTAGTTTAATCAAAATGGTGACAAGAACCAGTGACTAGGGGCCGCGGCAATTTGGATTCATAAAAGTGACATATCTTCCTGACCGGGCCCTTGTGTCCACAGGCCGGCACTTAACGATCAAAAATGAGAGGGTGAGCAAGAAACGGAGCTAGACCAAGAGAGAGAGACCAACTGCTCTGGCATGAAGATGGATGACCCCACTGTACAGTGACCACATGCACTGACCACCCAGGCCACAGCCTAGCTAAAGCTTGACTAACTCATGTGGCTGACTGGGACTGTGTTCAATGTGCTAAAGCTGCTTAGAGCCGCCGGTTAGCAGGAGGGGATCGTGTTTGTACTCCTAAAACGAGCCGTGGTGAAGAACGATGCAGAACAGCACCTCATGGCACACAAGGGTAGAGACAGACAGTCTTATACAAGGTTTCCTTCTGGGATGTGTGCTACATGAAGATAAATACACAAGCAAGAATAATACTCTCGCATTTGGCCGGAAACTTCAGAAGCTTTCCATAACAGCCATTAATCACTTCTGTAAATAGGGTTCTGAGGAGCAATTAGGCAAACAAACAGTGCGTTATCTTTATACTAATGGGCCCATTTTCTAGTCACATTTTCCCAGCCATGTTTTACAACAGTAAAATAAGAATTCGGAGCCATCAATTACGTAGCTCAAATGAACTCCGCATAACTAACAATAAAACAGCTAAGCCTAGTTGCGCAATTCAGTTGAATGCCACTTCAGTTCCAAAAAAAAGCCCCCCCCCCCCCCCCCAATCAAAATGGACACTTTTTTGGCTAGGAATGATAGAGAGTTGCATTATATCAATCACTAAGGAGTTTTCCAGACAGAACCAAACATTGGGACTCGCTATATGTATGACAGAGACCGATTATAGGGGGAGAGTTCCTGAAATCCGGCCCTCAAAAAGGCATTAAACAGTGCAACGTCCCAGACTCATAAAAATCGGGTCTCAGAGGAGAGAGCGAGCGTCTCCTCCAGCTTATCATGGGACGCCACACCTGCCATCACAACACCGGCACTGACAGATGATGTTCTGTCTATAAGACTTCCTGGCGTCTCATCTACCCTCACAGTCGAACACAGGCCCCGTGTCCTGACTCTGGGATTCTCACTTGGGAGAGGGTGGGGGGATCTTTTCACAGAGGAAATGAAGAGTGAGGGGGGGAAAAAACGAGTTGTTTCTGAACGGTAGCAGGAGTCAGATCTGGTGCAGAGTTTGTTAGTTTTGTTGTTTGTTTGAGCGGCCTGGCCGGCGGCGGGCTGCTGAGGCGAGGCCGGAGGAAGGAACGCCGACTTCAGCCACAACGCACCTCTAAGACAGACCAAAACAAACAGCCCTCACAGCCGGGATCGATTACAACCCCCCCCACGAGTCCTAGTAAGCTCAGACAAGATGGGGAGCGTCCAACACGGTGGATTTATTTAAAGAGAGCATCATCAAGGAGAAGGGAGTGGGTCTGATTCCGCTGGCTAAATTACACCGTTAACTCCATCAAAGGAAAAAGAAAATCGACCGTCCCGCCTCCAACTGAGACGCCTCTCCAGCAATCTGCGACGGCGCTCTCCGCTAGCGAGATTCACGGGCGTCCTCCCGCCGGGCTGCCCGGACAAGCTCTCGGTCTGAAACCGGAAAAAAAAAAAAAGACTCCCATAAATCAGTCGCCTGGGAAGTCAAACATGCTTTAAACATGAGTCTGTGTCCTAGCAGGGGAGAGAACGCCACACAACACTAGTTATACGGGACGTTTCCTAGCCTAACGCGGCGATGTCTCTATGAATAGCAATCTGAAGCCCATTTATCACGCAGCGACAAAGACACCAGCCAGCGGATCCAGACGGCATGCTTCCTCTAATGGATTCCTATCCTTGTTTCGTCTCCCCAGCGGCCTCTGATTACCCTGAGTGATGAAATGATTACTAATGAGTAACGAGCCCCTACGATGGGGATGCGAAAAGAGGCGGGTGGGAGCAGACTCATCAACTCCCCTCCCCCCCCCCCCCCCAATCTCCTCCTCCCCCGACAGATGTGACATTGATGTGAAATGTGAAATGTTCATAACACTACCGGTAATGAGGCCAGCATGGACGCTGTAACTATGACATGTCTATACCTGGAGCTGGGATCACCAACCGGGCCTGTCACTGTGGGTACCAGGGCGACAGCCACGTGCCGGCGTCACGGCTACTGCCAAAACCACCCAGACAGTCTGTCTGACGGCCCTGCTCACATCCCTGACATGACTCACAGGCACACACATAATGACCTGTCACTGGGCTGCTCGCCAGGGTAACAAAATAAAGACAACAATAAAACCACACAGTAAAATCCAAATGGCCCATTCTAGGAGGGAATGGACCCGTTTTCCCCAATGCATTGCAGGATAAATATTTCATCCGCACAGACTGGCTACCGTATTTGCATAACACCTGTTTTGAGACTTGGGTATGGTTATTGGCATTGTTCCTGCCCCAGATAGAGGAATAAATAATGTGATAGAAATATACTTCTGGAAAAACTTAGAAATACACTGCTGGCAAAACCTGAATTGGAATCGTTGGCTTGCGGTCTTGACAAGCTAGAGCACAATCTGTAGACCTTTCCGCTCCTTGCAGTAGGGAACGAACTGTACCTCCCAACGGTCTCTAATGATGAGGATTTCCACCTCCTGTAGGTCTGAGGATGAAGAGGGAACCGCCCGGGAGGTGTGATTCACTGCCTTACTGATAAAACATTGCACTTAACTGGCTGGATTGCACAGTGGCAGTGCAAAGGACCACTGATTTTCAAAAGAGTAAGGGTGTGTACTTATATAGCGCTACCCTACTATCACTGGATGACCCGCTCTACCTCCTGAGCCACAGCCACCCTGACTAAAGAGCTAGAGTTTAAAGCTGGCTAGGCTACCGATGCTTTACACCTACGTTAGCAACGATTGTCGTGTTTTTGCAGACTGCAGATTAACTAGCCAAGTTAAGTTAGCTAGCTAATGTTAGCAAGTGCTAACGTTCACTGTCAAAAACTGACTCTTGTTGTCGGCAAACCTTTTTTATAGCCTGCGCTCAAGAGTTCAATTTTTTTCAACTTTTTCAATTTCAAAAAAAGCCTAGAGCTCATGGCGCTATACAGGAGTGCTAATATGTGCTTGCAACACAGCTCTCATCTCGATAGCGCCCTAGAGCTCATTACCCGTTGTAAACAACGAGAAAACAACGCCAGCTTTAAAATACAGCGTGTCCGTGGACACGCCCCTTAAGGTCACATTGTTGAGTGACTTTGATGAAAGGAGATATCAGAAGATTGACAGAAGTCCACAACCTGACACAGTGGTGCCAGGAGAACAACCTCTCTCTCAACGTCCCCAGGACCAAGGAGCTGATGGTGGACTACAGGAGGAGAGAAGACAGGCTGGGCCCCATCACCATCAGCTGGTCCACTAGAGAGAGTCAGCAACTACAAGTTCCTCTGTGTCCAGATCACTTAGGACCTGACCTGGGATGTGCACGCCCACCATGTGGTGAAAAAGGCACAGCAACGCCTCTTTCACCGCAGACGGCTGAAGAAGTTTGGCATGGGGCCCAAAGTCCTATGGGCCTTCTACAGAGGTGCAACTGAGAGCATCCTGACTGGAAACATCACAGTGTGGTATGGGACCTGCTCTGCCCTCAACCACAAAGCGCTGCAGAGGTTGGTGCGGACAGCCCAGCGCATCAGTGGATGTGAGCTTCCCTCCATCCAGAAGCTATACAACGGAGTGCCAGTAAAGCCTGCAGGATCATCAAAGACCCCAGCCATGGTGTTGGAGTCACGGGCTTGAGATAGTCAGGTAGCTGGCTCTCTCTTCAGATCGCCTTTGGATCGGCTTGTGCGACGGACCTTACACAGCAGGGACAATTGGACAATAGGCTGGGTGTGATTGACTACCAAATTGGGTGAAAATGGGATAAAAGTCAGAAATAAATGTATACAATTAAAAAAAAAAAAAAAAAAGACCCCAGCCAACCCAATCACAGCCTGTTTCAGCTGCTGCCGTGGCAAATGGTTTTACAGCCTCCAGGCCAGGACCCACAAGCTCCACAACAGCTTTTTCCACCAGGCCACCAGGCTCTTAAGCAATGGACACCAACGGCCTGTTGTCTATCTGCCTGTGGCGCACACACACACACATAGGCGATTTTACCCTCTGAGAGTAGGGGGGGCAACATTTTGACGTGAGAAAAAAAACAAAACAGTTCTGCCGTCTCGTCCCATCTTTTTACAAAGAATACCAGTTGTGAACAGTATGCTAATAAGAAATCCGTATGACAATTAAATATGTACAACGCATCAAACTTCATCTAGACACCACGAGCATGTCAATATGACTTTATGACCGAGCACTAGGCCATACCCAACATAACAACATCAAACTGCAACTGCCTGCTGGTGCTGGCTTCCTCGCCGATGGTGATGTTGCTAGTGCTAGTGGTAGCTCCGATAGTAAATTGTTTTTATAGCTCTTTTTGCCATTGTGAGCAGGTTGGCTAGTTGTAGCTTGTTGAGCACTGAGCAGTACAGTCAGATCTCATTCTTTTCGACGGACGAGTTGTGCCATTAGTGGATTATGAATATATATATATTTTTAAAGGTAGCCTAGTTTAAGTAATAAATTCACTTTTAAAATGAATGATGATCTAACACAAACTAGTACAAACCACAAGTATGTATTTAATAATTGTGTTATTTAGTAAAAAAAATAAAATAAAAAGTTTTTTTTTTTTTTTAAGAATCAGAGCAGAGTTGGGCTGTCCTATCAGGGGGGGCACTTGCCCCCCTGCCCCCCCTATAAAATCGCCAATGCACACACACACACACTCCGACTGTGCATACTGTACACAAACACAAACTAATATGCATACGATGCACATTTGCACTCATACACTTACTTTATTGAATTGTAATGATTTTTTAAATTATTATCTTGTTTTATTATTCTGTTGTTGCTGCGAGGTTGAGGAGCAGGAATGCAATAATTTTACTCTCTGTATAATGGATGTAACAATAAAGAAACTTGACTCTTGAAAGTCAAACATCCTCAGATGTTGACGCCATACCTCCCGTAGCATTCTTGGCTCTTGTACAGTATGAATCTCTCAAGGCCTCTGCCATGGTGAGTAATATCGGCTGCAAGCCCTGCTCTTTCCCCGGACTTCACAGAGCCTGTGTCCAGGTCAATGTCTGTGGTTTATGCTGGTACTTCCCATTGATTTCTGAAGGGTTTCCAAAGATTTAATTACACAAGTAACACATAAACTGTCCCATGCCAATAGTAGTTACAGGATGAGAAAAATACAGCCATGCCTGTAAAAGTAATGTCCAAAACGGGTTTCTGAAGCAACTGCTTAGTTTACTGGTGGGAAGCACTCTGAGGCTGCTTGCGTTTGTCTGGTCCAAAGATGCTGTTCGGTGCATTAGCTCCATCCAGTACACCGGGGCCAGATGCCAGAGATGAGCAATAATAGCTCAACTGCTGAAGTTTAATCAGCAGAAGCAATCCTGCACTTCCTGCCTTGGTCATTTACAGCAATTAGTCAAAGTCACATCCACTCAGACTGGTTTCCTGCAATTCAATGACCAAACAGTTTCCCTTTGCAAATGTTAATGACCATAGGGGTCAGCTTGTTGTGTCTAAACTGGCTCATCTGAGACAATTCTGATTTGAAGGCACGATGGCTATTAAAAGTGGTTAGAATGACCGGGATGGTAGCCCGCTGCTGGATTGAATGGGTTTTAAACCAATAGTTATACATCAGCTAGTTTTGATCCTTGATTCCGATTGGCTGGAAGCCGTTGTGAAATACTCTATAACCACACACCCGTTGTAAAATACACATCTGTGACCGCATAACAAATTCAAGTTTAAAATGTAAGTATTAATGTGCCGCCAGTCCTGTTAAGGTTTCAAAACATCTGTACATTCAATCCAATGCATTACTATTACCTAGCTTTCCATCCTTGTGTAGCTAATGTGGCAGCATTATTAGCACCTAGAGAGAAGCAGCAGCTCCACAAACTCATCTGTTAATCCTACGTTGCTAACGTTAAACGTTTTGTGTTGGCATTCTAGGATGCCCTTGACAATGTTTCAACACTTTCTGAATGTCGCACGGAATGCACTCTGGAGCTGCGGTTGTTTAGCCTGGCTTCGCCAGACCCAATTAGCAAAAATGTGAAGGGTCTGGAAACTCACAGTTGCTTTCCGATTCCCAGGGGGCGTTACCAACGGGCATAGATCAAAATGCCTCTGGATATAATTGGATAGACCTACAACCAATTGGCGAAAATGCCTCTACGACACTCCTCTGTTCCGTCATCTTATTAAACCCGCTCCATATTAGATAAACGGTTGATTGGCACAAACAACTACGTAGCTAGCTAGAACTAGCTATCGTAATTCGTGACTGGATGGCCATAGCCCTATATTGCGACAGGCAGACAAAATAACAGTGCTTTCAAACAAGCATTGGAAACACTGTATTTTGAATTTAGAAACACTGGTATATAAGGTTTGTTGGCATTTCATTTTGACAACTGATTATATGTTGCACAGCAAACAAACAAAACAGTATCATTCATGGCTTCTAGCTAGCTGCTATCAACGTGAAGTCTAGCATGTTTTGGTTATATTGTACAGTAGCTGAGCTTGTATTCCTGCCTGTGTTGCTTGGCATCCATTTGCAGCTTGAGGAACTATATTGCTTGGCGGAAGAATTATGTTTTGTTTTCAATAAATTATCGCATTTCATGTTGCTGTGCATTCATTTTGTAAAACCTTACCATTTTAGAAACTTGTAGCAATAAAACACTTCGCGTCTAGCCTGACAACGCCTCCTAGCTGTTCTAAAATCACTGTAACCTACAGGCCTCTCGTAGTTTATTGCCTAAATTACCCAACTTCCAGGAAACTAGGTAACTGGTACAATCTATTAATTGATTAATTAGGTAAATGGGAGAAAACCGAAAAGCAGTGGATACAGCCGGTTCTGAAGAACTGGAGGGGAACACCCGGATCTGATTTAAATGATGGCTTTGAAGGTGCATCCACTTAATTCTATTACATGGGCATTGTAAATTCCACACCCTCGGACCGGCAATGCTTTTCATCACGTTATATGGTCCTGTCGATTCCACCGGGGCCGCGGGCCTCCGTTCAGCAGCCCTCTCAGTCGACTCGCCAGGGAGGCAGCGCCCGGACATCCCCAGCAGGGCCTGTCAACCATCACTTCCTCAGAGCTGGAAATTCACATTCACACCTACAGGTGCAGCAATGAGTGGGGAGGCCAACATGCCAGTCATTTCCCCCAGGAGAAATCACACCAATTGCCATTTGGAAAATTAATTCAGTGACCTATGATAATGCAAGATTCATGTGCACTGTGCTTGAACTAGAAATGAGAGCATTTTCTCTTCTCACTCATGCAAAATTCATTTATCACAAGACAAAACAAAATAAGAGTGTGAAGGAGACAGGAATGACTAAATCTTCTACACGGAACATAATAATTAAGAGCACACACTTGATCCGGTCCAATTACTTTTGCACTTGAATGACACAGAAACAAATGAGTACATTTGAGCATTTAGTGAACATGATACCTCTGCCTGTTCAACTAGACAGCTTCTGATGCAAGAAGCTCTTCACAGAACAATGTCTACTACAGTGCAATACTGCTATTATTCCTCAAACAAAAGCTTAAAACTTAAAATCACAGGCTCATTATCCACAATGGCCCCTAATATCAGTCAAACCACGTAAATGTCCATCACAGCACACATAATAGCATTTGAGACAGAGTCTAACAAGAGAAAAAACTGATATATCCCTGCGGGAGATGTGGTTTAAAAAATAGCACCTAGCTTTCATTTGAAAAACATTTCTCTACAAGACCCGTTTTTTCTTCAATTGCAAAAAAAGAAAAGAGGATTCAAACGCCAGATTGTGATGGGAAGCAATTCATGCCAATGATAGCCATGTCAAACTGCTGTTACCATGGAAATCTTTGATACTTTATCTCCTGGATCATAGACAGACATGCGCTTTTGATCAGAATGACAGTGGAGGCACTGCAGAAATGATTTCATTACAGCTAAAATATCCACATTGGACACAAGGGGCCCAGTAACTCCTGTCTGAGAATATATTAGGCACATCTACATTCTAAGCTTTAACAGTGTGTATTTTAGGGCTGGGTTTAAAAAATCGATTAATTCATGAATTCATGAATAAATGAAGGAATGAATAGTTCATTAATTCATTCAATGATTCATTCATTCATTCATTTTTGGAAATCAGTATCGATACCCAGCCCTAGTATTGATGTGTTGCATAACTTGGCAGTCATGTAATTAAGGTTACAGCAAAAAACAAAACAAAACAGGTTTTAGTAACACTAACCGAATCGATATTAAATTGAATCGAATCGAATCGTGATAATCGATTCTGAACCTTGTGAATCGGAATTGAATCGATTCTTGAAATTCGAATCGATACCCAGCCCTAGTGTATTTCATCTTCAACCAAACACACACACACACACACACTTTGAAAAATACATCTTCAAATCTCATTAAAAAGCAGATCCCTTTTGGCTGTCATAACCTCACAGAAAGCAAGGTCGAGTTCTACTGCTGCTGGTCGGTCAGCCAGATGACCAGGGCTTCGGCTGCAGTTTATTTAGACTTAATGACTCCGTGATGCAGTCAGATCATAACACAGCCATGACGGCCAGTCTCACCTCAGACGAGGCAGTTAGCCTCACATAGGCAAGGCATGAATACAGATTTTATGTTCATTTAACTTTTATTTATGGACAGCCTTTAGAGAAAAGATATTTTGGCACTATTTAGCTGCTGCTAGCATGAGTACTCAAGTGCCATTTAGCCTGATACAGATAATATAAGAATCAAAGTGATACCATTGTATAAAAATAAGAGAAATCATATAGTGCAAATAGCACCACTGTCTGGAATTAAAAAAGGGACCCAATCAGCAGGAAGCTAATGGCCTTATATCCATCAACAATGCAAATTGAAATCAATGGTTCATGAACAGGAAATCATTCAGCTTCCCAATTAAAGAATGTAGGCATGCCAGTCACATCTTGGAGAGGGTGATGTATCAAGGTCTGGGAACTCCCACAACCAAGACCTACTGTAACAAGGTCCTAGTCGTATGTGTCATTAGCAGTGTTCTCTGTATGTAGAATCTTGTGTACAGTATGTAGAAGGGATGCGTCTGATAATAAAAATGGACTGATGTCAGTTTTTGATCTCAATTATCAGGTCTTCCAAAACTCAACCAGGGTAAAGAAAAAAAGAAAAAGGTGTACAGATAATAAAAATGAATAATAATGAAATGGCCCAATGGGACGGCTGAGGCTCAGGAGGTAGAAGAGCTCGCCCAATGAACGTAGGGTCGGCGGTTTGAATCCTGCCTCCTCCTGTCCACATGTCGAAGTGTCCTTGGGCAAGACACTGAACTCCAAATTTCTCCCAATGTGCAGGCTAGCACCTTGCAAGGCTGCTGCCGTCATTGGTGTGTGAATGGGTGAATGAGAGGCCATCGTAAAGCGCTTTGGATAAAAGCCCTGCAGTATATGCTGGAAATGCAGTCCATTTACCATTTACCTACCGCTGAGTACTGTGTCTATCAGAAACTAAACAAGAAAAGAGTGCATCATTGTGATGAAATGTGCCTGTTAACATACTGTTTGAATAGGTGTTGCTGGAAAACCATACTCAAATAAGTTTTCCCCTAATTCCTCGCAATTGTTCATCTAAATGCCAACTCCATCATAACCATTCTCAAAATTGCAATAAAAGCTAGTCTAGTCTAGTTTCTATAAATGACAGAATGCCATCTGTAGATCATTGGAGATGAGTGATAGCTCTCCACTTGTTACCTTAGCGAGGTCTAAAGCTGCGCCCAGGAGCAGTGCTGTCATGACGCAGTGACAGGCAGGCGGGCTGCCTAGGCTACATGCTGTGTGACATGATTGACAGAAATAGTACAGAACACAGTAACTGTAAGCGTCAGTTTGCATAGAGCGGTCGAGAGTCAACCCTGAGATCGGGGATTCCAGGAGACGGGCTCCAACATGACGCGCCATGATCTCCTCAAGATGGATGCCTCTTGTTTTCACCGAGATCATGCACTGCTGAGACTTCCTCAGGAAGAAAATTAATTTTGCAATAAAAGTTTGAACAGCTTTTCTGTAACAACGTGAGTCATGACTGAATATTGACAGACATCCAGACAGTGTTTACAGTACCTAGTTATGAGGCCAGCACTTTACCAGAGAATGTGAATTTAACAAGTAATGCCAATCTCATCCTGTCATGGCAAACTGTTAGAAAAAGCTAGTGAAATGTGCAAATACAAGGGAAAAAAAATAATGAAGTCATTGGAGACCCACGTTGTGGCACAACACACTGATTCAAAGATTAGGACGGATAATTCCTCAGTTGATACTTGGGTCCTCGTGCTATCACGGGGGTGCCCTTGGTGTGCCGGTGTCATTTATCATCTTTAAAGCAGGGCCTCGGCGGCCGCCCGTCCCGGGTCCTCGGTGGCAGGGTTTTCGAGAGGGAGTGTGGCCCAGACAGCCATCCCGCTGCTACGGGTCATATTTCATGGTTCAAGCTGAGCCTCCTCTCCTTCTCTCTGCCTGCCAGAATGAGAGGAGAGATAACAGGGACCCCTGGGCTAGCAGAGCTCTGGCCTGCTCATCGCACACTTCATTGAGTCGGTCTCTCCAAGGACCACACCCCGAGCACCACGCTGGCCAGGGAGCTGACAGCCAGCGGGCTGTGAGGAGGGAAGGAGGATGGTGTTGCAGCGGGGTTGGTATAGGAGGTCCTCTTATCATCGATCCGCATTCACAAGACACCACCCCCCTCGAGATGTCCAATCGTGTTGTTAACAAGATGATGTGTATCACGAGGTTAAAACAAATTCAATTGCGAACAAGCAACATGAAAAAACAATTCATCAGCTGACAAGCAGATTCCATTTATTCAACAGAAATAGGGTCTCAATTAGCCAGTGACGAATCATGGCAACAAACTGGCAGAAATGACTGAAATTTCTACAGGACCACATCATTCATCCACCATAGTGGTAAAAACTGGAGTTACTTTTCCCTGTCAAACAGTATGAGTTATGAGGCCGTCTCATGGTTCAGCAAAATGCCTCGACTTACAAAAAATGCAATGCGCTCCTGATTCCCGGTGCTGGAGATTCCATCTCCCCTCAATTTCCCCTGAATGGAGGTGAGATGAGAAATGGGTTAAGTCAGCCCTGGGGGGCTTCGGGAGCGCTGCCCCCAGTGTCCGATAGGAGAGCCGGAGCGGCCGCCTGCTCACTGGCCTTTATCCGCACCCGGCCGCCACCTGCAGAGGCCGAAAACGGGGGCCTGTTCACCTGCGGCGTTCTGTCTGTCCTCACAAAGTCATGAGTGCAGAGGGATGGGGGGAAGGGAGGAGGGAGGGAGGGAGGGAGGGAGGGAGGGAGGGATGGATGGAGGGGATGGGGAGGCGAGGAAGGCGGTGGGTGGTATTGCGTTCCTGCCGACCTGCCCTAGGCTGGACCCCACGAAGCGGAGCACAAATCATTAGACCTAAAATAACAGCTCCCCGGCCCTGTTCCACGACCTCTCCCTCCTCACAGAAGAGAGAACGAGCTCGCGCACGTTGACTCAAACCTAAAAAATAAAGAGCTTGGCGGAGGCACCTGAGGCCCATCCATCTCCCTCAGTGACGGTTTATAAATACCTGCGTCTGGATTCACACATACCTGGTTTATAAACGCCTGCGTCTGGATTCACACACACCTGGTTTATAAACACCTGCGTCTGGACTAAAGGTGTGTAGCCGCCATCAACAACCGCTCGGTTCCACCAGCACCACGGGTTCTCAGTGGAACCAGCAGGACCCACACACAATACAACACTGACAAAATAAGTCCAACTCCCACTAATCTCCTACGCAGTTTCCAGAAGAAGAAGAAGAAAAAAAGAGTCTACATGAGCAATAGTTAATTACGCCTACACTGCCTCACACACACTTTCCCCCCCCAGTAAAGTGCTGGCGGGCGGAGAAACATCCGTCTGTTTTCCTGGCACAGCCCGGTTCTCCGAAGACCGACTGCCAGTCGCTCAGAAGCCTCATCTCTCCCTGGCTGTTCCTTCGCTGCTGCTCAGACACGTGTACGTGCACGCCCGTGTGATGCTCAGACATGTGTACGTGCACGCCCGTGTGATGCTGAGGCAAAGGCCTTAATCACGGGAATTATGTGCCGGTGCTGCCAACGCACAGCGAGCGACACAATCCATTTTTAAGTTGATGTACGCTTACCGGGCGGGAGGAGAGTGGGTTCCTTCTACGGGTGGAAGCGCATTACAAAGCATGAAGCGTTGCGAATTTAAGAGGCGAAGTTTAAGCTAAATTTGGCAGGCTACCAGCTATACTTAACAGTATACCCGGAAAATGCAAAGGGAAATACAGAAATAATCATCATCCTCACAGCAGAAAAAAATAAAGAGCTTTTGTGTAGTCGCAAACACGTTCTGCTTTCGATCTCACATACCGACCTCTCCCAGAGGGCAGGCTGGTTACTGGCCCCGGCGCCCATTAGCGCAGAGGACGTGAGAGAGTAGCACAACGACGCGCGCTCGCTACTCTCGCTACACCCGTGCAGAGGCAGTTCAAGTACAGTTTCTACCTTTGTATGGAAGTGAGCTCAAAACTCCTGTTTATAATAACACTTTATAATAATCATCCTTTATAAATCATTTGGAGAAAATTAACAAACGGTTAAGGGTATAAATGGTCAGTAAATAATTAGTCACTGTTGTCGATCCCCTTGGGGTCCCGGGATAATGCTACCTTTGACTTTAAAATGTGTCACTGTACTATTCCAAAGGATAAACACTATCTCTTAGTGTTCAAAAACACCACTTTCCTTCCATCCAGCCCAATTTTAACTTAAAGCTTTTATCATGCCCTCAATATGTCAAGAGTAACCTACCCACCACACTCTGGTGGTGTGGGATGGGAAGCCAAGCTGTTAAATGGAGAAATGAGGAAATATTTCATGTCGAGGTAATTCTCATTTCATCCCCTTGCGTTGCTGATAGATGTGAATGCCAGAAAACCAGCTTTGATGTTTGTACAATTACACGCCGTATGAATGAGAGGAATATCTCGTCGGCACATAAGCGGAACGCCTGCTGGGTCTTACGACAGGCCTGCCCTGTAATGAACAACATCATTTGTGTTTGGAGACCTGTCCTCATCAACATCTCCTCACACTGCGTGCTTCTGAACACGTACCGAACATGAGGAGAATCAGCAGGCAGGCGGAGACACAGGGAGAGGGAGAACGAGAGAGAGGGGGAGAGAGAGAGGGGGGGAGAGAAAGAGAGGGGGAGAGAGAGAGAGGGAGAGAGAAAGAGAGGGAGGGGGAGAGAGAGAGAGAGAGAGAGAGAGAGAGAGGGAGGGGGAGAGAAAGAGAGGGGGAGAGAGAGAGAGAGGGGGAGAGAGAGAGAGGGAGGGGGAGAGAAAGAGAGGGGGAGAGAGAGAGAGGGAGAGAGAAAGAAAGGGAGGGGGAGAGAAAGAGAGGGGGAGAGAGAGAGGGAGAGGGAGAAAGAGAGGGGGAGAGAGAGAGGGAGAGGGAGAAAGAGAGGGGGAGCGACATACAGAATGGGATGGCAGATATGAATTAAAATGAAAAGACATCATGACAGCCGAGTGAGAATCGCCCCGCTCATCTCAACATGACATGAAATCCTGGTATTTCTACGCTTCCTGTTATCTGAATGCAGCCCTGCGTTGCTGTGGTGATACAAGCCATCCTACATTCTGACTTACAGAAAAGTCCTCGGCATGGATCACTACAGATGCCGACCGCAGCCGTACCGTGGTCTGTGATGAAGCCGACCCCAAACACATAACAGGTCCCCGGTCCCCGTCACCCCCCCCCCCCCCTCTCTGCTCTCTCCCAGGTCCCTGTCAACCCCCCCCCCACACACACACACACTCCTTCCCTCTGCTCTCTCCATGCCTCATGTTGACACATATAACCACTAGAGGAGTTAAGGTTCTCGGACATTTTTCCTCTGTTGACTGTGGAATTTGACTCCAATCAACTTTAGGAGGCGCACCCTGGTTCGAGGCGACCTATCTGAACGTAGAATTTAGCGAAAGGCGGAGACATTCATTCATCACATCTGATACTGTAAGTGGGAGTGAATGGGGGGGGGGGGGAGGACCGTGGAGCCCAGCAGAGCCAGGGCTCCTGTGTTTGTCCCTCAAACTCCTTGGCAGTAGCACACTACCAGGTTTCTACACTTAAGAAAGTATGCGCACATATTTCCAGTAGCTGTTGTGGATTACTTAGGGGGATAATTTCCTATTACAGTAAGCGTCAACCTCAGTGGGCCTATTTAATTAGTAGGGCCATAAGATACGAGATTTTGTGAAAATTCGCTTCAGAGTGCAATGTATGAATTAGAAGTGCAGTCTTGCAAATACAGTATGAAGAATCCACATTTTTTTTGCGATCGTCTCTATAATCATAATTTGCTCTGAAATTAGAAGAAGCAGGTTCAGGAAAAAGTACAATTCCATTCATCTGGAATATCAATAATAACAATAATAATAATAACTATAATAACAACAACAATAATAATAATAATAATAAATTATATAAAAGTGCCTTTCAAGGTCCTCACTGAGACAAAATAGAGAATACAATGCTGTACCCTGCAACCTTTTTAGACATGTTGCAGGATAGTGTTTTGTATGTGAGAAATTGCATAACTAACATACAGTACAGTACACATTCAATGTTGACATTCCATGCATGCTATCCACTCCCTAGTCAGTCTGGTGTTAAACTCAGAATTGACAAATAGTTACTATTGTTGTTTATTGTTTATTCAGGATCCCCATTAGCCGACGCACAAACAACAGTCTTCCTGGGGTCCTCATAAAATACTCATGTTACAATAATAAAATACACAAGTTACTATAGTAAAATGTACAAGTTAATGTTACAATAATAAGATACACAAATTACAATAATACACAAATCCAGTTACAATATTTAAAAGTGAAATGCATTATAGTAAATACAAAGTCGATAACAGTGCAAGACAACAGTAACTCAAGCATTCATATGTAGCTTTACATGTCTTTTGAATGCTTCCTTTCTTGGGATGATTCTAACATTCAAAGGAAGAGTATTCCATAAAGAAATAGCCCTATATATACTAATCTGGGCCTTGCAGGAGAAAGCCCAATAAATTCTAAGAGGATGCCTTATAAAATATCCTAAATGTCAACTCCATCAGACGACTGTCTACAAACCATAAATAAAGTCTCAGGTAACGCTGCGAGAATTGTAAACAGTTTGGTATTTGGGGCTGGAGAGACTACTACATAATAAAGAAATTCATTTCCTAATAGAGAAAAGGCTTCAGAAGAGAAAGCAGTCTGTATCCCAGCGATGGCACTGAAGGGCAGGTCAAGTATTCGGCCCAACCTTTGACCCACACATTCCCCTTATTGTAGAGCGAATATTTACTAGATAATTAGCATACAGCATATCTTTCGTCTTAACAGAGAAGTTATGAATACTTAATGTATTGCTCTGATGAAGGGGAATTAATAAATATAATATAAATACTATTGGTTGTGGAGTGATGAGATTTCACAGGGCATTCAATTAATTTACCAATTCAGTGCATTCTTATCAACACGTTGAATGAACTCTGCCTCTTAGCATCCTCACGGTCCCTTAGAGACTGCTTTTTATCTCCCTCCCAGATAAATGTTAAGCATGTGTTTAGTGTGTGGGTGTGCACACTGTATGTGTGTGTGTGTGTGTGTGTGTGTGTGTGTGTGTGTGTGTGTGTGTGTGTTTGTAGAGCGTGAGTATCCTCAGCTCAGAGGGCATGACCTGTTTTTAATGGAGGCGTTTACCCAGCCATCATAGTCCCTCTGCACTGGCGCTAATGACAGATAATAACACTATTACAGTCACTGACCAGCCCATATTTCAACACCTCCCAGCCTGGGAGAGACGCACCAGAAAGATCCCTCTTGGCAAAACAAACCATGTTCAGATTCAGACAACTTTATTGGTCCCAGAAGGGCTATTCCTTGTTTGCCCTCCCTCCATCCCTTCTCCCCTCCATCGCTCCACCATGTCTCTCTCTCCACTACCTCTGAAGACCGGTCTCTCTCTCCACTGCCTCTGAAGACAGGTCTCTCTCTCCACTGCCTCTGAAGACAGGTCTCTCTCTCCACTGCCTCTGAAGACCGGTCTCTCTCTGCACTGCCTCTGAAGACCGGTCTCTCTCTCCACTGCCTCTGAAGACAGGTCTCTCTCTCCACTACCTCTGAAGACAGGTATCTCTCTCCACTGCCTCTGAAGACAGGTCTCTCTCTCCACTGTCTCTGAAGACCGGTCTCTCTCTCCACTGCCTCTGAAGACCGGTCTCTCTCTCCACTGCCTCTGAAGACCGGTCTCTCTCTCCACTGCCTCTGAAGACCGGTCTCTCTCGGCACTGCCTCTGAAGACAGGTCTCTCTCTCCACTGCCTCTGAAGACAGGTCTCTCTCTCCACTGCCTCTGAAGACAGGTCTCTCTCTGCACTGCCTCTGAAGACAGGTCTCTCTCTCCACTGCCTCTGAAGACCAGTCTCTCTCTCCACTGCCTCTGAAGACAGGTCTCTCTCTCCACTGCCTCTGAAGACCGGTCTCTCTCTCCACTGCCTCTGAAGACAGGTATCTCTCTCCACTACCTCTGAAGACAGAACCGGAGGACCGCCCCCCCCCCCCCCCCCCCCACCCCACACACCTGCTCACACTACCTCTGCCACACCGTTGCCCCGGCAACATGTATGCAGAGTACAGATCGTCAGCTCAGTCTTTCTAAGCCTCTCTCTCTCTCTCTCTCTCTCTCTCTCTCTCTGTAAACCCAATCTGGAAACAATAAGGCTGTGGTCACGGGTGTTAAAACAGAGCTCCACAAAGCCTCAATGTACCGGAGTCCTATGAGCCGTTACTGAACTGGATTGTGTTGGTGCTAATTACACACAGATCCAATACAGCCCAGGCACAGGCTGTTCTTCTCTCGCTGGCATCCACACCTCAAAGCCACAGCGACAGGAAGGCAGTTCAGAATCCTCCAGACTTGAAGCTTCAGTAGGTTTACATGGCTGCTGTGTTTAGCCATGAATATTCATAACTGAGAACTCGAAAAACTTTCACGTCAAACTTTGCTCAAGCTCCTCATTTCCACACCCCTCCTGTTCATGGTAATCGTAAAAAAAACGAACACAAGAAACTTGTCCTAAACAAAACAAGCCTGCCAAGAACGGGGATCTATTCATGTCTTCTGACACTTATTTATAATCCGGGAGATGGAGCATTTCTTCCTTCCCTTCTGGAGGAAAATGGTGTTTTGCAGAAATCTGTTTCCCGGGCTGGTCAGACGTGAATGGTTATGTTCACAGTACCACATAAAATCAATCAGGTATGTAATGGTCTCCACTGACGACCATGACAAATACCCAAAGACACAGACAGCTTCCTGTATATACACACTCCTATAAACAGTGACAGCGCCATGCTCCATGCCTGCTACTGCCTGAGTGAGGAATATTCCGTAAATAACATATTAATCGAAGGACTAGAATATTTCCCTCTGACAATTAGCTTTTAAAATGAGTGCCAAATTGGGAATTGGTCTCCACTGCAACATCATCTGAAATGTGAGTCAACAACCTTTTTCTGGCTTTAACAAATATCCCTGCCCTGGTTATCAGGGCTGTCAATGCAATGTTGTCATCCTTAATTATCTGTTGCATGCAAATAAACCTTCTCCAGCAATTAAGGCAAGTCGCTTGGCATGCAAACCATTGAAAGCAAACAGCCTAATAGGCATTTATAAAATTATGTGCATGGGTGATAGTGCAAAAGATGACAATGCCTGGGAGATGATGTAAATGTCAGGGTGTTCAGTGCGCGGTGCGGAGGTGTCACAGATATGCAGAGCGCCTCTTCTGCGTCTGGTCTACGATGAGCGTGCAGCTCGCAGTCGTACGACACCGACATGTCACCTGCACACTGTGGTTGCGTGTTACCCATTTCATTAATCCGGGGTACTGTAGAAGACCCAAAACAGTGCTTCTCGGGCTAAACCCCCCATTGTGGGATAGAATTTGATTAGCATTCAGCACTGGCTCCCACACACTCCCTCTCCCTCCCTGCCAGGAATAGTACCTCATAATGGCCGAACATTCTGTTCACACGAGCAGCGCCGCGCGGCCCCCTAGCAGGGAGAGGCTGCCATCTTGGGGTAATGATGGAAGAGGGATTTATCTCACAGAAGCACGATCCTGCTGCCGTCTCAGCCTCCCCCTGCCACACACACACACAGGTCAGGGGTGAGAGGGGGGTAACTCCCCCCCCAAACATCAAGCAGCTTTGACCACAGAGCCTCTGTGAAGAGGAATCTCAATGAGGGGAACATCTTCTAACCCTGTTCTTTTTTTATTTTAATGGAAAGCTCACACACAGACAAACACATTGGCTTGTTTGAGCAGGTTGATTCTGAGACTCTAGGTTTGAATATATATAGCAACGCAAGACAAAGTTAAAGGAAAACATTTTCACCTCATTTACCTATGGGAGGCAGATGTTGGAAAATATTTGAATTGTTTTCAATGGGGGACAAAAACTCACTCTGCCCTTCTCAAACCCGGCTAAGTTCATGAACACAGTGCATCGTACATAATTGTAATTCTCTTTTTACTTGCCTCAGCAAAGCATCTAATAGACCACCTCTAACTGGTTCAAAATGCTGCCGTCAGGCTGTTGACCAGGTTCAGTAGAACGTAGATATTACTCTTGTCCTGGCCTCCTTGCACTGGCTTCCAGTTAACTTCGGGATCCAGTTCAGGGTTCTTGTAATTACGTATAGAGCCCAGCATGGTCATGCCCCTGTATATCTGTCTGACCGGCTCCATGCACACGCTCCTAGCAGGTCACTGAGGTCTGCTGACCAGGCTCTGTTGGTTGTCTCTCTCACCAGGCTCAAGACCAGAGGCCCCTAGATTGCGGAACGCTCTTCCTCAGGACTTGAGAGCTGCAGCCTCTGTGGACATTTCAATAAGCAGGCTAATCAGAGCTGAACAGGAACACTCAGCTTCTGTTTAGACAGGCTTTTCACAGATCAATTTGACTGTATGTCTATGTTTGTCCTGTTCCCAGCGTTTGAATTTTATTGATTCTTTGTATGCATCTTAACCTGGGTGACACACTTTGTGAGTCCTCTCTGTGAGAAGTGCTAACCAAATAAAATGTGCTTCCTTACTTCCGCGGCGAGCAGATGGCTAAGCTGCAGTGTGTGTAGTTGTTCGTAGCCTCCCCGCCACATCAAAACAAACAAAACAAACACGGCAAACGGCCTTGGCTATCGGACAATGCTGTCTCCAAAGACATCGGGAAGGGGGGGGGGGGGGGGGGGATACAAATGGCGTGATAAGCTCCGTCAAGGGAGCTCAGGGACCAGAGACTGCTCAGAGGAGAGCGGGGGGTCCTGGGAGAGAGTTTTCATCAGCGGCCACACTCGGCTTCCCGCTGCGCCTCACGACACAGCGAGTGTCTTAGAGCTGGAGGTGGGCGTGCGGCGCCCTAATTGGGGCCTTGGGTAATCGTCCGCGATCCCCCTCCAGGTCTGTGCGGCGTAGCCCTGTCAGCAGACTCTCGGTGGGGGTGGGGGGGGGGGGCATTCAGCTGCTCCACGCCCGTTCAGAGAGCCTGGTCTGGCACCGGGAGGGACAGGTGAGAGAGGTGAGCCATCAAGAGAGAGAGAAAGAGAAAGAGAGCAAAATAAATAACAAGGGAGGAAGAGAGAGAAGACGAGAGAGGCAGAGGGTGTTAGCGAGAGAGAGAGAAAGAGAGAGAGAGAAAGAGAGAGAGAAAGAGAGAGAGAAAGAGAGAGAGAGAGAGAAAGAGAGAGAGAGAGAGAGAGAGAGAGAGGAAGAGAATGTAAGGGTGTGTGGGAGGGAGGTGCTGGCAGCCTCAACAAAACAGGGGGAGCGGAGGAGTTTGCTGGAAGTGAGAGAACGCACGAGAAGTGAGGGAGTACACATAAGTGAGGGAGTATGCATGAGAAGTGAAGGAGTATACATGAGAAGTGAGGGAGTATACATGAGAAGTGAGGGAGTATACATGAGAAGTGAAGGAGTATACATGAGAAGAGAGGGAGTATACATGAGAAGTGAGGGAGTATACATGAGAAGTGAAGGAGTATACATGATAAGAGAGGGAGTATACATGAGAAGAGAGGGAGTATACATGAGAAGTGAGGGAGTATACATGAGAAGAGAGGGAGTATACATGAGAAGTGAGGGAGTATACATGAGAAGTGAAGGAGTATACATAAGAAGTGAAGGAGTATATATGAGAAGTGAGGGAGTATACATGAGAAGTGAAGGAGTATACATGAGAAGTGAGAGAGTATACATGAGAAGTATACATGAGAAGAGTATGCGTGAGAAGTGAGGGAGTATACATGAGAAGTGAGGGAGTACACTGTACATGAAGACGGCCTTACCTTTCTGGCCATATGCTCTAACCACTGTTAGCTCTAACTGCTATCTACCGGCCCTTGGTCAATGCCTATATACCGTACAGTATTATCACCTCAGTGTAAAATCAAGTGTTCAGAATATGAATCACAATGAAACACATGGCTTGTTAGGGAATAATTATAGACGACCAAGACCATATCTGTCTATAGAGTACATGGTTTAATTATAGACCACCAAGACAATTTCTGTCTATAGACTATATGGTTTAATTACAGACCACCAAGACCATCTCTGTCTATAGACTACATAGTTTATTTAATTACAGGCCACCAAGTCCATATCTGTCTATAGACGATGTGGTTTAATTATAGACCACCAAGACAATCTGTCTATAGACTACATGGTTTAATTACAGACCACCAAGACAATCTCTGTCTATAGACTACATGGTTGAATTACAGACCACCAAGACCATCTCTGTCTATTGACTACATGGTTTAATTATAGACCACCAAGACCATCTCTGTCTATAGACTACATGGTTTAATTATAGACCACCAAGACAATCTCTGTCAATCAATAAATCAATCAATCAATCAAAGCTTTATTTGTATAGCGCATTTCATACCCAGAGGCAACACAATGCGCTTTACAGAGAACAAGGGAGGTGGGCATACGTCCCACCCCTACATATTCCAGAGGGAAGCAAAAACCAGTATCACCCAGGGGCCAGATAAGTGAGCTGTAAAAATTCTTTCCTGACCCCTCTCAATAAGGCGATCGAGCAAGTTCCTGGAGTATGTTTGTCTACCGGCTAAGAACATGTCTATAGACTACATGATTTAATTACAGACCACCAAGACGATCTATGTCTATAGACTACATGGTTTAATTACAGAACACCAAGACCATCTCTGTCTATAGACTACATGGTTTAATTACAGACCACCAAGTCAATCTCTGTCTATAGACCACATGGTTTAATTATAGAATACCAAGACCATCTCTGTCTATAGACCACATGGTTTAATTATAGACCACCAGGACAATCTCTGTCTATAGACTACATGGTTTAATTATAGACCACCAAGATCATCTCTGTCTAGATCACATGGTTATGGCTTGGAAAATAATTTGTTCACTGTACATTTTAGCACACACAGCAGTTTGTCAGGTGTGCTCAGCGCTGCCTGCTGGCAGTCAGTGCGTCACTCTGAAAAAAATGAACAAATAAAGCGCTGAGGCATGTGAATAACACACTGATAAAGATCTGAATGCTTAGGAGTGAATAATACACTGCTAAAGATCTGAATGCTTAGGAGTGAATAGTACACAGCTAAAGATCTGAATGCTTAGGAGTGAATAATACACAGCTAAAGATCTGAATGCTTAAGAGTGTCTCCAGACAGAAGATCTGACCACAAAGGGACAGAGGGCAGAGAATTAGTAATCCAGTAATATTGGTCCACTGTACAGTGAAAATATTTCTACCAGTTTTCTTCTCGTTTGGATTATCTGATTTTGCTCTTGAGACTGTTCCAAAAGATGTTCCAAATGTAGTGTTCTTTTTCAATTATCATTTTTTCAATTATTGCCAAATCTCTCCTCTCACTGAGGTCCAATGAATAATGACCTCTGGACCCCAGCCCAAATCCAGCCTTTCTGGTAAAGTGGGAACAGATTGTGTGAGTGTGGGCCCTACAAAATAAATGTTGAAGGCACACATTCTATTGTCCCCATGTCTTTCATCTATCTACCCTCTAACACAGTCCAATAAATTTTCTTTCTATTAACAGTGATACTATAGTCTGATGGAGGAGGCCTACGAACTAGATACATTCAGGGAGACAAGTTCTGATGCACTAAAATCTAATTTTACGATACATGTCATAACGGTCTACTTCTCCATTTGTAAATAAAACAATACTATATATTCGTTCCCAGAAAGTAATTCAATTATTGAAAATACGTATTATGTTTACTCCGAGAGTTTGACAAGAAATACTGTTGAATGACAATTTCATTTGCAGGACCTTTATTTTGAAAATCATTGAAGAAATAATGTCAAGCGATTGAGGTGAACTTCAAGAGGGCACAGGCAAATACATCATAAGCTGGCAACTGCATGTGTGACAGACTTCATTCTGCTCTCTGCGTTGTTTTCTTGTGTCGCTCGTTCGTTTGACCCATGTAAAGGGATTGCCCAGGGTGGGATTCGAAGCGATGTTTTTACCAAGCTCGTCCGTTTGCGAGAGACACCGCTCTCTCCCGCTACGCCACAGAAAAGCTAGCTGTCGACGACGCAGCCGGACGGTATTAAAACTGTGGGAGTCAGTTTCACTACTCGACGACTACTCTACTCTAGCCTCCTCGTTAGACATGCTCAACAATTAATTTCTCAATTCCACTATCTGGGCTCACCACATTCGTCTCTGACCCCATGACTCTCTCTCTAGAGTGCTCAGCGTGATCATCTGCTCCCCTGACATTTCGCTCTGAGATCTCAACTCTCTCTGCTCAACATCCCTCCTGTGCCTCCTCCGTGCCCCCCGGGGCCCTCGACTAATGAGACGGAAACCACAGTAGAACCGCTCCTCCTCTTCTGTGACATATGGCTGCAGGCTGTGATAGAGCCTCTAATCACAGTCCTGCTAAAAGGAGCCATGTCAACGATTCGGAAGGTCAGCTAGTTCCATCAGGAGCAGAGCAGGTATCGAACGTAAAATACCTGTAAGACGTAATGTACCCGAGTCGACACTTAGCTAGCTAGGGGACGATGGGTTAAGGACAACGGCTTGCGGCTATATCCAATAGTCCTGTCCTTCTATTGCACATGTACCGCGGGTGAATTATTTGATCTTAGCTTTAGCTTCGAATGAGCACCCCTCTGTACGCAAACAAACGTAAGTTGCCGGATACTTACAGGACGGACACGATGTCCCCGCGCTCGACTTTGTACTTCCTCACGCTCCAGCGGTTCAGCAGCACCACGTCAGACCCCGACCGCCCCTCAGGGTTCAGAGAGGGCTGTGGACACACACACACACACACAGTCAGAAACACACACAGACATGCCGTACAGGCAGACACACAGAGCCAGAGAGAGATGGAGGGACATGATTATGAGAGGTGTGAACAGGGCCACACCCCCCCGAGGTTAAGCAGAGGGTGACCTGGAAACCGTTTCACTATTCATGAACATCTCTCTCAGGGAGGTGATGGAGCTACACTGTGCATCGGAGTGGAAGTGTTACTCACCCATATAAAATTATCAAACTAAGGTTCTCGTATATCAGCCTGTCACAAAGGGCGTATTACATCATAGATTCAGCATTCGGAGAGGGTACACACATAGATGAGGAGAGCGCGTACAGTAGCAACAACAGATGCTAGCCTCGCCTTTCAGAACGCGTTGGGCTCCTCGCTCTCCATACCAGTGTGTGAGCCTCTTCGCTCTCTGCACTCGACAGATACAGTAAATTAACCCTTCCACTCTGTGTGAAATGCAGGGGGGTTCTCCAACAGCCATCACATTGTGCTGTAGTTGTCTGTGAACCCACCCCCCCCCCCACCCCCTACACACCTCCCAAAATCATTTCTTCTCACAACTTAGTTTTGTGTCACTTAATCGAATAGCTGGCGTGTGACGAAGCCCACTCAAACCGGAGGGTGACATGACACCGGCAGGATGATTCATTAAACAGGATGTGCGCAGGCCATTTCACGCTTGCCAGGGTAATTGACAGAATATCTCTTATCTGTCTGACGAAAATAAATACTCTAGGAGAGACGGCAGGCGCGGAATTTATCTGCTACAGCTGGATGCTTTATCATTTCAGTTTCAGTCAGATTTCCCCCCGTAATACATTCTGTATTGTTTCAGTGTCTGTCTAGCTTGAAAGCACCCCGGATTCACGAAACTGGAAAAGCAAGGCTCAGGAGAAAGTTGGCCAGAATAAGACTGTCTGGTCAGTTCAGTCTTGTGCGGTGGCGTCAGTTGAGAGAGATTAAGGGTTTTGGAAGCGATTCCCATTCCAGACACTTGTTTTCAACAACAACAAGCAGAGCCAACTAGATAAAAATGTACAACTGAGAGAGAGATAAATAAGACATGGTCAGATTCAAACATGCAAATAGCTTCTTGATCTCTTTATTCACCAAGTACTGAGGAATGTGGAGTCAATAACTACATTCTCCAAAGCAAAACAATTTGCTGTCGTGCATCTCTTTAACAGTACCATGGAATTGCATTTAAATACTTACAAGCTATTTGTAGACTGATAATTAAGTCACATGGGACACAAGAGGCCACGCAATCTGAACTGATTGTTGACTTTCAAACCTTTGCACTTCAACTCTCCTTCCACACAAACCACGCTGTATTTTCAAACGATGGAGGGCAGCTAAAAGCACCGAGGAGCTCAGAGGAGAAACTTCTCCTCTTCGGAAACAGCTATTTTCACATTCCACCTAATTTCACGTCCAAATGCATACAATCTCAGAACTGACTGAGATTCAGGTTGATAACAGCCATATTTTGGTGGTATTCAACGCACTGTGAAAGGAAGTAATACAAACTTCACTCATGTAAAATGTATGTGGACAGTGTCTTTGAGGTCACATCGCCCTGCAGTTCTAAAGTGGCTACAGTCCCAAAAGTTTCTCGCTAAAGTTATCTTCCTTCTCAGGTAGCTGCATGTGCTGCACTGTGAACCCCAACTGTCTCAAAGGGAAAGTACAGCAGCACCCAGCCAAGTGGAAGCACTAGCCTGACCTAACAGTTAGGTGATGAATCTGAGAACAAACAAACATGTCTTCATTGTCACAAAATATGAAGGCTGGAGTTCTTTCTAAGCTGTCAGATGCAGCAAATCCAACAAAAAACAAGCATCTGCAAAACAGATCTATTTCCGCAACACTATTTTCATGTGTCAGGCACGGCCACGTTAAACCCTCCTAAGTTCTGAGCTCTGCTGAGATGCGGGAGTCTGAGAGTGAGCTGAAGACGGGCTTGTTTTCAAAATATTTTGATTTCCTTATCATTGCGTTAGGATCAGTTGTTGATCTCCGTGATCCCCACGTCTGCCACGAAGAGAAGGGAAATGAAAATGTTTGAAAGCATTACATTACATTTACATTACAGTCATTTAGCAGACGCTTTTATCCAAAGCGACTAACAATAATTGCATTTAACGTAGGAAAAGCCAATGTACTACTACTTGCCAGAACTCATAAATGAAGTCTCCGACGTAACTTCAGGCGAGGCACGAACGTCACGGCCGGGGTAATCGGCAGAGGTTTATCAGTCACACCCCGTAATGACGCTAACCACCAGCTGACTGTCAGCTGTCATAGCATTGGTTCAGCTCGCTAGAGCGCATGTATTTAAGCTGTCAAAACATGTCATTGTTCGCGCTTGTCATTACTGCTGGTTGTGTATTTGCATGCTCGCCCCACCTCCTCCACCTGCGTATGTCAATGTCATCTCTGTTGTCATCGTTGCTCTCTGTCCAAGGTTTATGCATTGTCAGGTATTCCACTATGCTTCGGCTAGTGGAAGCCAGGGTAGACACTAGCTGGTCTCTGTGGCTCTCCGTGGTGACCGTAGGCCGAAACATCTCCGGATGGCCATCCAGCGGTCCCTCCAGTCACCATGGAGGCAGAGACACTAGGCTGTATCTCCTTCGGACTCAACGAAGCGTCGGCCCGTGGAGGCCAGGGACTATAATGTACAGCAGTCCCCCTGTGGCTCTCTTTGACGGTCTTAGTGGGCTGAGTTACCTCCGAGCGTCTTCCCGATCGCGGCCCACTCTGATCGTCATAGAGGCAGGGGGCTAGATGCCGTTCCCCCTTCTGGCTCTCTGGGCCAAGCGGCCCAGAGGGGGGGAACACCTAGATTGCCTCCCCCTGCTAACGCGCTTTCCACATCGGTCGAAGGAAGGAGGCCCCCCGAACAGAGCACACCGCCAAAATTCATATGCTATGTATTTGTAGTTGCATGCTAATAAATGGGTCAATTTTGACAAAAGTGATCTTGACTGAAGTGCATCTTCTTTCTAAAACAAGGGACTAAGAGCATAATCTAGTGCTGAAGGCAAAGTGCAAGAATAGCAATCTAAAATACAGTGCAATACAATACAATACAATAAAATACAATAAGTGCTTAGGAGGGAGGATTGTATTTCTTGAAGAGATGAATTTTGAGCCTGCGACGAAGCAGAGAGTGATGAGAGGGGAGTGAGGGATGAGGTAGGGAGGGATGAGAGTGGAGGGAGGGATGAGAGGGAGGGATGAGAGGGGAGGGAGGGATGAGAGGGGAGGGATGAGAGGGGAGGGAGCGATGAGAGGGGAGGGAGCGATGAGAGGGGAGGGAGGGATGAGAGGGGAGGGAGGGATGAGAGGGAAAGGAGGAATGAGAAGGGAGGGAGGGATGAGAGGGGAGGGAGGGATGAGAGGGGAGGGAGGGATGAGAGGGGAGGGATGGATGAGAGGGGAGGGAGGGATGAGAGGGGAGGGAGGGATGAGAGGGAAAGGAGGAATGAGAAGGGAGGGAGGGATGAGAGGGGAGGGAGGGATGAGAGGGGAGGGAGGGATGAGAGGGAAAGGAGGAATGAGAAGGGAGGGAGGGATGAGAGGGGAGGGAGGGATGAGAGGGGAGGGAGGGAGAAGAGGGGAGGGAGGGATGAGAGGGAAAGGAGGAATGAGAAGGGAGGGAGGGATGAGAAGGGAGGGAGGGATGAGGGCGTCGACTCACCTGCATGGAGGCGCCCTCGACACGGGCCACGTAGGCGAAGCGGTCGAGGACGGTCACAGTGACGGGCACCGCCACGAAGAAGCCGCTCACGAACGCCCGGAAATACCTGCGCCCCGCCTGCTGAGCCATCACCTGGAGACAAGACGACCACAGCCAATCAAAACGTGACGTGCGCCGGTCGATAAGACACGCAGGTAGCGACGTTGCGTTGACAGAGCAGACTAAGGACGGGTCAGGATCTGTCCGGGGACAGAGGGGCCGGGTCAGGTAGGCGGAGCCCGACCCCCAGGGGCCGGGTAAGGTAGGCGGAGCCCGACCCCCAGCCTGATGCTCGGTCCCTGGACCCAGGCAGCCTGGTGTGATGGAGATGATCATTAGGATAAGCACAGAGCAGCTGGATTCAATGAGCACCCAGATGTGCACACACCTGCGCAGACAGACACACACACACACACACACACTCAGATGCACAAAGCCATGACGTGTACTCACAGACACGCTCGCGCACACACACACACACGGGCACTGTGAGCGCACACACACACACACACACTCAGATGCACAAAGCCACAACGCGTACACACGCACGCACACACACACACCCACGGGCACTGTGAGTGCACACGCACTCACACACACACACAAGCACCCACAATCCTTCAGCATCCCAAACAAATGAGCATTTCCCACGTCCCTGTATACTGCTGTTAAACCAGGTTTTACAAACCGCACCATAAGGTGAGACATCAGTTACTACGTGCTAGAGGCAGAGTACTCCAGCACCGGAGCAGAAAATCCATTCTAGCACAGCAATCCATCCTGACATGAACATATTGCCATTCATACACTTTCATATAGTCTTGTGCATAATCCATTAAGAAAACAATTGCATCACATTAGGCATTGTGAGCAGTGCTGGAGAAAACCCATAAGCTTCTCTTTAAATTACCCCTCCATAGCCATTGTTGGGATTAATTTAAAAAGCGTCTTACGGGTTTTCTCATAACGTTGCAAAGTTGCTTTTTATTTAAATTGACATGTTTTCCTTCAAATATCTGTAGAACTATTAGCTCCCTCTGCGTGGGTCTTAAAACTAGAGCTCATCTTAAATCTCACTCCAATTTCCTCCGTGGCTTTGCTTCAGCCTAAGGGCAGCCACACACATCTCAGCAACAACGCAACACTGCAGGGCTACATGGTAGCATCAGAACGGTATAAGGTAGCACTTTAAAATATACTCTAAGGTTAACGTCAACAGCCATCTAGCTTGGGGTAGGCTAACTCACAACTGGCTATCACGTCTGTAAGATAGTGGTCAGAAAGGTCTTGTGTGTGTGTGTGTGTGTGTGTGTGTGTGTGTGTGTGTGTGTGTGTGTGTGTGTGTGTGTGGTCAGAAAGGTCTTGTGTGTGTGTGTGTGTGTGTGTGGTCAGAAAGGTCTTGTGTGTGTGTGTGTGTGTGTGTGTGTGTGTGTGTGTGTGTGTGTGTGTGTGTGTGTGCGTGTGTGTGTGCACCTATCCGCGTGTGTCATCCGCATGACCAAAGATGGCCGACTATCCTGGTACCTACAGTTTCTCTCCACCATAGATATTGTGTTTGCTGCCACTGGTCTGCAAACAGCTCCTCTTGCAGAGCTGCCAAGAAAGTATTATCTGTAACAATAGTGCACTGAACTCCTTAGTGTGCCATTGTTTACTGCGATGTGACAACCGCACTCAGGCACATTAAGGTGCGCTACGCTGAGGGAAAGCCTTTATCAAGACTGAAGAAAAGGCATTAATAGTGTCGACATGGGGACAAACAAGTTAGCGCACCACATCTCACTTTGAGCATTTTGTATTCATGCCAATGGCCAAATGTGCAGAGGCGGACTGCGTAACAAGCTCTGGCAATATACTAAATAGGGTCATCACAAACAAGCATTCATCTAGTGTTTTTCTATTGAGCTGCACACAAAATGAGGAGCATCTTTTTGAATAAGACGGTAGACTGCCCAGTAGTAACACTGTTGTTACTTAAGCCTTTGACTGTAACATTACTAGCCTGCTAAACTGAACCCCCTATGTCAAAAAGGCCTGAGGCATTAATCAGGTCGAGAGTCATTCGGTCCTAAAGATGACTTTGTCTCTGAAGGATGATAGGCTGGAATTGGATTCTCTGGCCACATATTGTCCAATGAGCAATGTTCACATGGGGAAGAGCCTTTCAGACCCACAAAGGTCTCAAGGGGTGACACTCAGAGGCAGGAGAGGACATGGGTCGTACTGATTATGGCCGTCCAGGCCACCGCTAGATTTCCTCAAACTCTCCAGGTATGCTTCCACACTTCTCCACTTTAGAGCAGAGCCACTAAACCACAACCCTGAGCAACAGAGCCTGACGACAGCTTCAGAGCTGGAATGGCATCAGGAAAACAAGATTTACCTTGTGATGGTAAATTTAGACCTTAAAGCTAGCGGATCACCAATAATAATACCAATAATATTAACAACAACAAAATAATAAATAATAAAAAAATATTATTATTATCATCATCATCATGTTGTAAGAGATTAAACTATTTTACTGTGTGTGTGATTTTGTGTGTGTGTACTTTGTAGACTGTATAATTTGTTCTACGTCAACCATTGACTTGTCTACTTTGGGGCCTTGTGCCCAGGCCATCTTGTCTGTGTTTTGAGTTTAATGAAGTATCAGCAGGATAGAGAGATATGAGTAACACTCATCTATCTGCTCATTCCTTCCTCGCTTAGAGTAAAGCTAATCAGCACCACCTTGTTATGATAAGCACATAAGAATGTCTGTACAGAACTGTATGCTCTGAATGTTTGAGACTCCAAATCCGCACAGTCACCGGCGTTTGCAAATAAACAATGCCCCTGGGGCACTGGGAAACGAACTCTGGGCACAGCTCGCAAAAGACCTCCACAACACATGCGCTACTATTTCTGCTCAGCCGCAGTCTGTCTTCGCTCAAAGTCGCACATTTTCGTAAGGAACCCACAAGGGACCCCCGATCGTGGCAAACCACACTGCCCCAAAGCAAAACTGAGGGATGCAAACAACGACATACAGTAACAGACAGCATGGCATGGCCGACATATCAAGGCATGGCCATGAAAAGCTATTACTGTATCACTAGTAACCATCTCACAGTGTTCAAGGTTCAGCAGGTTCAGAGCAAATTAATTTATATATCATTGCAGTTGGGTTGTTTACTTAAGACTCACCTGCAGTTGAGTCTTCTTTACTTAATCAAAACAACCCAACTGCAATTTGATTGATAGTTGATAGGCTATTTGATTGAAACATGATTTATCAAAGATTTATCATAACACACATCTGTTTTTGCGAATGAACTCTTCAAATGTAAAAACAGACCTAACAGACTCAAAAAGCAACTGTCAAACAAGTCAGCTTTGTTGTTCCTTGCATACTGAAACAATATCGCTCCCTCTCTAACAATTACAGCACTAAAGCACTGATTACAGAATCCTATTATCAGTGAAAGAGAGGCCTTTTTTCCATTACAGGGCCCAGAGATGGTGCAGAACGCCGGCAGCAGATAGGTTTTTCCTGATGAGTGCTTAATTAAAGACGAGGTTCTCTGCAGATGGAGAAGTAGCACCTCGCTGGCTCTGTCTGTGTGAAACGGCGCACGGCGTATCCTTACGAAAAAGGTAGAGAATTGTCTAGACCGCCACATAAATCTATTTCTATCTATTTCGTGAGAAAGGGAGACCCTGTAACTACCCTTTTTAATATTCGAGTGGTGTGAGATTCGGTGGAGTTGGTTGTAGCCTGTAAAGTTGTGCACTTAGTAATCCCTTTACCCCTAATCACTGAATATTTATTCATCTCCAGACACCAACCGGAGTGCTGTGATGCAGGGCATGACCATGCTCACTCAGCCAAAACTAAGGTGATTATTGGAGTGGTGTCAGTTTTTGACTATAAGCTCACAGGCTACAGGCCTACTGCCCGGCACCACAAATAGGATTTGTCTCTCAAGCAGAACATCAGACTTGGGTCTTAAAGTCACTGTGCCTAGAACAGCATTACAGCAAATCCCTGCTTCGAATGACCTTGGGAATTCAGGGGGAAATTTGAGGTCAGGGTAACAATGAAATGAGCATGAAGGGTATCAGTTCTTAAACACACAATCACCATGGTAACGAGCTGTCACTCAGCATACTGTAGCAGAAGTGGATCAACCAAGGAAAGGATAAACTACCCCTCTATGAAGATAAGTTCTTCTATGCAGCTGTAGAGTAAATAGACATCTAGACATCTTCTAGACATCTTACACAATCGTTTGAATTCAAAACGGATGGTAAATAGACACAAAAGAATCCTCGAGAGACTTTACTCATATTTAATTTGTTTTTGGTTGCGCTTTGGGTGTTTGGTGGTGTTTTTTTGGACAGACTAACATGACTTCATTGTGTTGCAATAGCATTAGCCACCCGTGAAAATTGGAACGACCCAAAGCTATCTACAGCATGGAATTAAATGAAAATGATCTCCATCAGTCAAAAACATCATAGGTAAGTTGAAAATGAGGCCCTAGTTAAAAAATTCCAGAATATCCCTTTAAAATGACCATAACTCCTGAACTAAGCCACATAGAAAGATGATCTTCGGCTCGATCCAGGTATAAATTATCCATTGTCAAAACTCATTCTTAGTCAATAATTAACAAGTATTGTTAACAAATATCATGCAAACACATTTATTCTGACTGAAATGCAAGATTAGGTCCCACTGTCATTATTAGTGCAGCCCTCTGCACATTTGAACAATGTGCTACAATGTGCTACTGTGCAAAACTCTTAGGCCACCCAAGCAAATTATGTTTAAAGCTATACTTCTGGGCAGTTTTTTTTACTCATAAAAACACTATCATATTAGAATAAACACAAATAAACAATAAAAATAATCAAGATTTTCTAGTGTTTTTAAAACAAGTCTATATTTTGTCTGGTCTCCCTTAGAATGCAAAACTGAAACAATTCACTTTGGTACACTGACTGCTGTGTTATTTTTTCCAAGCAGTCCTGTGATAGATTATTCTACTCTTCTTGCAGGATTTGCTATAACTCTTCTTTCGACTTTGGTTGCTTTTTGTTCTTTTCCCTGTCCAAGTGATCCCACACAGCTCCAATTATGTTGAGGTCAGGGTTCTGAGGTGATCAATCTGATACCAAGTGTTCCCTTTGCAGACTTCTGCTCTAACAGTGTGTTTAGGGTCATTGTCATGCTATTACTGTACATGCTGACTATAGCCTTGTTGATACAAAACTATGATTAAGTCTGTCAAAGTGTTAGTTTTCCTTAGCCATTTCCAAACCTGTCATCGAAGCACCTATTTGTTAAATTACAGCACTAGCACCACTGGTTGGGTTAATTAATACCTCGCTCAGACCTCCCACTCAAATAAAATTCCAAAACTTTTCCATGACTACATTTCAGCATTTTATTTAGTTTTTTTCTGACCCTATTCCAACCAAGTTCTTCAAGACTATTTTCAACTCTGTATCTGGGGACACACTAGCTATTGTAAATTGTTCCCTCAATACAGGCGTCTTTCCATCAGCACTTAAAATGCCCTGGTAAAACCCATCTTGAAGAAAAACTTGGACTCCTCAGTCCTCTGTAATTTTAGACCCATTTCCAACCTCCCCTTTTAAAGTAAAATTCTAGAAAAAAAAAAAGTATTTCAACAGCTAAATGATTTCCTTGCTGCAAATTGTATCATGGACACTTTTCAGTCAGGTTTTCGCCAGCATCATAGCACAGAGACAGCGTTGGTCAAGGTTGTTAACGACCTAATGCAGACTCGAAAAAGCTAGCTCTCTATCCTTTTCCTCCTAGACCTGAGTGCAGCGTCGGTAGACCATAGTATCCTCATTAGAAAACTGGAAAACTGTGTAGGCCTCTCCGGACCTGTCCTTGACTGGTTTAGGACGTTTTTTTGTCACTCTTGGTGACCACAGATCAAAAAACACAGAGATGACATGTGGGGTTCCACAAGGATCAATTCTAGGGCCCCTACTTTTCAGTCTGTACATGTTACCCCTACGCGATGTCATGAGAAGGAACAACATTAGCTACCATAGCTATGCTGATGACACCCAGCTCTACATTTCTGTGACACCCCTCGACTACAGCTCAATTGACAGGATGTACTGCTGACATAAAAGTGTGGATGTCACAGAACTTCCTGCAGCTGAACCAGGACACTCACTGAATACGAAATGCTAGGCAAGAAATTTAGGTGTCATGCTGGACTCATTTTATCACGTAAGAAACATTGCCAAGGTGAAACCTTTCCTCTCCCAGACTGATGCTGAAAGACTAATGCATGCTTTTATTACTAGCAGGTTGAACTATTGTAACACTCTCCTGTCTGGCCAACCAAAAAAGGCGATTAGTCAACTCCAACTGATTCATAATGCTGCAGCCCGTGTTCTTACAAAAACCAGAAGGAGGGTTCACATCACACCAGTTTCAAATCTCATCACACCATAATCAAGCACCTAAATACATGTCGGATATGCTTTTAAAATACACACCTAGTAGGTCCCTCAGGTCCTCTGGCACTGAGCTTTTAATGGTTCCTAGAGTCAGGACTAAGAGGCATGGGGAGGCAGCCTTCAGTTCGTATGCCCCCTGCCTTTGGAACACCCTGCCAGAGGACCTAAGAATGTCTGGGGCTGTGGAAACTTTTAAGCGAGATCTTAAAACATACCTTTTTAACATTGCTTTTACCACATAGCTTTACTTGTCTTAATATCCTAGTGTTTTTAAATTTGCTTTCTGTTTTTATAGCTTTTATTCTATTTTACACTATCTCTGAAACATTTTCATGCCTGGAAAATTCAAATTCAATGACATTTCCCAGATTTCATGACCGTGAGAAAGCTGTAAATTACACACACATGCACTTAATTATTAGGACTGATAGGTAGGGCTACTATCCACAGGTGTTAACAATGTTGTTAAGTGTTATACGGTATACGGTTTGTGAAAAGGTAAAGCTCAAGAAATGGACATTGTGTGTGCGTGTGCGAGAGAGAGAGAGGGAGAGAGAGAGAGAGAGAGAGAGAGAGAGAGAGAGAGAGAGAGAGGAAGAGAGTGTAAGGGTGTGTGGGAGGGAGGTGCTGGCAGCCTCAACAACACAGGGGGAGCGGAGGAGTTTGCTGGAATTGAGAGAACGCACATGAGAAGTGAGGGAGTACACATAAATGAGGGAGTATGCATGAGAAGTGAAGGAGTATACATGAGAAGTGAGGGAGTACACATAAGTGAGGGAGTATGCATGAGAAGTGAGGGAGTATACATGAGAAGTGAGGGAATATACATGAGAAGTGAGGGAGTATACATGAGAAGTGAAGGAGTATACATGAGAAGTAAGGGAGTATACATGAGTAGTGAGGGAGTATACATGAGAAGTGAAGGAGTATACATCAGAAGTGAAGGAGTATACATGAGAAGTGAAGGAGTATACATGAGAAGTGAGGGAGTACACATAAGTGAGGGAGTATGCATGAGAAGTGAGGGAGTATACATGAGAAGTGAGGGAATATACATGAGAAGTGAAGGAGTATACATGAGAAGTGAGGGAGTATACATGAGTAGTGAGGGAGTATACATGAGAAGTGAAGGAGTATACATCAGAAGTGAAGGAGTATACATGAGAAGTGAAGGAGTATACATGAGAAGTGAGGGAGTATACATGAGAAGTGAGGGAGTATATGAGAGAGAGACCGATAGGCTAGTCACGTTAGCTGGGTACTTTCTCTGAAGAGTGTTGCATGTGTTGTCTGATAGCAACAGCAGCAACACATATTATGAAATGATGAGTCAGTTTCCGATTCAGGTTAAGGGATGTTACGTGTAGACAAGCTTTAACACAATAAGGACTAAAGAAGACATTGTCCGAGCTCGCGACCTAAACATCCGAAAAGTAGTAGGTCACGCGAGCTAATGTTAAGCTAGCGTTACAGTAGCCAGCTATGTTCTCGTGTGCACACAAGTTGCTAGCCAATGTAGCCTAATTAGCAGCAGATGAAGTATTCTACTGTCAGTTCTTCCGCAGCGAGAGCTAATATTAATGCCCCTACTCCTAAAAAATCATGTGCATGCTTTGCTGAAATGCTTCGGTTTAAAACTACTGCAACTCACATTGTTTTCACCTACCAGAAATGTGATTTCCGTGCTCGTGCGCTTCCCTCAGTTCCCTGTCACTTCAATGACTACTGTAAGTCCCAGGGTCCTAAAGAGAATCCTGTTCCTTTGTACGTCTGGAGGTTTGATCCGTCGTTTTGTGGCGCTGACCTTGGTGCTGAAGGGTGATGGTGACGGCTCCCAGGGGCTGGGCCACAATCTCCATGGGAGAAATTTGCACAGACCGATTTATTATTTTTCCTCAAATGATAAACCTGGTATTGTATTGAATTGTAATCATGAAAGGTGTTTTCCAATTCCATTAATTCCTGAAAAATAATTTATGCTGCACTCTGAAGAGCAACTAGTCCAATAATCCACTTATTGGGCATTCTGTCAGAAGTTGGTGATTGTGTCTTTCACTGCTAACGGTTAACTTTTTTCCCTGCTAAAAGTTAAGCTTTTGAGTGAGTTCTTTAATAATGGGCAGTTATACTTTGGGATTTAATAGAACAGATTGAGGAGAGCGGGGACCATATCATTCTTATCTCATTTGAGAAGGAACATCCTGTTCTCATGCTGCATGTCTTATGGCCAATGAAGGGAAATTGGGTGTAATATCTCCTCATTCACACGCTTACAGCCATGGAAATACAAAGAGGAGGGAGTTATTACTCACACAGCACTTTCATCCTGACTTCTCAAACCATTTAGGGAGAGAAAGTGAGCCTCTCGGCTATGGTCTATGGTAATGGAGGCCTTGTGTCAAAGAAGACCTTCTTAACACTGAGGGGGGAAATGGGTGATAATAAAATCATTTAATGAAGTATGCCGGGATGAATGTGCAAGTTAAGGGCAAGAGCAGGTAACTTCACCTCAGACTGATAGGGATTCAGGCTCGGAAGCTTGACAATAAATTCCAGATAAGAAATCTATGATGTTCTGTAAGTGTGGTTGTGACATGGCCTGGAGGCGCCAGGTAAAGGGGCCGGAGCTGGATGAAGAAGGAGGCAGTAGGATTCGTTGAGAGAGCTTGGTTAGTATTCTCGCTTCCATTTGATCATGGCGGACCAGAGGCAGGGTGGACATCCCTACACCACAGAGCCACAAACTGCAAGGCCAATACAGGGATTAGCTGTTGTACCAGCAGCACTGTGGTCCAGCAGTGGGTAAACAGCTTCGGAAAGGGAAGATTACTTTTTCCATTTCCCCCATTAATGCTGTCAAGAGCTGTGTTTGGAATCGCTCACTCGTTCCCTCACTCCCTATTCCCTATATGGGGTTCACCATGTAGTGAACTACCTAGGGAACGGAGAAAATGTAGGGTACATGCGCTGTTCCCTGCAAATCAAGGTGAATTGTGGGTAATAAATAGTGGACTATATAGGGAACGAAAATTCTGTGGAGAATTCAGACACTACAAACAAAATGGTTGACGCCATATATAGTGCAGTATATAGTGAATAGGGAGCGATTCGGAACACGGCTACGATGTTCTCCTTCCCTATGTAAGCCATTAATTATGGTCAAACTGTTGAACACAGCGCAGATGAGAGTACAGTGGTGCCGTGACCTGGATGTCCAGTGGTGTGGAGTGAGTTAAGAGGGTCGAGTGTAACTGAATGAAACACGAGAGTAACTGGTGAAACTCACTTCTCAAAAGAGCGCCGACAGTCCCTCCAAGAGGGATGTCCCTAGCTTGTCGAACATAGGTTCGAATCCCGCCCTGGGCAAGCCCTTAACATGGGTCGAACTGTTGAACACAACACAGAACACAGCATAATCTTGGAGCCAGAAGCAACATTTCACTGTGACTCTGCACCGTACATTACACGTGACAAATAAAAGGAATCTTAAATCTTGACGAGAGTACTAGCCTACCGTTACACCTAAGCTCTGCAGGAAAAATCAGTGTATACTAAAGCCCCAGGTATAAACTACACACCATCTCAGCCAATCTTCGGATCCTGTATAGTCTAGCTACTGTTTTTTTCCCCACTTGCAGCTTGAATTTGGAGGCTATTAGCAAGTGAGAAACTCAAGGTCAGCGATCATGGAATATGCCTCAAGGGCAGTTGATAGAAGCACTACTGTACCTTACTGCACAACCTAAAAATATGTACAGTGGTATCATTTTATACTGTATCCAGCATGGCTCGCTCTGGCTTCACACCCCGGTGGTGCTCATGCTAGCTTCCTGGAACTGAATCAAGTTGAAGCAGTCATGGGGGAGGGGTGCGTTGAGTCAGAGGCATTGCTTACTCCATTAGGGACCTGCGGTGTCACTAATAGGTCTGAGTTGTCAGAAATCCTCATCATCATTAACAGATGGACACTGGGGTGTATTGGTCAGTCACTCTCTGGAGCTACAATATGTGACCACCAGATGGAGAATCCAGAGGCTAAAGAGGTGATGGACTGAAGAAATCAAGCAACATACATTTTTATTTATTTATTATCTCATTATTAGATTTGCATTCGCCATTACAACTGATTAGACGTATCCATAGGTGTTCACAGTGAGGGGAAGCGTATAGCCCACTAATATCAGAAATGGGCCGACATTGATAAACAGGAAGGGGGTGGCAGACAGGGAGAGAATGATACCAGCCAGAATTCAATCCTATTAATGTGATCTTTGAGCTGTGAATAAACAATGCATGTGTAACCTGCGTTGTGTTTTGCTGTACTGGAGGGATTGGAACACTCTCAGGATGGTGGATGAAGCAGCATTTATTGCCTGCACAATGGGTCCTGCACAATGGGTCATGAAATACAGTGAACATGAGCATGAATCTCTGGTCCGCCTGCAGCAGCTATTGTCCCTTCTGCTTTGGTGTATAATATTTTTAATATTATTCTATCCTGATGATCATATCATTCATTCATCCATTCTATGCACTATAACATACAACGTAAAATCAATGACATGTCAAAAGTATTCAAATACTATATAAATCAGACACAGCATATAACTCAGAACAATACTTCATCCATTTTCAATATTTATCCTACAGAACAGCACTCACACACTCGTGTGGCGGAAAAAGGTACTACATGTGGAATGCAACATGACATTACTGGCTAGCCATGCTCTAGATCGCGGATACTAGCTACGCCACGAGTGGAGTTTTATAAAGTGCACAAAACATTCAACCGACATATAATAGATTACCTGCACAGTGGGTCTTGAAATACAGTGAATATGAGCATGAATCTCTGGTCCGCCTTGAAATACAGTGAATATGAGCATGAATCTCTGGTCCGCCTAGACAAAATAAATTCAACATTAGCGTTTCATCCAACCAATGCAACCATAGCCTACTACGTCAAACAGGAATAGCTAATCAAATAAAAGTTACATCAGTGTCAAATATCACAAAAATGTGATTCATAGGTTGGCTTATGTGTCGTACAAAACGGACATTTAAGTGACGTGAAATCCAAAGTTATTAGGTCTTTTCGTAACTTTTTTTATGCGGACCCTTTTGTTTGCCCAACCTACCTGCAGCAGCTATTGTCCCTTCTGCTGCAGGACGACAACGATGCCACAACTATATAGAGGTTTTCAAAATAAAAGTCACAACCCAATGACGCAGGATTTAATATAAACCTCAAGGGACTTCAACTCCGTTACACATGCAGTCTGTCTTCTACCAAAGATAGAGAACACACATAATACCGGTATACTGTAGATAGCAAACTAGATATTTCAAGATGACTTCTCACAAGCTTGTATAGAATAAGACTTCAGCTTCAACTTCAACATCAAATAGGCTACAATAGTCATATTTGTGGCCGCACTCAGCACATCACATTTCAAACGGAATAACAGAGAAAGCTATTATCTCAGAGGATCAGGTTTAGTTTGTTGACACAAAAATAATTATATTGTAAAATGAATGAAGGCCACGTGAGTGTTTGAAAGAATACAGTAGAAAATTACTTTGAAATCACTTGTTGGCAAATGGACACTGATGAACAGATGTTTATGTTAAAAGGACACTGATTCCCCAGAAGAATAGCCTACAGAACATGTCCTGAGAAACGAGTCTCTACTTGAATTAGGGACTGCAGAAAGCACGAAATGGAGCAGCACGCACATGACTTGAAGACATGAAGAGAATGAGTCAGAATTGTCCTCAGGGCTTCATTTAAGCAGGAATGTATGAAACACAACCAGACCTCAATCCTGCACCATCAGCACCATGGAAAATGTGTCCATCAGTGACAAGTCATTACAGCCGTTTGTTGAGCAACGATACATCAAAATATTAATACACCGCTGATGAGACATAGCCGTACTAGCAAGGGGGTCTCTGCGCCACAATGAAATGAACCCCAGCCGGCTTCCAGACACAGAGCGCGTGCTCCGTGAGTCGCAGTAGGGGGTCGTCCCGCGTGCACCGCGCTCTCTGAAAGAGGAGCGGGTTGGGCCACTGGATGACATGACAATGACCCGCACGGGTGGGTCTGCCTTTAACAGCATATTTTTAAGGCTTCTAGCTCTAAATGGTAGAAACGGGTGCTGAGCATGCAGTTGCTATGCAACAATCGGGTGCCAAACACGGCCAGGTGGGCTTCGACAGAGAGGAGTGGGCTACAGGCACACAGAGAGGGTTATTAGACACCTCCGAACACTATGGGGTCCACAGAAAGGCTTCTGAAACCACGGGAGTTGGCTATATAGCCTACCCAGCAAATAGGCAAAGTGGAGCCCATACCCTGTAGTGTCACTGTCTGTGGTTTCCGATTCTGATATAGGCCTAGCCTATACCATTCTGTAGACTGCAATAGGCCTAAGAGAACTATCCATCTACCGCCTACAGTGGAATTATAGGCTAGGAGGAACACCGTGTATTAATGAAATGCAAAGCTCCGCAGACAGGAGAAAACGAGGCGAACAGATTTAATCTGTTTGAGTCAATTCAATTTCATGAGAAACGGATGCTGTTTGAGCGTGTTATTCTAGCATTTGGAACAGAGACTGAGCACAGACGGGAAAGAATGATCCAAATCAAATACCGCCTTCAACACTAGCCCTTCCACCACTACCACACATCACAACCACCCCTCCACCTCCTTCCCGGGAGTTTAATTATTCTCTCTGAATAATACAACACCTGAGCATAGCCTACCTAAGTGGGGGAGAGTATGGAACACTGGAGAAAGAGAGGACGAGTGAGGGAGAGTGAGCCAGAGTGTGAGAGAGAAGATGAGGAAAAGATTAACAACGGAGTGGGTGGTCTGTGTGTGTGTGTGTGGGGGGGGGGGCGGTTGGGGATATTGTCGGAATGCCGTTGGGATTGTGGCACATATAGTCCGACAGTAAATGTAGAAACAACTTTATCGCTGCCTACAAAGAAAATTGGTTAGATACCTAATTGGTGTTTTGGGGGAAAGCCAATCAATAAATTGTGAAACGTGTTTTAAATACTATGATAAATGCTATTGAGCTGGAGTTCAGGGAAGCCTGGGGTTTTGGCACCATCTAGCGGTCATCCTTTTCTATGTACTATTTCCTTTGTCGGCATCCGATTGGTCAATTATCAGCCAATAAGTCAACGCCGCATGACACATGACTTTTGAAGATGGCTGCTTGCATCGAGAGAACAGGTATGCTAACGTTAGCTCAAATCAACTGATCTAGATGTATACAGACTGGCAGGACTACTAACGAAATGAGAGACACAACAATAGCTTCTTGATAAAAAATGTCGCTAATGCTTATTTCTCATTAAACCCATTAGCCAAGGCTAACTAGCCTAGCTAGCATAGCTAACGTTACCTGTCAAACATGCTAGTTAAATGGACAAAACAATCATCACGCTATGATGAAAACGTATTATATGCATTCACTTACCGTAAATGATCTAAGACAAAAGTGACAGCTCTTTACAAACAGCAATTAACTCGGACTGTCAACTCTGAAATATGCACACTGCAGTCATGTTGAGCATTTCAGTAATCTGCATTGACAAATAGTAAAATTTGCTTTGCCCCCCAAAAATCTAAATGTCTCTACAGATGAAGAGGACAGTATACTGGAACCTCTCAGTTTCCCTGAGCAGCCTGCTGTCAGGACCAGCAGCCTGTCCTCTCGTGACATGGAGGTGATTACCTGCCTGCTCTGCTCCGACTCCGCCCCTCTGTCAGAGAAGGACCGCCTCCTAAAGCACCTGGTCTTGGAGCACAAGCTGGTGATCGCTGATGTCAAACTCATCGCTGACTTCCCCAAGTAAGTCGCTTCTATTCAGTGCCCTTCATAGAGAGATGGGTTCATCAGACTACATTTCCCATGTTTCATTGCTTGTACCGCAGAAGAAATGTGTTCACCCTGCTGACCGTCTCTGTGCTCATCCAGGTACATGCTGTACTGGAGGAAGAGACTCAGTGAGCAGCCCATTACAGATTTCTGCAGTGTGATTAGGACAAACTCAGAATGCCCTGTGGGTGAGTGTACTTAGATTCATACTAGATAGCACTGACATTCACCGCATTACATCCCCTGCAACCAAACCCACCACATGTGTTTTTAGAAAAACAAGAGGACTTCTTCCTCCTGTGTGATGTCCTTCCAGAAGACAGAGTTCTCAGAGAGCAGCTCCAGCAGAAAAGACTGGTGAGTTCTCATTGAATGCACTGCTGCTTGTTCCTTTCTTCTCCACTAAAAGCTATTATTCATTCCCGGGGACGATGAACTTAAATGCACTTGTTTTGTGACCTATAGGAGGAGATACTGGAGCAGCAGCAGAGAGAGAGGGACGACAGCAGTTTCCAGCGCATCTGCATGTTCTGCAACGAGGAGTTTACTGGGAACAGGTGGGTTTTATTACAAAGAGCATCCGCTCCATCGCAGACACTGTCCCCATTCATTTTTACTGCTGATGAACTGCTGGTGAAGCTTGAGCAGTTATACAAGGTAACCGAGATTCGTTCTGCCATTTGCAGGTCCTCGTTGCTCAACCACATGGCAAGGGAGCACTCTTTCAGTGTGGGGTTGCCTGACAATATTGTGTACTGCACAGAGTTCCTAGACACACTGCAGAGCAAACTGGACAAGTAAGTAAAAAAAAAAAAAAGAGTCAATTTACTCTACACTTTGGAAGGCTTTGGTATTTGGTGATAAACAGAGTTCCTGCAGAGCAAACTGGACAAGTAAGAGTCTGTTTACTGTCTGGAAGACCTTGTTATTTGCTGATGAAAACAAGTGCACGATAAAAACGATTGCTATATTTCCCCCTGTTGTCAGTCTGCAGTGCCTGTACTGTGAGAAGACCTTCAGAGATAAGACCACGCTGAAGGATCACATGAGGAAGAAACAGCACCGCAGAATAAACGCAAACAACCACGATTACGACCGCTTCTACATCATCAACTACCTGGTGTGTCACAGTTTTGATATGTATAGAAAACTCAAAAAATGCATATGTTAATGTTGTAGTATGACTCAAGCCAGATAGTGCTATAAATGTCTCTTCCTTTCATTAACGTTTATTGGGTTTTTGTAATAAAGGTAAATAGTATGCATTGAGATAAACTACATAAAGATGACTTTATTTCACCGGTACCAGGAGCTGGGGAAGACGTGGGAGGAGGTACAGTCGGAGGACGACCGGGAGATGGTGGAGGACGAGGACGAGTAAGACTCCCCCTAGAGACCCGGTCAGATATTTAGGATGCAGGGTCACAGTGATATTTATACACCACCGGTTCATGGTTAGATGACGGTTGGCGTGAGGAGTAGGGGTCAGATTGTTGGTCATCTGTGATCCTTTCGGGACTTAAGGTTCCGGTACGCACCATCCTATTGGGTAATGTTGGGTAAAGGAAAGAACTGACCAATGGTGTAGCATTTAACAAGTGTTTTTCCTGTTTCTCCGCAGTGATTGGTCCGACTGGCAGGCTCACCCAGTGTGTGCCGTGTGTCTGTTCTGTGAGCAGCAATCAGAGACTATGGACAAGATCTATGCACACATGGGGGTGAGTCCGACACTAAACTCAACATTCTTGACAGTAAAGAACAGTCTTGTTATGCAAATTTCATTCAAAGCACTTTAAGATCTGTCCTGTTCCTCTCCTTCAGGAAGCCCATGGGTTTGACCTTCACAAGTTGAAAACCGAACTCGGTGAGTAATACCGGGCAATCAATAAAAGTCTACCATAACGCTGATTATCAAACGCCTTCAGACAGTGAGATGTCACTGACCTCAGCTCCTGTGTCCTCGTCCAGAGGACATCTCCAACCTCAGGGCCCTGAAACAAACCAGCGTCCTGAACCACCTGTTGAAGGACAGGGGCACCTACAGCTAGCTGGGTGGATAAGAACAGGGGCCCCACCATCTACAGTACAGCTAGCTGGATGGATAAAAACAGGGGCCCTGCCATCTACAGTACAGCTAGCTGGATGGATAAGAACAGGGGCCCTGCCATCTACAGTACAGCTAGCTGGATGGATAAGAACAGGGGCCCCACCATCTACAGTACAGCTAGCTGGATGGATAAGAACAGGGGCCCCACCATCTACAGTACAGCTAGCTGGATGGATAAGAACAGGGGCCCCACCATCTACAGCTAGCTGGATGGATAAGAACAGGGGCCCCGCCATCTACAGTACAGCTAGCTGGATGGATAAGAACAGGGGCCCCACCATCTACAGCTAGCTGGATGGATAAGAACAGGGGCCCCGCCATCTACAGTACAGCTAGCTGGATGGATAAGAACAGGGGCCCCACCATCTACAGTACAGCTAGCTGGATGGATAAGAACAGGGGCCCCACCATCTACAGCTAGCTGGATGGATAAGAACAGGGGCCCCACCATCTACAGTACAGCTAGCTGGATGGATAAGAACAGGGGCCCCACCATCTACAGCTAGCTGGATGGATAAGAACAGGGGCCCCGCCATCTACAGCTAGCTGGATGGATAAGAACAGGGGCCCCACCATCTACAGCTAACTGGATGGATAAGAACAGGGACCCCACCATCTACAGCTAACTGGATGGATAAGAACAGGGACCCCACCATCTACAGCTAGCTGGGTGGATAAGAACAGGGACCCCACCATCTACAGCTAGCTGGGTGGATAAGAACAGGGACCCCACCATCTACAGCTAGCTGGATGGATGGATAGATGGTCTGAACAGATGGATGGACAGACATCAAAGTGCTGAAAGGGGTGAAGAAAGGGGCGCTTTATTTTTTTCAGCGCTTACAATATTATATATAATTCTATATCATTTCAGTGACTGCTTAGTCATCTCAACAAGTTGCGTTGTAAATAAAATGTTTAATACACTGCAACTGTGGCATCTCTTCTTACAGTACAGTAGGTCATTTTTTTCCAGTCAGTATTGTAAACATATAAATACAGTATATATTCATTGTCTTAGTTCCTGAGCAGTAAAGGAAAAACACTATTACTGTAGTTGTTGGTCAACTTTTATCATTCAGAGTTAAAAAGACTAAACAATGATTATACTACCACAACTATTTGTCTGATTTGGTGGTCTTCGCCGGGGTGACGTGTTGGGAGGCTTTACCCAGAGCCACCTGCCGGATGCTGGAGCCAAACTGTAGCGTGCTCAGGGTCTCCACCACGTTCTTCACATCGGGACTCACATTCACAAATATGCAGCACTGAGGTAAACACATTCATCTAGATTAGTTTACCATATGAATTGGTAATATTGATTCATTGCTGTAGTAGCCCAGTTGCTGGATATTAGAGTGTGAAACGGTACCTTGGCATCGCCACTGAGGCAGGGCTGAAGGAGGTGTGTGAGTTTGGAGTTTCTAAAAGGCACATGCAGGGCGTTACACTTGAGAGCACTGAACACCTGAAAGACAGACAGAGGATTTGAATACTGGCATCACAGCCATACACTACACCCTATCCACACATATCCACCATCTACTATAACAGCATGCTATACACTACACCCTATCCACACATATCCACCATCTACTATAACAGCATGCTATACACTACACCCTATCCACACATATCCACCATCTACTATAACAGCATGCTATACACTACACCCTATCCACCATCTACTATAACAGCATGCTATACACTACACCCTATCCACCATCTACTATAACAGCATGCTATACACTACACCCTATCCACACATATCCACCATCTACTATAGCAGCATGCTATACACTACACACTATCCACCATCTACTATAACAGCATGCTATACACTACATACTATCCACCATCTACTATAACAGCATACTATACACCACACACTATCCACCATCTACTATAACAGCATGCTATACACTACACCCTATCCACCATCTACTATAACAGCATGCTATACACTACACCCTATCCACACATATCCACCATCTACTATAACAGCATGCTATACATTACACCCTATCCACCATCTACTATAACAGCATGCAATACACTACACCCTATCCACCATCTACTATAACAGCATGTTATACACTACACCCTATCCACCATCTACTATAACAGCATGCTATACACTACACCCTTTCCACACATATCCAGCATCTAGTCGAGTCCTGACACACTCTACCATAGGGATAAGACCATGTCGGCTGACCTGTCCCAGCGATGTGAGGGACTTGTTGATGGCCGCTGCCTCCACCAGTCTCTGTCCCTCCGCCTCGGTTTTGGAGATGCGCTCGGAGCCCGCCAGGTCACACAGGGTCAGCGCTCCCCGAGACGTCGCTCCAGAGACGCCGTCCGTCCCCTCCGCCGTCAGGGTCAGGACCAGGTGAGAGCGCGAGCTGAGGGAGGAGACAGAGAAGAAATGAACAGAGAGGATTGGGGTTATAAGAGAGAAATACATGGATAGGTTGGAAGACCACAGCACATAGTGTACAGTAGTAGTAGTAGTAGTAGTAATATGACCAAGTGTTCAGTTTGAGGTACCTTTCTATGTTCATTTTGGTCGCTGCAATCTTTCTGTTCTTTTCTCCCATTTCCATGATGTTCAGGATGTCGTCCTCGGTTTTCACCTCCACATGGGTTAACCCAGGAACAGAGACGGACTTCCCCTGGGCCCGGATCTCCAGGGGACTGGTGGGGGTTTTGGACAGCAGGTCATTCAGGCTTTCGTTGTAGATTTCCAACATGGATATCTGAAAGGCATCAATTTAGTAGTGCTCTCCGACTTAGTTTATTTCGTAAAGTGTATTAATTAGTCTTTTTTATTTTTATTTTTTATTTTGAATTATTATCTGAATTAATTACCTTCAGCGTGTATGCGATATTCTCTTTTTCTTTACAGATACGTAAAAGTTCTCTAACAGACCTGGGAAGATGCAGACAAGAGCATGACGCACAACACACATCCAGACACACACACACCCATCCACATGTGCACACACTGCCGTTAGGGTAACAACAAGGCAAGAAACGGTGGTAATCCTAAACTATGAACAGAGGCTTGTGTTCCTTCTGGTGGGAGGAGACACTTCAAACCACTAATGAGGGAAACCATATCCAATGACGGTAAGATGAGTCAGTTTATCCATACAGCTGATAACATATTGATGCCCGGTATTCAGATTGCAGTCGACAATGAGACGCGATTAGTCTCGCTTGGACCTTCGGTAGATTTTTACACCCTGTCTTTAATGTGGGCCGATCATCGATGCTTTTTGGTTTTGTGCTGAGATGGATTTGAACTCATTCAGGTTCACACTGTTAAGAAATTACCATATTCATTAGAAAAAAACGTTTTTTCTCAGTCAGAAAATATGATTTAGTTCTCACCGAATATTTACGCCAGGTTTCTCTTTAGTGCCCATCATGGTGTAGGTCTTCCCAGAGCCTGTCTGTCCGTATGCTAGGATGCAGACATTGTACCCGTCCACACAAGAAGCAATGACAGGCAAAGTCCCCTCAAACACCTCCTCCTGTAAGCAGAGATGGTCGGCTATCAGCCGCAACTGCACAAAGGCGACGAAGATCACACTGAAATACGAAACTAATCCAGGGTTGTGTGTGGATTTACCTGGGAGGTGCTGGGAGGGTAGATCTTATCAAAGAGGTACTTCTTCTTGGCTCCCTTCTGGACAACCACCAGCTCCTGGTCGGAGGTGGCCTCCAGGCAGGTGACGGGGCCCGAGTTCCCCCTGCAGCGACAGAATACCCTGATGTTGCCCTGGAGCTCCAGCAGCTTGTTGTACAGAGCCTTTCTCTCCAGGGCCTCCTTCCTGTAGAGGGAGCGCAGCTCCTCCGCCTCCCCGGCCGCCCTGCGCTCCGCCCGGGTCACCTCCTCCACGGCCGCCCTCAGCTGCCCCAGCTGGTTCCGCATGTCGGTCAGGGCCTGGCCCACCGTGGAGCGCAGCTGCTTGCTGGACACGTTCAGGTCCCAGGTGAGGCGGCGCACCTGGCGGAGCCGGGCCGGGGAGGCGCCGGACCCGGAGGCCGTCTTGGGGGCGGGCGGCGCCGCGGGGGTCTGGCGGTTCAGAAGGGCCCGGATCTTCTCGCGGGCCTCCTGGCGGTCGGCCTCCAGCTCGGCCACCCGCTGGTTCAGGTGCTGGACCACGTCGGACAGGTAGTGGGCCTCGCGGGCCAGGTAGAGGTTCCTCTGGGAGAGGTTCTCGGACTCTTTCTCTTTGTTCTGGAGCTTCTGTCTGAGGTCCTCGATCACCCGGTCCTTCTCCAGATGGGCCCTTGAGGTTTTGGTAGGTAAGGTAGTATGAATTCTACAGTACATCATTGCTACTGTCAGCTGACAAATGCTGTTATGTGGCATTTGTTTCAACAAATTAGAAAGACCAAAACGTTTTATTACCTCCGTCCCAGCGACAGCGCAGGGTGCGAGGTAATGTTTTCGGTAGCGTGTTAGTTTATTGATTTGTTAGCAGGATTACACAAAAACTATACCAGACCAATTTTCATAAAACTCAGTGGACGGGTGTAGCATGGGCCAACTTAGAACCCATTCAAATTTAGAGTGTAACCAAATCACGGGGCGGTTCCATGAGCCGCCCAAACACAGCCGCCCATTCACGACTATTCATTTTTTGGACTTGGAAAAAATGTCAATGAGGGGAATTGAAGCGGCCATATCTCAACATGGGAAGGTCACAGAGACACAGTCTGGACTGGCATTAAGCTCTCGATCTAACGAATGCAACAATAGAGTCACATGCGCTCTCACAAAGCCACAAAATGCATTCACGTGCGGAGGTCTGTGTTGTCCGAGCGCCATTTCTAATTTTTGTTATTATCTTGCAATTACCCCATCGTTCTCACCTGAAGGAGTTGAGGTCTGGGTAGTTCTGCTCCCCGGTGGAGGACTGAAGGAGGATGTCTCCGAATATGGTGAGGTAGACAGAGACGACCTCGTCGGGGTCGTAGTTACATTGTCTGAGGGCTGCAGTGATCTCCTTCTGGTCCAACAGACCAGGCAGAGCAGCCTGGAGATACGGAGGAGAAAAAGCCACTGAGAAGGAAGGACCCCAGGTAACATGCGGAGAGGCTTTACATAGACGGCTTTTCAGGAGGTAAAATATGAGTTGTGTCAGATGCAGGTAGGTCTTACTGTCCATACTGTACTCACCATGACTTGTTTGATTCTCTCTTTGACAAACACGATGTTCATCTCCCACTGCAGAGGCAGCAACAGCCAGAGGCCTGACTGGGCATCAAAGTACCTGCAGATGTTGGCCTTCTCCTGAGGATGAGGATTGGGATGGTATACAACAATAATAAAAGACAACAGTGAACACTGTACAGTACGGTAATACCACCTCAGAACATGTGCCACACCGAAGTCAGAGGTCTGCCAAAATGGGTGTCACCTTCACAGTATAGTCACCTCAAACATGTAGGTCATGACGGTCCCTTTGCCCTGGATGTAGACCCCGCTGGCCCGGTCGTCCTCGGTGAGAGCTGGCTCATTGAGCACCTGCTGACTGCTGGCAGCGACCTGGGTTACACTGGACACCTACAGAGCATCATCCACCCACACACATCCACAGTTAAAGAACCTTCACAGGAGCATCAATGCAAAGTCAATTAAATGTCACCTCACTCACCTCATTGGTGCCCGTGATGAATCTTCCCTGAGCGTACCAGTCATTCGGAAAAGGCTGCAGATGCTTGGGTAGAAGACAGATTAGATGGAGGTAGAGTGTGAAGTAAATTAAATGCACCTTGTGATATATCAAAGTACACACAGTTTCTAATAAAACTATCCTTACTTGTGACTCGTCGATATACACTCTGTTCCCGTGTTGGCTGAAGCAGCTGTACAAGGTACCGTTGTTGTGTAGAAAACTCTCAAAAGCCAAGGGTTCACTCTCCGTAACTAGCTCCTGAGACTATGGACAAATGCGTTTTTAAGACGGCAAAGAGTGTAAAGAGAGTTGTCACCATTGTGTTAGTATTATGCTAGTCTCTATAATGGCCAGCGATTATGATGTCCACTCACATTTGCTGCTGGATTAAGAATGGTCTCTATTTCTTCAGCGACGTCCCCATCACCCCTGTTTTCTGAAATGTTCTCGACACTTGACTGTATATTGATTGTGTGAGTGTCGGGCTTCGGCTGGTTCTCCTGAAAAGTGACACGAATAAAATGTGATATGCATGACAACTGGATGATACATTTCCTTCAGAGCTGGTTATATAGCCTATGGAGATCTACGTGTAAAACTCACCTCTTGGGATTCAGCGCTTGCAGTTGGTGGAGTGGCGGGGCGCGTATCATCGAATTCAGCGCCGTCCATCTCGCCTCTCTCTACCCGAGATGGTTCGATGTCGCCGGCCTTTTTAACATCACTGGCCACGGAGGCACCGCTGCCCATATTGAAGTGGTATAGTACAAGACAAATCGTCAACACTCCCAGACCCTCAGTTGAACACCATTCCGTCGAACCTGGCTAAACAAACGAGTGGGAAGCTACGTCAGGACAGGTGCGCGCTTCTTCAAACTTCCCCGGTGAAGGATATCTTCTCACAGAGCAGCTGGTATCTTTGTTGCCTCGTCTTTTCAGACTCCTCCACTCGTCATCTTTTCTTTTTCTCACGTTCTGACCTTTTCTCTTTTCTTTTTACCGTTCAGGGCGTCACCTGCTTGAGTTACCTCGGGGCATCCCTACTACATTTGTAACCGTCCACTCTCTCTTTATACCAGCAGATGGCAGAGTAGCCTACGCCGAAGCGGCGTTGTACAAAATATCAAATGAACCAAGACATATCAAGCGGTAGAGTCTCTTTATTGCATAAGACATCATCCAATGCGTAACATTCAAATATAACATTTTCACATGTGCATACATGTGATAAGGGCATGCTTGCCTTGCATATCTCTACCATCACCATATAATAACCACACGTAATGCTGTTAAAACATTTACTAAATAATTATTTCCTTTAGATAGTGCAATCAATCAGTTTCAGAACAGTAACTACCATTCTGACTCCCTGCAGTTATGGTGGATTGTCAGCCGTCCCCAAAGCAGTACAAAGTCATACTAGGGGCATAGCAGCTTAGGGACAACAGTAACACTCTTCAAAGCTTTGCAATAGTGCATCATATGAACTGGAATAGAAAAAGGGGTGTAAGCAAGTCTAGTCGAGCATTTCCTAATAAGAAAATAAATACCATATCATAACCTGAGATTTGTTAGGGATGAGTTCAATGGCCATTTTTGTTCTCAGAAGAATTGTATAAGATTTGAATAGTTTTCTATATTTTGGTCATAGTGTAAAGGCACAATATCAGTGACTGAATTATGGTGGAATCAGAATGGAAACAGTTCTCCAAGCATGAACACTGTCGGAGCATAGGTCTGGTTTGGAAGGGTCAAGTAAACACGAAGAACATCATCTTCAAATAACACCATCAACAAAGTGTTAAGGTAACATTCTCTGTCTCATCTCAAGTCAATATGTGGAAGTTCTTCCTATTCATCCTACGCTTTATAAAGAGGGGGAACTGGAACATCATTTAATGTGTGATGTATAAGCACCAAGATTACAGAACGCCAAAATAAACCCAATAAATTCATCATGTCATTACAGTGACCTATATCTGAATCAAATCTGATAACCACCACTAATCCATGGAGTTTTTTTTAATCACTACCATTTTGGTGCAGCAAATGTGTTTCTTAAAAATATACATATTCTTCACCAAATAGCATTAGTTAATATAAATCATAACACCACATTTACTGTAGGTCAGTAACTGATTCACAATCAACAGCTGCAAAGAGTATTAAAAAAGCAATACTACAAGATTTAGAAAATGATTCTGAACTGTGAAAAATCTTTAATACAAAGTAGAGCTTCAGTAATTTTAGTATATATTTTTAAGATTTGACCAACTTAAAGCCCTGGCCAGTGTCTAATATGGCTGGAGGGAACCAGTTCAGTTTGACCCTTTTGAGGCACCGTAGGCAGACGTTGCAAGCCCAAAGCAGGTTCAGTCCACCGCACCATACAGCCAGCTGGACCACCGGGTAGGTCAGCCGCGGGAAGTACATCCTCCAGTGCTTAGTCACGTCACTTTCTGTAGGCAGGTGCAGCGTGTAGTCGCTCCAGTACTTGGAGATGCCGTAGGCGGCCATGACGGTCCTTCCTCTCTCTGACCACTGGATGTCGCTGTCCGGGTTGCAGTTGAACTCCACCCACTGGGAGGTGAAGTCCCCGAGCTGCGGGGCGTCCTGTAGCTCCACGTCCGTCCCGCGGGCCAGCGCCGCCCCCTGCACCGCCACGAACAGCCCCTCCACCTTCCGCACCTCTTTGACCCACGGCAGCGAGTCGTCACAGTCCAGGACCAGGATGAGGCGGGAGCAAGAGCCGCCACTCTTCTCCCTCCACAGGTCCAGGATCTTGTCCAGGCGGAGAGTGTCCCCTCCTAGTCAGAGAAACCAGAGTGTTAGAGGCTAGAGAGTCTATTACTTTACAACCGCTTATAGTGATCACGATCTCGAACTTGCACCGGGAAGAGCTCTCGAGTGGATTGATAGTGCCTGGAAACGTGACGCCCCTGGAGCCCATGGTGAGGGAAATGGAAGAACAATTGGCAGACGGCCTGGGATCAGACAATTTCTATGTTTCCATAAGCTGGTTTGAGCCATTTGAAAGGAGGGAGGGCATTATTGTGTTTCTGCATGAGGAGGAGGCTGACGTGTCATCCGCTTATAGTGATCAATTTGACCCAGGCAGACGTGATCACAATAAGTGGTTTCCACTGTACATGTTTGATGGCTGGAAAAAGAGGCTTCTTAGTGACCTTCAAACCTAAACTCATTCAGAGCAGGGGCCTGTTCTTCGTTTGTTGCTTTACAAATCCAGGCTAAATGGACACATCCCGGATTGAGTTCATGCACCAAGTGATATCTGGGATTTTAGGTTCTTAAAACACACATCTCCGATTTAGTGAGCAAAAAAATTATCAAACAAGTTTGTGTATGCGTAGGTACAGTATATACACAGTTAACTTATTTATTACCCTTTTGAGAAAAAAGCATCCACGCTTCACTTCAATATATATATATATACCTTTTACAAAATAATTTCTAGTCTGTGTTTGAGGTTGCTCACATATTTTACATGTAAAGACCAGACATTGGCCTGGTTTCAGCATAACGTTTGTTTTCACACCAAATGTTTGAAGCGAACGGTCTGAAAGGTATGCTGGACATGTTGCCCTATAACATAGTTGGCTAAACGCTCGCTTCGGAGAACGGAAAACTACGGTTAGCCACGTACTAAGAATGGGCCCCGGTGTCATCGTCACTGGGGATAACTCCTGAGAAAAAAAAGCATCCAGGCTTCACGTCAACAGCAGAACGCTTCGGTCCTGAGTAACACACACCTGCCAGAGCCCACTCCCCCGAGCGGTGGGTGTGTCCGCTGTAGAAGACCACGTAGGTGTCGTGGCGGGGCCCGTCGGCCGTGCGGAGCTCCAGAAAGGCCCTGAGCTTGGCCTGCAGGGCCTCCAGGGTCACCCCGCTGGTGGAGTAGTCGCAGCCGAACGTTTCGATCAGGTGGTGGGAGAAGAAGCGCTGGATGGCGTTCAGCATGCCGGTGGAGCGCAAGTTCAGCTCCTGCACCTGGTCTGGGGGCAGCAGGGTGGGCTGGCCGTCGGGACTGCCAGGCAGGGAGGGGGGATGAGGGGGTCACAGGTGGGCGGAGATAGAAATGTCAAACAGGGCGTGTATACACACATGCATGTATTCAATGTTTCCCCTACCATCGCCCCTCCTGACTTTTAGATCACTCACATCAAGTAGCGGGAATTACAATGATATAGAAAATGGAGGAAATCGCACACTCGGGTCTAGATGCTAAAAAGGTTTAGTGGACTGGACAACGTTTCGGCCGTAGCCTTCGTCACTGCCTCTCCAGCAGAGCCCACAGCCTCCTCATCACCACACTGGCCAACAGGAAGTAGTTGGTTGTTTGCTCCTTGGAGTCACTTTTCTGCAGGAAATGTATGTTTTCTATTTTTATGTGTTGTAAATAAATATTGTTAATATTTATTTACCTAAGCACTCAATTAATCTCAGCTCAGTGTAGAGAAATGCACCGATAACAAACATGGAGATCTATGCGAACAAACGCCTTACAACTATAATGACAATGTTGAAACCATGTGTCCGTCGCATGTCTGCCCCATGAGTGCGTGGCTGTGTGTTAAGTTAGCCTACCGTCCGCAGCCGTGTGTTAAGTTAGCCTACCTGCAGTAGTTGGTGGGGATGACCACTGCGTAACCAACGCAGGTGCCACCCAGGCAGTTCCCCAGCTCATAGAAGAGGCCGTGGAACAGAGACTCCAGCGGCAGGACCAGTAAGAACGCGCTCATGAACGTACTGCTGGAAGACTGAGACACAAACAATTTCAAACAGCTGTTAAAGGACAGGTTCGAAATTTAGCATCATAAGCCATGTTAAAAGTTTATTTACGATCATATACAACGGCCGATATCAAAGTTTCATCAAACTGTGCACTCTCTTGATATAGCCCGTCGCCACTAACACACTCAATGGATCCATAGGTGCATTGACAAAATCCCTCAAAAACACCATAAACTCTCGTTTTCAAAGACAAGAAACTCACCGAGTGGTCACTGGTGTCTGTTGATGTTCTAACAAAAAAATTCCCACAAAGTATGCTTCCGATCGGGTTTTATTGATCATTTAGCATAGAACTATTTTCACTCGCAGTACATACTGTATGTTTGTATACTTTTGCTGGAACTTTGGGAGGTCTTGACTGAGTTTGGAGGCTACTGTAGAAGAAGAAGAGCCGCTTCCGGGTCACAAGTCTACACAACAACAACAAGTCGAGAAGCCTTGGATTGCTTTGCAGCTGGTATTTCATTGAGTGTTATGTAGAAGTGTTTGTTGATTAAAACAAATATGGGACGCGGATGAATCTAAACATCTCTGGCTTTGTTGTCAATACAAATCAATGGATATAATATGATCAATAAAACTTGATCGGAAGCATACTTTGGCAATTCTTTTGCCAGAACATCAATGGACACCAATGACCACTCAGTGAGTTTCCTGTCTTTGAAAACTAGAGTTTAGGGTGCTTTTGAGGGATTTTGTCTATGCACCTATGGATCCATTGAGTGTGTTAGCGGCAACGGGCTATATATTGAGAGTGCACCGTCTGACAAAACTTTGATATCGGTCGTTGTATATGATCGTAAATAACCTTATAACATGGCTTATAATGCTAAATTCCGAAACTGTCCTTTAAAGATTGCAGTGAATGCAGTGTCTGATTTGCATTGAGAAAACAGAAGCATATTGGCTGGTTTAGAGTATATAAAGGATCCATCTAGTGCCCGGAACGTGTGGAGGTGATGGCCCTACCTACACCTACCTGCCATGACAAAGCAGCCATGATTGTGGTGGACACCAGCGAGAAGAGCACCAGGCGTTGAGAGATGAGGCAGAAGTGCCTGACGCCCTTGGAGGCCATGACCTTGTCTAGGCTGCCGACCCCCGACCCCTGGGCCAGGCACACCCTCTGGCACTCGCTCAGCTTGTTGTGGAAGCCCCACACGGTGACGACAAACACCACGTGGCAGATGGCCCAGAAGACGGCGCACGCCACGAAGCCGGGGATCCTCACGTACCACTGGTCCAGGTCCGTGAGCTTCAGAGAGGCCAGGACGAGGAAGGTGGTCTCCGCTAGGAGCAGCGGCAGGAGGGAGAGCTTGCGCCACAGGCCCCGCCAGGCCAGGTAGGGCAGCCAACGCTCGGTCACGGACAGCCCGCTGAAGTACACGTCCAGCAGGGGGTCGCAGATGAGCTGGCTGAAGAAGCAGGCGAGGGCGAAGGGGTTAGTGCGGACCCCGAGGGACTGGAAGAAGAGTGCGGCCGCCACGACGGTGAAGCACACCAGGTTGGCCAGAGCCAGGAGAGCTTTCATCCGGAGGGCGACCATGACGGTAGCCAGAGCCACCACCAGCGCCACCACACTCACCGATTTATGGATGAGCAGAGCGAGGCTGGCGACGGCGAAGCCCACTAGCTCCAGGAACTCTGCTGAGGTTAGGAAGGCAGGACGGTATTTCGTACAGCCACACAGCCTCTCCAGTAAAGCCCACAGCGTCCTCATCACCATGCTGGCCAACAGGAGGTAGTTGGTTGCTTGCTCCTTGACGTCACTCTCCAAGGTGGGGCTGTTAAGGAAACACAGTAGGCCCAACAGGAACCCAAACCAGAGATGCAGAAGACCCTTGCTCGTAGCCTCCATGCTGAAGTAATAGTGCAATATGCTTGCTATCCCGAGGACAAACAATGCCAGAACGAAAATGACCAGGATCGTGGATTCTTCAGTCTTCTCCCATCTGACGTAGAGCCCCAGGCATAAGGCGATCAGGAGGTTCAGGCCAGACAGGTAACCCAGCCAGCGGACGGAGGACCACATGTTCACCTCTCCATTGACCTCATCCAGTCGGGTCATGGCTGCGTGAAGGCAGTGACTGACACAGTAGCGTATCAAGCGACACATCTTGTTGACCGTCTTGGTGTCCAGAACAATGGAGTGTATTCCGGGTTATCTTGTCATAACATTTGGAGAAATGTTAGCTCTATCTGCGCTTGCTAAACGGCTAAATTCAACTTGTAACTGGCCGTGTCATAAACCAGCTAACTTTAGCAAGCAAGCTAGCCATAAGCTAGCCAGCAAGCTAGCACTAGCTAGCTACATAGCTAACGAATAAACCATCTTTGCCGGTAGCTATGTCTATCTAGCTGGCCAGCTGATGAGGAAATTGAGTATCAATAGTATTAAACGTGGAAATACGAAGGCTAATAACACGAAGTCTATCGAGTTTACATAACGCGTTTCTTTTCCACTTTGAAAACTTTTAGTCAGATGACAGACAACTATTACCTTCCTCAATCTGAGCTGTATGTACGGAAAGCCCGCAGGGACAAACCATGGTGGTTTCGTTCAACCATTGCCCCAAGGCAGTCATTTCGTATGATAATCCCCCATCCAATTCGTCCTTGTGGTTGAAACAACCCCACCCCCTCTTTAAATACTTCTTGACACTTTATTGGTCTTTACTTGGTCACCATCTCGCCAGAGAGACGGAAGATGGCTGAGCATCAGGACCGCGAGGAGAGGTTCCATAACAACTTCTTTCCTGACGCGGTCCGCAAGCAAAACAGCCAACAGCCCCAGTAGTCTGACACTGAAGACCCCCCCACACACCACCACCACCCCTCTGCCTGGACAGTTAACTCCAGGCACTCTGCACTAGCCTACTATACACTCGAACAATTGAACTCACAACTGCATACTTATTATTTAATTGCGCTGCCTACATCAGGAACACACACAGTCATCCAAGATCGGATGGGATAAGTAGATGAGGATGATACTGATAGACAGACTGACTGACGACGGATAGAGGCCTAGGCTATAGTGAATTGCCAGTTTGGGAACCGTTCAATGTCTAGCTGAGTTCCCCGGACTGGAATGAGGAACTGATTAGTGCAGATGCTGTAACTGTAAGGAGAAGCGATTACAAGAATTTCAATGTACCTACTTGTTACACAATGCTAATACACTTATTTTATTATATTTGTTGAGAGGTCTAAATGGTCCATACAAGGCAATGCCTAAATGGCCCCTACACAAGGCACTCCTCTGCGTTGTTTGAATGCAATCTTACAAACCCGAGTCAATATACTGTACTACCCATGTAGACAAAAAACACAAGCACATCGGATTTACATTCATTTATAAAAGAGAAAAATACAACCATTCTGTATCCACACATTGTCCTGTATTGTCCAAGTCCTTAAAGGGGTAGTTCAGAATTTTTGACATTCTGTAGTCTAATTTACGACTTGGCCATTATGTTGTTGACAGATGGAGACCATTTTCAGCTGATTCCCTCCATGCTGTCCTTGTGGAAATACACATTTTGCTAATGGTAGTGCAATGCAAAGGTACCAGATTAGCATCTACTACCAAACGTCCACACTTCCAAAAACATTACCAAGATTCACCTGACTTGTGTCCAACTAATTCATCAACAACACAATGGCTACGTCGGCAGTAAGAAGTAGCCATGTCCAAAACTAAGAACTAACCCTTTATTATTAAGCTAATCATGCAAATGAATGGACTAAAAAGAAATCCACGGAAGACAGACATTACACAATGCTTTCTGATAAACATCAGACAATGCTTATAAACACATCACACAATTCTTATAAACATATCACACTATGCTTTCTGACATTTCCAAGATGGACTACAATACTCTTTTTGGGGAAATTGTTTAAAACACACCAAGCCTGACAAAAACTTTGCCACAATATACTATATTTAATGGAACCTAATATACAGCAATGACAAATGATATAAAATGATCAACAAATAATGGTAAAACATCGACCAATTATGCTTTCAAATGGTGATAATGACTTTGGACACTTGCACAGGACACAATCATTTGGCAAAGAAGCCCATACTATGGAGCCAAGTACAAAGTGAATAACATTTTGGGCCAACAACTCTGGTTGCAACATTGCTGGGAGAGAGAATGCACCTTTTGGACTCCTGAAGGGAGATCATGTTGGTAATATTAATGAGACTATATCCCCAAAACTGGACTTTACTTACATTTGACTTGTGGCACCCGCAGAGATTTGATAGGTTACTTAAAGTGCCATAGACAAGTTCAAGAGGAAAGAAAAGAAAAGAAAAGAAAGAAATAAAGAAGGAAAGTAGGAAAGAAAGAAAGAAAGGAGAGAGACACACACACACACACACACACACACACACACACACACACGACTAGATGCTAGTGTCATTGCGTACAATACAAAACCTCCCCCGAGGTACAGTACTTTTAGCCTACACCTTACTATTGCTCAAATGGACTCGGATCTGAGATTGTGACTATGACGATACAGGGTATTAGTGCAAAACCTCATTGAGGTGAATTTTCTGAATGTATGTAAGCTCAGGACAAGATCATTTGGAAAACTGTTATTGACTTTAAAATGAGAACACAGCTTAGTAGCTACTTTAACATAGAGGACAAATTCATTCAAGGGATATAGTCAAATTAAATGACAGATGCAATTCGACTCGCTGTTACTACATTGGCAAGCCATTCATGACACAGTGAAAATACAATATAATGAAAATATGTGCAATGGTCAGATTTAAGATGAACAATTTCTTAAAATAAGATGAGATGAATATGTTTTGATAAATCATACATATGGAATACTACTCTGACAATTTGAGGACACTTTGAAAAGGGCATGAACATGGCACACATACCTCAACCGCAGGCACCATGTCAATACGGTCTGTAAGGAACCCGTCAAACTGCAAGAAGGGGTTAAAACAGCTTCCCAGGTCGAGCAGGTGCATTTTGCCATGCTGAGGGATCAAACTTGTCAACCACTCTTGTCTTTTAAACTATGTCGTCTGTTGGCCAGGTACTGAAGCTTATTCTACTTGAGAATTGAGCTAAATCGACTAAAATATATAGAGAATAAACCGGTTTTCTTTTTTTCTGATTTGATCCCTTTTTCACCCAATTTGGTATCCAATCACACTGACCTATTGTCCCCTGTCGCTGCTGTGGATGATCCGTCACAAGCCCGCAGTTGGCGATCCGGAAGAGAGAGCCAGCTACCTGACTATCTCAAGCCCGTGAACGTGACTCCAACACCAGACAGGGTCGCTGTAGAGCAGAGTACCCTCGCCCCAAAATTAAACTAACCACCCTTGGGAGAGGTGGCCCAATATGCCCCTGTGGGATCAGGCCATATTCAGATCTGGCCATATTCAGATCTGGCCATATTCAGATCAGGCCATATTCAGATCAGGCCATATTCAGATCTGGCCATATTCAGATCTGGCCATATTCAGATCTGGCCATATTCAGATCTGGCGAGCCCGGGGCATGACCCCCAGCGATGCTTAGACCACTACACCACCACGGACCCCCTGGTTGTCTTCTGTTGGTAAGAGCATAACCTATTGGAATATGGGATGGGCATCAAGGAGCAGGCCAACTCTCTATCCTCAAGGGCATTCAGCTTCCAATTCTTTATTTATTTATTTTTTTAAACCCTACACTGATTTTTAACAATACTGTAGGTGTGTGTGTATGTGTGTGTACGTGTACGTGCACTGCGAGGGTAACCATGTAAGATGGAGAAAAATAAACAACTGAATTCTGTAAACATCTTCCTTCCACTCTGTGCAAATTGCATTGTTTTGTTAGGGTACGGGAGGAGTGTGAGAAGAATGCAGCAGGTTAATTTGGCAGCGCAGCAGTTAAGGGGGTGGACAGTGATGAGAAAGAGAGGGAGAGAGAGAGAGAGAGAGAGAGAGAGAGAGAGAGGGGGTCTACTATCTGATCTAGCTCTGCAGCAGGATGGGGTCCTCCAGCTCGTAGAAGGGCGCCGAGCTGCTCTGGCTCTCTCCGGAGTCAGAGTCGTAGGGCGTGTCGGGCAGCTCGGTGAAGCCCCACGCCAGCTGGTCGTCCTCGAAGTCGGAGCGCGGCTGCACGGGCACGTCGGCGTAGTCCTCCTCCTCGTGGGAGTGGAAGTCCTGAGGGATGTAGAGCATCTCTGGGTAGTTACGGCTCACCAGGTCGCTGGTGGTGGCCAGGGACACCTTGCGGAAGGCCAGCAGGTGCATGTGGGAGAACTTGACGTACTTATACCGCTTGAAGCCCAGCGACTCCACCGCCACGCGCCAGCTGCGCATCATGAGGGCGTGGCGGTTCTGGTGGGAGGAGTCGGGCGTGATGATGAGGAGCAGGCCGTGCAGCTCCAGCAGCTCGTGGGCCTTCTTGCAGCAGATCCAGCGCTGGTAGGGCGAGGGGAAGTAGGAGAGGAGCAGGGAGAAGACCGCCACGTGGAAGAGCCGGGCGGGCAGGGCGTCGATGGGGCTGTGCAGCTGGCGCAGGAAGGCCTCCACCGCGTCGCCGGCCAGCTGCAGGGGCTGCTGGAGCTGGAGGTTGAGGAAGTCGCACTTGTACACGCTCTGCAGAGGGACAGACAGGGAGAGCGCCTTAGCACTGTGCTATGTTGCTCTGAAGAAGGCCTGTGCATGCTTCTTCCTACACAACTTAATCAACAAGATCACTGGCCATGCATCGACAGAATAATAATCAATATTATGACTGTTCAGTCAAGTCAGGTGCCATTCATGTCAAAAATGAGCCCCACACTGTCAAGGGACAGACCCGAAATGGCATTAATTTGCTGGTGTCCTGGGGAGATATACACCAAACATTTTAAGCCTAAAGGTTGCTCCTACCTGTACTGTAAATAGCCAAATTAAGAGGAAATCCTAAAAGAAAGGCTGTTTCACTCCTAATTTGGTCTAAAAGAAATTCACAAAGGGCTTTAGCATTAAAATAGCTCCTAAACCCAGGAAATCTATGAGTGGTGGAGAGGACTTTTAGAGAGTCCACCGGAGATGAGGTGGCAACTATTTGGCTACAGAGAAAAAAGCACTGGAGTTAGGGATGATTTGGGACTGTCACAACCATCAGCCATCATATACCGCACATCATGTGACCCAAACTACGCCCTCACCAGTCCCCAAATAGTCCTGGTGGGTCATTTCGTTTCCACTTCACTATTAACTTGATCAAGCATGGAAAGCTATGAAAAGTTGCTTCATTTTACGTATACTGTATGATGATGGGTAAAAGGTATGCTATTATATAGACTTAACTATTATGGGAAGTAGAAATTAACTGGACTGGAGTTTAAACAATTGACCTTAGGCTAGTTGCGATTATAGGCCTATTCAAACTAACAGTCACATTCTAATAAAGAGGTTATTAATAAAATGTACAATAACAATAAAATGTACATCTCATTTTATTTATCAAGACTAAGGCCCAATCCCAATACCCCCCCCCCCCCTTAGCCCTAGCCCCTAGGTTTGGCCCTTCAGAACGGAGCCACAAGGGGTAAGGGGTGAAATAAAATTTTAAAAAAATATATATATTTTTTTAAATGGGACACCACTCACTACCTCTTCAGTCTGAATTTTATTAGTTGCCTGATTTTCTGTGGAGTCCCTGGGATGTTACAGTATGATTACTATTATTATAGTGACAAATCTGACCAAAGTTGATAAATCTGACCAAATCTCAGGACAGAACAAGACCAATTAATCTATTGAATAGCCAGGAAGCTGCTGGATTATTTTTCAGACTTCATACACGGGACATGGAATCATGGTTTACACAAAGTTCTCTTGATTAGATTAGATTCAACATGTACAGTAGCCTAGCAGCCTGGGACGACAAAATGCAGTTGCACCGAAATGCAGTTGACATCGTGAATAAAAATTCAATCTGAAATGCATGTCATAACGATCCAATGACATTCTTTTGCATCTACATTAAACAAAGTTATTCCACAGATTTTACAATTTTTGAATGATTATTTGCAAAGATATCGGGCTTCTTTCCCATGTTTTTTTCACCACACCGGCAACCAGTGTTTCTTATCACTGCCTTGGTTCGTAAAGCATTGTGTGAGTTTTCACCTACCCCTCGGTATCAAGTCAGCATCTGAAAACCCTCGGTTTGGAGGGCTGTTTGAACGTCCACTAGCCCTCAATATGCCCCCTAGCCCTAGAAGCTGAAAGGAATGGGACACACTACCCTACGCGGGAACGCGCAAAATGTAGGCGTAGGGCCAACGGCTAAGGGGGAGTATTGGGATTGGGCCTTAGTCTTGATAAATAAAATGAGATGTACATTTTATTGTTATTGTACATCTTATTAATACTCTTTATTAGAATGTGACAATGTGAGTTTGAATAGGCCTATAATCGCAACTAGCCTACAGTCAATTGTCCAGTCCAGTTAATTTCTACTTCCCATAATAGTTAAGAGTAGCCTATTACCTTATAAAGGCTATAGAAGACTACTTCTCTATACCTAGTAACGACATCGACCCTGCCCTTTTCCTAGCTAGGAATTTTTAATACTAGTTAGGATGAATCCTGATTCTCTAAGATAATCCCCTGGTGTTGTTTTCTCACATTAATACAAAGAGCTACCATTTAGGAAAATCCCTGACAGTCTCAGTCATGGGTGTATGAGTCAATGAGTCAGAGCTTCAGAAAAGGGCATTAACATGAGCATGTACCTCAACCGCAGGCACTATGTCAATACCGACTGTGAGGAACTCGTCAAACTTCAAGAAGGGGTTAAAACAACTTCCCACGTCGAGCAGGCGTATTTTGCCTAGCTGAGGGATCAAACTGCAACACAGAAATCATAAATTATTGAGTTGACCGTGTTTAAATGCAGCAACTGTACAGTAACAAACATTCCTATTCAGCAGCAGAGTGTTTACACTACAAAAGCGCTTTAACATAGTGACATGTCATACGGGAACTAATGAGAAAGATGTGTTGCTAAAAGCAAAATGGGGAACTACAGGAGAATGGAATGAGGGTAGAGAGCTGGTAGATTTGACACAGAGATGACATCTGGCTGAACCTCGGGATGATGCAGTATGGTGGGGCACTTAAAGCTGCTGCGGTCAAGGCCATGGCCAGCCTGGCACTTTTCTCATCCTTCTCCCACATTCTCTTCATACCGCCGTCCAGGTAGTACTCCTGACAAACACTGGAAAAATAAAGTCAGGCGATATTACTGATACATAACTGTTAAAGTAACAGTGATGCGGCAATGAAAGTTACGGTTTGTGGGTGGTTGAATCATCCGAGCTGGTGCGCTCAGAGTGTTCTGGGTTTTCCCGCCTACGGGCACCTTCTGCTGGAAGGTGGAGGGCTCTCTTACCTGCGACACCACTCGATGCGGCCCTCTCCCTCACAGCTTTTGGTCCAGTGGTTGTCTGCCAGGTTCTTCATGGCCAGGGCGTACTCGCTCAGCGTCTGCTCGTCCTCACAGTGCTCCCGCCAGATCTTGTCAAAATCTCCCACTGTGGGCAGAGCAACCAAGGGGTCAGGAAAGAGCCAACATGACCTAACTCTGAAGACCATGCAGAATGAATATATGACTTCACAAATGATTTAGCCCAATCATTTACCCGATTTACATTAATTTGATTCAAGTTCTCGTTAGTATTTGCTACAAGCAAACAATACATTTATACTTCGAAAAGGGTTCCTACATTATCAGAATTTCAAAAACTACACATGAAAATAAAATACCTACTTGTAAAATGCAGCCATCCAAGAAAAGGACTACAGACGGAGAATCTACAGCCCCTCACAGCTGAAAACGCCTGGGGATAATACTCGCTCAATACATTCTCTCAGTCGCATTTTTACCCTCTAGCACAAAGCAGAAGCAATAGCCTACATTACTCTGGAAAACTGTTTTCACATTACAGTACGTTCTACAGTATCTTCAAAAAATCCCATCACTGGTCATTGTGGATGTTGGTTCAGCAGGAGGCTGTCTGCTTGTGACAGCTAACGCGCTGCGAGGGGATATATCCCATGACCACAAGTAAAATGATCAGATTTGCAGAAATGAAAGGACAACAACAAGAGGGGCTGGAGTAAACAGCAGCGCCCTAAAAACAGGGAATGACTGATTTGGTACAATGCCAAGCAAACCAGATCATGCTTTACTTATTAACCAATCATGGGGTCTGCTGAGAGGACAACTATACACGCCGTCTCCTTCTATTCCCGACGGTCTCTCTGGTGCCAGAACAACTGTTGTTTGTTACTGTATTACTGTAAATAAATGCCGCTGGAAGTGGCTCTATATTGAATTTCCCCTTTTCAAATGGATGCTTGTACTCAACATAAAGCAGACATGGGCTCAGGCTTTAGCCTTGGCTATGCTGCAATTATTTTCAGCAACTCATCATGACAAGCCAATGGTACAGTATATATGGCAAGGCCAGGTTAGGGTAAACATTCCTGTTGTAGAAGCACCATGATGCTAACCAGAGCAACCACACACAACCTCACAGCAGAAGTCTAATTCTATAAATGGATATCTGACTAAATCTGAAACTAAGATACTTAACATTCTGCCTTGTCAGAAAAGAAAATGAAACCCAATAGAAAATTAACATATCAAGCACTGGTGAGACAGATTAGCATAGAGCCTGTTTGATGATTGGTTCCAATTCTAATGACCACAAAGTTACAAATTGCATGTACAAGTAGCATCCCCACTTAACCCCAGTAAGGTACCAAGTAGTATACCCACTCAACCCCAATAACATATTCAAGAGAGTAACGCCATACAAGTCCCCTGTTCCTCTAAAACATGGTATGTTTTACTGTACTATGTAGAGCAGAGTGCAGATCTTCACTGTAGCAGTGGACTTACAGTGTAAAAGTGTTATTCTATTCTTTTCTAAGGAAACATAAAAGGATGCTGGATATGGCAGGGCCTACATCTTGATTAGCTTGTTTGGAATACCAAAGTTTCCTCTATGGGCTATATCAAACCAGTTTCACATTTCGTCTTGCTGGGTGTCTCTGTTGGCTGTTTACTTTGTGATTTGAGAGGGAGTAAAATAGTGAAAGATTTGTTTTTCACTCTGGCAGGAATCTCCAATGAAAGAATCCTAACATTGGAGGCAATCAGACTTCCTAGGGCATTCAGGAGATGAGACCATTTTCATATGAGCAGACATCTTAAAAGAGGCCACTCTGGGATAGACAATGTCTTTAAAGTAACATGTCATTATGCAATAGCTTTGTACAAAATAATATGTGAGGCCCCTAGGCTGAGAGGATACTTAGAGGAGGTAAATGTCAAATCACAGGGGATATTTCTGAACCAAGCCTAATGAATTCCAGCCAGACAAGCACCAGCATTGTATAATCGCTGAATAAAACAATGTTGTATTCATACTAGTGTGCCAAATCCCATTGTAGATAACATAAATTGAGTCTCTGATTAGCTCGGGGCGGCTGTAGCTCAGGAGGTAGAGCGGGTCGTCCAATGATTGTAGGGTCGGCGGTTCGACTCCTGGCTCCTGTCTACATGTCGAAGTGTCCTTGGGCAAGAACCCCAAATTGCCCCCAACCCCAATTTGAACCCCAAATGTCTCCCAATCAGCAGGCTAGCATTGCATGGCACTGCATGGCAACTGCTGCCATTGGTGTGTGTGTGTGAATGGGTGAATGAGAGGCCTTCATTGTAAAGCACTTTGGATAAATATCCGCTATAAAAGTGCAATCCAATTTACCATTTACCAACTCAAATGGGCCACTGGACCGCAACTAGCCATCTGTACACACAAACACTAGGACTATCACAATCTACTTTAAGAGCAATGCGGCCAGTTGATAATTAGGAAGGCAAATTAAACAGCCTTGTCCGTTTCAAGTAAATTGACCAACCTCCAGATGGCAGAAAGTCAATTTAACACTTCGCCAGCTAGAGTAACGTTATTCAGAGAATAGGTTGGGTGCTAGCCTGCTATGCTGACAGGTTCGTTTAGTTAGCTGCCTAAGGTAAGTTGGCTGACAGCACATAATACATTTAGCTAGCTGTCTTGTTAGCTAGTTATTCCTTCTGGAATAGATTGGCTGTCTGTCTGAAGATTGACTGACGAGGCTAACGGTAGGCAACCTACTCAACCTACAAGTAATCTAGCTTGTGAGCTAGCTGGCTAGGCTACCTACATCTTGACCTTGTTTTGGAGATTTAAATATCCTGTGCGCAGTGCAAAAGACTGTGACAGACAGATTTCTGCCTGGCCTGCATTTTTGCTTGTCTAGCTAACAGCGGCTAACGTTAGCTTAGCACGGCTAAATAACCTACCTTCTCGATATTTCCTTCGCAGTTTTCTATGGACATTTTTCACGACCCCGGACAATTTTTCCTGCTCCTTCTTTTTGCATCGCGTTTCGTTCGGAATGAGAACGAACAACTGCTCCCGTTCTGATTCAGTCTCTCCCGTCTCTGCATTGTTCCCGGGGTCCATAGCACTGCGCCGTTAGTTTCCTCTTGCTACCGGCGTACCGGACCGGTCCACATGCCAACATCGCGAGAGCTGATTGACTACTTTTCACACACGTGCTGTTGGTCTGACAGCCCGATAACCAATCAGAGAGTCGAAAACAAAAACGCCTATAAAACTGCAAAGCGACAACTCTGCACCTGTACGTCGACGATGCTACGTTATGGACTGGACGTTATGGAAGTGATTTTTCAGAACTGAAGAAAATTGCTGTGAGAGATGTTGCTGCGGTGATGGACGTTGTTCGTGCATTCCCTGTGTATAAAGTAGCCCAAGGTCAGGAGAAAGGAATTGGATATGATATAAATCAATCAATCAATCAATCAAAGCTTTATTTGTATAGCGCATTTCATACCCAGAGGCAACACAATGCGCTTTACTGATATGATATGATATGATATCTGGATGGCACCAACAGTTGGCACCCTCTCCTAGGCCTACAGGCTACATTTTTTACCCAGTTCATTAATACACCTTTTCGCATAATGCCTAGCAGTCCGTGTGTTTTTCCATTGATAACTTTGATTGACAGTCCTCTGAATTTGAGGGTTCATACGAATGATCTAAAGAGAATATGGTTATTATTCACACAAATGAACAGTTTTTATACATCATTTACATTGTTGAACGTTGTTCGCGTTGTACACTAGCTACATCTCTACTCTTTTTATTTTTATTTATTTATTAGTTAGTTAGATAGTTAGTTAGTTAGTTAGTTCATTAGTTTATTGGTCAGGGACAATACAAACAGCTAATTTGCGACCCCTGCCCATGGAGGTAGGCCTATAATATAACCCCTGCCCCTGTAATGGTCACTACATTGGTAATGGACACTGTACTACAGGAGCCTGTGACTTTGCATGTAACGCCACCTAAAGGATCCGCAGCACAGCACAACGCAGGAAATGTTTGAAGATATGACGTTGAGTTCACGCTGTCTTGCTCCTGAGAAAATTCCAGTGCCCCACTCTGCACCAGAGCATATTCTCTTTGCCAGCTATCAGTATTTACAGTTCAGCTTTGTAGGATTATAAATTGGTATAGGCTTAAGGAAATGTTTGAAGATTTATGAATAACAAATACGATTTTGGTAGCCTAATATCTAGGCTACTGTAATGTTGGGTCGCATGATTTTGATTAAGAAGTGGGCCTAATTACATTCACCTTATGGTGGTTGAGTGCCAAGGTATATTCAGAGCCATAATCAATCAATCAATCAAAGCTTTATTTATATAGCGCATTTCATACCCAGAGGCAACACAATGCGCTTTACAGAGAACAAGGGAGGTGGGCAGACATCCAACCCCTACATATTCCAGAGGGAAGAAAAAAAACAGTAATCACCCGGGGGCCAGATAAGTGAGCTGTAAAAATTCTTCCCTGACCCCTCTCAACGAGGCGATCGAGCAAGCTCCTGGAGTATGTTTGTCTACCGGCTAAGAACATTTATAGAGCAATAAATAACATTAAATTACATTTTCAGAGTAAGAGAGGCTAATAACATCATAGGAGAGACATGGCAAACATTGGTGTATGTCTGTGTGTGCATAAATGTGCCTGGGCCCAGATAGAGGCAGGGTCAGGGGTAGGATCGGGGTAGGAAAAGGATACGGACCCGGGACCCATAAGTGAGGATGTAAATTCTCCTTCAAATCCCTTGGTGAATCTATACTGGTGTCCCTTTTATAAATAACAAACACATGATAGTGGCTGACAGTGTATTAAGCCTTCTATCCGGTCATGCAGAAACACCCTCTGATGTGGCACAGCTGTTGGTTCGAGTGCTGTGTCATGGGATGTAGACCTATCCAGTTCCAGCATGGTGGCTTAATCAGCATCGAATTAGGACCTTACACACTTTATATTATCGACTGTGACGGCTACTGTCAAAATCTTTAAGCAAACAGCAATGAGCTGTGAAAGTACATGATTGGAACAAAATTGCCTAGTCAATTCTGAAGTTTAAGAAATTGTAGACTATCAACTTGTGCATGCATAAAGGTGAAACAAGTTCTTAGTTCACTCTCATTTACATTATACTGAAAGGCAATATAGGAATATGGAGCACAGAGAATATTCTTTGCAGCTCCATAGGACATTAAATCCACCATAAGAGTTCAGCCAACAGGCTTTGATGACGTACAGTATGACAGCGATGAGTTGCATTGACACAGATACAGTAGGTTTATGTGTCCTGACCCTGGATTATGGTGAAAGCGAGTGTGACTGTTATTGCCAACCAGCTCTAGGACCCAGCTGCTCTAGCACATGCCTTTCAAAGGGTAAACAAACAATATGACACTCAGGGCAATAGCATTACTGTACGTAACATCTAGACCTATACAACCTCATCACACTGCTATATTATGTGGGGTCCCCACCGTTCATTCAAAAAACACATTCCCCCATGTGCCCCCAAGTTATGAAAGGACACGAGTCTGAGCAATGAAGAAACTGCAAAAAATGTCCACATGTTTGTCTGTGCAGAAGAAAAGAATGATAATCCTATAGGACAACCCTGAAAGCAGCTGACAAGCAGTTGCAGCTGTGCTGCACCAACCACAGCCAAGAGTTAAATGTCACCGTCACCCCAGGCGCTGGCTGTATCAAGTGTCTTGAATTGAGCAACCTCACAGCATTGACCCTATACTGTATATGATGTGTGTGTGTGTGTGTGTGTGTGTGTGTGTGTGAGAGAGAGAGAGACGGAGAGAAGAGATTTGCTTAGTGGGATGGGTTGGTGAGAACTGATGCTGTCAGAGGACAGGATCGTACGTGCACTTTGCTGCGTCTCAGGGTTGGACTTCTGCAAAAGGGGTTTGGCAACAACTGAAAAAAAAAAAAAATGTTCCATCATGTTTTCATAGAGGCACCGGAGCAGAATGGATAAAAAGTAGGAGGCTAAATGATTAAGTATATATCTGGAGGACCACCACAACAATGAATTGTTGCAGCAATGCAGCAAAAAGTGTTTTATCTACAGAATTTGTTCTGTCTAGGACAAATATTGACTTCATGGATGCGTGCTTTGAATTCAGAACCACAAATAGGCAACAGTTTGGTGAAATGGAAAACATTATGTGGGTTTGCATTTATAAAGGGAAGTACAAACATATTTCAACATCACTGATAACCAGATGCTTGAGTTGATCTGAACACAGCCAAGAAGCCAAACATTTCGAAACACATGAAAGACTACTATACACATGGCATTGTCAAGCTATGCTAGCATATACAAACTCCTAATGCAGATCAGATAGAAATGAAGGTTCTTTGTTACTGTGTTTTTCAGGGTATGAACCCAGATCTTAGAAAAATTCAATGGAATTCTGCCATGGAGGTTCTTTTATTTTTTTGGGAAAGACTGATAATTATTTATCAATGTTGACCTATGATAGTGTTGTACTCTGTTATGAAACACAGGAGTTTTGGCCCTTTTTGTAACTTCAGACATGTTTTACTCTGCATGTTTACCAAGAGTAAGCCATCCAAAGTTCATTGCTGTTTGCTTTGTGCTCTCCAAAGATGCTGTTTATGGTGCTGTATGCATTAAGCATATTATTACGTACAATACGTTCCCACCTTGAATGGCAACTCAACTTTAATATATTCTTTTGGCCCTATACAAAGGGCCAGTGATTTTGGAAGATCATAATCAGTATGTGATTCTGTTCCCCAAGCTGAGCTGTTAAAACAAATCTCAGGGATGCTGAAATCTAATATGTCTTCTTATAATACAGTACAGCCAAGTCACAAGTCACTGAGGACCCAGAGTATCTACCGAAGTTCATCTCTCAAAGGTCAATGCTGTGATGGATGGTGCCACAATGCGTTAATGGCAGATGTGTTTATCACAGAAGCTCATGAGTCACATTGTGTGAACTGACTTATTTGAACTTGAAGTATAGTCTACTGCACATGCATTGTAAAATTCACTATTTGTGCATCATTTCTTATGAGAATAAAAAAAAGAACATACAGTACACAAATGATACATTGCTACAATTTTACCAGGAAATATATTTAATGACTAATCTTTGTGTTATTAATCATATTTATTTAGTTTAACAAATAATCATATTTATTTAGTTAAATAATCTAATCAAGGTAACATATTGTACATACATATTACAATGAAATCTCCTGAGGCATTGGTACAAACAGTATACTTCGTTTTTAATTACATGTACAGTAGCCCTAATGCAAAAAAAATTGTTTAATTAATCTGTTGACATAATGACATAATGTTACAGTGTCATAATGTTGACACTGTAAATGAGGGCAACCTCAGTGTCCTTCGAGTTTAAATAAAGGTTATTGAATTGAATTGAATTGGTCCATAGTGTGGTTTTTTGGGTCCTCGTTCAAAACCAAGGCTTTGTATAAGAAAAGGATTTGGTTTGCAGCTCACTCAAACAACACTCAGTAGGTAACAGTGGTTTGGACAATTCAGAAAAAGCACAACACTCATGCTATGCTGCATAATGCAAATATTGTTTTATTTGACAATTGTGCCTGTTTTGAGTTACCTTACTAAGCCACAGGTACTAGGTGTTTATGACTGAGAACACAGGACAACAGTCTCCCATAGGGAATATATCATAGTTACCATATAGTTAAAAATCTGAAAGTACAGTTCAATTGAATATATCTTTAAAATAATTAATACAAAATTCACACCACCTTCTTTCTGAAAATTGCCACGTATCATATTCAATTATTCTAACTTCTCTTCAGTCATATTTTTCATCTATACCAGAGGATTTTTCAGATGAGGCACATTAAGATATCTATGATACAGTATCTACGACCATAGATTTATGGCAGATAACATGCGCAGGATTGATTTCTCTGATGTCTTTCTGCGACAAATGTTATCTTTAGCTTTTTTTCCTCAACCCAATCTTTTATTGTTGGCTATGTTGCCAGAACATAGCCAGAACACAGAGAACAGATAAAGAGCAAAACAGGCCAGGAAGTCATTATGATAAGCTGCGAAGACGAATACCCCAAACAGGAGGGTGTACAACAGTGTCTTTGAAACATTATGACCAGAGAATGTTTCTCTCCACCACGTTGCATTACTCCTGACGACGCTATCTTGTCCTCCTACCACTGGGGACAGTGTAGTTGTAGGCTGTTCATCAACGCCCTCAAAGTCTAGCAAATCATGGAGAGTTTCCTTGTGTTGTTCCTCATCCACAGACTCGCTGATTGATGGCATGGGTGAGGGCAGTTGCTTGCTTCTGCTTATTGAAGGCCTTTTCCTCACATTCAGAGCTATGTTCTTGCTCGCGTTCGGTACAATGCTTTGCTTGTGTGCTGCCCTCAGACTGTGCATGTAAAGCTCCATCTCATCGTCTGACAAAGATTCAGAAGAAACACTGCCCTGACTGTTTTCCTCAATGGCAGGTTCATCTGGTTGGATATAGGACCCCCCCTCTCCATTGGTGGAGTCCATCTCATCTCCTGCCAGATCGCCTTGTACTCTGTCATCGTTGTTGTGATGATCCCCCTCAATGTGGAGATTTACATCAATCCTCACCCATCTGTTTTCCTCTGTGCCTGTGTTCCCTGTATCGTTTGCATCTCTCTTGTCCCCAAAACTCTCACACGTTTTGTTCAGTCCAATCATAAATGAGTCATCCGAAGCTTTGCTCTGTGCTTCACCACCAGAATTGCTCAACACTCCATGGGCAGTTTCATCCGACTCTGCTATCTCCGCCTCCTCCTCTATCTCATCTTCAGCTATCATCGCTTCTTCCTTGTCCTCAACTGCCATTTCTTCATCCTCCTCTTCCTCCACCGCTATCTCCTTCGCTTCAACTATCATCGCTTCTTCCTCCTCCTCTACTGCCACTTCCTCCTCAATCTCCTCCTCTGCCTGCAACCGCTCCTCTACCTCCAACTCAATCTCCTCCTCCAACTCAATCTCCTCCACTCCCACCTGCTCATCAACTACCATTTCCTCCAATTCTTCCTCTTTCTTCTCCACCTCCTCCTCCCCCATCTCTTCTACCTCCTGTTCCTCCACCTCAATCTCCTCATCTTCCTCTTCTACCCCCTCAGTCTCCTCTTCCTCCTCTACCTTAATCTCCTCTGACATCTCCTCCAACCCCCCATCATCTTCTTCCACCACCCCTATCTCCTCACCCCCATCCTCCTCATCTAGCAATACATCCTCCTCTTCCTCCTCCACGATCTTCTCCCAGTCTTTTACCTCAGCTGTAGTCGTATCTGGCCTCTGTCCCTGGTGGAGGTCTGTGTATTTTGACAGTGCATCATCATCTTCCACATGGCCAAGAGTCTTTTCATTGAACATCATACTTGCTTTGTCCTCCCATTCATCCCCTTCCTTAGGCCTTGAGACATCGCCTGCGTCTCTATTGTAATCATCACTCAACATATGTTCTCTGTTTCCATCATTGGCTTCAGTTGATAGATTTGTTTCTTTGCACAACTTGTCTGACTCAAATTTCTCCCCCACTATCTCCAATTCATTCTCTTTCTCTAATGATGTCCGTTCCTTCTCAGAAACAAGGTAATCTTTTTTAATCGTCACCCCAGGGATACATTTTTTTCCATCTATTGTGTCTATGTAGTGCAAATTAACACTCGGGTGGTCAGAGGTGATCTCATTGTCAGCTTCTGTTGCCGATGAAGAAACTCTGGAATTAATATCCAAAAGGTTTGGCATTGCAATGTGTTTATCTAACATGTATGTCCCTGTGGACCATTCAGCAGTGCTAGCAGAGATTAGCCTCTCAATTTCCTCTGACTCATTAAGACTCAGACAGTCTGGCACTCCACCACCACTCTCCTGTGGGGTCACGTCTGGTTTGAGTTCCTCTGAAACTAGGTGAGTTGGTGCCTGAAGGAGACTGGCTTGTGGAAGTGTGTGTGTTGGTATAAATGTGACTACTGGAGGTGTTGTTTGTGCTAATGTTGTGTCAGGTGGGGTTTGTTCCTGTAAATATTTGTTGTCCTGGTGACGCAGGGTGCCTGCTTCTGATTGGCCCTGGGGACCTGGGTTCTCATTGGGGATTCGTCCTGCGGAAACAACAGAGCCTGGGTCATTCGGAATCCTGGGAACAAGTTCTACAGCCTCTTTTGAGACAGGCTTAGACTCTAGTCCACTCAGTCCAGATATGAAATCCCACAGGTCTGACTCCAGGACGTCTCTCTGATTTCCTGTCTGTCCTACGTGAGGCTGATTGCTATCTGATGATACATTAGGGGCATTTTCTACCTCATATGTGAAAGGGATGTGGTTGTGTATGCTGGGATGAAAGTTCTGGGCTGTGTATGTTGCTGAATCTCCCTGATACAACCTTCCCCTTGTTTGATTCCCCCTGTCAGTCACATTCTGACTGTCGCTGTCCACTCTACCAAACACCTGATGGTAAAGGGGAGCCACAACGGTTTCAAATGTGAAGATATTGGTCTGACTGATTGGGACCGCAGAGTTGTTTTCTGACCTGATGACATAATCAGAATGTCCCCTGCCTGTGGTGCTGCTGTCTGGCCCCGCCCTCTCCTTCTCCATGTCGTTCTTCATCTGCGTAAGTGCATTTCCCTCCAGCCTGCAATGAGACTTGTCACCATTTTGGCGTAAAGGGGCAGGTTGAACAGCTGCATCTGATGAGTCGGAGATGGCTGTGGCCTCTTCCCCTCCCGTTTCAGACGGGGCTGAGGTCAACATTGAGACAATCTCAGACTTAACCGCCTGATTCTGGGATGGGTTGTCCTTTACTGGACAGGAAGTAGCTAGAGAGTCTGAGGTTGATTGCGATCCACCACATCTGCAGTGCTCTAGTGCCCTGGATTGTACCTCGGGTCCATTTGAATGATGTTTCATCCGGAGTGCGTTCACTTCTTCTTCAGTCTGAGATGGCTCCGCTGCTTCCTGCTCTTTTTCTTTGGCCCCTCCCTCTCTCTGGGAAAAGCTGTCCCTCAGCCGGGCCGACCGCGCTGCCCTGCGGCGACTCCTCCGGCTGCAGTTACGGCTGTTCTCCACCTGCTCGTCAACAGATGGGATACATTCAGTTCCGCCCGCTCGTATATATCTCGTTTGCTTTGGGGAGGAGGTTATTTACAGGGAAATTCCACTTAACCATGCTCAGATCAAGTATTGTTCGTAGCCATAAAAACAAAAGCATTTTATGTAACTACTTAAAAAAAAAAAAAACTTAAATGATGTGATAAACGTTCAAAAAATATTCATTCAGTCGATAATGTGAGATGCCTCTCAGCAAAATGATTATACCCTTCTGTGTGCAGTAAAAATAAAACCAAGCATGTGACCTCTGCAAGGAACATACTGTACGTGTGATCTCACATGTCCTAAAGATGCAGCCAGTAGGCCACAGTATGTTACATGGGTGCTGGCGTGGGCTCTGACATTGACGGTCATATGACGCTCTCTCAAAAAGAACAACAGAGTTCACACTGTCCTGCTCCTGAGAAAACCCCAATGACCCACTCTTTAAAACAAAATCTATGATTTGGGTTTTGTTTTACATCCCTAAGAAGATTATTTGGAATTCTTTATATTGTTTGCCATAGAATATTTGCGGTCATGACAAGAGTAAAAAAGTTAATTGTCGCTCATGTATTAATTCATGTTCCTCTACAGGACAGGAAAAGTATGCAGGACTGTTACATTACATATATTTAAGTCTGATATGCATTGGTTGCATCATGTTAGTAGGCCTATGGCTAAATGACTGTCATCTCAGTTCTTAGACAACAGATACTCACCAGTGATTTCTGATGGTCATCATCAGTTGTTCCTGAGCTTTGGATTTTCTCACTGGGCACCTCTCCTCCATGCTTGGGTACAACTAGAGTAAAATTATTACTGGTTTAAGATTTTAGTTGATGTATGACTGTCATTTAAACTTTTAATGAAATATGAAATGGTCACCTGCAGGATCAGCATGGATAGATGGCGTATTTTCCACAGTGGTAAAGTTCTGACTGTGAATTAATCAAACAGAAACAGACCTTACAAAGTGGGTTATCTTTGCGTCATTAGAAAGTAGATCCATGTGTAGCACAAAATTAATTCATTTTGGATTGCCTTGAATAACCTCTACTATAATTAACATCAATGTAGGCCATATCAAGGCCTTTCCCTTTTCATAGGGGTCTAATCTGGTATGACATGAAAAATATGACAGTCAGACATGATGGGGTATGATTCAGCACTTTTACCCTCTATATTGGTTATTAGAAAAAACAATTAAGGTTGTATCTGTCCGATCACCTGATGGGCTTGAGACAACCTTTCTTCTGTTCTTTGTTTTTATGTGGTTTCTCCTTTATCTCTTCGACTTTCTGGTGACAGAACAGCACATAATTCCTTTCCCGATTGTTGGCCCAGAAAATTCCTAGAGGGGTCTCATAGCGGAGACAGAAGTCCACTCTGACCCCCTGTTTGCCAGACGGGGGCACAAGTGTCAGCTTGAAAGAGAAACAGTCTGTTACTCCGTCACTTGACCCCGGAATATATTCTGCCAGCAGGTCAAAGTGGCTGGCCCATGCGTCCAGAGTGGTGCGGACATAAACGATCTTATCAAAGGTGATGTTGAGAACGCGGACTACCCCTTTAAGTATTGTGGTGCCGGGGAGTAACTCAACACTCTCCAGCTCCAGCTTCTGCTCCCGCACTCTCAGAGCCAGCTCCTCAGACGGCATTGGAGGAGTGAACACCGGGGATAGGTAGTACTCCTCTGCTGCTTTTCCGTCCCCCTTTAAGACGTTGCAGCCTGGCAACTTGGGGATGTCCCACAAGTCAAACTCCTTTACAGACACCAGGCTGAGGCCTTGGGCATCCGCGAAGGACACCCTCCTGGATCGGGACTGGGGCGGCTCTGGCTCAGAGTCCTCATCTGACACAGATGTCCGTCTTCGCGGGAGAGGAGAGTACTTGGGCTTAATGCCGATCACCACCTCGTCCTCGTCCTCGTCCCCATCCCAGGAGCTGCTAGGCCCCGGGACCCCGAGGAGGATGCTAGGCCCCGGGACCCCGAGGAGGCTGCTAGGCCCTGGCACCCCGAGGAGGTTGCTAGACCCCGGGACCCTGTGGAGGCTGCTAGGCCCCGGGACCCCGAGGAGGTCGCCCGTCCCTGACCCAGGTCTCTGTCGTCCTGCCTCTGTCTCCATTGGGCTCCCTGTGACAGAGTGAGGGGGAACCTCTGAGCCTCCACTTCTGGCAGCTGACATTCAACATGCTGTGAACAGATGGAGTCGAGTTACAGTTGACATTGTAGCAAGGGCCAACACTATAAATAGGCCTGTTAGGGACTTCAGCTATGCAGTCTGGGCTCAGGAGAGCACTGAGAAAATACCATCTCGGTGCTTCTTTGAGACACTGCATTGACAGAATTATGTATCGTGTCATTTTGGAATTATGTGTGATTCTCTTGACCCTCACTCTATGCAACCACAAAACATTCCTGTTGTAGTTTGAATCATTTTCCAAACTAACTTCTTGAATGTGGTAAAAAATGCATTGTTTTTAAGCATTATAAATACTTTCATATTCCAATAAACTGTAATGTACTCCGAAAGGATTTCATTGACCAGGCCATGACTCTAAGTTACATTATATAGTGTGAAAAGGCACTATCAAAAATAAAATTCCTTTACGGTCAGTTTGATTGTGTAACGCAGAAAAAGCAAATACTGACTGCATAACCTCAGTCTGTTATCTCTCTAGAGTTGCAAGCTTATCTCACTGTAGACTTGTGACATTGTCCAATCCAACAGGAATAAATGGTTAGTCCACAAGTGTTTAAGGGAGGAATATAAAGGGACGATTCTCATAGTCCCAAGACCAAGACTTCCAGTATAGAGCAGTGCTAATGACTGGGAGTCATGAGAAACGTCTGAAGTCGAGTTCAGAGAATTTCAGGGTCAAGAAAAGCGAAGAGATGGAAGATGTAAAAGCAGGAGCGGATATGAGCAAAGAAGAGACTGAGATAGCAGAGCTGAGTTCAGGCAGAGGGACAGACATCGCATCAGGAAAGACTGAGCCAAAGGCAGACACTGACTCAGTCTGTGAGAGCGTCCTGACAGACTTGTCCAACCCTCAAGAGGACATTCGGTCGGAGCCTCCTTCAGCCGGGGACGCAGAGTGTGGAAACCGCTCTGTGAAACCTCCGCTGTCCTACATCGCCTTGATCGCCAAAGTCATCCTCTCCTCCCCGTCGCAGAAACTCAACCTGGCGTCCATCTACCGGGCCATGGAGGAGCGGTTCCCCTACTTCCAGGGCCGGGGCCAGGGCTGGAGGAACAGCGTGAGGCACAACCTGTCCCTGAACAGTTGCTTTGTGAAGGTGAGCCGCTGTGAGGATGGGAAGGGACACTACTGGGGCATTCACCCTGCCTACCTGGGAGACTTCCTGCTGGGGGACTTCAGGCAGCAGAGGAGGGCGAGGAGGAGCAGGCGGGAGAAAGACCTGCAGGCCAGCGTGGCTGAGTCTTTAGGCTGGATGGAGCCGCATTGCTGCTGGGACAGGTTCTGCGCTGGTGGGATTGGATCGCTGGGCTTGGTATCGCCACACTGGCCTCTGCTTGAGCCCAGAGGTTACGTGACCGGGCCTGTGGACTGGACAGGACCGCTCTATCACCCTTGGAAGCTCCATGGAGTCGGGCCATTGGGCTGGGTGAGACCTTATTACTCTCCTGAGAGGTTACAAAATGTAAATGACATAGGTGCTGTGGAGAGATGGTGCTATGGTCGGCCAATGACCCCAACATGGACACAATGCATAGCTGGGAGATGCATGACTCAACAGTAAGCAAGGGGGAAGAGTCATGTGACAATCTGTCTATAGCGTGCATGGCTGCTATACCTCCAATGTGTTCTTCAAAGACATTAACCCAAACTTCTAAACAATCCATTTGACCACTGAACTCTTGAACATTGTATTTTGTTTCATGAATAGTTTAGTGACCCATGTTAAGACTCTAATGCACCTTGAGTGCAGTAGAGAGACTAGTGCAGTCGTCTACAGCTCTCTAGCTACTTCCTGTCTCTCTAGCTAATTCCTGTCTCTCTAGCTACTTCCTGTCCAGTTTCTTATTAGATGGCACGTAAACAGAAGGCTTGTCATGTTGACCAATAGTCTGTACATGTCTTGCAAAGAGTGAGGTAAACTACTATAGCCTACCATCGTTCTTTAGCTTACCATAGTCAAAATAATCTAAGTGAAGTGAACACTGTGAGGCATCTGTGGCTCAGGAGGTAGAGTGGGTCGTCCAATGATCGTAGGGTCGGTGGTTTGAATCCCGGCTCCTCCTGTCTACATGTAGAAGTGTTCTTGGGCAAGACACTGAGCTCTAAATTGCTCCAAATGAGCAGGCTAACACCTTGCATGGTAGCTGCCGCCACTGCTGTGTGAATGTATGTGTGAATGGGTGGATGAGACGACACTATAAAGTGTAGTCCATTTACCACTGAGACAAATCTTTGGGCATTTGATATAACATGATCAGTCTAAGGGGCTTGTAATGTTGTTGAAACACTGAAATGCATCATATTTGAATTAAAAGACTACAAATGGTCTTAGTCGTTATCGTATAAATGTGTGAAATCTTTTTTTAAAGAACACTATTGGGGCCTACCGTGAGTTTAATACGTACATTTCCATGTGGTGCGACAGGAGGGAAAATCATGAAAGCCTTCGCCTTCCTGTCCACCATGAAGGTTGAAGACAAGGACATTCAGCAGTATGCAACTCCATACCTCAGAGAGCCTGACGCTCAACACCAGTCTGGATCCCTCCGATTCTGCACTGGAGCGGATTTGTTCCTAGGAAAGATCATCACTGTCGACTTCACAAACCTTCAAGGATTTCAGAGAAGACCAGTGGCCCACACATGTGGTTGCTTCCTGGAGCTATCGACTCATTATGATAGCTACCCTGAACAAAATCTTGGAAAGCAATGTATGGGTAATGGCCATTGTGTAATCAGTACAGCTGTAGATTGCAAAATGTCACTGCTCACTGGTGTATTTTCACAGATCAAGGTCATTTATGTTTTGAATTGGCATTTTTTTATGAAAAGGTGTTTTTGCACACAAGTAGCACCCCACTCACATTTTTTTTCTCTCACCAGCAGAGTGCAGCAGAGCTGTTGTAATATCCCAATGACCTCTCTGCAGGCTGTCTTTCTGTAGAGTCACAGAGGAAGGCTGTGCTGCTCTGGCTTCGGCACTCAGGTCAAAGCCCTCCCACCTGAGAGAGCTGGACCTTAACTTAAATCACCCAGGTCACTCAGGAGTGAAGCTGCTCTCTGACCACACTGTAGACTGGAGAAACTCAAGTTAGTATTGGTTATTTATACCTTTCATTCTCTTCATTTGCCAATTTTGAATGCTGAGCATATCTTAATCATTTCAGAATGTTTGAAGAAAGGCTGTCCAGTCAGGTTATTGATGCTGTTTAGGTTCTCTGTGATTCTCATGCTGGTCTGAGAACAGTCAGGTCCAGGCCCATGTTAGTCTCATGAGACCATACAGGTTTCACAAGCTCACATTCTCAGGGTTTTTCCTGGCTCAGAATGGGTCTTTGGGGGGTGATGCGCAAACAATTTTGTGGGGGAAACTTCTGTTTTATGCCAAATAGCCTACCAGCATATATAGGCCTATATTCTTCGCTGTCGTACTGACTGAGCTCACTTTTCACAATCACAGGAAATCTTCCGACATGACACAAAATGGATAAAATAATGATAACCTGTCTATTAATTATCTCAATTACTAGTGGTCCAAACCATGGACAATGCAAGAAAAAGGGATGGGCTGCACTTGAAACAAGCTATCAAACACATTTGGAGATGATTTGAATTGCTATTTTTATTCTCAATTTTTAGCATTTTGGCACGTGATTTTCCTTTGGCTCTGGCAAAAATGTCTTTGGGCGGCACCAAAAAATCCTCTATGCAGGAAAAACCCTGTTTCTCTCACAAATCAGTCTGGATACTCTCCATAGAGATCCATTTGTGCCAGATCAGAAAACAATCTCGCCAATCAGTGTTGGTTCTGAGGAATTTGAATACAAACAGCTACTGTACGCTAGGCGGGTTTAGTTGTGATGACAGCGATAAGCAGTTGAAGTTAGCGTGTGATAGACGGTAATAGACAGATGGTTCATCCAATCACCTGCCAAGTATTTTTGAAAGTGCCTGCCCTTTTCCAAACAGTTTCCAATGGAGAGTTTCCAGATGGGAAGCAAACCATCTGGCGCATCAGGTTAGGCCCCTGTGGTCAGTGGCTCCCAAGTCAGAAGGAATTGGTTTCAAATTCTAGGGTGTCAACACCTTAAAATCCTAATATCACAGGTTCGAGCCCAACATTGGATGCCGATAAGCACTTCATTGCAGATGGTACCCGTATCATGTACAAATGACAAATAAACAAATTATTTTGTTATTTTCGCTGATATTGAGTAAGGTTCCAGCTCCACACACAGTATCTTGCACTCACACACAGATGGGTCATTGTGTTTTATAAAGTGATTCTCATCTCCAGACTGGAGATGCTTGTGGATAGAGGCTAGAAATCATGGATGTATTAATAGAACTGGATAGGGTCACTCCAATCCTAGTGTGGGTTGGGGTTAGAATAAGGATTGGGGTTGGGACAGGATTTGATCTATAAGGCAGAGTCCAACGCTTTCACCGCTACTCTACTTGTGTACTGCCTCTTGTGGTGCCAACAGAGATATGCAGGTCAACATTGACCAGGGGGAGGGAGGGACTGATACCCTGAAAAACGCTATCCTAGCCACAAATCCTATCCCACGCACAAAAATACTATTTTCTTCACACAATATTTTTTGTAATACCAGTGTGGATCATGGGTTCAACAGAATTTGGAACACGGGTATCCACTGTATGTGCAGACTATGAGCTCACAGGGAAATCCTGACCACTTTTTAACTTGAATTCAGCACAGCAGCTTGGCTCAGCTCAAAACAACAGCCTACAGTACCACTGTGGAAATGGAAATGTGAGTGTCCTTGTATAAGGCTTGCAAATGTTATAAATGTATGAGATAAAACCTACAATGTAGCCTAATCGTGTTGCTACTGTACATCATTCTGTCATTTAGTTTGGACATTTCCTGTTGGCCTATAAGGCATATAGTACATTCCGCTGTGTATTTCAGGCAGGTGGTACTGCAGGACACGCAGGAGCAGATGGCGAAGCTGACAGCTCTCCTGAAGGATGAGCGCCAATCTCACCAGCACAGCTGCTGTGCAGTGAGCTATCCAACTCATTCTCTAGTATAGGGGTCTTCAGATATAAAGAGATCCTGGGTTCCACTAAGGTCACCTCTCTGTTTCACAGCTGTTGGATGAGCCTGAGCGGTGGGCAGAGAGTCAGGCAGAAACAGGAAATGGAGTAGGCACATGCATATTCTGGTTGTTGCAGTAAGTGTTTAATATGACAGTGGTCTCGTCTGATTCAGAGATGTTCTCTAATGCAGTGGTGCCTATCTGCCGGTCCTCTACTGGACGGATGTCAACATTCAGCCACCTCCCTCTTTCTTTTCACTTCTAGGCAACTGATGCAGGCCCACAGATCTGAGATCAGTGCTTTGGTGGCTTTCCACACAAAGACTCTGGAGGAGGAAAGGAGCTGTATAGAGGAAAGATCTACAGGATTATCTGCTCATCAGACTCCTTAGGATGTGACCCTGCCGTTTTCACTTCCATTTGACTCTGCCTCTCTTCATTTCCCCATAGCTCTGCTGGAGAAAGACTATGACTTCCTCAAAAGCTCCTTCCGCACCTATAAGGCGAGGAACTTGACAACTCAAAATGCAGAGTGGGCACTGGGCAGATTCGGAAAACACAACGAGCCAGCTCTCTCTGGCATCTTAATGTAACCCAGTGAAAGAATTGTTTACTATTGTACCTCTGTTGGATGTCCTGCTCTAGGACAGTAGCCTATCCTTGAGGAGATGCGCAGCAGCTGGCTGAGGAAGAAGAGGTCTGATGGACCAGCTGATGAACTGTGAGGTTATTAAAGGAATAGTAAAGGGAAAATGCATGTTTAGCCCTGTTTTAGGGTTACTTGTGATCATATACAATGATTCAGATCAAAACGTTGACAAAACTAGCATTTTCGAAAAAGTTGATAATTGCTCTACCACCGTTTTGGTCATACAATGGATGTGGATGGGCATATTGAAAAATCATTCAAAAACATGTTAAACTCTCGATTTTCAAAGACAAGAAACTCACCTAGGTGTTAGTTGGCGTTCTGGCATATAATTCGCCATAAAGTAAGATTCTAGTTCATCTGGAAAGGCTTTTAAAAAAAAATATTTAGCATCGAACTATTTAGTCGCAGCACATACGCGTGTAAACTTCCGCTTTAACTGATTACGATATTGCGCAATGCCTTGATCTCGCGGTAGGCACTTGGAACAACAAGACAGGCTCGTGAGAAGCATTTGTTTTTGGATCTCTACAATGACACGCTATGTGCCGAATATCTTTACTTGGACGTACACACACCCGTGGATATTCACAGGGGGTGAGGGGAAATACATATACAGTACTACTACTAGCTTAATTTTATATTTTTGGGAAAACTTACAGGTCTTACCAGACTCATTGCGATTTCGTCAAAATAATCGCGAGGAGTCTAGTTTACCAGGCTAGAGAACGGTTGCATTGGACAATGTGACCTATACGATTTCCCAAAAATATATAATGAAGCTACTGGCAAGAGCTGTCATAAAAGCAGCTCAAACGCAGGACATGTTTGGGGGCTCGATCACAGAGCGCCGACAGCGCAGTGCTGATCCTCGTGAACGAAACCCAAGGTTTTCCTGCGTCCTACGTCAGGAACGCATGCAACCAGTGTGTCTTGCGGAAATGAACACAAGAACACATGTTTACGACATTTTGATCGCATAAAATATAATACAACTACTTAATTTAGTCCGAGAGTGCAGTCTCTTGGACAGAATGGCAACAGATGCTAAAAGACTTAAGGTCACGACTGCACTGATTTGGCATTGGTAACATAGCTAGCTAGTTAAGTTAGCTGGATAACACTATGATAACGTTAGGTAGCTGCTAGCTAGCTAGCTAGCTTGTTTTGTGTTAAGTCCCCAGATAGCTTTGTTGTGCGCGGAGTCCCCTAAAAGTTGTGAACTAGCCCGTGTGTGATCTCATCTAAGCATATACAACAAAGGCTATGAAATGCTCTGCGCGAGTATATTTGCTGAAATGTGTATCTGCTTGGTTCCGCTGGGACGACTATGATGTTGACGCTGCTTACACTTGCAGGTAGATGATGACCGCCCCACTCCTGACGGCTCCGAGCCCGACCCTGTCCAGAACTTCATGCAGTGGTGTGTCCGGGTCGGGCTGACTCTGAACAGCAAGGTAGAGTATTGGGGAAACGAGAAGATAACGAGAGACTTGCCCAAGATACGGATCAGTACAAGTTGCCCTAATTGACAGACCTGTGTTTCGTGTGTTATGTTGTCTCACCCAGGTGTGTGTGAGTAAGGAGGGCACCGTGTCTGAGTATGGCCTGCTGGCTAAGGAGGACCTGGACGAGGGGGAGGTGCTATTTTCCATCCCCAGGTCCGCCCTCCTCAACCAAGGCAACACCAAGGTTTCTGCTGTCCTGGAGGAGGGTAACATACATTGTTATGTTGACACTGGCCTGTCTGTTCTTGTCCTCCCATATTACCCCCGCCCTTTCTGTCTCTTGTCTTTCACGACTCTAGACGGCACATCGAACTATGAGTTAAAAGATGATTGCCATCACGCTAAGCCAGTGATACCCCCCCCCCCCCCATCTGCTCTTGCCCCTCCAGGTAAGACATCTCTGGAAAACACGTCAGGCTGGGTGCCCCTGCTCCTGGCTCTGCTGTACGAGTACACCGCTCCCCTGTCCCACTGGAGGCCCTACCTGTCCCTCTGGCCAGACTTCAAGACCCTGGACCAGCCCATGTTCTGGTACGAACCAGGCTTTAGTTCAGTAGGCTAGCTAAAAGGATATTGACCTGTACTGCGTAGGCCTTGTGAATATCCTTAGCTGAGATAAACTTTATCAGTCTCTGCTTAAGGACTCAGGTTCAAGTTTAAGTCCCAATGGCCGACTCGTCACACACCGGAGTGTGTGAAATTTGTTCTCCGCATTTGACTCATCCCCTGGGGGAGCGGTGAGCAGCACCAGGAATCATTTGGTGATGTAGCCCCCCCAATTCCAACCCTTGATGCTGAGTGCCAAGCAGGGAGGCAACTGGTACCATTTTTTATAGTCTTTGGTATGACTCGGCCGGGGATCGAACTCACAACCTCCCAGTCTCAGGGAGGACACACTCCTGTGTTGTGTCTCTCTCCGTGGCGGCGTGCAGGTCCAAGGAGGAGCGAGAGCAGCTGCTGAAGGGGACGGGCGTGCCGGAGGCGGTGGACACGGACCTGACCAACATCCAGAAGGAGTACCAGGACATTGTCCTCCCGTTCATCAGGCTCCACCCAGACCTGTGGAGTCCGCACACGCACACCCTGGACCTCTACACGCGCCTGGTGGCTTTCGTCATGGCTTACAGGTGAGGGGCACAAGGTCACAGGTCACCTGGGGGATCAGAGTCCAGGGAGGGCGTGGAGAGGACTGGCTGAATGACTTGACTCTGCTTATCAGCCTGCTCGCTGATCCCAGCAGAACCGATTGGTGATCCCAGCAGAACTGGGTCGGTGGTCCGAATCCCGCCTCCTCCTGTCCACATGTCGAAGTGTCCTTGGGCAAGACACTGAACCCCAAATTGCTCCCAATGAGCAGGCTAGCACCTTGCATGGCAGCTGCCGCCATTGGTGTGTAAATGTGTGTGTGAATGGGTGATTGAGAGGCCATTGTAAAGAGCTATATCAGTGCAGTCGATTGACCATTTACCATAAACTCACTCCTCTGTGTAAATACCAGCAGACGGTCAGAGGACGCGAGATCGAACCCAGCAGGTGAGGGTGGAAGTGACGCTGACGAGGGACGCGGTCTATCACATCGCTAGTCAGTGCCCGCCCTCACCGGCCCGCGCTGGGCTCGACCTCGGGTCCTCTGACCCGCCAACGCACATGACAACCGTACACAAACACAGCTTTAGCCGGCTACGCCACTGAAAAGTTAGCGATTCGATGGCGCGGGTGGGCGGTGTTTATATGACGAGTGAGGAAAGATGGACTCCCCGGTTGTTGAAATACACAAACGTCCATTTCGTCCTATCCGTTCAGGGGTCAAAGGCTTTTCAGCTAAGCAGCAGGGGGGGCCGCTTACCCGCTGGGTGGGTACGATCTCTCTCTCTGGTAATCTCTCCTTCTCTCTCTCTCTCTCTCTGGTAATCTCTCCTTCTCTCTCTCTCTCTCTCTCTCTCTCTCTCTCTCTCTCTCTCTCTGTCTGTCTGTCTCTGTCTCTAGTTTCCAGGAGCCTCTGGACGATGAGGATGAGGAAGATGAGAAAGAGCCCAACCCACCAATGATGGTGCCCATGGCAGATATGTTGAACCACGTAGCCAATCACAACGCCAATCTGGAGTACACCCCGGTGAGGAAGACCACTCTGCTGTCACTTTCCTTCTTCACTAACATGGTTATTACTTGATGTGTACTAGTAAGTATAAAACAGTCCAGCCCCAACTCTTAGCAAACCCGTTTGGCTCAGTGAGTGAGACGGTCGCCTGGCTGCCTTCCTTCTCCCATATAACGTGTGAGTGTCTGAAGGAAATGAGTCTCCAAGCATCAACAACTGAGGTCCTCGCTCTGCCTGTCCAACGATGACGATCATACTAATAATATGTGAGGCGGCTGTATCTCAGGAGGTAGAGCGGGTCGTCCAATGACCGCAGGGTCGGCGGTTCGAATCCCGCCTCCTCCTATCCACATGTCGAAGTGTCCTTGGGCGAGACACTGAACCCCAAATCGCTCCCAATGAGCAGGCTAGCGCCTCCCATGGCAGCTGCCGCCATGGGTGTGTGAACGTGCGTGTGAATGGGTGAACAAGAGGCCATATCCGCTATATGAGTGCAGTCCGTTTACCCCCTCGGTTGGCTCCGCCCCGGCAGGAGTACCTGAACATGGTGAGCATGCGCAGCATCAAGGCGGGAGAGGAAGTGTTCAACACCTACGGCCAGATGGCCAACTGGCAGCTCCTGCACATGTACGGCTTCGCCGAGCCGCACCAGAGCAACAGCAACGACACGGCAGACATCCCCATGTCCAACGTCTACAAGGCCGGCGTGCAAGGTGACTAGTGTAAACTAACTAACTAACTGTGAATGCGGTGGAGAGGTGGAACAGACCACAGGACTCCCGTAAAAGCTTGACCAACTTGTCTCGCTGGAGAGGTTCAAGGTTATGATGTGCTTGTAGTCTCGTTTTTGTTCACGGATCTTATGAATTTCATGTTCCTACTGTTTTTATTGTAATCAGGGGGGCATTGAACAGGAGAGCTTGCTTTCACTTGTCTTCCCTGAATAAATACATTTTCGATTCAATTCAACGCATGTGTGCATGTATAAAAATGTATTGGATTTACCCTAAAGCAGCCTGTTCCCTCCCCCTGCCTCCCTGCTCCTCCTCCTTAGCAACTCGGTCAGAGAATGACCAGCGCCTCCTTGTGGATAAGTGGAGCATGCTGTGTGATATGGAGATGGTGGGAGACAAGGGGGTCTTCATCTTTGGAAAGTCCGGTTCCCTCACGGACACGGAGTTGTACACCACGCTCAAGGTAACCGTCTGGCTGTGATGTCGGCAAAGAACAAACATTAACCCTCAATAGCCATGGTGTCTGTGTTCCAGACGTCCTGCATCGGTGTGTAACTGTCCCTCTCTCCAGATCCTGTGCATGTCAGCGGAGGAGTTTGAAGAGTTCAAGGAGAACGAGGGATGGGAGGAGGCGGTGGAGGAGGAGGAGGAGGAGGAGAAGATCACCCACGCTCTGTCTTACGACGGGCTGCCGGGTCTGGCTGCTCCCTGGAAGCGTCTGCTGCACGCGGCAGCTGGCTTCACACTGGCCGCCTACAGGGAGGGCCAGGAGAAGGACCAGGCCCTGCTGCAGGACCCAGATGTACTGGCAGGACTGACCTCCAGACAGCAGAGGGCGCTGCAGGTTCGCTACGGACAGAAAGCCATCCTGAGCCAGCTAATGGAGCTCATTAAACCATGATGTTCACCTTGGCTGCGTTCCGAATCACATACTTCTACTTTTTATGACCAGTACGTACTACAGCTGCCCCTAGCAAGTACGTACTTTGCACGCAGTATGCATACAATTGGGACATACCACGTTGTCACAACATTGCGCCTTGAAATTTTCCCACGTCCAACGCAGTCCATAAAGTGACATTCGTCCACAGCTGTCATGACTTGCGTGTGATGTAATTTCCGCTGTGCAATGGATTGTGGGTCAGAATAGCCAGAAAAGTGCTGGCTTGCATACTGCAAAATTCGACTTGATGTACTGTAGTAGGATATCCTGGTATTGTTATCATACTCCATGTGGCATACTATTTTTTGGGACATACATCCTTTTTGGCATACTATATAGTATGGAAGGAATGCAGCCCATTATACACCAAACCATGAGGATATACACCTGACCAGTAGGCATATTAGTAGGGCTGCTGAAAGGCTCTTTGTAATTTGTTAGCTAAATTCTAATTTGACGTGTCTCTGAATTTGGGAATCAAGTCAGTAAAAATACTATGAATGAAAACAAAGAATTAGGTATGAGAGGTAACCATGGTTTCGCCCTCTTGCAGATATTTCAGTAACCAACTACTGATTTGTTCAAAAGTCATGGATGGCCATGTCCTATTTCATACTAGTGTGTAATTGAATATTAAGATTGGTTGTATGCATTTGAATCTGTGGTAAACATAAAAATATGAAAGCATTTTCTTAAAGATTGTGTTCTGTGCATTTGATGGAAATTCCTTCAGCCTTTTTCCTCATGCGTGTTGCTGTGGAGCTCCAAAAAAAGGTCAACCAGCCTCAACTTAAGTCTTCCTGGACGGTCCTAACTGTAGACTGTCCTATGGTGTTTAGCTATTGTAATGTGCACCTCATGTACTGCACTTTTACTGTATGAATTTACATTTTGTATAATAAAACGGACTAAAACAACTGTTGGTACTCATGGTTGAAGTCATTCTAGTTATCAGCATGACGGAAAGATGCAACCAGACATGCAGTTCAATTATTTAATGTGTTAACTACAGTGCATACATACAGGAAATAAAGTAGCAAGAACTAAAGGGGACTATAAAGGACTACAAAATACAACACACGGACCAATACATTTACAAAACAGTCAAAATCCTTACAAAATGAGCTGTATTGGTCCTTCTTTTGTTGTTCTGCAATTTGGATCTTTGTACAAATTAAGATTGAATTTTGTCATCTTAAATTTTCCACAATTTTACAAGTGCCAGGGAGAGCCTGTGAGACTTTAAAATGGAACAAACTATTCCACTCCCCCCACCACACCCCACACGCTCTGCCCACTCAGAAAATCAACAAACAAAAAAGAAATGGGACGCTTTTTTAATCCTCTACAATTAAGCCTCTGAACGCAAATAAACCAGTAATTAACAACAAAAGAAAAAAGCAAAAAAAAAACTAAATCTGTAGGAGACAAACAGGGGGCTTTGGTGGTGAGTGAATGTATATGTTCACTTGTTTTTACATCTTAAATTCTCATTTTTGTTGGACATCTTTTTCTCCACTCATCTGTTCTAACTATTTAACTCTCCATCTCCCTTTTAATATTTACAGTGAAGCCTCAAATTATATAAACCACACATGTCCAGACAACTTCTCCATATTCAGGCCCAAAAAAATAAAAAATCTCCATATTCAGGCCACACACAAAAAAAACAGTCTTCGATTCCATGAGCAGCAGTCCTTAGTATTTGAATGAGCGTTGCCAGTTCGTCCAGTGCTAACAGTAGAGAAGGGGGGGTGGGGGGGTCAGCCCTGGCATCTCTGATCTCTGCAGGCCGACTAGCTGGCACCAGTGCCCTCCATCACCTGCTGAGCCTGCTTCTGCCCCATGCAGCACTGGGCCACAGACTGGAACAACCTGGAGGAGAGAGGAGGGGGTTTAGGACCGGGCCGTCCCATCACAGCTACAGCTTCACACAACACATCCGTTTAGTGAAGGGCCTGCTTGTCCACACAGAACCCGTTTCCCCGAGGTAGATGCAATATGGTAGCTTTACCATACCCTTAGATAAAAGAGTGGGATGTTTCACTATGGCGTCAGTTAACCCCCAAGTAGGGAGGCAAAGGGGTGGAAAGTTTGCTGTAACTTTCCAGAAAATTAACAGTCGACAGGAACAATGGCTTGGAAATCTTGCCCATAAAAAAGGCTCTCAAAGTGTATCTCAAAATGACTAACAGAGCTGGAGTGTTTAATATAATTATTACTGCTTTGTATTTGATATATCTTCATTGCTTCTCATTTTGTTTTTATAATCACCAAACCAAGCTATTTCTGTGTGAATAAGACCAGTGGGATGAGCACTATTGGCAAGGCTGTGTTGCTCAGGTCAGGTTTCATTCACATGATCATCAGCAAACCACTGACAGAGCCTCCTTCCTGCTTCAATCAGGCTTATGACCACATGCCATTGTGCTTTAGGTCAATTGTTAAATTGTATAAGTGATGACACAATCAGCATTTTATTAAATATTTAGTTATTTGGTAGTTGCCTTATGTTTGCTACTCAGTGTAGCTAAATTTTGCTAAATTGCTAAATGCTAAATTACCAAATTGTAAATTGCTATTACAACAGAGGCTGAAACATGTAGGCTAATTCTGTGAAAATAGAAAATAGAATACTCCGGGTATTTTGCAACCCTCCCCGAGTGAGAAGTTTCACTCAGTTAACCCCCAGCTATGGGTTTTCTACTGAAACAGTAGTGAGTAATGAGTGAGAGTCAGAGAGACAGAGAGAGAGAGAGAGAGAGAGAACGTACTTCTCTATCTCAGGGGCACAGTGCACAAAGTCGTGACTCCAGAACTTGAAGGCAGGGTTCTTGATGAGCTCGATGAAGGTGATGAGCAGACCCCAGGGGTGTGGCCTGTTCACGATCAGCCTCTCAAGGAGAACCCTGCAAAGAGGAAGGAGGGAGTCAGAATCAGAGTTTGTTTTATTGTAGTTCAACATACTAGGAAGTTGCCTTCAAGCATGGTGCATAACAAGGACTGCATTGGACAGGGTGCAGGACACGAGACAGGACAGTGCAAAGAGAAAGTACAAAATACTAGTGTAAGATAATCAATTCAACAATATACAAGGTGTAGTGCAGTCAGTGTATAGCGAGTATGTAAAGTGTAATGTTTATGTGAGTGTGTGTATATAGTGTGTGTGTTGGTTGTGTGTAGTGGTGTGCAGATCTTATGTGGGGAGCCAGCAGGCACACGGGTTACCTGGTGATCTGCTCCTGGATGGCCTCGGTGTTGGCCTCGGCAAAGAGGTACAGCATGGTGCAGCTGAAGTAGTGGGTGTGGCTGTTGGGGTATCGCAGCTGATTGGCTATCGCATTTAGGAACAGGTAACGCCCTGGAAATGAGTGCACAAGAGTAAGATACCGCTTGGCGAGTTTCACACGGGTGGAGAACGTTTCCCATTTTCACAATTCTTTTATTCGTCAAATGTAATGTCGCGTACGCTCCAAGATATGCTTGAGAGAGAGAGAGAGAAAGGGAGAGAAAAAGAGAGAGAGAGAGAAAGAGGGAAAGAGGAAGAGGAAGAAAGAGAGAGAGGGAAAGAGAGAGAGGGAAAGAGGGAGAAAGAGAGAGAAAAAGAGGGAAAGAGAGAGAGAAAGAGAAAGAGAGAGAGAAAGAGAGAGCGCCGAGTGTCGATCTCTCTCGAATCCACAGTGTCGACGTTAACGGCAAAGTTCTGCAGGAGTTAGTCTTTGTCCGAGTCTCTTACCCTCTGTGTCGAGGTCGACAGCCAGGTTCTGGAAGATGTCCATGTGTGCCGAGTGTGTGATGGTGCTCATGGAGGGGGTGCTGCCCTTGTTGTGGATGTGGGCGATGGCCTGCGTTCCCACGTACAACACCAGAGCGTTGATCAGCTGGATGTTGTAGCGGTTCCCCGGCTCGTTGGACACCTGACCACGGACACAAACACACATGTAAAAACACATCACACACACACACACACTAGTCCTACTCAACACCACACCTAGGTCACGTGACCTTCTACCACGGCAAGGACCTGCACACACACGACACGCGCACACACACCCGCACGCGCACACACACTACACCACAGTTCACAGATGCAAAACCACAACATGACAACATGACAGAGATAGATAATCAAAAACATTTTGTTTAAAGAGTCAAAACCTAACCTGGTCTAAAGATGTGTCGTTGTGCTGCAAATACTTCCAGGGACCCAGAGTGGCGCCCCCTACCTGCAGGTTGCTGCGGAGCTCGGATAGGAAGGTGACAGGGGAGCGCGTCTTCAGGTACGAGTCCAGATCCTTCTTAAACTGAGAGGGCATCACGCCTGTGAAGTTGGTGAGGATGCGGGGGGCGATGTTGATCTCGCTCAGCATGTCAACCTGGGGGGAGAGGTCCTCGTCACAGCACAGCCAGCGCTCAGAGAAACACGGCTCCAGATCTACCTGTGCTCCGGGTGAACACAGGAGAGGAAGCTCCTTCTCAATCAGGCTGTTAGTCTTTCCAACGTTGGACCCAATATGACTAAAACTCACGTACGAAGCTTGGTAATGCATCGCGGCCAACCGGTGACGCCACACTCCGCAGGACCGGAGTGTAGCGGTGGCGAGGGCGTAGGGGGAGGGGTCCGGAGGCCGGGTGTCTGATCTATCTAGCTTACATTGCGTGGGTTTGGCTAGCGTTCGTTATCCATCGTAAGTCAAATGAGACAAGCAGCTAGCGTAGTAGACAGATGACTAGCGAGTTAGCGAGCTGACAAAAGGGTATCATTTTCATTTCAAACCTTTATTTAAACTCGTGGGGCAATTGAGGTTTCTGTATTTCCAACGACGATGAGCATGGGTTGACAGTTGTATGACTTTGTTGATTTCAGTAATTTTAGCTCTACTCATTGCAACACTACTTGGCTGGCTAGCTGGCCAGGCCAGAGGATTGGCAGGAGGCGCTAGAGCTCAGCGCTGGATCCGAGTCGGAGATGAGCGTGCGTGTGCTGTGTGTGTGTGTAGCAGGAGGGCCGTCAGCAGACGAGTGAGGGGGGAAGGGATGGTGCGCACTGCAGAGCACATGACGTTAGCGATAGAGACTTTGGCTGCGTTCCGAATCACGTACTTCCATACTTATATATTATGCCAAAAACTGATGTAGTATGTCCCAATACAAAGTATGCCACATGCAGTATGGCAAAAATACCAGGAGGTCCTACTAAATCCAGTTGCATTTTGTAGTATGCATGCAATTTTTGGATATTCTGACCCACAGGCACAGCGGAAATTACGTCACATGTGCAAGTCGCGACAGCTGTGGACGAAAGTCGTTTCATGGACTGCGACGGATGTGGGCAAATTTCAAGGCGCGATATTATGACAAAGCGTTATGTCCCAATAGTATGCGTACTGCGTGCAAAGTACATACTTCCTAGGGACGGCTGTAGCACGTACTGTCAGTAAAAAGTAGAAGTATGCGATTCGGAAGGCAGATTTGAGAAGAGGAAGGCTTCGTTACGAAGCTGTTGCAGGAGATCCGTAGACAGTCGCGGGCCGCAACAGCTAAGTCTGTGTAGAGGAAACTGCGTTGTACCTTGATGTTGGGGGTGAAGGGGTGTAGAGGAAACACCAGCGCTGCGCTGTACCTTGAGGTTGGGGGTGAAGGGGTCCGGAAGCCTCATGTTGCGGGGGAAGGCACTCAGGATCAGGTTGCGCAGCTGGATGCAGTTGGGCGGGATGACGTCACAGAAGCCGTAGTGGTAGTCACACAGGAACTCTGGGAAGTCATGCAGCAGGACCAGGAGGACGCGCAGGGTGCCCTGAGAGAAGGAGAGATAGAGAAATAGAGATAGATAGAGATAGAGATGGAGAGAGAGATAGGAGTGCTCTGTCAGTTCATAATCCCAAGTCAGAGATGAATCCACTACAGAGGATTGTCGCGCCCCAAGAGATCAGAAGAGGTAGGGGGTGTAGGGGTGCAGGTAGGTACCTTGTAGAGGATTTGCATAGGTTTGTTGAGCTCTACATTCCTCAGGAAGGGGGCCAGGTACTTGAACAGGTCAATCAGCAGCTGGGCATACATGGGCCAACCCTGCAGGGGGTCAGCGGGGTTAGAGCGGCAGATTCACCACAGCCACGTCACTTCAAGCCACTTCAACACGATACACCAGATATCTAGCCGAGCATTTGTGTGTGTGCGTTTTTGCGTAAGGGCGTGTGGTCCTTGCCTTCTGCTGCGGCGTGTGCGCCAGCATCCTGGCTATGAAGATGCGGTGTGAGATGAGCTCCAGCCAAGCGTAGACGAAGCCGGGGGCTTTGGTGGGCCGCAGGATGTGGAAGGTGTTGCTTCAGGAGGAGGAGGAGGAGGAGGAGAGAGAGAGCACACGCAGCGTCAGTACTGTCATTTAGCTTCCCTCTGGAATATGTAGGGGTGGGTCCTATGCCCACCCCCCCATTGCTCTCTCTAAAGCGCATTGTGTTGCCTCTGTGTATGAAATGCGCTATATAAATCAAGTTTGATTTGAGTACGGCAGAGGTGGCGAAACCGCGCACGCCACAACAAATGCGGGTTTGAGAGTCTGGGAAAACGCCAGTAGGCGGATCGTAGCGGCGAGTCCCGCGTCGGCGGCGGGGTTTTTACCAGAAGGCCGTGAGGGTCTGGAAGTTGATGGTCTCCAGGACGTGCTCGGGGGCGTTGAGCTCCAGCAGCAGCATGATGAAGATGCGGTGGTAGGGCAGCTGCTGGAACTCCGTCTGCCTCACGTCATGGTCCTGGATCAGGACTCCCACCACAATACCCAGAACCTGGACACACACACACACACACGGACACACACAGACACACACACACACACACGCACACAGACACGCACACAGACACGCACACAGACACACACACAGAGACACACACAGGAAAACAGTCAGAGAAGAAAAGTGTTAATGTGCCCGTTTCCCCACGTAGCAGGATCGTGTCGAGAACGCGTCAGTCGTCTGCGAGCTGGAGCTCCGGGGTGTTCGGCCCCTACCTTGTTGAGCAGGTTGATCTTGGTGACTGTGTTGGTGGCCTCTCCAGAATGTTTGACCAGCAGGGCGATGAGGCGGACGAAGGCGTCCAGGTTGTGGTAGCACTTGGCCCTGATGATGGCGGCGCTGGCGGCGGGGTTGTGCTGCTGCTCTGCCTGGGCGCGGTAGCTGATCTCCACACACATCTCCGTGCACAGGCGGAAGAAACGCGTGATCAGGTCGTCCGTCTTCAGGATGCCCTGCTGGTGCATCTGGCAAGAAGAAAAGAGGGGCAGGGGGGGTGAGTGCTCCGTACTGCACAACGCGACCGGGTTGTTTATCCGATAAACCTCTAGTAAGGCTGTGTGTGTGTGTGTTGTCACGACACCACATTTTTTACTTCGATGCCGATACCAAATTTAGCATTCGATACTCAATAATGAAACGATTAGGGCTGCCCCCTGAAAGTCGACGCGTCGAATCATCAGTCGGAGACCCTTAAGTCGACAGAGATTCTTTAAGTCGATTTCTGCTCCACTGTCAAGGACTAGGAGGTGGACTAAGATCAAGGACAGGCCAATCATTCGTTTTAGACCTAGGCTATTACCGTAGCTATTTGTTGGGCTGTAAAAGAAGAGTTAAGACTGATATAGCAGAGGGAAGAAGGCAGGGAGCCCCTCTCCCCTCCGCTAAGCGTCTAGCCTAGCCTACTATGCGCCGGCAATCACGTGCATTTCCCAAATGGAATATCACACTGCTTTCCTAAATCAATCTTCTTGTATATCCAATGGTAAAAATAGGGTCTCCCATAGACAGCTTGAGCTCTAACGTCTGTGAAAATGCTTTAGTGACAGCCAAAACATTTCCTTGTTGACTGCTGCCCATATGTGCCGATTCGCGCAAGCATTCAAATGCGCAGTTGAGGAGACTATCGTCAAATTGCCCAACCCTAATGTAGGATATGTGAAACTGTATGAAAACATGGGGGCATCCGAAGTAGATGGACAATGCTAGATGATTCATGTTTAACAAGAAAACAGGTGTATTTTATTGTGCAGCCTGCAATTTTGAGTTGAAAGTTTCACAGCTCTCCCGACTCCGGCGGTCTCCCCTCAGCCTAGACATATGGGGGGGAACGAATCTCCCGACATGACACAATGGATATGAAGACAAAATGTTTAAGATATTGATAACCTGTCTATTAATTATCTCGATTATTAGTGGTCCAAACTATGGACAATGCAAGAAAGAGGGATGGGCTGCACTTGAAACAAGCTATCAAACACATTCGGAGGCAGCGGAGAGGATTTTAGCGGAGCGGAAATATGAGCAAGGCTAATAATTTATTTTGAAACTTTATTCTACTTTTTTGTTCAACGGAAAATAATAAACACTAATCAAGGTAAAATAGCCCAATAAAGGCTATTCAAGCATAACCTAAATGGACGAAAGTTCGTTCAGAAAAAGATTGAACAAAATGAAGCATCCCTCCATCTTATTCCACAAACCGATAGCCAGGCTATTCTAGCTATTTAAAATGCTGTAATTATGTAACTGTCATTCTCGTTGATTTCAAATACCCTAACCTACTCAGAAATGTGCCTTGGCAACAATTGATTGTTTCTATAGGCTACCAATATAGGCCTAACCAAAATAATCACGGAAACTTGATGTCAAGTGATTTTCTGATAGCCAGGAGAAAGAGAAAAAACACATCGACGATTCGACGCGTCGCTTTGAACACCAAGTCTGAGTCGAATCACAAAATCCTGAGTCGAAGACAGCCCTAGAAACGATACTTGAAACTGAAACGATAATGATTCGATGCTCGATACTAAGGGTGTAATGGTACACAAAAATCACGGTTGGGTACGTAACTCGGTTTCGAAGTCATACAATGAACTTTTGTAAACATAAGTTACTTGCCTCGTGTCTCTCCCCCTCTCTCTCCCTCGTGTTGGGAACAAGGTGTCTACTCTAGGCTACTCATTGTTCAGTAGTGATAACACTTAATTACAGGGGATTTTCCTGTCTCGTCGTGCCTCGTCCTTAAACTTGATTCCCAAAGGCTACTGTGCCTGGTCGCTGGAGGGCCCACTTCACACTGCTAAGGGATGAGCTGTTTGTTCCCCCCCCACAGTCAGTAGCTAACGGCATTGTTGTTACTGTAGTGAATGTGTGAGCTTCCTAACGTTGGCTACGCTAGCTAGCATGATGCACAGTACAGTAGTTAGCTAGGTGAACCATTTATAACTAAATGTTGGTCAACTATGCCAGCCGGGCTAATTTAGCTGGCTGGCTAGCTAATACAACGTGCTTGCTAACTTATTTGAAGAGTTGTGTCTACGAGATTGACCATGTTGTGTTAACATACTAGCTTATCAGAGTTAACTAACTGCATCAGTTTTTGCTTCAACGCGCTGTGTGCAGTTCAACAGTGAAATACGAGCAACATTTCACTACATTATAATTACATTACTGTGTGTGTGAGTGAGCGAGCGAGCGAGCGTGCGTCCGAGAGAGAGAGAGAGATAGTGTGTATGTGTGTGAGAGAGAGAGTGAGAGGCCCACCTGTCCTACGAAGGCGGAGAAGGCCTTGGTACTGTCCCGGCCGGCGGCTGCAGAATGGTACAGGTTGACCCACTCCCTCAGCAGGTACTCAGCCTTCTCCCTCAGGCCCGGAGGGTCGTCGTACTCCGACGCCTGGGATATCCCAGAGTGCATCATGAAGTTGGGGCCACCGTGTGCGCGGTCGATCATGGCCTCGTAGTTGGAGCGCACCACGTCCATCAACTGAGGGAGACTAGGGAGGAGAGAGGGAGACGGGCTAAAAACACACATGTACCACATATACACATGGAACCACAAACACATGCCCTCATCACCAGCTGCTCATCTCCAGGTGTGGAAGATGACAGCGAGGGCAGAGGACCTCGTAAGCCAAGTGAAACTAGCCAGGGTCCTCGGGCCGGTGGGCCCATGCGTCTTACCCCTCGGGGGCGTTGGCCCTGGAGTGGGCGCTGGTCCTCATCAGGGTCTCGATGGTGTGGAACAGGTCGGCCTCGGTGATGTGGCTCACGCTGCGCTCGTCCACCAGCAGCAGCTTCACCAGCTGCATGGCGAACGCCACCGCCATGTAGTGGAGGCCGTTCTCCATCGACTGGCAGGAGACACGCGGACAAACGCGGGTATGGGTAAACGCTGGCACGGCAGGGGCTGCTATGCGATACGACTGGATGTGAACTGTGTGTGTGTGTGTGTGTGTGCGTGCTGGTACCTGTGCCAGGTGCAGGTCGTACTGCTGCATGTTGACCAGGTGGTTTCTGATCAGCAGCTCCACGGCCTCCACGTTGTACTTGTACTCGTCCCGGCACTCGATCAGACACCTGGTGATCTGCTTGTTGCACCACTGGGGGCCATAGGCCCGGCCGTCCTGCAGGGCCTTGAGCACCAGCAGGTGGCACTCTCTGTAGCGCAGCAGCAGGTCGGCGTCCGCGCCGCTGGTGGCGTCCAGCAGGCCCTCCACCGCCTGGACGGGGAACGAGAGAGGAGAGAGGGGTTGGGGGGGAGGAGGGGGAGGAAGCGCCGTTTAGTTAAGCGATCGCAGTGTGTTCAACTAACTGATGTTCCATCTAATTCTCCACTCAATCCTCGCCCTCAATATCACCGTGTCACCCTGACCTAGAGCTGTAACCCCAAAAGCCTGCCCTGGCAAATGAATGGCCAACACACCGATATATAATCAAGGATGCAAACGTGTGGTGAAAAAACAGAACTACCCGAAAATTAAGGGGGGGGGGGGTCTTTCCCAAGAACATTTTGGGTGTCACACACATCATTTCCTGGATTCTGGTAGAATTGTATGCATGTTCCAAATATTGAGGGGGAATCCCCTGCAGTCCTCCCGAAATGTACACCTATATGTTTTGATATTCAACTTAATAATCAGATCAATGGTCAATGGACTGCACTTAAATAGTGCTTTCATCCAAAGCGCTTTACAATGGCCTCCCATTCACACACCCATTCACAAACCAATGGCAGCAGCTGCCATGCAAGGTGCTAGCCTGCTCATTGGGAGCAATTTGGGGTTCAGTGTCTTGCCCAAGGACACTTCAACATGTGGACAGGAGGAGGCCGGATTTGAACCACCGACCCTACGATCATTGGACCACCCGCTCTACCACTGAGCCATAGCCGCCCCATCAATAATAGACAGATGTTAAGTTAAAGTATTAAAATAAGTTTTTACTCAAAATTAGAAAAGTAACTGCAGCAAAACTCTTCAGATAGGGACGATTCACGCAAGTCACCCAAACCGAAAAAGCGCGATTCGCCGATAAGCGAGTTGCTTGCATCCCTGGTGAGCGCAGCAGAGGCCCGGTCTGGGCTGGGGCGCGTTACCTTCTGCAGCAGCCCCAGGGCGGCGATGCCGTCGCGGGAGTTCCTGGCCTGGGCCACGGCCTCCAGCAGGCTGCGGAGCGCCTGGGTCTGCGGGTTGATGGACAGCGCCGGGGGGACGGCGTGCAGGTGCTGCTCCAGGTCCGCCATGCACTTGTCGTAGATCTGAGCCACGTCGTCCGTGGCCCACGCCTGCTGCTGTGATACGCAGAGAGGAGAGAGACATCAGCGCTTCCGAATCAAACTGTTCAGCACATTTCATACACAGAGGCAACACAAGGCGCTTTACAGAGAGCAATGGGGGGGTGGGTATAGGTCCCACCACAACTTAAAGCGCATTGTGTTGCCTCTGGGTATGAAATGCGCTATACAAATAAAGCTTTGATTGATTGATTGATTGACTTATTCCAGAGGAAAGCCAAAAAAACAACAAAAAAAAAACTGTACTTCCGCAAGTAAACAAAGAGGAGAGTGAACATGTCGGTACTTATCGCCCAGGCTGCTCAGCCATCACAGCTGGGCCCACCACTGTGAAATATACAGGAGGTAGGGCTGTCCCCAATACCGTTTTACAGGCTTCAAATACCCTTTGGTGTTAATGAATGAATAACGAATACTAATCGTTCTGAACCCCTACATGGCAGCGTTGCAGTCTACCGGTGACAGGCTGAGCAATGAGCCAGACAGTCATATGCCTTGTTGTTCAACTTTTGCCTCCTGCTACTTGTACATTGTAAGCTTGCTAGATTGTTTAGCTTGCTAGCTGAGTATTTGTTCATGATTTAATCGTGTGGTGGTTTTATGTTATCATGGCTTGTGTCAACTTGCCCAAGTTTAGGTTTCACTTTCGCACGTTCTGACAAGTGGTTTCACTTTTGTCTTATAACATAGACTACATCTATAAACTCTTGAAAAGCACTTCCAATTCGGTTTCATAAAAAAATCTATTTTGTACCACGACAAACTAGAGGCTGATAGTAGCCTACCAAAATCAATCAAAATGGCTTTAAAATGTTTTGGCTGTTGGCTACCAAACAGGCTATGTCATCCTAGTCCGGTTTTGCTCGATCCAACTCTCTCTCTCGCCCCACCAACGTGCTTGAGTCGCGTTTACAAAGGAAAAAATATGCTAGCCAAATAGCAAGCTAGTAGCTAGGTTAGAGCTCTGCGCTGTCAATTTAAGAAGCATTTTCGCCTCCGTCTCTCCTCTGCTCGGGTGCTGCAACATGCAAACGCATGTGTGTGTGTGTGTGTGTGCGCGCGTGTGTGTGGCAGCACCGGAGTGGAGGAGAGACTGAGGTGAAAATGCTGCTTAAGTTGACAGCCCTAACAAGAGACTCGCATCTCGCTAGAGTGTTTTGAGCAAGAAAACAAGCATGAAATCCGCTTCTGTTCAGTTGCATTTCGGCGAGTCACTCAGTGTGACGTTATGACGACTTTGGTATCGGGACAAAAAAACAAAGCCCTGAATTCTGAATTGAGCTCCAAATACCAACATACCCAACAAATAGCGGAGAAACTCGAATGACTCGGGCCTGCTCTAACAGGAGGTGTACATATTAAACATGCATACCAGAAACATCCAGTCATCATGATCTGGGTTTGGCCCCTACCAGGTGTGTCAGCTCAGCAGCTTACCTTCATGGGCTGAGCCAGGAAGCCAGTGGGCTGGGACAGGTCGTTGCTGGGGAGGAAGCCCGGCACGTTTCTGGCAAACTCCTCATACACAGCCAGCTGCTTGGGGTCCACACCTCCCACCTGAAGCCCAGACACAACGTTAGATTCACCACCGACAGGCACAACGCTGATGAGTCTCACAAGCTTCACGGTGGGCGTGCGGCAGCTCTTGGTACCAGAGGGTCTCACCTTGAGTCTGATCTGCTCGGGCATGCGTTCAGCCTGGTAGGTTAGCACCACGGGGTCGCAGTAGCGACGGCCCTCCTGGCGAGCGTGCTTCCTCAGCTCAAACTCCTGGAGGGACAGGACCGAGAAAAGAACACGGGTCACACACCTGCCAGTCCGACTCTGAACCAGAACCAGCCTCTGGCCTGGTGCTTTCCACCTTGGCTCTAGTAGAGATCTGAGGGGACTTGGTGGGTGGAAGCAATTTGGTGACACTGACAACTCCACACGGCCCATCTGAGAGTGATATGAGCCATCGCCATGTTGCTCACACCTATCCAAACTAAAGTAAATCTACAGAAACACTCAGGGCTTGGGGCGGAGATGCAAATGGCCGGTAGACCCACCGTGGCCAGCCTCTTATCCATCTCTGGTCCAGCCTTCTCCACAGCAGTCTTCTGGATGAAGCAGCAGGCCAACTCACAGTTGTCCTGGGCGATCCGGGCAGCGGCCTCCTCCATCAGCTCTCTCTGTTGAGGGGTTGGGGCCTGGTGGGAGGAGAATAAGACAAGATAGTTGTAGGAAGGAAAGACAGACACAGACGAGTAGAAAAACTGTCTTGAAGGAAAGAAAGAATCCATTTGGAACAGGATATGCAGTGTAGACCGTGGTCTGTATCCGTTCTGTCCCGAGTATGCGTATATTAGGGATGTCACAATACCAGCATTTTGAACCGTAGAGATAATAACATGGGCACCATCATGTTTAGTCAGGGAGAGAGGACAATGAAATTTGTCACAGTGGCATCGTGTGGGACTGGTCCAGGCTAGCCAGCTATAATTGAGGTAGCAGAGCGCCGTCAACAGCTCTCGTTCTCTAGCCTGCTGACTTGCTCTTAGCTGAACTCATGTATTTCTTTAACCTGTATTTTACCAGGGAAGTCCTATTGAGACAGAGGTCTCTTTTACAAAGGAGCCCTGGTCAGGACAGCCACAAAGGCCCACCTTTGTGGCACCATTTGCATATGAAAAAGCGCTCAATCCACTCAATCGGATCTCATGGTCAACCTAAGTATAGAGGCATACTAGAACGCTTATTCTGAGTGGTATTTTCAGCAAAAATACTATCTTTTGGGGGACCCCAAAGACTTATTAAAATTGTTGAAAATTAGCATAACAGGACACCTTTAATTGGCACTGCCATATATAACTGGTAAAACGATTCCTCCCTCTCCATCCTTCCAGTCTCCAACCTCTCTTCTCCTCATTCATGTTAAACAAACTCTCTACCTAACGCTCTCTCTCCATCTCCATTCATTCTACCTGCCCTCTCTCCACCTCCTCTCCTAGCTCTCCATCCCTCCCCATCTCCTCTCCACCTCCCCATCGCTCCCCATCTCCGCCTCCCCATCCCTCCCCATCTCCTCCCCATCTCCTCTCTCCACCTCCTCTCCTAGCTCTACATCCCTCCCAATCTCCTCTCTCTCCACCTCCCCATCTCCTCTCTCCACCTCCTCTCCTAGCTCTACATCCCTCCCCATCTCCTCTCTCTCCACCTCTCCATCCCTCCCCATCTCCTCTCTCTCCACCTCCCCATCCCTCCCCATCTCCTCCCTCTCCACCTCTCTCTCCACCTCCCCATCCCCTCCCTCCCCATCTCCTCCCTCTCCACCTCCCCATCTCCTCTCCACCTCCCCATCTCCACCTCCCCATCTCCTCCCTCCCCATCTCCTCCCCTCCCTCCCCATCCCTCCCCATCTCCTCTCTCTCCACCTCCCCATCTCCTCTCTCCACCTCCCCATCTCCTCTCTCTCCACCTCCACATCTCTTCACCTCCCTCCCCATCTCTCTCCACCCCTCCCCATCTCCTCTCTCCACCTCCCCATCTCCACCTCCACATCCCTCCCCATCTCCTCTCTCTCCACCTCCCCATCCCTCCTCTCTCCACCTCCCCGGCCCTCCCCATCTCCTCTCTCCACCTCCCCATCCCCTCTCCACCTCCCCATCCCCTCTCCACCTCCCCGTCCCTCCCCATCTCCTCTCTCCACCTCCCCATCCCCTCTCCACCTCCCCATCCATCCCCATCTCCTCCTCCCCATCCCCTCTCTCTCCACATCCCCATCTCCTCTCTCTCCACCTCCCCATCTCCTCTCTCTCCACCTCCCCATCCCTCCCCATCTCCTCTCTCCACCTCCCCATCGCCTCTCTCTCCACCTCCTCTCTCACCATCCCTCCCCATCTCCTCTCTCAGGCCTGCTCTCCCTTCACCTCCTGCTGTTCTACTCATCCACTAGTAGATGCGCTGAGGTGCTGCAATCGCCATGACAATCTTAAATGTTTGTGTCCCTTCTTGCAGATGCATTTACTGCCCGGTACCATCGATCGCCACCGAATGCGAAATCAACGGGAGATCAGATCAGCTTGTAAATTTGGTATCGAATCGGAATCCGAGCGCGCGTGCGTTGTGGTGACATCCCTTGCGTGTGCGTGCTCGCTTACCCGGAGAGCGGCGGCGAAGCTGTTCTTCAAGTTGGTGGCGATGCTCATGAGCAGCGGCTCCCTGCAGGTGATCATGGCCATGCCGGCCGTGAGGTTGCGCATCATGTGGTGGGCGGCGACGCGCATGCGCGACTCCTCCGAGTCCAGGGCGAAGTCCTTGCGGACGATCTGCTCGCAGGTGGTCATGGCGATCTTGATGGAGCGGTCCACCACGGGGTGCACGAGCTCCTGGACGGCGCGCTCGATGGACTGCCTCACGCACTGCTTCAGCTGGGGGTGGGCTTGCAGCAGCGGGATCTGCTGGGGGGCACGCCGACGTTAGGGGCCAGCGGCAAACAAGCAAACAAACAACAAAACAATTCTGCTACAACTCCACACATGGCATCTCACGGGACTCAGAAGGACCATGTTCCGTCCAATAAATTTTGTATTTACAATTTGGTCAGTCTGTTTTTATCCAAAGCAACTTAAAATGGTTTGAGCTAGTGTTGGGGGGGATTAAGTACTTTGCTCAAGGGCACAACAGAAGGCAAAGATTGTCAAGTGGACGGGCTCGGTCTTGAACCAGGTCAGATGCTCCGGCCACTGAGCTACCCTGCTGCCCAACGACAATTCCTCCCTCAGATTCCCGGTCTGAGCTCTCAGAGCAGCGAGCGGTCCAGAGGGGGCGCTTACACTGATGTTGATGTTGATGTGCGGCGCCAGGCCGGCCAGGGCGTACACGTTGATGTCGTGGTAGCTGAACTGAGGCGTGGGCGGCCCGGTGGCCGTGCAGGTGGTGGCGGCGGCCGGGGTGGAGGGTGCCGCTGCAAATGGAAGAAAGTCTCCTGTTGGTTACAAAACGCTATCGTGATTAAAATCGAGGAAGGGGGGCCCGAGCTCACAGGCTTGATGAACAAACAAAAAAAGAACAAGAGGATGAGATTACAAAATCAAATGTCCGCGACAATCGCACAATGTATTCCGTCGTTATCTACATTCAAATGATTGAACAGAAGACAGAAAAATCACAAGGCTACGTCTCGAAGTGATTTATCTTAACGTTGATCTACAGACATCCACATAAGCACAGGGAAGGGGAGTCACAGGGGGAGGAGGAGAGAGAAGCGTATGTAAATGTAAATACCTGTATACAGTGGTGTACCTGTGGTGACAATCGGCAGCATCTCTTCGGGAGGCTTGGCCTCCTTCTTGGGCGCGGACAGCTGCTCCTCCAGACTCTTCAGCTTGTCCTTGTCCTTCAGCAGGTTGCCGGGCTTCAGGTCGTTGATGTCCAGGGACAGGTTCTTACACAGGACTTCAATCTCAAACTTCAAGTTCAGCTGTGGTGAGGCAGACGCGGAGGAACGACACATCAGCACACACTCACCCCCTCGGGCAAAAGATACTGGAGCATCAGGTCTTGGACCTGGAGGCTCAAAGGGTTTATGTATTTATCATTGGCTGTCTATGCGAGTAGCTCTCAAGTAGGCATTTATACTGTGCCCATACATATGACAAATAAATTAGGAAAAACTTAATAGAAAACCAAAAACCACCAAATACCACGTGGTGGAAAAGCATTATTAGTGAGACCAATAGCAGCAGGACTTGGCTGGGAGGGCCAGAGCTGTGCACCAGTAGATTCACTCATCACCAGGCTCAGGCAGGTGAAAGGTTTACAGGAAGTAATAGTATCTGACCTTCAGGTCGTGCTCCTGGTGTAGCTCTGCCAGGACATTCATGATGGCCATGGTCCAGGGGTTCTGCGGTCGAAAGATCTACAGGACAAAAACCAGAAACGCAACGGTCAGCTTCGATCAAATACACTGGACATGGCGAGAGCAGTGAGAGGGGGATGTGGAGGAGGAGACTGAGGTCTCTTATACGGTCTCACCATGCTACGTAGGCTGGACTCCAGGACTTTGGCCACAAAGGGGACCACATACAGTAGCTCCTGCTGCCCCTTGACATAGGCCTCCAACAACAGGGACTTCACCTCCAGGTCCTGGAAGAGAACAAGACAGTCAGCCTGTTAAACTACACCACAGTGGAGGGTGTGTTTTATTACAGTACTTTAAAGGGGCACAGTCACGCTTGTTTCAGTTGACATTATTTGGATTCAATGCTTAAATTCTGTGTGTAGGCCTTTTTAAAATCACCGTTAGTGTAGCCATTTCCTTACACGGAAAAAGGAATCGTGGAAATTGCGGAAAAACAAAGGGCAAACACGTCCAGACGTCACTTTAGAGTTTTTATTTCCAATATATCGGAAACAGCTTTTTATTTGTGTGCAGGGCTTTTTGATTTTAAAAAGGCAGACACATAATGTAAGTGTTTAATCCAAATATCAACTTAAGCAAGTGTCGACTTTGCCTCTTTAAGAAAGAAAGACCAGGACACTCCAGTGTGATCGCTTCTTGCGTCCAAAATGCTCAGAGCTGGAGCTGAGGCTCAACCTTTCAGCCGTGGGCATTTGTCAAGAGCAAAGATCCACAAGTAGCAGCCTAATCATACTGTGTCCATACTTTGTGGACTACCACCCCATAACAAATTGAGACAAAATAATAATATTTTATTTTGTATTATGCTTAACTACAGAGCTAATGACATTGATCACTGTGGGTAGTGTTCTTGCGCTAGTTACTCACAGTGTACAGGATGGGCTTGTTTTTAGCCAGGGTGATCATTCCCAGCCAGTGGCCCAGGTTCTTCAGCAAGGAGCGATCAGAGAAGTTTGCAGCTGCCTTGTCAGAGGTCAGGAGAACCTACCAGACAGGAAGAGGAGAAACTAGTATTAACAAACAAGGTTTCAAACCAGAATTGACTTATGACTGATAATGTGAAGTAGCCTATGATGACGTGAGGGGGTTTTCACCTTGATGTTACGGTAAGTCTCGTTGAGAACCATCTTGACGAACTCGGGGTTCTTGAGTGTGTCCAGGAAGTTGGAGTAGAGGCTGTGGAAGTTTGGCTCGATGCTGACACGCTTCATCACGAGGTACTGGGACACCCAGGGCATGAACTCCTCCTTGACTGTCTCCTTCAACTCCTCCACCTGATGGGGAGAAAGGAGCGAACACGTTTCATTAAGACGTTTCAGGCTCTTTTTCCCTTGCACAGCAGAAGGGGTTTAATAGAAGTAGTTAATTAAGTTAAATATTTCTGAGTCAACTTCGTGAGAAGTAGTTCATTAAGTTAAATATTTCGGACTCACCTTCTGTGTCATATTAGACTGGGACAGGTTGTTGAAGATGAAGGCGATCTTCTCCTGAACGTTCTCGGGGGGTTCCACGATCCTCTCGGTCTGGTCTGTGGCCACCAGCAGCGTGTCGATATTGGTGGTGTTGATGGAGGGCTGCGATCACACAGCTGCATTAGCGGTCTCTCAGTGCACTTCGCTCTCCGTCACAGAGTCAAACAGCATTTCAAAATGACGGCACTTCAAATTTAATAAAACGCTTTCAATATTCAGGAAAAATTCATTTAGAACACGTGTCGTGTGGATGTGGTTGTGTTAATGCAAATAAGACGATTATCCTCACCATCTTCGCCGGGGCCGTACTCACCGGGACATCCTTCTTGAAGCTGCCCGGTGTTGGCCGCGTGATGGTGGTGGTTTTGGCCACGGTGGTGGTGGTGGTGGCCGTGGTGACCAGGGTGCTGGCCTGGCCGGGCTGTGGCGGTTTGGGAGGCTGAGACTGGGCCTGGGCCTGGGCCAGAGCCAGGCTGCCGGGGGTGGTGATGGAGCCCTGCATCTTCACCGGAGGCTCCCGTGACTGTTGGCCGTACTCAATATACTGCACGCACAGGATATGGGAAGTGCGGAGCGAGAGACTTATTTATCTAGGAGTAAGTTTCGCACCCGGGACTAAAGGCGGTGCGGAGAGCAGTTTTGAAAAGAACAAAAATAGGACACAAAGTGGATGGACAGAGAGAGTGTAAGATTCAAGAAACCTGTTTACCTCTTGTAAATGGTGGGGGAATTGCAGAAAGTGGCCAATTGAGGCCAAATGTTGACAATATTGGGGATAGTCCTTCAATCTAGAGGGAGAGACCAGATCAGTTGCTCAAAATGAACACATCTGAACCAGAGAAATGAGCAGCAGACAAACATTAGTAGAATACCACAGAAGGGTAAAACGGCGTTAAAAGCATACCTGTTTTTAAATCTATCTAAAGCAGCGATTCCAAAGTAATACATTTTGGATCCGAAGGGTTTCCGTAAGGCTTCGAGGACGTATCTGAGGGCCAGGCCCAGGGCCATGTAGGTGACCAGGCCCTTCTCGATGATGCCCCCGAACAGGCAGGCGGTGATGTGCAGTTCCTTGTCCGGGTACTGGGGGAAGAAGCGGTACTCCTCAAACAGGTTCCTCAACATGCAGTTGAACACCTCCCGCTCGCGCTTGATGGTCGAGTCCTTGAACCTCTGCAGCATCTCCAGTACCTGCATGGGGGAGGAGGCACAGAGTAAGCACAGGGGGAGAACAACACGGTTGCCATGGATGTTTGTTTGTGTGTGTGTGTGTGTGTGTGTGTGTGTGTGTGTGAGACTCGCCTCATCCACAGACATGGTGGGGTGGGGGGGATGGTTGTAGATGCGTTGGAAGTAGCTGTTGGCCTCATCGTCAATCTCCTTACTAAAGTGCTGGTTCGCCTCGGGCCAGACCTGAGAGAGGTCAGCTGGAAGAACCGGTGAGAGAGACGTGTCAGACAATAAAACCAGACTCCATCCCATGTATGATGAAGCAGGCATAGTGAATGAATAGAAAGTGCAGCGAAGTCAGCCACATAATGACTTGTATTTCCTCTTAGATTCAGTTTGTGTCAAACACTTTTTTCTTCATAAATCATATATTTTGAGAGAAAACCCAGCGTTTCTAATTGATTAGGGATGAACGCCAGATTCCTGTGACTGGCACTGAGAGGAAATACAGCTGAGGTGCAGAGCTTTCCTTCAGCCACGCCGCCGAGAGGACCTCCGTCTTACTCTGCTGAAAGGTGGGCGGGTTTAAACCCGGCGTGCTCATCTTCCTGGTCCCGAACGGGTCGCTGCTCACCGCTGGCATCCCCAGACCAGAAACGATACCCGAGCCAATGCCTGAGCCCAACGGACCTGGACAGAACACACAGACGGACGTCGTTTCTAGTCTACTACTGTGGCATCAAAACCATACATGCCTCAAAGAAATATGATTTAGATCTTCAACAAAAGGAACAAGTCTGTAAAATGCATTCCCAAGGAAAGTCATTCTAGCCCTCACAAAGAAAGAGGGACAAAGTACTGAAGTCTAGGAAAGAGAGAGGGTCCAGTTAAACTTGCATACCAGGTAACTGTGAGGACAGGGATCCAATGCCCCCGAACGGCGTGCTGGGATTGGGGTTGGAGAGCGGAGGGAAGGCCTTGGCGGGGGACTGGGGGTTGCTGAAGGCCGACCCCAGCGTGGTGGGGAAGCCCGGCATGCTCTGGGTGTGAGAGGTGGCGGAGCCCCCCAGGTTCAGAGTGCCCATAGCAGACAGGGGGTCGATCTGAAACACACAGTAACGGGAAGGTTAGAACAGGCCAAGACGATACGCAGGTGGCGACATGTTAAACGTTACTCAGTAACAAAGGTGTGTTTTGATTTAGCCAACCACAGCTGGCAGAATTGTCATTCCAAGTGCAAAACTGTATGCAGACAATGTGTTTATTGAAGAGCGGAGATGCAGTGCTAGTGGTTCACCTGGAGAGGAGACACCGATACCTGCACAGGGGAAATGGCGTCAAGGCTGCTGGTGCTGGGAGCGCGTCCCTTTGGCATGACCCCTGGGGGAGGCTGGCGCGCTTTGTTCATCACGTTGCTACAGTTGGCAACCATGGTCAGGATCGTCTCCGAGAGCTCCTGAGACACGCTCCTAGGAAGAACAACGGGGCTCTCACTCAGAAGGGAGAACTACGGGGGCTGGCAGCGCTTCAGCAAGAGGGCATTGTCCCCCACAAACTTGAACTCAAGTCGGAGTCAAGGGTCATTCCCGTTATAAGTGCTGTTGTTTTTGAGCCCAAGTAACAAACTTGTTGACCTACATTTACCAATGACCACATGTACCGGTGTAAGGGTTTATTGTCGATATCCATCCAATATAAATGGTGTAAACACTGCTACAGTGCTAGCTGTTTTGTTAATCTGCCTCATGACAGTTTAAGGTGTATTATGGTGGTAGGGCGTGGGCGTGGAGATCCTCAGTAGGGATGTCAATTTAAGGCATTTTTCTTTATCGATAATTGGTAATGTTAACGATCAGTTAATCGATTAATTCATAAAAAATGCTATAATAATATTAATAATAATAAAAATCGTTTTTGTTCCTCAATCAGTTTTATTATTTTCTCATCAACATTAGGAATTAGGTTATTAAAATGAAAATAAAACATTAACTTAACATTCCTCCAAAATTAACTTGGTTAATAAGGAAAAACTGTAACAGAACGAATTATTCTGTTATTCTAACGAAATCTGCACATCTGACATTTAGCGGCCTACTTGTTCTTGTTAAGGAAGATCAGCATGTCGACCTGTTCGGGTGTGAGTTCTATTAATACATCCATGATCGGGAGCAGAGCCTGGTAACAAGCAGTCCACCATTAGAAAATACCCTCTCCAATGGCACTGATGTTGCGGGAATGCAGAGGTACTGGCGTGCTAACTGTGTCAATCTGGGGAATCTCGTGGCGTTAACGTTCCACCAGTCTTCCGGATTTGTATCCAGTTGTGGGGGCATGTCGCGTACAAAGCTCTCAACATCCATGTCCATGTTGCCAATAGCAACGCGGCTGCGTACTGCTCACCCAAAAGAAGAGCCATGGCTGAGACATTACGTACGGCTGCAGCTTCAGCTCCCGGTGCTGGCTGAGCATCTGCATCGAGATGTTATGTGCATATTTAGTTATATAAAAACGACCACAGATCATCACTATGAATTCTGCGAAGTGTCTCCCTGAAAATATTGCTTGGCGATGCCTCAAATTCCATATTACTGTACCAACGTTACTGTACATAGGAGTTGGTGGAATGGGAGTTAACGCAGCCCCCCTCCAGGATTCCAAGTTGCAGCGCTATCGTCCAAATTAGCAACCCAGTTTAAAACCGACCCATTGCCACTAGATTTGAAAACAGGAATTGTTTAGAGGACACTGAGCTACAAAGAAAGCTAAATTATCATCACTTAACGTTGTCTGGTTATATACATTTACAGTTTGTGGCGTTGTCGCCTCAGAGTGTGCAGCCCCTTCCACTAAACTTTCACTTTCTGTTTGCATACCGGTAGGCCTCTGTGATTTGTTTTGTTGGATGACACAGGGCAAATTTTTTGGTTTGTGCAACGTTTTTGCAATAAAAGTTCTGAAATTAAGGGATTATGTCCATGAAAGTTTCATTTTAAGAAATAAAGGCCTGCCTCTAATATAGCCCTGCCTCCAATAAAGGCCTGGGGCTCTCTGCAGCTCAGTAAATAAAGGCCCCGGCCACTATTAGAGGATTTACGGTACACAATCCTATATCAAGTAAAATCCCATATCGAGTAAATCGTTAACGATCAATTAATCGATTAATTGATTGCATCCCTAATCCTCAGTGATTAAAAACGTTAGGCACACAGCGAAATAAGGCCTTTTTCAAAGATCTAGAGAGGGAAAAAGTCAGTAGACAGTCAGAAATAATCTTTAGACCACCAGAAGGCTAGAGAATCAGAGATGTGGTGGGAGAGACGTACCCAGCACAGGACTGCAGACAGGCCAGCATGGTCGCCAGGGTCTCCGGGGGGAGCTGGGCGCTCTTGGGCTGGTCTTTGTCTGGAGCCAGACCACCCATGATGGAAGGGCAGCGCCTCTTCAGGAAAGTCACGCATGCCAGGATGAAGGGCTCCTAGAACACACGACGCACACGTCACATGACAGGGTTACACGTCAGGGAGCTCGTCGATCGTAATGTACACACTTTTCACAGAGGGTTTCTGTAGATGGGGCGGATCAGATAAGAGACTCACCCCATGCTCTCGTATTTTGTCAGTCAGCCATTTGTCAAGTTTGAGGTATTCACGGCGAGAGGCAAGTGCAGCAAGGTCAATAACAAAGGCAAATGGAGTACCATTCAGCAGCATCGATAGAGACTGGAAAACAACAGCAACAAAGGTTAGACAAGGTGCAAGGGTGCCTCTCAGCATCTCATGGCTAATCCTCTCTTTTTCCTTTCAGTTTGTCTGACTTCAGTTTAAATCATGTCTTATTCAAAATGTGAATCTCTATCTACTGCAGCCTATATAGGGGAATGGGGGGGGGGGGGGTGTCTGGTGATATTTCTGAAAATATCTTCGCCTTTGTGAATTTCCAACACTGATTGCAACTTATCCAGTGACGTCATTCCACTAGGAAGGCGCCGTGGACATGCGTACCTTCAAGTCCTGGGCCACGTCGAGGATGCGAGACAGCTTAGCCTGGTCATACTGCTCCCCTCGCATGTACCACTCTGCCATCGAGTGCATGATCAGCTGGCGGATGGAGGGGGACTGGCCCTGGGGACAGCAACAGCCGCACCAGACTTACTCACAATTCACACACGAGCGCGTGCGCGCGCGGCCATCGAAAACCATCTCTACGGCAGCTCGGGGCGACGGGGGCTCCCCGGGGTACCCACCTGTCCGTGCCAGGCGTAGTGCAAGATGATGGCCGAGTTGGGGTGGTTGCCCAGGAAGATGGGCATGAGCGTGGAGATGAGCTCATGGCGCAGGGTGTGCCAGGATGTGGAGATCTGCAGCAGGGCCAGCACCAGCATGTCCGGACAGTGCTTGATGGGGAAGCTGAAGAGCTGTTTCACCTGCTCGTACTGTCCCACCTCCGACAGGCGCAGGAGGCTCTCCACCAGGTCTAGACTCTTCCTACGGGGGGGAGACACAAGAGATGAGTTAAAGGTTCGCCGCCACAGTGCGAAAGCCTACAAAGACAGAAAGGTGGTGTGTCGTTTAGAAGATTAGAAAGAATGAAAGACACGGTCTTCTTCCTGTACGGCATGCAAATCCAGTTAAGTTAGCCATTTCCCTTTAGTGACCGCCCAATGATCTCAGACGTGTGTGGAGATGAAGCGAGGGGCGGTCGTACCAGGTGGCGATCTCCCTGTTGTCGTCCTCTGGCGGGGCCTTCAAGATGTCGATGGCCACGGTGTGGCAGGGGTAGTCGGCAAAGCAGAACATCTCTGGGCTCATCAGGGAGTGCTGGATGAATGACAACTGGAGGATGGGAGGGAGAGGGATGAAAAAGTAGGGAAGAGGTCAGGATAAGTGGTTCAACGTAAACAAGTCCCCAATCCCAAAGCCTGTTACCTCCGAGAGGACTTGATAGTGTAGACGAACGTGATTTATAGCTCCGCCTTCTTCATGATTTGAGCTCCTGCACTTTAATTTGCTAAAGACTCGGATACACTAGAAGACTTTCACAATCTTAACAGATTATGAAATGACTGGGAGACGACTTGCTTCTGCTGATTTTTGTATGACAACTGAAAAACTGGGTATCGCACATTTAACGACTGGACGAGTTTACACTACATGATTGCGTCCAGAATCTGCTAAAAAAAAAATCAAACATGTTTGATATGCTCCCATTCGGATTGGGAGTCTGTTCTCATCATACACTTGCCGATTTAAATCTGTACCCCTCATACACTTTTCTGTGCCAAATTGCCACTCCGACTACCCCCAACTAGTGCAGACTGCTGCTGACTAGGACAGACTTGGCAGGATTGTGAATAGTGTATAAAATCGGCATAATATCTTGTAGTGTATTCTCAGCTTAAGGCACCAAAGGGGAAATCTATCACAAACGTATAGCTCCACCTCGCCATGTGAAACACTGGTTGGGATTTCTCTCACGCCCATCTCCTATCTTCCAAAAGTCCATAAGACAGAGCAGTCTTGGGGTTTGTGTAGAGATTGGGTTGTCACCTGTCCTTCTGCGTGTTTCCAGGGCCTATAGATCAGGTCCACAGGGAAGACTTCCATGCCCAGGCCTCTCTGGATGCCGTACACCACCATCTGCAGACCCTTACTGTCCCGGATCATGAAGCCCGGGTGGTCCAGCTCATAGGTCACCTCTTTGAAGTTCAGATTGGGGTTCTGGGAACAATATACAAGATCAGAGGTCAAATTTTGACCATCAGAAGCTCTATGTGTGCCTTGAATCACGTAATATTAACATAAAAAGATATAACAGAAGAGTGTAAGGTTCTCTGTACAGATGGATAAGTTGAGAACCAGACAGTTCCCAGGTACGTACCACTTCTTTGACCACGTCAATGAGAACTTCTACATTCCAGGTGTGGGCCTGCGAGCCGTCGCTCTTGTCCTTCCCGTCGCTCCAGATCCCGCTGCCCGGGGCCGAGATGGACTGAGAACCACACAAAGAAACAAAACATGTAAGTATATACTGTTAAAAGCAGCACTATGGGCCACGATCATCTCAATGTCCACCTTGGTTCATATGCATCCCTTCCCTGTAGGAATATACGAGTGCTTTTGTTCTGGTTGGTCTGCAATGCAGCATCTCACCTGTAATGGAATGCCATCTGCCAAGCCAGAGTGTGTGCGCGCCATCATGCCCAGGACCCTGGCCACCTGGCTGGCAGTCACCTCTCGCACCCCATACTGCAGGATTATGTTCCTGCACTCATCAAGACTGGAAACACACAGGGATTCAAAACATTAGCACCAATATGCCCAAGACTCACCCAGTTTATTAGATGTACACTTGTTCCTTGTATACTCAGTCATAATTATTATAGTCAATATAATCATTATCACAGCATCTGCATCTGAACAGCCGCCTCCATTTAAACGTCTGCTGCCGACAGTGTTTCGTTTTTGACTAATCACCTGGCGCAGAAGCCATAGCCAACTTCTTGCATGAATTCTGCAAGAGAACTCTCCATCATGGTCTTGGCTAACTCTCCCGAGTCTGGCAGGATCCTGTCCATGAGAATGTCCCGTTTTTCAGGGTACAGCAGCGGTGCAAGCACCACAGGGCAGCGCTCCTGGGGGAAATCTGAAACACACCGCCATCCGAATGAGTATTCTAAGCATTACGCACGCAAAGTTCGGGGATCTGTGATAATATTGGGAAAACACTGGTCGGCAAAGCTGGTGTCATCAACCCGATATGCAACACAGCATTTCACATACATGATACGCGCGTTGGCTGGTATCATTTCAACCTTGATCAGTTAAGGACCATGCACACACTAGGATTAGAGCACTTCCATGCCCCCCCCCCCTCCATTCATCCCCAGTGACCCCTCACCTCTGCACAGTGTCTTAAGGAAGGCTTCAATCTGCTCTTGTCCAACACCGATGGCTCCCTTCTGGCCAAACAGGAGATGGGACAGGAGCAGATGCAGGACCTCTATGGCGATGTCCTGGAAGCCACCTTCCTGGCTACCTCCAAGGTCGGCGTCCACGTATGAGCGCAGGAGGTCGGGGAGCTTCTGTTTGACGAACTGCGCGGCTGGAAGACAGGCGGAGGAGAGAGAGACAACATTAGAACCCCGCTACCTTGCCACTCAAATGTAGTTACCCCAGACAACTAATACTTGAGATCAACTCTAAAGCCCTTTCCCGAAGCATGCCAATCAAGCACTTCAATGTTGAGTTTTAAAGTCAGCATTTAAATCAAAATATTGAAAGAATATTTACCAAAACCACGAAGGTCTGCGTTGCACGAATTCAGTAAAGCTAGGCCAAATATCACCTGAGGAAATGAGAAGTTTATTAGTGACACATTGCTCCATAAATGTTCAGGTGGTTTGCATCGTGAGAGGCTACATTACTCATAGGTCTGGCTTCATAGGCCTGGCTTCGCATAGCCAGACCTATCTCCACACTTCGTTTATGCTGTTCCAGCACTGGACAAAGGTCTGGCTGAAAAAATGCTCTTAAAACCAATCACAATAGTCTTGGGCGGAGCTAACACTGCAGACAACAGGCCATGCTTGAGATAAAACTTTTTTAGACAGCAACTGTTGTAAATCAGACTTTGTCTATCATTACAATGATCCACCGAAAGAACAAAGCAGGCCTGCTTTATTGCACGATCCAAATCTTGCCATTTACAGCATGTAGGTTGCTAGCTCGGGGTTGGTGTTGATTCACGTAATGAAGGGGACTTTGAAAATGATAACACGCAGATAGAAGAAGGGGAGGAGTCTGGATTGAATCTGATTACGGCAGGAAGATTCTCCCGCCTCCTAATCACAAGGCTCATCTCCAAAACCCACATCCGGTAAGTCAGACTACATTACTCATGCAAATTAACCTGGCTCAGCGCATTATTCGTGCATAGTAGAGAATTATTCTCTTCCTACTGTCTTCCAGTGTGATGCTCTGGACGGTGACTTATAATAGACAATGGTTATGTATTAAAAATGTGGCTTATTGTGCCATATATTGTCCCCTCTTTCCCAAGACAGCATAAATTTGCCTGGTCTATATAACTTAACTTTTATAACCTAAAGCCGCAGTAAGTAATGTGCTATGAGCCTGCTACGAGCTAGCAACGAGGAAAAATCCCATCTGCCAAGTTAAATTCAGTCTGGTTCAATCTCATGGTTTGTGGGTTTGGGTAGCTGTAAGGCCATAGAAGAATGCCGTGTTGCTGATTGGATGTCAGCACACATGCAAGCTATTGTGGCCAGGCTTTTATTTTTTAATGCTCTGGTGTCGACCTGACACTAAATTATAATCAAGTATTTTAACTGGTTTAGCAGAGCCAAACACCACAGTCTACAAAAAGGGAATTTTCACATCTGAGCTCAATCCCTTAATCCCTCTTAATTTGGCTCAAGCACTTGAGTATCAAAGCAATATTTCAAATGTTTAGAATCTTACAAAATCTCACAAATATATATAAACATTGTCATAATACAATGCACTTTTTTTTTTTTCAGACCGTCTCTTCACTTACCTCTTGGACCTTGCTTAGCTTAAGAACTTTACTCAGTTGAGCAAACAAGTGGGCTGAGGACTTCAAACTCTGAAAGAAATGAGAAAAGACAGCGGATAAGACTAAACCTAGAATTCTCTGGGCCCCGCAGCTGTCATTCTGACTCATATACAGGGGCATGCAGACATTGAACTAAACTATCAGTGCAGAAAATCCCAACAGATGTAGTATATTCATTGCAAATAACAAAAGCAATTCATTGTGAATAGGGTGTGCATTCATGTATATAGGTGTCACCTACCTTCTGGTAGTGCAGAGGATTGTCGATGGCGTAACAGAGCGTTGAGATAAAGTTTGGCTTTGAAATCAGTGACACACACTCCTGGATCAGAAACTGTGTCTTAGGGAAAGTTGACAAACAAAGGAAGAGGGGAAGAGGAAACGGAACAAAACAGGTGAAGGATAAGACAGGAACTTTCCAGAAACACCCCTAGTGGCCCCTAACCTTAGGTAGATCTAAAAGGACTGGGAGGGTGATATCGTGGCAAAGACAACACTGCCTCCTCTGAAAGGCTTGGTTTGGTTTTGCTTGTAACTTTCCAATCCACAATAGTGTCTATGACACGTGCAAATAGTTGTTTCTGGACAAGGCCAAAGCTCAATAAAGGCTAAACAAGGGGGGAAACACTTCCAGTACCAATTATCACGTTATTGTGATAACCTGCCGCTGATCAAAAATTACCTGATGGAAGTCTTTGCCACTGCTTTTACCATCGCCACTGAAATCCACATGGGAGAAGAGACAGCGTAACAAATGCCTGTCTGCCTCGGGGCCGTGACGATTCACAATCTGCAGGGAGGAGAGGGACTTTCATCACATACCCACTTACAGGTTCAAAACCAGTGCAACATAAGGGTCCAAGATGAGAGTTAGGCCTGCTGTCTCGATGTCTGTTGTGTTTATCTTTATCTGTTAATCATTAGACATTCAACACCTTGGATTGGATGACTCAGAATTAAAAAAAAAAAAAGGTTCACCACCATTTCATTGCCATTTGAGCATGAGGTCCTCGCATTGGTTCTAGTATGCTACTCACATGCTGTATTTCCTGCTGGCTGGCTCTGTAGTTTTTCTTAGTTAAATTGTCCACCAGGTAGCTGATTTGAGACAAAGCCAGCGAGAGCGAGTCAAGATTCATTGCTGGTCGGGGCAGAAGCAGGCGGCCGTGCCCGGCGCAAAATCACCATTATTCCCCTTTAGTCACTTCAGTGATAATTGTTAATTCTGCTTCCTCCCCAATGTGTAAAAAATGTAGTCTTTCAAATAAGATTCCTCTGTCAGTGGGTCTTGATGCAAGGTAAGGTCCCTCAGTGCAACATCAAGTTCAGCACCTGAGGAGAACATGGGTGAGAAAAACTATTTCAGTGAGGCATGAGATGAGCCGTTTTTACAATACAGTATCAAGTATTAAACATGCGCAATTCCAAGTACAGAATACGTTAATTGGTTTATAAAAAAATCCATACCGCAAATACCACCATTAATGTATATTATGTGTTCATACAAAACAAACACGGGGAACAGCTGACATGGAGAATGGTCAGGACAAAAATAACGTGATAGGCTTTGAGGCCTACTGGTCAGTGGTGGTCTCGATTCATTTAGCGGCGCGGAATTACATGAATTTACAAATCAGTATGCCAGCTAGCTGTAGGATGCAGTTAGAAAAAAACGTCAAGGTATATCCGTCAAATACAGACAGTTTATCTAAAGCTACACAATTTTATTATAGGCTCAATTTTACGTCGGTCAAATTGGGCCTTGGTTTTAACGCTAGGCTGTTACGCTAGCTGCCTAGCTAGCCTAGGATTCTGACAGCTTGTTAGCTGACTCATCCGTTGAAACAAAGAGCAGGCATGCTAGCTAGCTAACGTTAGCCAGCTTACCAACAAGCCTAGCTAACGTTAGCTAAACAAGCACATTGCCTGGATGTTCATAGAAGCCTCCGAATAATCCTTGAAAGACAAACAAATCTGTATCATGTTCCATGTTTAACTAGCTAAATTAGCTATGAAGAAAACTTCAATTCGCGAGCGATAGCTGAATGTCTGATTAACGTTATACCTAACTAGCTAAAGCAACCACATATCCCAAGTTATGACCAAATAGTTGAGTTAGCCAACATTTAGGAAAGAAACTAGCCATCTAGCCATGCAGCTAACGTAGCAAGTTAATGTAGCTGTTAGCTAACGCAGCAGGTTAGCTAGCTAGCAAGCTTCCCCAGATGGAAGCAATGGAACCTCGCTCCTTCCAGAAATAGGCTCATGAGCCAAGCGATTTAGCCCAGCTAATTAACGTTAGCAAAGCTAGTTAATATATTGTGGTTAAAGTTATCACGGGAACTAACTTGGGCGCAGTGTTGAACGAACTTTAGCTTGGCGCTAGCAAACCATTTCTCTGTTTAACTGTTAATTTACTTGACATTTAAGTTGCTGGCTAACGAGGTAACGTAGCTAGCTAACGTCGTCACCTTATGGGTCAGTACGCGAACTAGCTAGCTACATGCCTGCTAGCGCTACTGGCTACAAATGTCGACTGTATTTATATTTTCTAGCTAGATAATGCGAGGAAGCTAGCTAGCGTTAGGTATAATGGCTCTGAATGTCGAAAGCGAGGTTGCCTCCTCGCATTATCTAGCTAACGTTAGAAAACATTGATACAGTCGAGCTAGCAAGTTGCTATCGCCGTTCAAACGTATTTTCCTTGTTTCAACTAGCTAAGATTATCTAACTACTTACGTTAGCTAGCCCAGTAATGTTTGGTCACAAGTGCAATTTGTGATCGACTTTATCTCACGCAATTCAACATTCAATATCAATTCGCCACCAGCTAACGTCAATATATGAGTTCCTGTATAGATTGTTAGCTAGCTAGCCACGTTACATTCCAGCAATTAGACCGGCCCGTTGATAATGTTACGGAGCTCAACGGCTAGCAACATCAACACAAGCTTACTTTCGTCTTCATTTGAAAAACTATCGCAGATTCCGTTGGATAAATCTCATGAAAACATACCGTGCTTCCTAAAATGTCTGTTATGATGTTCATTCCTTTTTGTTAATCCCCCCAAACTTGACGAATTAAAAGGGTTCCTCTCCTCACAGTTCGGTTTGATTTTTCAAAATAAAATGGCGACTGTCACCATCGCGCGCACAGTGCAGTGTTCAGAAGCTCGGGCCCATGCTCGTGACACTAGTGAGGGGTCGTTCGCGAACGAACTGCTCTATTTGAACGGCTCTATTTGAACGGCTCTTGGGAACCGAATCGCGTTCAACCCCTAAATTCACACATGCCGTGTCTGACAAGTAGGCTACACAGTGCAATCTGTCGTCCCCCACCCATGATGCATGTCATCTCTACAGTTGTTGAATGAAATTTGAAAAGAACAAATTCTCAGCTAACGATTGTGGATCTCAAGAAGATCCAGGAGCTAAGCCTGGGTTTCGGAATGCCAGTAGAGTAGGCTACTCCTTAATACGCTTATGCTGTGTTCACACCAGGCATGATTTTTTCCGGCCGCGCAGGGAGTTTACATAGAAAGTTAATACAATTTGCGCAAACTGGGCGGCGGGCGGCACGGACGGCGCGAATCAGGCAAACCCAGCGGCCAGGATTCGCCGAGAGGCGACATTCGCAATAGTAAAATTTTTTGAACTTTCTGCGGTGGATTCGCACGGCAACCCATTGGATCCCGTGGCAAGATTGGGGCGAACTGTGCGGCGCAACACAGCATTAGGGTTGGCACCCGTCCTGTATAGAGATTGTCCTGTATTGATAAATAACATTTACTGAATAAATACGGGCCGCAATTTGTCCTGTATTTTTTGTGCACACCCCACTATAATGCATATTGCATAATATGCGTAGCCTAATCAATAGACATTAGATCATAGCCTGAGCAAAACATGGGCAAAATGTTTGGTCTGATAAACTTAAATATAAATAGCAAAAGACCTAGTAGACCACAGAGACCAGACATTGCAATGGTTGTTCATGGTTGGATTAAGCTGCATCATCACGTTAGCAGCGACAAGTTTAAAGTCCAGCGATAGGCTTCCTTCAATCATGCCACCAGCGTTCTATTACTGTAATAGACTCTTTCAATGGAACTTTGGGTCACCATAGGGCAACAGCTGCATTTACATCATGAATGTATTAATAGGTTTACATGCACTTTTTTTTCAATCTGATTTGATTCAATCCGACTGAGGATTTCAAGGTAAATTTACATGCACTTTTTTTCAATCTGATTTAATTTAATCCTCTTGAAGATTTCGGGGCAACTGTTTACACGGGATGTGATCTAATACGTTGTGGTGTTAATATGCGGCAATGCTTGTAATCAGAAAAGCTGTGTGACGTGCATGCAGGCAGGAGTGAGTGAGTTACTATGGTTACAGAAGCTCAAGTCAAAACTTTGCTAATGGATATCTATTGTCTGTTTGTTATTATGGTGCTCTTAATGAAGCACTGGCTTGATAACAACTGACTCTCCGACTGACGTTTTGTGGTCGTTATTCCTTATTTTCCTGCCGTCTAGGCGTCCAATAATGTTCAGTTCTGCGTTTGGATTAAAAACAAACGCTATGCTGTGGTCCAGTTCTGCTTCTATTGCTTTACCCGCAATAGAAGTACGTGCCCTTTCACAGAGAGCATGCGCAGAAAGAACGCAGCCAAGAGTAATCCATTTCATCTTTTACAGTACATGATACTTGATCGGTTTATGAAAAGGTTTACACTACTCCTCTGCAACCGATTTAAATTTCAATCGGTTTGGGCCTTTTTATTTGGATTGAGGTGTTTATATGAGCATTTTTATTCAGTTAGGGCTTTGCCAGTTTGCCAAACGTGTGAATGTAAAAACGTTCAGGTTGCTATACATTTCACAGGAGAACATACTGAGACTGGTAAGATTACACCCTGTGCTTCCCGTCTCAGAAAACCACTTTATCATAGTTTTTATAATGCATTTACGTATGCCCCCTTGACTTCCATTGTAGCCCAGTGAGAGCCTGGATAAAAACTGCAGCTAGCTCAATACTGAAACCATCAGTAAAATTATGGTCTCTAAGTTTCAGGTTCATGGTAGACAGACCACAAATAGGGCTAAATGTTCAAAATAGCACACTACCCCTTTAAACCTATTATAATGGGATTATTAGACTCCATGCAAACGTGCCTAATGACTTCCAAGATTATCAGACTGGTTCTCACAAGAGCTATCAACGCTGTTCATAGAATGAAATTCTGGCTGTTAGACAATCAGGGACACTCAGGCACTGATATACAATCTGATGGCTGCTGACACAAGGGACCGCCTGAACCGCTCTGTTTTGCACCTAAGAGGGATGAGTCTGGGGCTGAAGGTACTTCCCCATCTGCCACCGCTCGCCATAGAGAGGATGCGATGGGTTGTCCACTGGACTTCAGTTTGTCCCTCATCCTCCTCTCCACCACTGCCTCCAGACAGTCCAGTTGTTGCCCCACAACAGAGCTGGCCTTCCTCACCTGCTTGTTAAATAGATGTACCACAGCTGAGAGAAAAGCTATATTTGCTTTTTATCTTAATTCATTAGTGCTGGTAGCCCAGCTAAATTTTGGAAACAATGAAGTCAATGAAGAATTGACATTATTGCCACTCCACATTGTGCTGCTCTACCTATATGGGAAGCATATGCACAGCTGTTGTTTATAGATTACAGCACGGCATTTTCAAAGCCATTATTGGAAAACTTCCACCATACATCTAATTTCTGTTGGTCTGGAACCTATCAGACCCGATTAAACAATCGGCTTGTTTTTAGGGTTCCTCAAGTGCAATCTGAACTTGGTAGAGCTGCTTTTTCCCATGATGGTCCTTATACCTGGAATACTTCACAACATACTCTAATGCTTGAGGTACTTCCTTCAGTCGCAGAGTTTAAATCCATGGCTCTTGACATTTGTACTTCGACCTGTAACTGTTTTTAATTATTACTATTATTATTATTATTATTATTATTATTATTGTATATTGTATTTGTTCTGTTGTTATTTGAGTATTTGTGTGAACTCCTCAACACTTTAAATGAGGGAAACCTTTGTGCTGTACGAGTATAAATAAAGGTTTGAAAAAATGACAATTGAATACCATCATCCCCATCAGACTGGTCTCCAAGCTGTCCGACCTAGGCTTCGAACACAACATCTGCCTTTGGATAAAGGACTTTCTAACAGACTGACCGCAGTCGGTCAGGCGGGTCCCCACCATGTGAGTCAGCACAGGGACTCCACAAGGTTGTGTGTTGAGCCCCCTCCTCCATTCTCTGTACACTATGACTGCATACGAACCCACAACACAAACAAAATAATTACATTTGCAGACGACACGACAGTGGTGGGGCTGATCACCGAGGACGATAAACCATCTTACAGTGAGGAGGTGCCAAGGCTAACAGGCCGGTGCTCAGAAAACAACATGGCACTTAACACCAAAAAAACAAAGATCATCATTGACTTCAGTAGGGGATCACCTCCACTGTACATAGGCTAAATAGAGAAAGTGGATAGAGTCTCCAGTTTCAGGTTTCTGGGCACCCACATTTCTGAAGATCTCACGTGGTCAACCAACAGAAACTCTACAGTTAAGAAGACACAACAGGGGCTTTACTTTCTAAGGACGCTTAGGCAAGCCAGCCTGTCACAACAGCTGCTAGTGTCTTTCTACTGCTGCTCAATCCTGACACATGGGATCCCAGTGTGGTATGGCAACAGTTCTGTGGCTGACAAGAAGGCTTTGCATTCATCAACACAGCTGAGGATAACCAACACACATCTGTCTGCCCTGGAAGACATCTACAGCTCCTGTTGCCTACGGAAAGCATACTGCATCTCAAATGACCCAGCTCACTACGCCCATCAGCTGTTTGTCCTTTGGCCCTCAGGAAAGTGCTACAGGTCCAACAAAGCATGCACCACAAAATTAATGAACCGTTTCTACCCTATGGCAATTACTAAATTCTCCACTGAAAAGAACACCCCCACAGAATACTACTGTGCAATAACTACATATATTTTATATTCTTCGTATTCTTTTAATATTATGTATTGTATATATTTCTATTTTATAATTTTTCATTATATTTATCTTCTCTGGTCGGGTAGTGCGTCTGAATTTCGTTGTATACACCAGTACAATGACAATAAAGAAACTCTTTATCTAAAAACTCCACCCCAGCACTGTGACTCCAGTCCCTTAAATGACAAGGTGAAAATTTGTAATGCTTTTAATTATGATTTTATTCAAGCAAGCCATATTTTTGATGAAAGAAAACAGATATTGCCAGCTTTCTGCGCACACCACCCAACAAAGTCCTCTACTAGGCCTCTATATTCCTCCCCCTGTCCTACACATCCAATAATAGCAGTCGTCCGAGTACCCGTGTAATAGATGATAGCGTTGTCCACTCCCATGTTAGCATGGTAAGCAAACTGTAGAGGGTCCAGGTCTTTCTTCACCAGGGATCTGAGGACAGGCCTCCCCAGGGCTTTCAGACTTGCCGCCATTGTTACTGGGTTAGCTTAATGCATGTGAAGTTCTGTGCATTTTTTTCAGCATCTGTCTTAGTTACAGCAAGAATGAACTAGCCAGTAGGTTTTGTGTTTGTTTGCCCCAACTCTAGGAGGAGCCGGCCGTCATTTCACCCTTTTTTTGCCCGTTGATTGACTGGGGACTTTTCTGTTATAAAATTTCATTGAGTGTTTTCATTGTGCGCGCTCTTGCCACAGTTGGTGGAGAATGCGGGCAACCCGAGCCCACTAACCCCCTCTAGTGAGACATCTTGAGAGCTAGGGCTGCCAGTAGACCCTTTTTTTTTTGTTTCACTGTTCGGACCACACCATGGGCGGGCAGGCCCTGACCCACCTTCTCCAGGCACAGGCTCAGCAGACCCAGGGCCTGACGGCCGTGCAGGATGCCATCGCTGGGCAGGGCGGAATGGCCCCCCGGGCACCTCCGCTGGTCCCCACGAACCTGCGCAACAGACTCACACTGGAGGACGACATGGATGCGTACCCCGACGTGTTTGAAGGAACCGCGGAGCTCCAGAGATGGCTGGAGGACGAGCCCGCTTCCTGACGGGCTCCAGGCATCGGGACCCGTCCAACGATGATGCCCTGGATTATCAGACCGTGAAGAGGGCCTAGACGCCCAATACAGTCTGAATCTACCCGCCAGGTCCCAGCGCTTCCACAACTGGGAATACAATCCCAAGGCCCCGCTCCGGACCCAACCGTCTCGCCCGACGCTGGCTTACTACGGGGGACAGACCCCCCGCTTGCGCCAGCCAGGGCGCCGGAAGCCGACGCAGCTCTACCACGTCAACCTCATGAAGAGATGTCAGGACCACCTGGAGGCGCCCGCCGGGGCGAGGCCGACCCGCACCGCTTGCCAGCCCCTGCCCGAAGTCCCCACGGGGGAACAGCTCAGCTCAGCTCAGCCCAACGCCAGGACCTCCAGGAAGTGGTCCATCAACATCTCGACATCCTCTCTGACCTACCGGGACGCACCTGCATGGCGCAGCGCGACATCCTCACCCTTCGAGCTCTGGCTGACATCTTGTAGCAGGAGAGACAGAAAAAGGTTATGCGAAGCGAACCATCTGGCGCGTCAGGTTAGGAGCAGCCATCCTCCTCCGAAAAGAGCCTCCTGCAGGCGGCACAATCATGGGAGATGAGGGTGGACCTGGGAAGAAAAACGACACTTTCCTCAGGTTGTCCAAACATCCCTGAGGCTTGACATGGTCGTATTGTCTGAATAGGCGAAGATGACCATTCTGATTGAACCGACAGTCCCATGTGATGTGAAGAGGCCTCGGAGAGGCAAACCAGCAAGTACCACGACCTGGTCCATCAATGTACTAGGGACAAAGGGTGGCAGGCCTGGCTATTTCCAGTTGAGGGTGGCTGCAGGAGGTTCCCAGTGAGGTTGGCGAGAGGCAGCGGAAAGAGCCCCGTGCTGGCTATGGAACAGGATGGAGGAGTTAACCTGGAAGCAAGGACACGATGGGCAGTGACTGGCCATTGCTGCTGACATGCCAACCAGAGGACGTTGTGTGGTTCAGGGTCAAAATGTCTGAGGAAAATGTGGACGCGCACCCGGCGACATCCTCTTCTGGCCGAAAGCTAGTCATAAGTAAGTGACTGAAGGTGTTAGCATCTAGATGTTTCTAACAGTAAACACAAACTTTATTTGTGGCATTTCTCAGAAATCCCATTTTTCCCATAGGGATTTTGGACTACACCCTACAATGGCAGAACTACTAAAAGCTTCCAAAAGGACCTCACCATTCTATTGGTTTTGAATTGGAGGCAATATTTTTCGCTAGACACCTCTGCATAGTGGAAATGGCCCATAAGGCATAGCTAGTCAGTGATCACAGACGTAGACCACAGTTCTGCAGTCTATGACTAAATCCCACCAACCCCACATAACGGCATGACTAACTTTATCACAGTTGGACACACATACTGTACAGTATGACCTAGTCACACTTTACATCTGTTGTGTCTTATAATGTAGTATTTGTTATATATGTGCTTTATTTTTTGTTGTTTCCCAGAGTGTCAGGGTTAGTATTATCCCCCCTCCCTGAAACACATTGTGTTGCCTGTGTGTATTAAATGCGCTATATAAATAAAGTTTGATTTGATACATTAACCATTTTCATTGATTATGCAGAACACAGGTTTTGGGTTTTCCATAAACGTGTACATTTTACAATCACCTTTGAATGAAAAAACATAGCAAAAAGGTTTTCAGAACAGAATCCTGTGAAACTCACGTTTACACATGTTGGCATTTAATACAGCATAGCTTGATTCACTTGTCATAATCATACTAATAAAAACAAATAGGTTATAACAAAGAAAATATAATAAGATCTGTTCACTTGTATGAAAACAGATTTGTTGAATATAATAGAAAAATACAATAGGTCACACTGTGTGTCCGTCATTAAAAGTAACAACAATCCTAAAATCATTAAGAGTGCTTGAGAATGGCAGACATAATATGCTTCACTATAAAACAAAAATTCAATATGAATTCAGTAGCAAAGAACACATTATTATATCCAACATAACATGACACACTGATACTGTACAGCAATGGGAATGACACATATATGTTATTATGACGATGTTGGAATCAGAGGACATATGAGGCATTCATTAAACCACCACACTAGTGGACTTAACATCACGTTAGTTCAATGTCAATTGTATGGAATCTCCCATGTTTTGTTATAGTAACTGTAACACACATACAATGTACTTTGCACAAAGAGTAATCTCTGAAGGCATAAAAGGAATAGCTGTTTCAAAGTGCTTAAACATGATTGTGTATAAAAGAACAAAAACTATTGCACTATGTACTGTATAATATGAGGTCTCAGACTGGTCTTGTATAAGCAGTTATGCCTTCAGCAAATAACTGTAGAATTGTCTGCTCAACAGGTGTGCAGAAAATGCACTGTTCTCAGGAGAGCATATGGAACATCTATAAAGCAAAAGCAGACAACTTTTTTTAATTTCACATTCTTTACACAGATTTAACAGTTAATGTGTTAACAACAACCAGGTTCAGATACCAAATGTCCTGGTGCCAGCTACTGTAGAAGAATGAATTAGCAAATGTTACATGCGCTTATAATGTTGGACAAATCAACATCAATTGTTAAGACATTTGACAGCATCTTACATATTCTACCAGCTTGACACTTCCTAGGTAGATAAATCCAGGTTTCAGATATTTGTGTGCATATAAGGAAGTAATTGGTAATTGGTGCGTAAAAATACTACAAAGAAGGTTAAATGAAATCTCAGCCAGAAGTCTCCAATCTACCTTAAAAAAAATCAGGATGACTAAATAGGTATTGCAAAAACAAAAACAAGCAGTTAGAATACAGGAAGCTGTACTTTTAAACACTGATTCTCCTCTGCCTTGCATTTCATACTTCACTGGTTGAAGTCATGATTGGAATAGCTTTAGAGTTCTATGGTTGCAAAGGTAACTGAAAGCATAATTTGTACTAAAGAAAATAAATTTCAGCGAGAACAAGGAATGATTAATCCAGTTGAATGTAGAATCTGCAGGGTTTCTATCTGGTAAATAGTGCATATACTTGACCTAAATCTAACAAAATAATGAAAAGCGGGTAAACACAAACGATGATGACTTGTGAAATATTACAAAATAGGACAACTATTAATTGAGCTGTGAGTCTTACTTGGCAGTAACTTGTGCACTTAGGAAAAGTGTGATGTCACCAGGAATACTTAAGTAGGAATGAACACCACACCTAAACACCACTCCTTCTCCAATTCTACTCCTCTTGGACTCCACTATTTGTCTTATAAAAGTAGGGAGTGAAGCGTCTGTGATGGTGTAGTGGTCCAAGCATCGGATTCTGGTGCAGCTGACCACCTGGGACCGAGGCTCGCGCTCTAGTTTCGCCAGATCCGAATATGGCTGGATCCCATAGAGTGGAGCAGCTTAGCTAAAAAAAAACAACCCCACAACAATTGTGCATTTTGTGATAAAAGCATGAAATGCGGTACAATTAGAGCCAAAGGTATATATAAAAAAGGATATTGAGCCATCATTCATTTTCTATATGTTGCCCATAGCAGCCATTTACAGTAGGAACCCTATTGTTTCCCATGTATTTTCCATTATTACTCTTTTCCTGGACCTGGTCAAATGACTGACAAAGGTGTAAATGAATGAAACCTGGTACAAATATGCCTGAAGAACCCATAGTCTCTGCCATGATGGATTTTCTGCAGGTTGAAGATTTGGCAAAACCTATAAACCATAAGTCTGAATGGTCTGAAATTGCTCATGGTCATGTACAGTATGATGCATGTCTCTAGCATTTAAAAATATATACATTTGAAAATTCATGATGGCTCAAAATACCTTTTTTGGAATGTCTTTGGCAATAACTGTACCAAATTGTATGCTTTTATCACAAAAAACACAATTGTTATGGTTATCTGCCGCACTATTAGTTTAATTTCAGCACGAGGGTCCACAGCTCTACAGCGACCCCGTCTGGTGTCAGAGTTACGGTCACAGGCTTGAGAGACAGGTTGCTGGCTCTCTCTTCCGGATCGCCGACAACAGGGTTGTGTGATACAGACCCTCCACAGCAGCGGCAGTGGACAATAGGTCAGGTGTAATTGACTTCCAAATTGATAAAAAGAAAAAAGAAAAAAAAGGGATACAATCTGAAATAAAGGTATATATAAAACAAATAGGTAGCGAGAAAAGACAGTAGAAACAGACATCCAGGTTGAACATTAGTAAGGCCTTCTCTAACATGTCTGAACTCTTCATCCTAAGGGTAGACTAAGCAGTGTAGTGTTGTTACAAATATTCAGGTTTTATCATTAAAATCACCAACTCTATGTTGCATTTTTCCTCATGTTACCTAGACCCCAGAGTATACATCCTGTGTCAATGTGGTTGAGCTCACAATACATATCAGAAGTCCACCTCACTGACTAGGGTCTACCACAGGGTCTCAACACAGATGGGGAATAAAGCACTAGTACACAGCAGAGTACATGTGATATATCCATCATATCTTCTGTACATAGGCCTATGTTGAAAGAACAAGATGTTCCACAGGATTAAGCTAGTTAAAGTTATCTACGTAAATGAAATTCTAGGAATTCTGTAATTGAAAGCTCTGTCATGAGTGTAGTAAGGCGACGCAGTGTGTGATAAAATATAGAAAAGCCATGCAAGGAAGCAGGGATGGTGGAGGGCATAAAAGTGCTGTGCTTGTAACCAGGGGGTCCCAAGATCAATTCCAGCGAAGTGCAACCCTTTCTATTGTGCTGGTGCTTCTCACTGGACTAATCCTGACCCTAGCCCTTACCCTAACCTCACAGGTGTAATGGCCATCCCTACCAGTGGAATGCATAAGCTTAACCAGCGCCAAAATGTGCAAATTGAGAATTGTGAGCGCTTGGTAATGCATTTATAAGCATGTAGTAGTTAACGGTTTGGTTTTGCATAAGGAACAACTACTGTATTTACTAAGGCTTTAATAGAGAAAACGGTGAACTGTACAGTCCTGACGCTCTGAATGGTACGATTTTGTCAAGTGCCTGCAGGCATAATGCGATGGCAGCATATGTGTGATATGCCTGCCGTCACTGAAAGGAGGGAGGGAGGGAAGGAGGGAGGGAGGTAGGGCAACATCTCCCTTTCTTGCAACATCTGGTGGGTGAGTGCCCTGGTTTCCCGGAATTATATCAAACTGCTTAGTCTACCTTCACAGAAAAAAAGGTTATTTACCATACAGTTCTCACCAGTAACTTCAATAAGCACTTGGGTCCCAAATAAACCGCAGGATGTATGCACTGAGCAGTATATAATAACAGTCCAGTGAAGACAAGTGAAATAATGGCAGCCTAAACATTGGAAATTGGGTTTCAGGACACAGATGATTGCCAGTTTGGCAAGTCATCAAATGTTGATCTAACAGTGATCTTCCGATCTAGCATTAATTATCGTCTCTGTCAGAAGTGAGATTGTGGAAGGGGGGAGGTATTAGCTGGTTTTGGAGGCCTCTTCTGTTCAAAGGAAAGGGCACACTGATTGGCTACAAGGACGTCCTGGGATCGATTATGAGAATGCCTGGGGATAACAGATTTGCTAGGGGTGAGAGGCCAAGGCCTCAATGATTGGCTGAGAGCAGGCCCTGTCTCTGGGCGTGCTCCAGGATGGCGTTATGGCAGAAGAAGTACTGTTCTGGGGTCTGGATACTGAAGGCCCTTTGTGTTCTCATGCGTCGAACAGTCTGCCGCACGTTCAGCGAGCCCACATCCTGCAGCTGGGACAGACAGATGTCCAGGGCACAGAACGAACCTGGCAGGGAGATGAAGAGGATGAGTTGGAAAGTGTGAATGTACACTCTATATGATTTTAACTAGGACTGGGTATCAGTAAGAAACTCTGTATTACAGATAACAATATCTGTATTATACATTTTGTGATATACAGAAATATATATTCCTGGAATATACAGATGTATATTTATACAACCTACAGTATACTGTGTACCATTTTGGTATTATTTAGATGTAAGACTGTCTGCGTTCATGACTGCCTTCCTGCGCGACCTGAATTTGTCTCGCAATGACTATGAAAATGTAAGTAACTTTTTGACACAGTGAAAGCTTTGCCGAATAATCTAGCATGATGTCTAGTGGGGAAATATAAGAAGCTGGCTTAAAGATTAAAAACAATGGAACAATCCTTTCAGCGACAAAATTTCCTTTAAACCTTAAACCTCTATCTGGGGAGACTGAAACCAAAACACAGAAAATTATAATTTTAACGTGAATATTTATCAAATGACACCCACAAAAAAAGTAACCACCGCATTATTTTACTCATTGTAGTTACTCTTTGAAACTGTTACATGCATTTATTTTCGAGAACAGTTCTACGTGAATGATTTTAGTTTTTATCTAGCATAATACATGCAGATAAACTGGATTTGTGTCACAGATTTGAGGAATATCTAATAGGCAGTTCCCTGAAGGTACGGTTACCTCCCTGACTAAGCCTTACCTGTCCTACCGATCCCTGCGCTGCAGTGGACCACCATAGGGGGGCCAAGCGGGTGTCCTCTCCACTGAGGGCCCATGGCCTTCACCGCCCTCCTCTGCTGCCTCTTCACCACCGCCAGGAAGTCAATCAGTGTGACAGCGGAAGTGGGCACCCCGTAGTCTGGCCAGCTCAGGTACTGGAAGTGGCCCACCTGTCTCTGCTCGCAGGTCTGATTGGAAAGAGGCACAGCAGCAGCAGAGGAATGCACGACAAAAAGAAGGAGAGAGAGCAGAAAGAGGCACAAGTCAGATTAAATGTGTTAAAGTGAATAGTAACTAATGTAATTCCTCACAAATCTTAGAAAGCAGTCTGAAAGGGTTGTGTGCTGTTGGACTCACTCTTGTAAGACAATAATTGTTTCAATTCACAAACCATAGATTTAACCAGGTTCATTTGTCAAATATACGTAAATGTAGAAAAAAATAATTCTATGAGCAACCATTTTCAATTATCACCACAAACCCACATGGATTATCATTAGGGCTGTCAATTTAATTAGATCAAGATCTTAATTAGAGCAATTCATTATGCATGATTTACAACATTAAAATTAACTAGTTAATTAATTGTTAAGCAGGCAGCACAGAATGAGTAGACTAAGTCCACCTAAGACAAATTGACAAACTCGGTCGCAAAACGCCACCATCAAGAGGCACTATAGTTTCGAAAATCCACATATTTACAGTATTGGCGCAAGCTGAATTATGTTGCTCAGTTTGATTGATAGCCTTACAAGATATTGCAAATAATAATTAAATAAAACAATATATTGACTTCTAAAGCCACCTTTTGTAATGTCTATTTGCTGCTCTGATCATCTGCCACAATAATGTAATGTCTTTTAATATCTTCATTTGTGGGTTTTTCCCAGCAAAAAATGATTTATTTATTGATTGATTTATTGGGTAAAAAGTACAGATGGTACATCCCAGAGGATAGCACGTGAAAGCGTACTTAAACACTCGTTTCCAACGTGGTCCTCGTTGGTGGACATAACAAGAAAACAATACACAAGAAACATACAAGAGTCAGTACATTTTAACAATACAGTTTAACAAATCACTAAAATACTGCATATGAGTGCTTATGGGTACAGTAAGTAGGACTGTGTATGACTACTGTATGTGCGTGTATGTGTGTGCACGTGTGTATGCGCACATATGCATGCTGCCTAAGGAAAACTAGAGTTTTTCCAGAGATGTACCCTGACCTGACCAGTAAAAACATTCAATGAAGGTGCTACTTTGATAGACAGAGGGAGACTTTTCCATAGCAATACACCTGTATAATAAAAAGAGCTCTGAGCAATAGTGCTATTTACCCTAGCTACTGTGCATGAGCGAACACTGGCTCTGGTATTATGCTCATGCCGGGAGTGCACCATCCCAACATGACTGCTCAGATAAGCTGGGGCAACTGAGTTAACTGCTCTGAATTGAGGTTCCGCAATATGAGTTTATGAGGAGCATTCAGCATGTAACGGATTATTTTATTTGGCATTAACTGTTACTTATGTTTTAGCTTGGCTGACAGACCACTAAACCATGCTGAACATGCATAATCAAAATGGCACTGTATCAATGCGGATACAAGCAACTTTTAAAATTTGGTGTCGAACTCCCTCGTGTTACGGTATAATAACTTTTGTTTGTTTGTTTGCACTTGAGAGAACTCTTTGTGCGATAAAGACCCCTGACAAAGATGGGTCCAGTGTTAAACCAAGATAAGTAACACTTGATCTGGACTCAATTACATCTCCTGCACAGGTTCCTCTGATCCTATCAACTTTATTTAACATTTGAGTAGAGCCAAATAAAATAGATTCAGTTTTACCGAGGTGCAATGACAACTTATTGTCAATTAACCTCTCCCTTACTAATACAAGCTCTTTGCTCAAGACGTCCTCTATCCCCTTTTGGTCCTTTCCTGATACCAGAAGAACTGAATCATCTGCGTATAGCAACAGTTTGCACCCTACAACTACTGGCATATCATTAACATAAATTAAAAACAGTAATGGACCCAGGATAGACCCCTGGGGCACCCCACATGTCACACCTGTGGCCCCTGAGAGAATACCCTCAACATCACAAGTCTGAGATCTGTCAGATAGATATGATTCAAACAATTTAACTGACATTTGATTAAGACCAAGACACCTCAGCTTTGACAGAAGAATATGATGATCCAGTGTCAAAAGCTTTCTGTAGATGCAACATGACCATCCCTGTATATTTCCCTTTTTCTCTCTCAAATGTGATATAGTCAAATAAATGAATAATACAAGTGTCTGTAGAAAACCTGACTCATATAATAAGTCATACTGATTAAGGTAATCATGAAATTGATTAAAAATAACTTTCTTAATTATCTTAGATGCAATGCTCAGGATAGATACTGGCCAGTAATTTTCCACCTCTGTCAAACTGTTCTTTTTGTGGAGTGGCACAACTCTAGCCTGTTTCAGATCTCTTGGGAAAGTTCCACATTTGATACATTTACTATATGAGTAATAAGCCTGCCTGTCACCTCAGCACTATCTTTTAAAAACCTGGCAGAAATGCCGTCCAATCCAGTTGCCTTACTGGCACTTAATGAAGACAAAATTTCCATCACCTTTTCTTCAGATACTAAACATAAATTGAAATCATTAACGGCACCTTTAATTTGATAAAAACTCTTAAAAAAAAGATGTACCATATTTTTCTTAACTAGCTGGGAGCTGAGAAACCAGCGATGCTGCAATAGAAATTCATCTAATTAATCTATATATGCGATTCATTAGATAATTAAAAGAAAATTAATTACAGATCATGTAATTAATTAGATTTGTTTTAATCGATTGACAACAACATGCTGTATAAAACTATATTATATAACCATAAAAATCATGGTATTTTCTGATTATCCACATTGCCACAACAACAAGTCAATGTACTAGCTCACAAGGGACAAAGGAGATAAATGTTGTTGTGCCAGTACTGTACATATTCTGTGGCTAGTGTCTGTACCTCGGTGTTATGCAGTTCCAAGGTGGTGTGGTTGTAATGGGGGTGGTTGTCAACTCTCTGGTTGACCACAGCAATGTGACCATAAACCTCCTGACCGCCCTCCTCCAGAGGCCAATACTGACCGCACTTCCTTCGACCACCTTCATCCGTCCTGAAACACACAAATACTCAATCACACTGAGAATGGTAATGATGGTATGGAACCAGGCCCACAGGGTTGGGAGGCTAGGTTGAAGCCAGTGGGCTCTGCTGGAGAACATGTACATTGTAGTTCGAAATACTAAGAGAGGCTGCAGGCCATGATTTAATTCAATGGTGAAACATCAGCTCTTAAGACTGATTTGGGCAGCATAGTTGGGTTTAAAGCTTTGATTATGCCCAGTGTACCAGGGTTGAAATAGACATCCTCAGTTCTAATATATTTACCATAATTTAAGTGACAAGATGTAGCTTATGTTTGGAAGCTACCACCTGCGGCTATGAGGAAAAATTCAGTTCATTGTCTGATGAGTTGCCTGCTTGGAGCAGTTTGGGTACGCCAATCCCAAATAAGGGTATAGTAGAACGCCTTGTATTGCTTATCTGACTGAATCTCAGCAAAAAAGCTTAGATATTATTAAGTATTATTTTATAGATCTCAGCATTAGCGCAGTGTGAACCAGGTGTGACTTCGCCTCTCTGGAAGGATGCAGTGTCAGAGCTCCAAACTGCAATTTTTCTAAACCTCTGGTGTTAAGCTGACACTGAATTTTAGAAATTGCTGTTGCAAAGCCAAGCCACGGTCCAAAAAGAAGTTCACGCTTTTGACTGATCCTCTCGATTTATCGTACCAATATACATATTAAAATGCTAAAAATCCTACAAATTGTAGGTATAAGCAGGCATATGATGTATATGTCTAGTTGTGGAGCCACAGTTGCGGTGTTATCATCTGCAGATGGAGCCACTATAAATTGTGTGCTTCTCTGCATTTCATGGATAAACAAACTAATTAGTGAAATAATTAGCCAAATTATTATTTTTAGAACGCGGGAAAATATAAATGCATCAATTTTCCCCTTTTCAATCTCTTCACTTTTACCTCAAGGAGAGGAGTGTGTGTCACTGGTGCACATTTGATTTCTTGTCTGTTATATCCTCTACTATTGGGACAGTGAGTACTATTAATATGCATGACGACCATCATGCATATTCACACACATGGGGGAAGTGAGTCAGTAGTCATCGAGGGGAGGAGAGAAATTCTGACTAATGGGACGTACCCATAGATTGTTCTCTAGTATGATCGATTGGCTGTATGGAAGCTTCTGAAAAGGCTGTTGCACAAAATATAAATAAACTATGATGGCATATGGTCATGGAGATGGTGCAAAGTATCAGCCGATCCATAGAATGCAGAAATGTCTCAAGTCATTTTTGTCTACACGTGTTGCACGAAACGTCCATAAATTAACTTTTACAGTTAACTTTTACAGGAGTTATGAGCATTTACCTTGTCGTCATGACAATAACAAGCACATTTTGCTCCCAGACCATCCTCCAGAAATCACCATAGGTCTTGTCCAGTGGACCTAGACATAAGAGAATGGTTTTGAATGCAACATGACAATGACTTTATTCTATGTCACCTTACAAATTAAACTAAGTTCCACAAAACTGACAGACCTAGAATGACAACTGCAAATATCTCATCTAACAGTCAGACGGGGTCTTTTTGTACCTTGAGTACCGATGTATGCATTCTTCTGTTTGTAGCCATCCATAAAGCTGGCATTGATGTAGTCTGACCTCTGTAGAAACAAGTCAATGTTTGTTAGTTGTACATGTGTCCTAGACATTGCACTGCCTACTCTGAGAAAGTTGCTCTTGTGAGATAATATTCCAAGTTAACTTTGGCAAAGCAGAAGCCCAAGACAAGTATTTTAACAGTTTAACTACCCTGATTATCAAACCAGAAGCATTATCCCAAAAACATGAACAAAGTGGCACCCTACTCAAGGAAACGAGACCAATAAGAAAAGGGCAAATTCCAAGATGAGTTAAGACCGGGACATCAACCAGATGGTTTGTTAAAAGGAGGGGACTGGCGTGTTGGTTACCGTCTCATCTGTGTGAATAGGACCTGCTTGGCATGGTCTGCAGGAATATTCAGCATATATAGCCTTCCACAGATTGCTGTCCAGCATCTTTCACTTTGGCCAAGCAGAGATTCACTTTCAGAATGGTTGAACTAGTTACATTAGTAAGAGGATATTTACCAGCTAACAAAGCAGTCTAAAGATTTTAATTTTGTGTACTGCCTGCTTGGAGCAGAGATCTTAAGACATACTTTACCTTTTTAATCTCACTTTTATAATGTAGCTTTACATGTATTATAATTAAATCTTCTCAATTGTACGTGTTTTATTCTGATTTTTATTTTATTTTTAACAATTCTTTTTATTTTCTATTCTCTTTTCTGTCGTTTTTTTTTTTTTTTTTTTTTTTACCATTTACTAATAAACTGTTTTTATTTATATTTTCTTATTCTGTAAAGCACTGTGTGCTACATTTGCTTGTATGAATGGGCTATAAAAAAAAATCACTGACTACTGTGTGAGCTGTCTGTCCCTTGATCCCTAGAAAGAATAGAGATTTGGGGATATACAGGACCTATGAAAAGAATTCACCCCCTTTACTTTTCACATTTCATTGTGTTGAAATTACAACACACCAACAATTCCATCAAACATGGAATGAAGTGATTTAATTTAGTTTTTTTTGTCACTGACAAACACAAAGTATTCAATAATGTCAAAGTGAAACGCAACATTTTTCTAAATTAATGACAAATAAAAAACTAATTTCATTTGTATTCATTCCCTTTGCCTGACACATCTAAAAAAGCTCTTGTACAATCGATTTTCTTCAGAAATCACATAATTAGCTAAATAAAGTCCTTCTGTGTGCAACTGATGCATTTCCCATGATTTCAGAATAAATACACCTGTCTTTGGGTGATCCCATAGTTGGTTAGTGCATTCCTAAACTAAAACTACACCATCGAGACCAAGGACCACACCAAACAAATCAGGTTCTTGAAAAGCACCAATCAGGGGAAGGATATAAGAAAATTTGAACAGTTAACAGTTAAGTCCTATCATAAAAAAGGAGAGAACATGGTTCAACTGTGAATCTGCCTAGAACAGGCCGTTTTCAACAACTAAGTAACTGGGCGAGGCGGGACGCAGAGAGGCCACAAAGAAGTCTATGGTAACTGAAGGAGTTAAAGATGTCTATGGTAACTCTGAAGGAGTTAAATATGTCTACGGTATCTCTGAAGGAGTTAAAGATGTCTATGGTAACTCTGAAGGAGTTAAAGATGTCTACGGTATCTCTGAAGGAGTTAAAGATGTCTATGGTAACTCTGAAGGAGTTAAAGATGTCTACGGTATCTCTGAAGAAGTTAAAAGATGTCTACGGCAATTTCGAAGGAGTTACATTCTTCCAAGCCTGAGATGGGAGAAACTGTGCATGGAACACCAATAGCCGAGACACTAGCTCGGCGTGGAGCCACATGAAGCACCCGCCACCCCCACCCCAAAAAAAGCTTGCACTCCAATGTTTGCAAATCTCTCACAGCTGTTTTAAAGGTGCATCATGTCTGATTCACATCGTCTTTTTCTCATAAATCTATATTAGCTAATTAACCAGGTTAAATCTGCAGGACTGGTGAAGTGAATATGTCTCGGAGTATTTCCTTACCCCATGTGTTGTGATATGCCGGTCCGTACTGTAAGCAGGAAAACATGACATGCAATATGATTGCTGGTAAGGAAATACTCTGACACACATTCACTTCACCAACCCTGCAGATTTAACCTAGTTAATTTGCTGATGTAGGCTACTGGAAATAGTGTATATGAACAAACAATGAAAACCTTGCATGTTTAGCAACTTGAAGAAGTACACACCTCATTTCTTCTGGCTTTCAAGCGAACTCTGGTTTGATCAAGGCACAGGACATCTCCATAACGATTCTTCTCCTGGTTGTATGCAGTTCTGCAGCAATTATGACAAATATATAATCAATCGATTACTATTCATAATCAAATCAAGTGAGACCTTTCCTAAGTAGTATTCCAAGAGGGAATTAGGTTACTTTGTGTAAACACAGGGGCAAATTAGACTAAAAATGGTTTGCATACTCACAGTGCACAGTGGAAGGTTCCAGGCACAGATTCCTTGCGGAGTTCCTCGTATTCCTGATGGACACCCAGGCGCTGCAGCCTGCCCAGGTGCTCCAGGAACTCCTGCAGGCGCATGGCCTCAGGTCCTGGCGTGTGAACGGACGTCACCTCCAAAGGGATGCCAACTAGCTCATCCACGGGATCCACACACCCGTTCTGGCCTGCCAACAGCTGCTGATTCCAGCTGTGGGCATCCAGGGGAAGCAGCCCTCCGAGGTGCTCGGGGAGACAGTCTCTGGGAAGGTGCTGTCGAAGGTCGGCCATTTTCACCATTTGAACCTGGAGGAGGATAAGAGCAGAGTTCAATGCAGCATTTGCCTCAACTTTACAACTTATAGAGTGAATTGGAGTAAGGAAGACAGACAGTTTTGATAGACTATTTAAAAACAATAATACTCAACAATGAATACACATTACTAAAAGTGATAATAGAGGGCTATTGGAAATTATGTTCGAAAGTGTCTTATTAAAATGGTTGAGAACTTGTGACAGTTGTTATTTTTGGATCACGGTAGTCATCTTTAAACACCTGTTCTCTAAACAGGCGGGTGCTAGACATTGGTCTAAAATCCACATCCACAACCAATCATAATTCTGCTTGTGTTACTCAGCATAGAAATAAGCTTCGAGCCACGCACCCTCTCCCTCAGTTTCTCCTTGAGCAGCAGACTCAGTAGGTTGTAGGGCACGCGGAACCACACAGGGGCGCCCACGATCAACACTTTCTTCAGTCTGGCAGGGAAGGCACCCTGGTAGAGAGAGCAGCGTTAGAACACAGCATCTAGTCCAATAACGCACGCACATCAATGCTATTGCACAAGTGCAGGATAAAAAATAAAAAAAGTGGTCAATTAGGAAAATAAGAATATCCGCACACTGTTTTAATGCTCCCAGGGTGCTTTGATAGGGTAGAACGTTTCGACCTACAAGGTCTTCGTCACCTGATTGATGTACCTGACGAAGACCTTGTAGGTGGAAACGTTGTACCCTATTAAAGCACCGTGGCGGGAGCATTAAAACAGAGGGAATATTCTTATTTTCCTATAAGGTCAAAGCATCCCCATGTATCCCCATGATGACACACCCAAAACTAAAATGTGAATTGCTGTGCCCATTTTCAGCCTTGTCTGCCTGACAGTTAACAGACTGACAGATCGTTCTAAACACAAGATGACCAGAGCCCACCCACGTGCCATCACCCCCACCAACGTGCTCCTACTTTCCTCCTATGCTGAGACGATGATATAATGATATTGCTATTTTTTCTCCTAAGTGTTTTATATGTTTGCTGTATTGAATGTGCTCTATGTTAGTATCTTCCCCTATACAGGTGGGGATAATTGTGTGCAATGAAGAGACTGGTTCGGTCATGTTTGTATGATACTTTGATGAAGGCACAATGCCTGAACGTGTTGGCCTTTCATATTGCACACACTAGTCATTGACTCAGACTTGAATTTCAACAGTCCCATTAAGACAATTACACCTGAAGAATATATCAAGGATTAAAGGATTTATGTCTCAGCAGGATCTGGAAAAACTTGTCCATGTGTTTATCTTCAGTAGACTCGACTACTGTAACAGTGTGTTTACAGGTCTCTCTAAAAAAAATCGATCAGACAGCTGCAGTTGATTCAGAACGCTGCTGCTCGAGTCCTCACTAAGACCAAGAAAGTGGATCACATCACTCCAGTTCTGAGGTCCTTACACTGGCCCCTACACCTGTCTGTCAAATAATTGACTTTAAAATACTGCTGTTGGTTTATAAAGCACTGATTGGTTTAGGGCCAAAATATATTTCTGATCTGCTGCTACGTTATGAACTATCCAGACCTCTCAGGTTGTCTGGCACAGGTCTGCTTTCTGTCTCCAGAGTTGAAACAAAACATGGAGAAGCAGCGTTGAGTTTTTATGCTCCACATATCTGGAACACACTTCCAGAAAACTGCAGGTCTTCTGCAACTCTCAGTTCTTTTAAATCAAGACTGAATACTTTTCTTTTTGCCGCTGCTTTTTATTAAATCTAATAATTATTTATTCATACACTGCACTGGAACTTTTATTCCTGTATTTTATTTTTCCTGCTTTTTGTTTTAAATGTCCTTTTTTGCATTTTGTTTTATATGACCTTTTATGTGTTGCACTTTGTCTTGATGCTTTTAATGTCTCACTTTGAATTGCCTTGTTGCTGAAATGTGCTATACAAATAAACTTGCCTTGCCTTGCACACAATAATCCCCATCTGTATAGCAGGTGGCATTTTATTCTCAGTTTTAATGGTTAATTAACAAAGGCATTTCATGGATGTGCACATTTCCACTTGCCATTATATATAAAGGTGTACTATGATTGAAACCTGGTCCTTCACTCATTTTCTGACCACTTACTGGTACATATAACACAACGATTTTTTGTTTGGTCTTCATAGTGCGAAAGAGAAGTATGTATGTGTTTGCGCTATTAACAACAAGCAAGATAGTCCGAACTGTCAAAAAGATCTATATGCTTTAAAATGCTACATCATGCTGCTCCATGTTTCCAACCTTTAGTAAATTCAAGATCTTCTTGCTGAGGTCCAGCTCAAAGTTGGTGTAGTTGGACCCTGCCATGTCATAAATGAATACTAGGCCATTTCGTTGAGTCTCAAAGCTGAAAGCACAAAGAGAGAGAGAGAACATGTATTCCAACACATACGTACTGTATGAGTTCAAGTGTGGTAAATTAGGATAGCATTGAAAAAGTTGTGATATTAATAACATGGCTTTGAAGCAAGAAGCTTGCTAGCACTAAAACATTCTGACTTCAATTAAGTTATAAAGTAATTATAAAGTGCTCAAGGACACGTCGGCACATGCCGGGAGCTGGGATCGAACCGGGGACCTTGCGATCCCCAGCCGACCACTCCACCTCCCGAGCTACGTGCCGCTATTCTGCTATAGGCTCTGTGCACCAGCTCCACTACTTCCTGAAAGTCACTTGGCATCTTTATTTCCTGTCCTATATGATTGGATTAAGTGATTAATCAGGTGTGCGGCAGACCCAGCGCACACCTGATTAATCACTTAATCCAATCATATAGGACAGGAAATAAAGATGCCAAGTGACTTTCAGGAAGTAGTGGAGCTGGCGCACAGGGCCTATTATGATCATTCTCTAAAAAAACAAGACATTTCTCTTCCAACAAAACTCAAACATAATACCACAATATATAACATAACTGGCCATAAGCAACATTAGTGTTGTATGTTGTACACTAATAGTGTTGCCAAAATCTATGTGTATTCTTAAAAAAAGAAAAGAAAAAGGCTTTATCTACTTATTTAAATCTATTTACAGGGGTGTCCTGCTGATAGTAGGGTCTCCTTTCCAGGGTAGCCTGGCTTACAGAAAATAAGTCATATCATAACAATTAAAGAAAGAACATAATTAATATACATATTTGAATACTTAACTAACCAAAAGGTGATTGAATTCTTATTGTATGAAGGCAGCGTTGGGGCTAAAGCTTCACTCAAGCAACATAGTTTAATAGTTACTTTTTCCATTTGAGTAGGCTAAAAATTGTAGTGTGAACTACAACTGGTCCAACAATACTCTGCACCTTCTGTAACAGTGACCCACACAGCCACCTTATCTCCTACCAGATACGACCAGAGTTATTAATCCAAAAGGGGATTCTTCGCACCCAGGAACACCTCCAGCAAAAAGGCCATAAACAAGTAATATTAAATATCAATATCAAAGGAACAACAAGGCGTCCAACCTGACTCACAGACTGGAAAAATGGCACATCAAACACACAGGCCGAGCACAATGGCTGGCTTTCTGAAAAACTGATGAGACTCAGAGAAGCTGATTTGTCCTATAAACATGTTCCCCAAAACACACACATGATAAGTTTGCTGAAGGGTATTTGTGTTCCTCACCTCTCCACTGCTCTGTCCAGGAGGTAGAAGAGAGCCTGCAGGACCACATGGTTGCCGGTCTTATTGGGGTGGTGAAGCTTGGCAGTGTACAGCGCTATGGAGGCACCGGTTGGATCTCGCACACTCTGGTAGACCGAAGACAGAGTTACAAATTAAAATACAAGCAGCAATTAATGCATCCCAGCCCTTATGAGCCAGAACGATATGAAGCAAGGTGCCTTTTATATCATGTATCAAGAGCATAGCATGTGTTTAGATCCAGATATGCAAACAGTACATGTGTAATTGAAGTCAGAAGTATCTCTATATAACTGACTACTATGTGGCACTACATTTATTAAAGATTCTACACTAAGAATTTGCAAGCTTACAAACTGGTATTTGCTCACTGCATTTGGTTCAAAATGAAAATGTATGGTTTGTTAAAGCAAAATCAACAATGACTTTTCTACCCATTCTGACACAGCATCCTTAGCTGTAAATTTGCACCACTTGGTACTGATCAGCTGCCATTTTCAATCGATATAAATTTCACACCAGAATCAACTCCCTGAAACAGGAACAGAATATTATTAATCTATGTAGGCGAGGCAGCCTTTTTAATAGATGGACACGTACTATATCAATAAGAAATGGGCTATACACTGCTTATCATACAATTATATCGGTGTTTCCCACATGACTGAAATAAGTTATTACAAATGGAGATCAGTTTTATTTATTTTATTTGGTATTAAATTAGAATCAAAGTATTGAGTTTCGTGATGTCCTTATCATGTATTCGATTCAACTTATTTCTTAGTTATTCTGATAATTTTGGCTTGCCATTTTATTGGGAATGTATTAATTTTATACTGTAAACATATATGTAACTTTTAGGGCTGCACAATTAATCGTGAATTAATCGAAATCGCGATTATGACCTCCGCGATTAACTAATCGCAAAAGGCCGCAATTAATGTGATTAATAATTTTGCTTTGAATTGAGTGTGCTAGGACTACACGGACGAATCACAGGCGCTTATGCTGTCTGACCAATCACGTGTTCCCGCTGAGTGCGCTGTGCGCAGCAATTTCACTGAGAAGACAGATAGCAGTAGGTCAAGACCAGTGTCACAAGAGTAGCCTACCTGCAGCCGTGAGTAGTGAAAAAATTAGCAAAAACAAGGTCAGTGAGTTAATAGCAAGAAAGGGATCAACGTCCGTGATTTGGGAGCATTTTGGTTAATATATATTAATATTATATATTAAATATGAATCGCAATTTTTAATCGCAATTACCATTTTTAAGCAAATAATCGCAATTATTATATTTTGTCATAATTGTGCAGCCCTACTAACTTTGTTCATTTGGAGTATGTTGAATAATATTAGTATAAACAATCTTAAAACATTCATAACTCTAATTTTGCAAACTGTGCAGGGATTCACAAAATTTCTGGAAACAGTGTACAGTATGGGTGGGTGCCATGGAGGAAAACACATAGCCAACCCCCTGAAGAACGCACATAGCCACCCCCCCCCCCCCCACCTGAAGAACGCACATAGACACCCCCCCCACCCGAAGAAAGCACATTTGGGATGGGCACGAGTACTCGAGTACTCGTTGTTGACATCAGTACTCGAGTAACCATGGCGAGTAATTGTTTCACTATATAAAAAAAAGCTTTGTTATTCATGCACCTGCGCACTGTGTTTTTGGCTACCTGCGTGAGGCTACTCACATCAGTCGCAACATGTCTGCTGCTTGTAAAAGTACAGTCTGGAAATACTTTGAGAAAGAAGGGGAAAACAGTGTGCAGTGCAAAATCTGCAATGCAAATCACAAGCGCCGCCGCACTTCACACTCTTTTTGGAGAGGATTACTGCGCAACCGGGTCAGAGAGTGATCGCAGTGAGTTGGAGGATTATCTCAAGGAGCCGTGCATCCCATCTGACCAAAACCCCCTGCACTGGTGGCAAAGCAAGGAGAACAGGTATAGGAAACTCAGTCTGCTGGCGAAGCAATACCTGAGCATACCGGCCACTTCTGTACCTGCCGAAAGAATCTTCTCAACAGCGGGACTGATTCTAAATCGCCTCCGTACTCTGCTGTCGCCTGAGCATGTGGATATGCTTATTTTCTTGAACAAAAATAAGTAGGCTAGGCCTAGCCTAAAATAATCTGCTACAGCCCTACTCATTCACGACTCATTTATTTAAGTTTAATATATTATTCATTTTTACAAACACTGATTTATCCATTTGAATGTGTTTATGGTTTGAGATGTAGGCTATGTGATGCGTCATGCAACCTGAATGTAGGCTGTCACAACTCATCCGTGTGATTTTTTTTGAAGGGAAACTGCAGGCCGAAGACCGTAATTTACGTTTATTTTATTATTCATTTGAACAAAAATCTAACTTTTTATGATTGAGGCTGTTGGTTGAGTTAGGCCTAGGCCTACGTGTTAAAGAACACAGTAGTCAATGTCCGCTGTGACGTTTGTTCTTTAAAGGATTAACATGGTGGTTCAATATAACACTTTCCAGGTATCTTTAGGCAACAACAAAACACATGTGTTTAACTATTTCAGAATTCATCCATACAAATTATTTTAAAACATGTTTTTAGAGGTCTGAATCTGCCACTCAAAAAGTTCACTCACTCAAAACTGGGCGTGATTATTAACAACTGATTGACAGTTCTCTGAGCAAATGACCAACTGGAATCATTCTGATTGACAGGCGTGTGCCCCGTTACCATAGCTACCACCGCTCCGAGCTAGACAACACGAGCTAGATCGCACAACAGCCAGATCAATAGCCATTTTTCTAGCTGCTTACCAGGGGCATTTACAAAGTCCTTAATATTATATTAACCCCCAAACATTATAAAGATACACGCTACCTAACAGGCCGTATCCTCGAATTTGCATTAGGCCTATTTGGGAAAAGTACGATAAAGGTATAACGACGACACGTCTCCCCCGCGACAGAGGAATAGCCCCCTGCAGCCGGCCACGCAAGCTTGGAGGCTTGGGCTATTAGACTTATAGCTTTCAGCCAGCTACGAACAGTATAGACCTAGTTAGTCAAATAATTGCAACTGTGGGTCTTACCAGAAGACAGATCATTTGCGCTGTGAAACCGACATAACATTGTTCACCAGTCTAACGTTATTTATCTTAGTAGGTGTCCAACAAAGCCAGTTGAACACTGAAACGTTACTGTTCTGGGTTCAACATCTGTCAGTTGTGGTGATGTAAGGAATCGAGCGGAATACCACTGCAATAACTGATTATTGGTCAGATCAATTAAATCATTATAGCTCATTTCACATACAAAGGCAACACAATACATTTTGCAGAAAGGGGCTGGGGATGTAACCTACATATAGGCTAGCCTACTGATCCTACTAATATGTGGCAGACTGCATGCGTAGCGCAGCGATTCAACATAATCGATGAGTTTGGAGACAGAGGGCCGTGCTCCAAGACTCCGTGAGCGCAGCGGTCAAGGGCTAGCCTACTCCGGAGTCTGGAGACTAACAGGTCATGCAGTCAATAGATCTCGTTTTGAATGTTATTGTAATGCCCTCTGGTTATAATAGAATATCGCTACTGGAGCTGTTTAATCTCAAAAGGCGCAATGCTTCCTGAAGTTGGGTCGGATCGAGGTGCTGGGATGATCAACATTATGTGGAGCAGATGCCACAGTGATGATAAGCCTTACACAACTTTCAGAATGTTTTGCAGAATTAAAATTATTTGGAGTTGTAAATTATGAAAGGAACATAACTTGACTTAATATCTTCACCTCCACCCACCCTGAAATGTAGTCATAATTTTAGCACAGTAGCCTCTATATGCGCATCACAACGCTGCAATACAAGACCTTAGGACAAACGATTCAGTACACAGCAGGTGTGTTTGATCAAGTTAAGATCTCAATGTGAGAATAAATAAATGACAAAAACCCGCACGGGTAGGACTACGTCTTTATTTTCCGAGGTAATTGTTGCGCATACAACATGACATTAAATTAAGACATAGGCTACTTTCTCAAAAAACAGGGCGGTGTTGTAACATTTATAATATCATTAGGTGACATTGGCTGCAACCTGTCCTCCAGGACCTGCACACCTCCAGAGCCCTGAAGAGACCTGGACCTCAAGTCCCAGTATTGGAAATGTAGTGATCTGGCTACAAGAAAAGGGGGCAAATTATAAAAGCGATTAGTAATAGCATCGTTATTTTGCATATGCAAAACAGCATAAATTACAACAATAGGCTATTTATCAGTAAGTCTACATTATATCGAATTAAGTTTGAGCTAGAGATAATCGGGAGATTCTTGTGGAGACAAACTGACTTATATCCACCTTTGACTTGGATAACTATTGGCCTATACAACAAAGCACGCTCACAACAGTTATGGTAGGCTATCGCTTCGGAAACCTTACAGCACAGTTTGCACCTGGTGCAAGTAGATTTTATGCCAGGGAAGAGTACAGTATGGTGCACTGTGTTTATGCCAGGGAAGAGTACAGTATGGTGCACTGTGTTTATGCCAGGGAAGAGTACAGTATGGTGCACTGTGTTTCTGCCAGGGAAGAGTACAGTATGGTGCGCTGTGTTTCTGCCATTGCACTGGAGGGCTAACGTTACCAAAAGCAAATGCATTGAGAGCTAACGTTAGCATGCTAGGATAATTAACACAGCTAGCTGACATTCCAAACATTAGGCTAGCTAACGTCAACATGCTGGATGAAGACAAATAGCTAGCTGGATCAGACAGCTTTTTAAAAACTGTTGCCAATTACAGCTAACATTATGGTTCGTTTATCTAACATTAGCTAGGTTGGCTACTCAGACACGGAGATCATGGTGAAAACTTCCCAATATGTATGACAACCACAAATACAATTAGGCCTATAAAACGTACAAATTATATAAAATTAAGAGACTGCAACTATTCAATTATTCTCAAGATGAGAAAGGGTTCAGAGCTGCCTTACCATGTTGGATAGATGGTGAAACGGCGCAGACAGCAGGTGCGCGAGCCAGACAGGTTTCAGTTGGAGGCGGGTGCAGGGGAGTGGAGGCGGGATTTTCAAACTTTAGGGTGACGCCAAGAATGGGAAAAACGTCACGAATTCGGAGTATTTTTACCCCGAGTCAAATTGGACTGAAAATGTTACGCTTCCAGTTTCTCAAAAACGACAAAACGGATATATTTAATGTTTTTATTGTGTTTCTTCAATGTCCTATTGTGCAAATAGCACGTTCAAACTCAAAAAAAGTGAAAATCACCATGTTAATCCTTTAATAAATGCAATTGGATTGAATGGTTTAAATTGTTGGTTGTTTATTCATATGCAAATTCGCTATAACGAAATACGTCGGGATAATTTCTAAACAGTCGGGCACGTTTACTTAATCAGGCACATAGCCTACTGTAGGCCTACATTGATGGTCACGGACCTCCTGGATTTTTTTTTAGGTAGGCTACAGAACAGCGAGTACTCGTTCATTATGAATATAGAGTACTCGAGTATTACAATAACTGAAAATGCCCATCCCTAATAGCCACCCTCCTGAAGAAAGCACATAGCACATAGCCACATCCCTGAAGAAAGCACATAGCCACCCCCCTGAAGAAAGCACACAGCCACCCCCCTGAAGAAAGCACATAGCCACCCCCCTGAAGAGGGTTTTTCCTGTATAGAGAATTAGGAGGCGGCCGCCTCCGGCAAACTTTGTGCCGCCTCCAGCTCTCGATAAAAAAAACACTAAGACCTGCCAACCTGTACACATTTTGCGTAGTACTGTAGATACTTCCCCCCCCCCTTTGGTTTATGATGCCAATTTTTAATCTGTGCGACCTGGAAATACACTTTTTCCACAGACGATTCGCTAGTTACACAGTCTGATGCAGTGCTGTTCGCGGTAGAGGTGAGAACGAAAGTTTTCCTACCATGACTTGAATGCCCAAACAGCCATATCTTGACGTAGGAGAGTCGCAGAAACACGGGGGTTGGACTGGGCGAAAGCTCTCGATTTCACGAATGCATCTAGCACATTGAGCTCAAGTTATCAAGCTCCGGTTATCGAACCGACAATGCTTTCTCTATGGGAGTGTGGAGCCTCTTCTCCAGCCATTGACATAAAACCGCTGGTCTAGTAGCCTACACTAGTACACGTTTGACCTGACAACCTACAGTGTACATTATAGTCACAGTGATATGCCCTCACAAATGTTCTAGTCTGTTTGTTATTTAAAAATAAACAATGAAATTGGATAATGTAAGCTAATATAGTTAGGCAGACAAGCTAATAAAGCACAAATTAGTGCATATAAAATTCCCCAGAATGCAGGAAATGAAGCTTTTGATGCCCCAAATTTCCTGGGGGAGGACCGCCAAACCCCCACTTACAGTACCACCACGGCCTCATTCTGAGCCATGAAAAACCCTGATTAAACCCCTCTCCAACCCCACCCACCAACCACACACACACAATTACTCACCAGCACTGTGAACTTGCCGCTGAGCAACTCTGAACGCAAGGGTTCCTCCTGGGGCTGGAGTCTGACGATGCCCTCCTTTAGACGTGTCTCCTGGGTACAAGACAATGAGGGGGATAAGGTCCCTGATGTCTACATGTAGACTTTTCACCAGTCAACCCCTAATCACCTATGCCTACTCCAGAACAATCTCCTATTATCTACAATATTCAGAAAAGTGTCTGTCAATTGTCAACATAACTATACATGAATATAGTTATGAACATATATGAATCAGATTCAGTACAGATAAAAGATACATCTCAATTCTGGGAATTCTGGTACAAGTGCCTAGTTTAAATAGTTTATTTTTATTTATCTTTATGTCATGTTTGGTGGTGTTTTTAATTGTTGTATGTGATTTTTGGACCCGAGTCTGCTAAATAAAGTTGATGATGATGAAAAGGAAGAGAAGATTATTTAACTTCATAATAGATCATGTATGAAAATTGAAACAGCTGTGAATCAGAGAGGTGTCTGTATAATTAGCTGGTTGTTGGCTACCTTGCAAGTTAAAGGTATAATATGTAATATGTTATTAAAATAAACATTTTTTCAAAAATAATACATCCATAGGGCATTGTAAATAGGGCTGCAGAGTAAAAGAATTGCTTTTCCATAAAAAATTATATTTTGTCTGAAATTATTACATTATGAAATTTTGACGGCCCGACAATGACACTGATATCATACCAGCCAATAGTATTACAGCGTTGGTACTGCGCGCTGGGTTGCCAGGTACTATTCTAGCTTCACCACTGTGAGATTAGCAGTAGCCAGCAAACGTTATACTTCCATGAATTAGCAGCATAATAGATGTTGGTTAGTGTGTGTACGACTATAAAACGGCAGCTTTTCCGTCCCCTTCTGCTCACTCTTTTCAGCTAAACGTTTGGTAAAATGTCCGAGTTTCGTCGTCCTGCTTCTCCGCCTGAGCCCCGGCGAACCGTGCGATACAAATCTCAAAAGCTCAGTGACCGAAGAAGTAGCTAAAGCTGGATAAATATCAGGCCAGCCTTTGCTTGTTGGATGGAGTTTATGGAGTTTCATGGGATAAAGTCGCATGTTGACATGGCTACTTTTCTACTAGACCGGTAAGCTAGCTAACTAGCTATCGTTATCTTTCTTGGAATCTGCAAAGCCAGACCTAATGTTATCTCCACACTACAGCATCTAACGTAACTTATTACATGGCACTCTGAAATAGATTGTGATTATTGATAAGTGTAACGTTATGTTCCTCTCGGAGTGAAGATCTTATCACAGTATGACTGAAACAGTGCATTCTCTGGCATTTTGGCAACCAATACGTTGTGTTGTTGCAGTTCTTATCTTTAGACACTAGATGGGGGAAATAATCCACATATTACATATTATACCTCTAATTTAATAAAAAAGCTATTCCTAGACACAGTACTGAGTGCTCCAGTTTGTTGCATGTGGATGGAGGCATATGTGCACCAGCGTTACATTAGCCGGTAATTACCTGGCTTTTGGCTGGCAAAAATGGTCAACTATTGTTGTTTTTATTACTATTCATCCTGTATCTTTAGTCCATTGTACCTGTACTATGGATGTAATAATAAAGGAATCTTAATACACTAGTGAACAATGCACATGCATGCAGAAGAGCACACACACAATAGCACCCTTGCACGCACACACACACACACACACACACACACACACACACACACACACCACACCACAACACAACACAACACAACACAACCTTCTTACCCTGTAGTTGTGGAAGAGCTCGATGGCTCGGAGGACGTCAAATTTGCGTGCCATGAGGAACTTGACAGCCAAGTCCCAGGACAGTGGGGAGACGCCATGCTGAGTGGTCCACTTATTAATTTCCTCCAGAAACTGCTTGGTAGCCTAAAAACACAGTGATGTAGTCACACGATGTACTCCACAGTGCTAATAAAAGAAATGGAAGGAAGTGAAACTAAGGTTTAAATGATAAATTAACATGATATATTTATCTCACAACGTTTACCCACACAGCTTCATGCTGAAATTCATTCAGTCGCCAAACAACAACACCAGAAGTGATTGGCTGGCTGTGATAGCGTTCATGTATCTAAATTTGGCTATTTGTTTTTTTTCCCCCAAAATAATTGATACTCGGTAGGAGTCGGAAAGACATCATTCGGTATTTGGCACAGTTTTTTGATACCCAACCTTATTAGCTTGGTGTGAATATTAAGTCGCCACCCGATGGAGATGAATGGGAGAGGTCGGACACACTTTTTGCCAGCTTTCACTGTTGTTGTGTTCATCTGCTATACAGTACAATTCCGGTTTCCAGTGTAAACAGCGACTAGCGCTCAGAGAGGCCACCTTCTAGGCTGGAATGTTGTTTATTCCGGCGCATGTCCGGAATGAAGTGCTAATGAGAGGACTTTGGTCAGGGAGTCAGGAGCACTCGGGCCAACTGACTGACATGTTGGTGTGAATCGAGCTTATGAGGAAGAGGATGAATCTCCTCTTTTCCCTCTAGAGAGATTTGCTTTAGAGGAAGAGGATATCCACACACTGGATTATAGCTCTCTCGTATTGATAGTATTTGTATGATGGATTATTATGTCTGTATTTTATTGCATTAATTAATTAATGGTCATTAATTAAATGACCAATGCACCATAACCTATAATTAACTGACTGACAGTGATGTCAATATGATGTCATGGCTCCCTACCTATAGTCTATAATACCTTACTACCTGTCATTATTTTGCCTGATGAAGACCGTGCTCGGTTGAAATGTTGCTCATTGTTGAAGTACTGTCGGGAGTTATAATCGAGAGTGCAGATATCTTTTTCCTCTAAGATTCAAGATGTTTTTTGTATCCTGCCCCTGGCCTAAAGACAGGTTGGATATGCACACAGCCATTCTACTCTACAATTGCCTGAGACGTCCCATCCCAGTCACACAGACCTGAGAGACTGTGTTTTAACTATTCACTTCACTGTTCAGTTACGGTTGGATGTTCCATATGGGGATACTAACTGTACAGTTAGAGCAACTCAATCAATTTTAGCATTTGGCACAAGTCAATTCTACACAGGAAGTAATACATCACTTTCCCTCTCTCCCTGTGACGCTTCCTGGGAGCTGACAGCCCCCCCCCCCCCCCCGTCCCCTCCTCCTCAAAAGCATCGCTCCAGTCCAGTGGAAATGCTTTTAACAGCTGGTCCCCCAGAGCACCCCTCAACCCTCACCCCACTACACCGGACATAGGGGGTCTGGGGTGGATCTAATGAGCAAGGCACACTTTGCCTGGGCCCAAAGAGTAAGTTAAGTTGTCAAATAAGGCTGCTGTCACAATTGGGATGAGGATGGGAAGAGGATAATGGATTCGGGAGTGAAAAGAGCATCATTATCAACAAGCTGAAGGAAAATATACTGTATATAGGACACATCTTTGCTTAGCGTTCTCTGTGTCACTCTCAGAGTATTCAATAACATTATGGAAACGAGCTGTAGCACTAACGACTGGAAAATGTGGCAGTTAATCTTAAAACACCTGAGAATAATTCATGAAGAGTGGGGGATGATGTTAAGTCTATACAGGCCTACACACGCAAACGGATGCATTTTCATCATAAATTAGCTCTCAGACATTATTGCACAACGAGCCCGTTTCCTGTTTAGAGCTTCATGAGCTTGTCACATAATATGCAGTCGGCCATAGTTGTTCGAATAGTGCATGATAGCCTAACGTTAGTTATAAATCGATCATCCAGATTTCTACCCCATCGCCAATTCACGAACACATGTTATATCCGTCGATAGCACCTTCATCAAGCAACATTACCGTTAATGTGCTTTTCATATCAGTCCGTACATATAACGCAGTTTACTAGCTAGTCAATGTTTTTTTAACAGTTTTCACGGTATGCTAACTTACTGTATCGGCCTGTGCAAGTTAGGGTAACGCGAGGTCTATAATTTAAACGAGGTTTTCGTACATCCCTAGCTAACTAGTCCTATGGCTATAGATCATATTTATTTCGCTGTAAGGAGACACGTATGAAAGGCGTATATTGCAATCGCATAGCTTGAAAGTGAATAACACTAGTGCTAAGTGTTACATTATTTGGAAGGCCTTGTAACGTTAGTTAGCTAACGTTAGCTACGTGAGAGATAATTTCGCAACAGTTTGCTATGCTAGGTAACGTCAGCCATTTAACGTTATTCATACAGGGTAACGTTAGTCATAGACCCAAAGCTCTTTTTCGAAAACGCCCTGCAATTAGGCTAGTTAGCTAGACTCGCATTATTAAGTTAGCTACAATTTTGACATTGTAACGGGTGGAATGGCATGCCTAGGTTTCTAACAACGTTAACGTTACCTGTTCTTCCTCTGCCGATAAACTGGTTGCCATTCTTCCGTTCAGTTCTTTAGTTTAGGTCACCTTTATCATTCCACGGGTTTAGTTTTCTTCATGAAGCCAGTGTAGCTGGATAGTAGATGAAAAAACGGCGATTATTCCTCGTACAGTGGCTGCTGTATAGGATACTGGCGTTAGCCTAGGTTCCTGGCATAATTTAGCTGCTTGAGATCAAAAGATCCGGGCGAGATGTTACGGTTCAAATGTGTAACGTTATGTGTTTGCTGATTCAAGTGATATACACATAAATAGTTATCCTCGAAACAGCCGCCCAAATATTTAGGCTACATAAAAAAAGTCCTAGTTCTGTCAAATATGACGGGAGAACTGGGAAAAGAAACCTCAACGGGTCCGTGTACTAGAGGTGGGTGGTTCTGGTTCGCGAACAAAATTGTGAATCGGAGAAACGACCTCGTGAAGATTCGTTCATTTTCCTGCTCAGGGAGCAGCGCATGCGCAACACTCACAGCCAGGGGCTGATCCTGATCACACACTAGAGGAACCAGGCCAGGCCCAGCCTGGTTTATGTGCATGGCTGACTTGTTTCTGTTCAGGACTCTAGGGCGGAAGCTAGTCATGCCACTGAAATAGCTGTGAACTGAAATTACATGAAATAACGTCTGATAAATTAAGATAGGTCTCGTCGCCTGGACACATCAGTTCCAATGCTAATCCAGCACAATAAGAGCGGGATAGCCAGCTCATGAGCTCACAACAACTAGCAGCAACTTCCATAACATTAATGGTAGCGGTCAGTGGCTAAAGCAGTTACACTGATGATTCCTGTAACATTAGCTATTTTTCAGCAATTGGTTCAACTTCTGTTTCTGGACAAAGGTAAGGGATAAACACAGATAACACAAGGCTAGCGGACCTACAGCGGGTCCCGCTGGACAAGTTGGCGGACCTTCAGCGGAATATAACACAAGGCTAGCGGACCTACAGCAGGTCCCCGATGGACGAGCTGGCGGACCTCCGGACGAATTATTCCTGGCCATTTGCACATCGAATGGCAAGCGGACCTCCGGCGGATTATTAGTGTCAGGGACAGCGGTCCGCTAGTAATCCGAAATGCTACCGCTATTGCTCCACCACCATTCCACCGGTAGTTTTTTTGTCTATATCCTAGGCCCATTGGCCCTAGGCTTAGGGATTTCTATTGCTAAATTAACTTACTCTAAACATTCTTTGATAACCCTTCATTTCATAGTCCCCCAATTACTAAACATTTACCTGGTAAATCAAAGTATAGCCTAATATATAATGGGTAATTACTGACACCTACACTGTAGGTATAATTTCAAAACAGGACTATTTCAAATGTTCAATTACTACACATTAATTCAATAACTGACACAGCACCACCAGGTAACCACATTTTTACATAACTAATCCAATGACAAACACAAATGACAAATCACAATGTCGGAAAAGACAAAAGACACAACCCATGCATTATCAATTTTGTTAGACTCACTGACATGAAAAGTAGACACTACCATTGCTTAAAAATATTAAAACTGTATAAACTTGTGATGACAATCATGATGCTGAGCCCAGTTTCTTAAGTGAGAGGAGAGCATACTTGCGCTCGTTGCACGCAATCTTTCCTCAGTATTATGACAATATTAGCCTACTACTTTTTAAACCCTTAATAAGCATTATTTGAGCTTTCAATTCTCTTCACTTACATAAAAAGACAGTATGTGGTCTCTGAAATAATAAAGAAATATAATATATAACTAACAGAAATACTTACAGAAATAACTAAATAGCCCAACTCAAATACTCATTGAATTGCTGAAACTGAACAAGGAGCACTGTCTAACTAAGCCTGTTGCTTTTCTCCTGTGGCCGAAAACAGTAAATGCAGTCTATCACCGATAATAAACGTTTGCAGCCAACTAACAAGAACTGGACTAAATCATACTTGGACAACAGAACGCAATGAACATAAAAATCAAACAAAGTATGTAGTTCCTCTTAGTTACCAATTGCCTATAACCAGAGATTACATAATAGTATGAAGAAGCTATCAAAATCCCTACCAAAGCCATAGCTAGTGTTAGAATCTCACCATTAAGGAATTGAACCTGTACACTTTCATCACCTTGTTCAAATATAATTATCCCTCACAGTTATCCATCTCTATACTAATAAAAGACTTACAACTAAAGAGCTACAACACAGTGGCGGCTAGGCTAACGTTACGTTAGCTAACATTAAGGCTAGCTAGCTAACCTAGAGGTGTCAGCTAGCTAAGATAGCTGCCGTAACATGAAGTAGCGGTAACATTTGAGTTGCAAATGTTCCCTCAATGCACCAGACATTTTTTTAAACATGTATTATGTGATGTTTATATACAGCTTTACATTTTGAACCAGAATTTACCTGACCTGTCCGGGGCATCGTGTTGAGCTGGCCGACTAGGTTGTTCAAGTCTACCCTCCAGTGACGGTTGCAAGCGGAATTTTGACTGTATCCCAACCGAGTTCCACCATGGGAAAAGGGACATGGGAGGGCGTGGCACGCAAGCCGTTTGTGTAGTGAGAATAGTAGAGGGGAAATAACACAGCCTTGTGAGGAGCCGGTACTGGTGGACATCTGATCAGATGTGTTTAGCTTGTTAAAGGAGAATGCTCGTTTTTGACAACCTGGACCTCGTTTACGGCATATTATAAGACGTTTGACTCACCGAGATAACTTTGGTGTAATTCGGAGGCCTGTAGAAGAAATGTAAAATCCAGTGCGAGCCAAGTATATCCATGTAATGGCGGCGGACGGGGCACTGAGAATGCAGCTTCTAAAAAATCTATTTTCTGCCGCGAAACGGTTGTTTTCATCAATCTGTCTTTATGAATCGCTAGTTGTGCTTACATAGGGCGAGGGCTTGTTGTGGTTTTTCACATGCCTCTGTAATATGATCTTTAGAAACGTCTTTAGAAACGAAATAGCTTCCCCACTTGCTCCAACACGCATGCGCACAGCGCGCAGACTGGCTATTCTCCGTTACGTCTGTAGGCTACACTCACGGCTCACATTCTCTACACTACGATCGGCTTGTTGGTGCCTGGAATATTGTGTGCAATATGCCTGAATATTTATCAGATTTTGAGGATATAAAAGATGACTTAGAATATGATGGACGCTGATCGTAGCGTAGAGAATGTGAGCCGCGAGTGTAGCCTACAGACGGAAATAGCCAGTTTGCGCGCTGTGCGCATGCGTGCTGGAGCAAGTGGGGAAGCGATTTCGTTTCTAAAGACGTTTCTAAAGATCATATTACAGAGGCATGTGAAAAACCACAAGCCCTCGCTCTATGCAAGCACAACTAGCGATTCATAAAGACAGATTGATGAAAACAACCCTTTCGCGGCAGAAAATAGATTTTTTAGAAGCTGCATTCTCAGTGCCCAGTCTGCCGCCATTACATGGATATACTTCGTTCGCGCTGGATTTGAAATTTCTTCTACAGGCCTCCGAATTACACCAAAGTTATCTCGGTGAGTCAAACGTCTTATAATATGCCGTAAATAAGGTCCAGGTTGTCAAAAACGAGCATTCTCCTTTAAGACTAACATCTTTAACCCCAATGTTACTGTTGAGTAGAGAGCCTTCAAAATGTTAGCCATTAATTAGTTTAAATGTGTTCTCTGCATCACATTCACACACCCTCAAAAGAATAGCAACTTCAACTAACCTGACTGTTGACATGTAGTTCATTGGTTGCATTACAAAATCTAAGAATTCAGCATTTTATTAACAGCCTGAGAAATCACAAAACAAGCTCAAAGATTTAAAAAGTAAATTAAAACATTTGTAAACATCTGAAAATATTATCTTAAAACAACCAGAGGAATAAACTTTGCTTTTGCATTTACAACATCTGGCCGTGACTCAAGTCTAAAAGGCCATATCAACTATACCCTCTAAAAGACATTACCATAATCTATATGGCAACTCATTAAGCTTGGCAGAAAAGTGATTATTCCTGTCCTTCGTCCAACAACAGCTCACACAATGACATTACCTGAGGGTAACTATCATGAGCATCATCAGGAGGAAATGTACTATTCTGACACATTACTTGTTAGCATTTTGTCAGACGCATTGACGCCTGAGTGAATAAATTAATTTTTATCCAGTAGACATTTCCTTCATCTGTGTTGACGAAATACAGTAGTTGTATGTATTATAAAATAAAATGCTGTGTAAGGAGGCAAGTTAAGGGTAGGGGAGGACATAAAAGCTATGTGGTTGTAACCAAAGGGTCCTGAGTCCAATCCTAGCAAAGTGAAACCCTTTTTGTTGTGCTTTTGGTTAGAGTCAACCTACACGTACACTGTAACTCGAATGAATTAATCCTAACCATCACCACACAAGTGTAATTCCTAACCCTTATTTTGACAAAATAGCAATGTGTAATTTCGTCAAAATAAGAGCCAAATTGTAATTTCATCAAAATAGGTGACAAAAATGACAATTATAGAGAATTTCATGTATTGACTTCGGTGCCAATACATCTGAAGAAATGCTAACTTCAACAGGCCCCGGAATAGTAAATATTTCAATGATATGTTGGTTCACTAAAGTGATTACCACTTAATATTTTTAAGGTCATAAACAGAAAATGTAAGTGTTAGAGTAGCACTCATAGGTCTCTGCCAAAAGGGAGATCCAAACATCTCTGAGGTGTGGGTATAGTTGAATATAATGGTGAATGTATTTTGGATAATACTGTGGTTATAACATGCAAATATAACCAACAGAGTTCAAAGAGAGCAGTAAGCAGTAGGTTTACAACGTCACTGCCCCCCTCTCAGCTCTCCATGCTAGCTTCCCTCACTGGCCTCTGTGGTGAGGCTGCACCCCCCTCTCTCTTCTCCTGGTCGGGGGTGGAGAGGTGCTCAAGTTCATAGCGGCCGTTCGAGTCAGCTGGCCGGACTTCGCTAGAGGTTTTCTTGTGCTCACGGATCTGCTGCAGCTGGTGGCTGGCGTAGTCGGGCTTTATGGTGAGGGGCCCGTCGGGGACCTCCATCCTCAGGATGTCAGGCACCATGTAGGGCCGAAGCCAGCCCACCAGAGGGGTACTGCCGGGAGTGTAGTGGGTCTGGCGGTGGTAGAACAGAAGCCCGTCCACCTGAAAATACCCAGAGTAATGCTTGGTTAAAACTGGAAGGGGCAAGCAGTTGAATTGGGTATGATGTGATTTGGGATTTGAACAACAAGCAGCACATGAAATGTCCAATAATGAGGCTGAAAATGTAACTTAGCAAATAAATCAAATTCTTAGCCATTTATTCACTATTCGCCGCAATATTTAGACAGTTTTCAAATTCTATAGCTTTGGTCAAAATCTGTTAAGACAGCAAAGAGCACAACTGTGAGCTATAATGGTAAACTGCACTTACTTTGAAGCTGTACTCAGCTGCCAGGGCTTGTTGGATGGATACTGTTGAGCAGCCAGTGCTTTGAAGACTTACAAACCGAAACTGAAACACCAGTCCAATATTAAACAGACACTTAGTACTGGGACATTGTTTGGCTCTTGTTACATTTACAATACAATGCATTTGAGATCGGAAAAAAAAACATTATTTAAAATTCTTATTATAATCAATGGTTTATTTTATGATTGTGATCATTTAGTGATCACACCAGAAACAGACTAAATAAGTTGCCCGACACGATTATTGAAAACGTACAGGGTTGCGTTTGGCGATGTCCGATAGGCCGTCTGCCTCCTGGACCTTGGACTGCAGCCAGTAGAATCTGAACTCTGTCTGTTGATGGGAAAACAAAAACTGTAAACCAATGATGAGAATTTCATTGTACATGTTTTCCTTTTTCTTATTGGTACCTGACAAATAAACATCCTCGAAAATCTCACTTTGTAAAGGCAAATGAATTGGTCAACATGGCAAAAACTAATCTTTGGCCCAGACACTAGTGCTCATCATTCCACTGGGACTAAAGACTTGACTATGGCCCAGAGAGATACAATATTCCAGGTGAAAGATATTTGGACTTAATTTGAGCTTAAGCTGATGGAAATGTCTGTTTACGGCTCTTTAGAACCGCAGTTTGGAGACTATACAATAGAATATGATAATCATGGATTACCGCTTAAATGTGTATCACACAAACCAAGAGAAAAGGACAAGCAAAAATTATTTGTAATTTCAAGAGTGTTATATTTTTGTTTTTTCAAAGGGTCTTACCGGGCAGTCATACACAGGGTGACCCCTCCAGCACATGACATCAAGTATGTAGAAGGTTCTGTCCACCTCACTGTAAATACAGTCCAGGATTGTGTAATCTGCACACAAGACATAAAAATACCATTCATTTAAATAATTTAAAGGCCCAACTTTCAGAGTAAATCTCTCTCACACAACAAATTTTATTTAGGTTGACCAAAGATTTCACATTAAGACTTCCCTCTCAAGACTAGTCTCTCAATACTGTATTGCTCTTAGGCTACTGTGGGAGAATTTCTCACTGCAGATCAAACATCCTGGCCACCCAGCTGCATTGGCTATGACAGCGTAAGAGTCAGTCCATTCATCATTTCTCTTGCTTGTGGCCATTTTATTCCTAAAACATACCATTTATTTATTTAATCTTTCATTGACATTTTTCGTTATTGGCTTCTAGTTGGGTCTGGGCCTCGTAAGATGAAAATTAGGGATGCACCGATGCATCGACCAAACATCGGCATCGGCCGATGTTGGCCTTGATGACTGCCATCGGCCCATCTGCAAATAAAATGACATTCACCGATGGTAGTGGCCGATGTTATGTCGCAACAATTACGGCTTTTTTTGTTGCAAAACGTAGCCTACCCAGCTGCAGTGACAAGTGACATTTCAAGAGGAGGTACAACAGCCAAGGATTTTAACACATCAAATCTAACTGGCCATCTGAAAAGAAGGCATCATTTCTTAGTTTCCCTGGCACAAAAGAGAGAATAAAAATAAAATAAAATAAACATCGGCCGGATTGTTATTTTAAACATCAGCTTCGGCCCAGAATTTTGCAATCGGTGCATCCCTAGTGAAAATCTCAGTCAAGACCTCCCAAAGTTCAAGCGGATGTTTACAAACGTATGTACTGCGAGTGAAAATAGTTCTATGCTAAATGATAAATGAAACCTGATCGGAAGCATACTTTGTGGCGATTTTTTGTCAGAACATCAACGGACACCATTGACCACTCAGTGAGTTTCCTGTCTTTGAAAACAAGAGTTTATGGTGATTTTGAGGGATTTTGTTTATGCACCTATGGATCCATTGAGTGTTAGCGGCGACAGGATATATCTCGAGAGTGCACCGTTTGGATATGATCGTAAATAACCTTATAGGCTTATAAGGCTAAATTCCAAACCTGTTCTTTAATCCTTCCTTGTTCAAAAATCTGAAAGGTCTGGACATGTGAAAGCCAAATCGCATAAAGTCCACTAGGCCAAACAGCTTGGATTGCTATTATCATGTCTGGTCTTTTCATTTCACTGAGCACAAAGTGTGGAAACCAGAGAGGATAGAAATGGAATCAGTCCCACACGCTGTACCTTTTCCCATAGCTGAATTATGTCTGTTCCCTCCGGGCAAGAAGGAGGGGAAGCGGTTCACACAGTAGCCACTTTTAGTATACGCTGCAGTGGACCCCTTTAAATGACAGGGAGAGAAGACAACATGAATGCACTGACATTGCGATCCATACTGAACAATCAAAGGTGTGGTGGCTGTGTATTTTCACTTTTCAGGGGTGAGACACTACTGTTATTGTTGGTGTTAATTCTCCCTCCCGTGAGATGCTTTACCCTAGGAGCTTGTAACTAAATATACCCAGTTGACGGCGATTTAAAAAAGGCCTAGCACAGAATTTAAAGCTGCAATCATTGATTTTATACACAGTCAAAACTAGATTAGAACCACCCATTATATCAGATTGTTTCATTGAGCCATAGCGTCCTGATAGCGTCCTACTTCAATGACTCACCCCTACTGGCCGCCACGTCTGTTGTTATTCCAGCATTTCTGCCTGTGTTGTCAATAGCCCGCCCGTGCCTTTGCTCCGCCCCCATGCCTTTGCTCCGCCCCCATGCCTTTGCTCCGCCCCATGCCTTTGCATAAACAAGTCTCTTAGCAGTGAATAAAATCAATGATTGCAGCTTTATGCATTTAATCCAAATAATATCAACTGAAACAAGTTATTACATTATCAGATTTTATTACATAAATTACTAAAATTATTATTAGAAGTTATTACATTATCAGCAGTATTAGTTGCTACACCATAATTTGATATGTCTTCGTCTCACTAAACTCACCTTAATTTTTCTATTTATTTTTTCATCCATCTGTTTGTTTCGACCTATTTTTACTATTCCATATACATACAGGTACATTTCAATTCTTACTACAACTAGGCTATTCTTACTACTGCTATACTACAGTATTTAGGACTATTCAGTACCATATAAGCTATTAACAAAATACAGTATACTGGGTGCCTGTTTGTTTCATAATTAATTATAATTCTAAGATGATTTTATTGGCTTAAAAATAATGTCATGGTTGTTCACCCTAGTATATTATCAGCATGTTTCTAATGTAATATCCAGTAGATCCCTAAGGTCCTCTGGAACTGGTCTTACTAAGACACAGACCAAGAGGCATGAAGAGGCAGCTTTTCATTCAAACATTTTCATGTAAAGCAAATTAAACAGCATAATTGTATGAACATAAATAATGAATTTGATTACCTTGGAGGCAACAATGAGAGAGCGCTTCCCCACCGGACAGACCACCATGAGCCAATCAGCTTCCAGATCCACAGGGACGTCAACAAGCCATTCAGACAGCATGAGCTGGTATGAAGAAAGAGAATGTTTGGTTAAAGAAAGGTGGCTAGTGTTTGGTACACACATCCAAACCACTCAGCCAGGTGCAGGGTAGGAAATTAAAATAATAATTTATACAAGAACTATATACAGAATCTCCCAAATACTGATCAATGCACAATGTTATTGGTATTTGTAATGTCAATATCAACGGTGTGATATAACCTGATGTTGCTCCTGTGCTCCATAAGCAAGACCACACGGACATTTAATGATGCATACAACACAGTCCTACAGTACATGTTATCACACCACCGATGTTGATATCTCGACCAGTGTGAGGATGACTATATGACTTACATTTGTGGGTAAAAACACACTAGAACATTTGTAATTGTAACACAAACCACATATAAAATATGTAAAATGTGGTTTGTGTTAAAAGCTCCAGTACATCCAGAATAGTGCTGCCAGAATCCTGAAGAGTGAGCAGAAATATACCCATATCTCTCCTATTCTGCCATCTTTGCACTGGCTCCCTGTCTCCTACAGGATTGAATTCAAAACCCTTTTCCTGACTTTCAATTACACCCATGGTAAAGCACCTCCCTACCTTAAAGAAGTCCTCACTCCACTAAACCCCTCCAGAAACCTTCAATCTGGAAACAGACTGAATAATATTATGCCTGGTGTATTGTATTATATAAGAAATATAAAGATATGCCTATAAAAAACACATCCAAGGACACATCCAAAGGACAGGTTCAGTACTTAGCGTTATAAGCCATGTTATAAGGTTATTTACAATCATGTCCACAATGGCCAATATCAAAATTTCGACCAACTTTGCAATTTTGAGATATGACATGTCACCACTAACGTACACAATGGATCTCTAGGTGCATATAGAAAATTGCTCAAAAAGACACCATAAACTCTCACTTTCAAAGACAGGAAACTCACAGAAAGGTCACTGGTGTCCTTTCATGTTCTGACAAAAATTGCCGCAAAGTACAGTATGATTTGTATCGAGCTTTATTTATCATTTAGGATAGATATAATTTCACTCTAATCTACATCTAAAATCTCCAGCTTTGTTGTCAATAGAAGTCAATGGATTTAACATGATATGGTACGGTACAATATTATACAGAGAACCATGGCATCCCTAGTTGGCATAGTGCTTCACTAACCTGGTTGGCATAGTGCTTTGGCAACTTCTTCCTCTGTTCAACCTCCATTCCATCGCCCTCCTCCACATCCTTCTCCACCTGCAGCTCTTCCTCGCTGTCGCTGTCTCTCCCAGTCCAGTCCCCGTCAGCCAAGCGGCGGGCATGGTTGACGTAGTTCAACCTTTTCCTACAGACAAGACATGTAACAGACTTGTGTGCTGTGTGGTTCTTCTGTTTTTCAAATTCAATAACAAAATGACAGCTAAATAATTTGGGATCAGAGACAGCAACATAGCTCAAAGGCAGCACACTACGCTGTCTGGATTTGATTGGCCGACTAACGTTTTCTGCAGCTCCAGGAAGCGGCGCCGTCGCTCACTCTGCTCTAGGACACTGTACTTGCTCTTGTACAGGGCCAGTCGTGGGTGGGGGGCACTGGTGCTGTTGGGCTCCACGGAGACTGCAAAGCTGGCAGAGAGGGCTTGCGTGAGGTCGTCCATGATGAGCCTATAGAAACCAGTTCAAATGTGACAAGTGAAGTTAATATGGTCAGGAGTAGTCAACTGTGATCCTGAAATTTCACATTGTGTGCTGGCTATATTTTTCACCCAGTACTGACGTGCCTGATTAAACTGAAGTCATGGGCCTGCTAGCCTAGTCAGTTAAGAATAGCATGTCAATGTTTTCTCTAGGCAAGGCAAGTTTATTTGTATAAATGGTAAAAGGACTGCACTTATATAGCGCTTTTCCACTCAAAGCGCTTTACAATGGCCTCTCATTCATCCATTCACACACCAATGGCGGCAGCAGCCATGCAAGGTGATAACCTGCTCATTGGGAGCAATTTGGGGTTAGGTGTCATGCTCAAGGACACTTCGACATGTGGAGTCGGAGATGGGATTCGAACCACTGACCCTTCGATCACTGAACGACCCACTCTACCAAATGAGCTACAGCCACCCCGATATAGCACATTTCAGCAACAAGGCAATTCAAAGTGCTTTACATGACACATTAAAAGCATCAAGACAAAGTGCAACACATAAAAGGCCAAATAAAACGAAACGCAAAAAAGGACACTTTTCTTTATCACATACTGAAACCTTCTCTCTCTCCACTCACTTACGTACAGTACAATGTCCATCTGTATAGTTGCTCGCTGGCTTTTCACCAGTGCCTCAAACATCCTTTCTGAGCAAGGGACCACATCAGCTGTCAGTGGCCTACTGTTGTGTCACTAGGCACACCTTGCAACAAAAATCCAACTTCTCCAGTATATGCTATAGCCATAATAGCATATAGGCTACATGATGCAACTGAACGGTGGTTTTCCTAACTATTCTCTCCCAGGAGAGTAGTTAGGCCTAACTTCTTATTTGGATTAATCACAATTTCCAGAGGATTGTGCTGTGCTACACATGGACATGGGGGCAGGAATTTCAAGCCAATATGAAAGGTGAACACAGTGGAAGAAGCAGAAACTGAAATGATCAGGGGATGGACACAAAGTCACTAGGCTATGCAAATCTCTAGCGTTCCATCCCAAATCTTAATCGAGAGGCTGTCCAGCACTCAAGCAAGATTTGAGTCTGGGTTACCGAGACTAGTTTTGATGTGAGTTTATAACAACACATTCAGTAAACTCACATCAAAACTAGTTGGATGAACGAATTCATAGAATACAGACACGGTACGGCCTAATACACCACCACTATGATTATGTGCATCAGTGCATAAAAGATATCAGAAACGGTTTGAATCCCTATCATGCCGTGCCAATTGGTCAGGTATATCTTGGGGAATGCCCATCAAACGTTTTCTCTTATGTATTTTAATGCTTGGAAAACAACATTAGCCCCATGTACAAAAAAGAAAAGGGCCAACGTTTTATTCCAGCCAACGTTAGAGTGGCTCCCCCTGGACCTGTCAGACTAGCCTATTCAATAACACATCGTGGCTAGCTATGCTAACTAGATACAGTTACAACGTTCCTGGAAACAGAATGATGTTAGCAGGCTAGCTAGCTAGCCAGGCTAGCTAGTTTAACAAGTGCTGACAGTCCTACCACCACTATGCAGCTAGAATAATGCATTACTCTACTAAAGCTAAACTCAACTTTCATTTGGTATTCTGCCGTTGTTAAATAAATATACAAAATATAGTAAATGTTTGTTTGATTAGTCGTTACACTACCTTGGGAGAGAGAACGTCAACGAGGAAGTTTATATCACGCGGTAATGAACGACGGCTTCTGCTTCTTCTTCGTCTGTTGATTTTAATGGCGATTGACAACTTTAATGGTACGTCACCGCCACCCTCTGGACTGGTCAGACTCCGGCAAATAATGGGATCCATCATTATTGTTCATCACTGACAAAATCAAAGAATTGGAGTAATGTATTGTAGACTATTGATTCATTAGCTTTTACCGCCATTATCACCGTCATCATCTTTGAAAATAGGATAACCATGGAATGCGGCGGGCAGGCAAATGTAGACTACAGATTCCTCCAGTTGCAATAGCCTACATTTCACATGCTGGGGGCGCTGTGTGGTCTATTTTTCTTAAAACGCAAAGAATGGATAAAGGGAGAAAGGACCTCACGAAAAAAGAACTTTCCTTGATTGTCCATGTCTAACGTCATGGAAATAGTTAGCCTACTTTCTTGCGGAACGCAAATTATATATATATGTGATTGAGTGACATATAGTAGCGTTTTTTGTCGAACAAGCTATCCTCTTTATCTGTTTTCCCCCAAGGTATGATGAAGATGCGCAAGAACCCGTTTAACACGTAAAATGGAACAAGTTTCTGAAGGAATGTAGACGACATGCACAAGGATTACACCCCTCCCTCAACGTTTGTTATTGGGAACACCTTGTCTGAGAATACAATTTAGAAAATATATTGATAATGCCTGTGGGATGTACAGCAAGTCTATTTTGGAATATTACGACGCACTGGTAGCTCGATTCCTAAGGATTACAACGGTCGTAGCCTAGGATTGCCTCTTGATGAAAACCGATGTGATGTTGTGTTATGCTAAGAGGTAGGCTAAAAGTTGCAGCACAGTCCAAGAAGATCATCCGAAGTAAAAAAAAAAATTTGAATATTGGAGGAAGAGAAAGGTTTATCCAGGATGTAACATTATCAATAACAGTATTCTGTAACTGATAGAGCGACATTGTCGGCACAGCAGCCTCTAAGATAACATTCTGGGAAATCTGTCTTGATTTCGAGTTTTACCGAAAGTAGCCCACACATATTTAGACGATTGAAAATGCATCCAGATTATTGTCAGACAAAGGCAATAGGCTACTAATTACGAAATGAAACGTGTTATGTTACGGGAGTGTTGGTAGTCCAGAGAAATGTGTGTTATTCACATCGGCATTGTGTAATTTGACCCCTCTTTTGTCATTTGAGCTGCTCTACATCATTAATTTTACATAACTTATAATGCACCTTGAATCAGATGAGTGTTAGCTTAGGCCTATGTGACTTGAGTTGAAATGTTATAGGCTATTAAGATAAATCCAGAGTATGTGGTCTGCACAAAATGTGTTAAAACGTTGTGCTCAATAGTAGCAGCATCACAATGGTTTGAAGCAGTGTGTAATTATCAGCTATTTGATCAGATGCTTTTTGACATCATTAAAGAGTTAAAATGTCAGTGAAAGCCAAGGCAATCTACACTTTTCAAAGTGAGAACAAAGAAGAGATCAGCATCCAAGAGAATGAGGAACTTGTTATCTTTGAAGAGAAATCTGTGGATGGATGGTACCAAGGGGAGAACAGTCGCGGGGAGAAAGGTCTCTTCCCTGCCTCCTATGTGGAAATAGTTCGCCCTCGCTCGAACTCAAATCTGACAGACTGCTCCATAAGTCCAGCAGGTTCTCTGGGCAATGACTCCTCCTACTTCCCCTCGGCTCCCAACACTCCCTTTCACATGCAACAGAGTTACTATGACGACGACGATGATGACTGGGACGACTGGGACGACAGCTCCACCGTGGTGGAGGATGATGATCCTAGGAGGGTCAGGGGTGCAAATGGACACGCCTATCAGAACCCACACTCCAACAACCCCAATGTCCACTACCGCACCAAACCTTACATGGAGAGGCAGGACAGCATTTCCAGCTCACGGAAGGGTAGTATGGTGGGCAGGAACTTGAATCGATTTTCCAGCTTTGTCCGCTCAGGGGTTGAAGCGTTTGTATTGGGCGATGTGCCCATGATGGCTAAGATAGCAGAGTCCTACACAATTGAAATGGGCCCCAAAGGGCCTCAGTGGATGGAGAGCCCTCAGCCTTTCTCCTGTTCCGTTGAGGACCCTACCAAACAGACAAAGTTCAAAGGCATCAAGACCTACATATCTTACCGGGTCACCCCCAGCCACACCGGGCGACCCGTATACCGTCGGTACAAGCACTTTGATTGGCTATACAACCGCCTGCTGCACAAGTTCACTGTCATCTCTGTGCCGCACCTGCCGGAGAAGCAGGCCACTGGGCGCTTCGAGGAGGACTTCATCGAAAAGCGCAAGAGGCGATTGGTGCTCTGGATGGACCACATGACCAGCCACCCGGTGCTCTCCCAGTACGAGGGCTTCGAGCACTTCCTCATGTGTGCCGACGACAAACAGTGGAAGCTGGGCAAGCGGCGGGCGGAGAAGGACGAGATGGTGGGCGCCCACTTCATGTTGACCTTTCAGATTCCCAACGAGCACCAGGACCTGCAGGACGTGGAGGAGCGAGTGGACTCCTTCAAGTCTTTTGCCAAGAAAATGGACGACAGCGTCATGCAGCTGACGCACGTGGCCTCGGAGCTGGTTAGGAAACATCTAGGGGGTTTCAGGAAGGAGTTCCAGCGTCTGGGGAACGCTTTCCAGTCCATTAGTCAGGCCTTCATGCTGGACCCTCCTCACAGCTCTGAGGCCCTCAACAACGCCATCTCGCACACAGGCCGCACTTATGAGAACATCGGGGAAATGTTTGCGGAACAACCTAAATATGACCTGTTCCACATGCTGGACAAACTCTCACTCTACCAAGGCCTGCTCGCTAACTTCCCAGACATTATTCATCTACAAAAAGGTAATATGCCCCTATTTTTGGTTATTAAGTCCACAGGGCAGGGTTCCAGAGTGCGTCCCTTTCTCTATCCACCAACTGCACGTTTTAATTGGTTGCACCAGTGCAGGTTGTCTAGTTGGTCAGATTCTTTGGTCAGATTTTCTTCCCTTTTTTTCCTCCCCCTGCAAAAACCTTAACTTGGTCAAACAGTAATGTTGTGTGCACTGCATTGTCTTTCCTGCGATAACTATCATTTATCTATTATGACTGCCATGCATTTATTTTGCCCTGTGCTTATTTAGTTGGCTACCTGTTCACCCACCAACAAAGGAGATCCGAGCGCAACAGAATTTCTAACACCTGCTGGCTAAGTTTAGGCTCCCATACTGTATGCTAGTGAGAATTCTCTCACCAGAGGCTTAAAGTGTTATCTCGCTGCACATGCACCTTCAGAACTGTGTGTAATGGCAGTATAAACATACACGTCCACGATAGGCCTCTGCGATTAAGCATTTGGTTTGGTTGACTGCACAATACATTGCTGTGCTAGTATTTAAAATTAGTTCTGTCTCCTGTCTGACTGTCTCAAGTCTCTAAAATGGCTCATTCCTCAAAAATGCATTTTCATGTATAGGTAGTAGTATATAGGGAAAATGGTACAACATGCAACAATGCATGCTGTTGTAATGTGTTGAATATTTGCCTTTCAGACAAGACAGTATATACAGTAGTCCTTGAAAATGGTAATGGAGCGCATGAAAACCTTTTTCTTTTTATATTGTAATATATTATGAAACAGAAGTATGTGTAAAGTATATCCTTTTTGTATGATACTATAAAAAAGACATCAAATTTCTCAGATATTACGATACAGGCCAGTGGTTCAAGTGTTCCGCCCAGTAACTTTAAAAAGCCAGTGTCCCACGTGGCCAGTGTCAAATTGACCTTATTGTCAAGCCCTGTATGGCAAACCAATGCTCTGAGTGTTCTAGCTGTGTGTATGAAGTAATTGTCTCTCCAAGTATTGTGCAAAGTCTATTGTGCCAAAGTATTGGTGCTACCAAATCATGTGCTGGTGCACTAGCTGAAAAGGTTAGCGTCACCAGTGCCAGCAGGCCTTTCAGACTGTTATAGATTAATTAGACTAATTATTAAAATGTACGACACTCAAGATCTCTATGCCTTTTCAACACCATTAGTTTTCTTTGATGTTAAAAGCATCACTTTGCATCTGCTGCTTCGTCTTCGTCTTCATCTACACCAGAGTGTAGAGGGACAGGATTGAACAAGTTCCATCACAGCAGCAGAGAAACACTGTCAAGGACAATTATCTCAATGATGAAGTCTAGTGCCTCCTGTCCTACAGTGCATTATACACGTGACTCAGAAATGCATAATGTTTTCTAGTGCTACTGATGTCATATACAAAATCAAACCCCATCTGTAGCAAGCATCTGGTAGGTCAATCCTGCAGCAAGGATTTTATGGAAGTTGCAAGCACTGTAAGTCAAGTCACAGGAATGTAATGGTCTGGCACACAAGGCAGCTACATCTGCTTAGTCAGGGCTTTGCTTTCTGGTCCTAGAGCATGGAACTTAGAAGTTGGGTAATGTGAAGTAAAGACATGACGTGATTGTTGATTATAATTTACAATTTGATCATTTAGCAGACACTTTTTTATCCAAAGCAATGCTTATTACTCTTCACTTTTGTATCTTTTTTTTTACCATCTTCATTTATCTCTCTCCCTGAAGATAGCTGTCTCAGAAGGATCTGTCAGGACGCTCAGTCTGTATGGCTTCAATTACAAAGTACTAAATAGTTTGGTTCATAGAAAGATCACAGCATTGAAGTCCTTTGAGCTTTAGCCAGAACTAATCCCAGAGTTAGACCTTGACATAAAAGCTTGAATATATTGAAAAATGTGTTGACCGCTGGTGCTTTGTCTCATAATGTTGATAGACTGAAGTGCTTGAGATAGACATGACCTCAGATGCTCTGAGTTCCCAGTACTGCAAGTCCGGAATCGATCTATCTAACTATCTATCTATCTATCTATCTATCTATCTATCTATCTATCTATCTATCTATCTATCTATCTATCTATCTATCTGTCTATCTGTCTATCTGTCTATCTGTCTGTCTGTCTGTCTGTCTCAGATATTAATTTTATAATCAGATGTTAGTGAATGCGTTAGTGAACCAAACAGTTATAACATGCATCTCTCATTGCAACACCAGTCTGATTCAGTCTCTTTTCATGGATTACTTGAGTTCAAGTTCAAGGAGGGACAGTGCACCATTAAGGACACAACATAGTCAGTCAGTTCTTACACTAACATGAATGTCATCACTCAGGTCTACATGTGATGCAATTACGATTTTGCAAATCAGACCAAATATCACCCTTATGGGTTGGCTCAAGAAACTATGGAAAATGACAACTGGTTTGTGATAGAACTCTAGCTTAAAACACGAGTGAGTACTGAGGGAGGTGCATCTCCCAGATGGCATACAGATCTCGCATAAATGGTCTTTAAGCTGAAGAAATGTGACTTTTTTGTGCTATTGTTGGAGCACCTTTGGTGCATTTAGATTGTAGGTGCGGACAGTTACTCAATGGGAGGGGAAAGTCATATCAAAGTAGTTTAATAAAATAAAAACTATTTTGTGTTGCACTCTTAAGTATGCTTCGGACACAAAAATATTATGCAACATTCTGTATTTTCCTGGATAGCTGTTCATTGCCTCGGGGGACTTCTTTTAATACAACAAGATCAGTTTCACTTTGTGCACTTTTGACCTCCTTTTGGTAAAAAAAAAGAAAATTGGTGTTAGTCTTTGTTTGTTCTACCAACCACTTACCTTAACCAACCACTTGCCATAAAAGGTCACAACAAGCCAATTTAAAAGTATCACTTTACCCCTCTATTATTCCATTATTTTTTGGGATAATTGTTCATTAGTAGACACGCAGGAAAGCCAACGGAGCTGCATGCCAAACATACCTCATGATTGCACACCTGAATTAATCTAAATAAAACAACTGTTCACTTGTGTTCCAACTCAGCCGTCTTCATCCTCAGGCTAATTTCCCTCTGGTCTACCAATAAACAAGGAACAACAGGACATGCAAAATTACAGAACGAAGCCTCCTGCACATTCTAGCTTGGAGTATTAAGCCTAGTTGGCCCATCATTATCACAGCCAGATAGGGGCCATGTAGACGCTGTTGCAGTCAGCATTCTCTTTCCCTCTCCCACGCTATGTTCTCCAGGCTAAAACAAAAGGTTACAGTGACTTTTGCTGCTTGAAGGCAAGTTCAAATCAATCCTTAGCAGATGTGCACTGATTCCCTGATGATTTAACTAGGTCTGTCCACATTATCTCTCTGCAATGTTCCAGCAACTAACATTGATATGTTACCAGCTCTGCTTGGATTGGTCGGTTGACTATTCAATGGTAGAACTGAATGGACAAGGAGAAAACAAAATTTGTGCATAATCGTATTTCTGTTTTGTGTGTGTGTGTGTACTGTATGTTATTGTGCGGTTGAAATATATATCTTGTGTGTCTGTGCTCGTATGTATGCTATGGGCATGTGCCTCTGAGTGACCCTTGTTACACTAGGACCGTGTGTGTGTGTGTGCGTATCTCACCAGTTCACTGTTGTGCTTGGTGCGGATCCAAAGCAATCCAACCCCCCCTTCTCCTACAGACACACACCCACACCTCACCCCTTACAGCTCCACTATCGCTCATCTGGTCTATGGCTACATTTGTCCCCCCCAGTTGAAGGCTGCCTCTTTCATTGTCTCAGGCAACAAGCTTGACTAGTACGACTAGTGTCAGCTTTGAAGCCTTCAAACAGTTAGACCACAATGACGTCAACCTGACCTTTTGTCTTTTTTGGACTCTGTTAGTTTTTGTGATCGCTCTTTACTTCCACAGATGCTTGAGTCACCATCCAGGTGTTACTTTACTTTTACTTTTGCAGTTCGACAAAATGTAGTTGAGCAGGAGACCGCTGGCTCAAGACGAGTGGAAACATGTAGGCAGCGGTGCATACTGTAGGCCTGCGCAATGCAAGAATTACATAAGTTACATCCAAAACTAATGATAATACCCTCAACAATATAATAAGAGTATGTTCATCTGCCATTAATCTACCAATAGAATAAAATAGAATGTCTTTATTGTCATTGTGCCAAGGTACAACGACAATGTGACTTTGTATTGTGTAATTTACCTGACAAATCCAAGTGGTATGTCATTGTATTGCTAGGTTTTCGGACTTGTTTATCCGAAAAACACTGTTAATACCAATATGGAAACTAGTTTGTTCCATATGGAGTATAAGTGGAAAAGGTTACGAGCCCTATAGAACAAGTACAAGCACGCACACACACACACACACACACACACACACACACTCTACAGTTACATAAAAGCACACAGAGAGAGAGAGAGAGACTGACAGTAAATATAAATAAAAACAAACTGCAAGACTCACTTCCCCTCTCAGACTATAGTGAGATCAAACAGAGGGCAGACTGCAGTAGACAGCCCCAAGCCCCCTGAAGATAGTTCCCACCAGTTAACTCAAAGAACTATGGGAATGAATTATGGGTGCAACAGAGACTAGCCGGCAGTCCTGTATTCCTGCTCACTCTGCCAGCGAGTTTGTGGTCACCGTTAATCTCCTTCCCTCCCTCCCTCCCTGCTCTGTCTCTTTTGATGTCCTTGTTGATTTTTCTCAGATCATTAACCAGAAAATGTGCATTATCTAAAGGTTAAGTTGAGCTCTGTTAACACCAAATATATTTCAACAGTGACACATTCTTTTATGTTTTGGTTTAGAACAAAGTACATAGGAACCTTTTGTACAAAACATTGGACTCAGATCAGGTGATACACTTGGCCAGTCAATGTTTTTGCCTTTTTAGCATCTGCATGATGTTTTGTCCAATCAGCTTTGGGTCATTAGGTCGTGTCTAAGCAGACTAGAGATGCTGTACACAGAAATGATCCAGCCGTCGCTGCTGCTGCTGTCACTGTTAACCTCATCAATGAGGACATGTGTCATGAGACAATTCCCGTTATGCGTTCCCTTAACCATAACACTATATCAACCATGTTTCACTGATCTAAAGCTGGAAACGCACCAAGCTGACGGTGCTTCTGACAAAAGCTGTCCTGAATCAGAAACACGCACCCTCTCCCCCCACAAAAAAGGTGCCAGAGGAAGGTTGAATACACCAATCTGACAGTTGTCTCCTCATCCGCACTTTTGGTTCCGGGCATGCATAACTATAAACAGCATTCCAGCCCAGACCATGGCCTCACTGAGCGCAGGTAGTCATTTAGATCAGAAACCGGAATTGTGCTCTATTGTAGGTGAACAAACGGCGAAGGCCAGTGCATGACAAGAAGAGACAAGTCGGGTGTATACACTGCAAGAATAAACAAGAAGAAATCAGTCACGTTATTATTTTATCAAAAGAAACAAAGAAAGGTTTTCAAATCACTGCATTCAGAAACATGCTACTGGACGGTGTGAGGCAACATGCCTTACACATGACAACATACCAAAACTCTGGGAGTTAATTCTAACTGTGACCCCACCCCCTGCCAGTCAAGACACACCACACACACGTTTGAGAACAGTAGACATGGCAAAAATGGCAGTGCGTAAGATGTAGCGTCTGTGAAGAAGCTACTGTTGCAGGCAATGTGTTTATGATCAGGAATAAAAAAATAAATTGTGGTTTTGCTATTCATAATGTTTAGATTTAGAAAATGAATGGGAGCCTACCGGGCCCTGAAAGTTAACATAAGACTATATGTATTGACAAAGTGGAGGCTTGGACAAACAGTCTGTCATAATGTATAGGCTTATAGTGGAAGAATGTAAAAAATCACACTCAGGTGGTGAAGTAAGCGGTGCAAATTTCATATGGTTATGGCTAGCCGCTTGTTGAATTTCCATTTTCGATTTGATATTTTGAGTTTCAAAAGGAGTTTCAAAAGATCTTTCAATGAGGGTGCTCTGCAGACACACACCTCTTCTAACCAATCACAAGTTTGGGTAGGTGGAGCTCAAAGTAATCTCTTACACAGGCGAGTTGCCTCTCAAATTTCATAATGTTTTATATAGTATATCTCATGGCAAATGGCTGCGAAAGTGGAAATTACACCCAGTATGTACAACTCCCTCCCATTCTTCTTGAAGCTAGTCGGTGGATATTCAACAGACATGAGCAAATGGACTTTGCAGCATATGGAATTTGTAGGATGTGGCGTAGAGATCTGGAAATTCTGATTCACTCCCCCAGCCGTCCCAACCTCGACCCCCACACATTTGGGCCCTCCTTTTTCTTTCGCCTGCGTTCTATCTGGTGATGTGCATTGTCCCTTCATGTGGAAAACACAATACAGTCATCTAGGTCAGCTACAGACTGCACTGAACACCGCTGCCGCTTTAACAACAGTGGAGTGCCCAGACTGCAGCTTAACACAACATGGAAACAATGCAAATGTATCATTAGAGCAAGTGAACATTCTCTCATTAGACCTGCATTAGGCCTATAGTGTATAACAACAGTAGACAGGGCTATAAATAGGTCACATTCTGCCATTGTAAAAAACATGGTAGGTGTTTCATCATAATTAGAGTTAGTGGCTTAAGATAAAGCCATAGTATGATATTAATTACTTTAAAAGCACACATCAGATACTGTGGTCTGTCTGCTGTTATATAACTGGCAGCTCTGGATGTGATCTGATGGTGTTCTATCAGATAAATTCAAATTAAGGGAAGCACATTCCTGCAAGAACAGGAATGAAGCACAAAGCATGAACATTCAAGTTGAGGCATACTCCCATATGAAACGCAGTCTGGTCACATGCCATGGTGCTGCCGTATTCCACGTTTGACTGACGGTGTGACTACAACTTGCTTTCCTTTTCTCATTTCTCATTTCTTTATTTAAAATAGGGATATTTTACAGTTTTATTTTTATATATACAGTGCATATTAATGGACAAAAACACAAGTGTGATCGTAAATACGCCAGATTATAATAAACTGCTAATTTCCATCTGTAGTCCCTCGGCAGGTTGATGTTAACACAAAACAAAGAACAGGCAAAACAAACACAGCAACAAGCTTAACTCATTACCACAGACAACACAATACATAACTCACTACCACAGACAACACATACAGTAAGGTACAATACAAGGACAATAGACATACTTCATACCCACGTGGACAATAGACATAACTCATTACCACAGAAAAGTGAGAGTGAATAAAAAGTGTCTAGGAGTGGGTGCAAGTTTGGTTTGTCCTTAGCCACATCTTCAGGTGTGTTTTAAAAGTGGGAAGGCTCGAACATTCCCTGACTAAGATTGGTAAACTGTTCCACAGTACGCTACCTTTAAAAGACAGGACGTTTTGCCCAAATGTAGTTCGCCTGTGTGGTATTTCACAGTCTCCTCTACTGGTGGCCCTAGTGGTCCTCGTGGTGCTGTCCTCTGTTTAATAAATTCCTCTAGAGGAGGAGGTGCCAGCCCATGTAGTGCCTTGTACATGAGACCAGCAGATTTTATTTTATTTTAAATTTAATCATCAATCAATCATTAGTTTAGAGTGAGGTATACATTCATAGCAGTACGATGATCATGTGATGTGGCCAAGTCAAGTAGAACTCATCTGTTCCCCAGAGGGGCAGTTGGTTTCACAGAAGTATTAAAATATATATTTTTTAATTAAAAACAACAAAAAACACTTTACCAAGCGTGTTTGGGTGGACGAGCTAGTTTTACCGTTTTGCTATTGGAATTTAGCACTGAAATGGCTTAGGGTAAGGGGTGTTTGTATCTGTTAGTTTTGAATAGTTGGTATGTGAAGCGGGAACCCAAAGACGAGGTCTGAAACTCTGGTGCAGGGGGTGGGTGCTGTCAGACAGGTTGGATTAAGTCAGACAGACGTTTCGGTTGAGTACCTGTGATGTGTGTCCTCTGGAAATTGTAGAATGTAAGCTAACTAGTTGAAAAGAGAAGCATGCAGCCTCTAATAGGATCTTATCTTTCTCTTATTGTATATTTTCAAAATCTATCAAGCACTCCTTTACTTAACTAAAACTAATACAGAGGAGGGGCGCTCCGAGACTGAACATTTTGCTTGTTTTTGCACTTACCAGGAGTATTAGAATGATGGTAATGTTTCTGACTGTAACCCAACCACTTCTGAGCACCTGCACTAGCTCTGGTTAACATTAGCTGCTATGCAAGTGGAAAGTATAGTTTAACATCCAAAACCCCACTAAATTCACATTTTTGTTACCTTAGGACATGGCTTTGGTAGGCTATCTGGACATTGTAGCAATGGTTGGGCTCCAAAGGGGCCTGGAGATAGTTATATGCAGTGTGCAAAAGGCCACCACTATTCCTGGTTACACAGCAAAATTTATCAGCAGTAAATTTACTGTAGATATTATTTAAATGAGTCGCAACGCTTTCAGATTAGATGCAGAATAAACTTCTCAAGCAGATTCCGTGCTGTGCACACAGAGGGTTGTTTGCCAGACAATGTCTAAATGTTATGATAATGTTGGTCTAACATTTGCGAATTGCGACAAATTGGAATGTCAAAATAGCAGGAAATGTTTCCACTATCTGATTCTGGCTGATTGGAGAGTTGAACAGGCGTGTAAGGCCAAACAAAGTGGTGCAAAATCAAAATGAGGAACGGCCCACACATTGTTAAAAATGAGGAGGCATCCAAGATACAAAAATAGGGGTTTTAATTCAGGGTGACACGTTTAGGTGGTTCAGACAGTCATCAACAGCCCTGGTACCAGCTGCATACTGTTGGCTATAAATGGGCAATCAGCCACTGGCAGTAGCCAATAGGAGAGAGGCTGGCACAAAAACAATCAGGACAATTAGTCCATTAGCCCCATTAGAAAATGCATGCAGATATACATGTATATTGTATATACAAACACAGAACCCAAAACAAAATAGTCTACACTCAATTGCGGAGAAACCTACTAAGTATTTGAAAATAGTAAATTATGGGATTTGTTTTGGGTTCTGTGTTTGTATATACATATGTATATTTATCTGCATACTTTTTCTAATGCGGCTAAGTCTGATTAGTCTGAAATTTTACATTTTTATATGTGTATGGTGCATGACTCCCTCTTCCAGCCAATCCAAGAGGGAGGAGAAATTGGCATTTAAAAAACTAATTTGGATACAATTTTCCAGTGCTTATAACTGAAACTAACTGAGCATGGGTAGCCTACTACCATGTTGTACATGGTCATGGCATTTGCAGTTATCTAAAAGAAGAATAAGGAAATGGAAGGAAATAAGGACATTTGACCAAAAGTGACAATACTGTTGTTGCTCTTTTCTTATTGGTTGATGCCAACAAAAGCTAAGGGGGAGGGGCTTAGTTGAAGGGTGACATAGCATCAATCAACCTCTGTGATAGCAGTTCCAGAGTGACGTTATGTTACATAACAACAAACCCAAAGGGTTCGCTCAAACACAAAGGGAAGAAACAAAAGGTAACTTTGAAGGCACTAGCAAGTCAACAACTGGTTTAACTGGAAAATGTTTTTATAAAGAACTGGAAAATGTTTTATAAAAGAGACCCACCATGGATGCTCACTAGATGTGATTTTTTGGGGGGTTATTTTCACTTATTTTTTCACAAAGGAGTTTTACGGTTGAGATGTTAATTACCATTCACACTCTTGTAGAAATCTTATATGGCTTCCTGGTAGTGCAGCCAAAGCACTCTGGGATTGAGACCATGCACTTCCGATTGGTGATTTAGTACCCCGTGTGTGCGTTAATAGAGGAAACATGGTCTGTAACCATAACCAACCACTCGCTGATTTCCTTCCTCAGGTGCGTTTGCCAAGGTGAAGGAGAGCCAGCGGATGAGTGACGAAGGGAAGATGGGCCAGGACGAGGCGGACGGCGTTCGCAAACGCTGCCGGACGGTGGGGTTCGCCCTGCAGGCCGAGATGAACCACTTTCACCAGCGCCGGGAGGTGGATTTTAAAGAGATGATGCAGGCCTACCTCAAGGAGCAGATAGCCTTTTACCAACGTGTGGGTCAACAGCTGGAGCGCACTCTGCACATGTATGACAGCCTGTAGAACCAGAGCCCAGGGCAAGCCCCGGTCCTTCTGATTCACAATGGCTGTCCCTTCCAAGTAGGCTCCAGGGGTTCAAAAAAAAGTTACTTACTTGGCTGGATTCTAAGTCTGTACTTACTGTCTTAGTCTCAATTCCACATACATGATAATACCCCCCCCCCTCCTTCCTTTTTGGACTGCTATGCCTCCTCCCCTTGTAGCTACTGTATTGCCTACGCCAAGGCAAGGAATATTGTAGCTAAAAAACTGGTGCCAAAACGAAACTGCGGGGGAGTGAAATCAAAAGGGAGACATCATGTTGGAGAAATATCATTTTTCGAGACACAAAGCAGTCGTCTTAGGTCACTTAGCAGATAAGAGAGTCATACATGTAGCAGTAGCTGGCTAATGTTGTTGGTAATGTGTCTAATGTATGTCTAACGGCTATGTGACTGGTTGGATGGCTAGAAGCGAACACTCACATTAATCACAGACTAGCTCACTAGCAACTCTGCTGACTCTTTTTGCTCTTAGGCATAGATGTCTCCCAAAATGCAGACGTGCTGCTCACAATCTCTAGTGCACAACCATACTCCTAATAGGGAATAAGCCATTTTCTGATGTTGGTCAGAGCAGACAAGATTGGGGTGGTTAGTTACAGCAAACACTAAAGTCAGATAGTTTTAGCATTGGTTACTTGTTTTGGGCAGTGGCTCCCCTGCCGTTTTTGTTTTGTTTTTTGTTTTGAGAGGATATTGCGGTAGAATCATAGTAAAACGTAACCTTGCAACCTGCAAGGTTTAAGCACCCATTTGATTCCAGGCTCCTATGCACTCCACAGGCTTCCAATAACACATCTAAGAGAAATTCAGACTCAGGTCAGTTGACAGTCGGTGCCCAGCAAGTGAGAACTGTCACTTTGTTATTTGGAGCAAAGGTTAATTAGCACATGAGCAGTGCAACATCCTCGTCTACATCAATGTAGATTTCCCTGAAGCCATGGTACGTACTGTTGAGTTGTTGTACATACCATGCTGATTAAAAGTTCAGCTCGTTTTAACTTGACCGAATCGTGAAATGCCAGAAGGCCCCAACATCTATGCTTGTAAACCAGGCTAGCATTGCGTAGTGTACTCCCGGCTTTTCATGAGTTGGTTAAGGATTCATTGTTTCTTATGCACTTGCAACATAATTTTAATGAAACCTTGGACTGCATTGACCGTTTAACAACAGTGCTGCGGTACTTATGAAATTAGCACCACACCCCTGTAGAAGATATCGCAGCCCTGCAGAAGACATCAGTTACATAACATTAGTTTATGGATTATATGTGTTTCATTGTTACAGCGTATTGTTTCAGAAATTGTAATACCATCAGGTTGTTTGTTCCATGTTTAATGTTTGTAAATTGTAAAATAATCACTCATGATGACACTGTATAGGATTTTTTCTTCTTCATTTATTTCTTAATTTGTTGGGGACAAAGTACAATTTCTGAAAAAAAAAAGTTACATCTTTTGTTACTAAACAGACTTAAGGGTTCAGGTCAAATCCCTATACAGGCCACAACTTCTGCACAGTATTTGCAAGTACAATAATTAGTAGGGCTGTCAAACGATTAAATCTCTGTCAAATGTAGCCTTAATTAAAGGTGTTTTGATTTTCTAAAAGAGACAGAGAGCTGCATTATCAATAATAAAAAACTAATGAAAGCAACTCGTTAACATCTTAACCTTGACAACCCTAATAGTTAGATAACTATTTCTTCATGCGATATTAACATAGAAGTGCCTTGAGGAGCTGAGGCATTTTAGCGCGATTTTCAAAACAAACCACAAGTCATCACCTGGCTCTGTTTTCTGTTGGAAGAGAAACAGAGTCACAGGATTGGTTGTGCTCCATATGAGTTTGCACATTGTGTGTGTGTGTGTGTGTGTGTGTGTGAGAGAGAGAGAGAGAGAGAGAGTGAGAGAGAGGGAGAGAGGGAGAGAGAGAGAGAGAGAGAGAGAGAGAGAGAGAGAATACAGTATTGACTGGATTTCAGATGCTGTTAGTCCCTGTTTGGTGCAAACTAAACTGTTGTGCAGTAGTCTTAAAGTTACTGACTGAGTGAACAATGATTTTTGGTTGTTGACTAATATCTTGCCTGTTGAGAAATTCTGTTTTTAAACATGGCATTGTTTTTATCCACGCCATGGTTTAATGATCAAATAATAGTTTCTCCAGACATATTCATTGCTCATTTCTTTTAGCAAAAGCAAACATTTCATAGGAATTTTTGGTTGGTTTCATCTATCGTTAGGATTACATGACATGATTACATGAAGTTAAAGACAGAGACATTGAAATGAGTTAGTGTATCGCATAAACCTGTTAAAATAATATTTCTTGAAATAGTCACCTAAACCAGTTTTTGGATATTAATATGTTAATATGTTTTCCTCAAATGCTGTTAATTATAAATGTTCCAATTTTGGTGTTATGCAAAGTTTTCATAGAGCAAGCTACTGAAAATTCAGCCTAAATCTAAAGATGTTCTGATCCTAAACTGTGCACTATGTCTCAGAATTCATTGATTTGATGGTGAATAAAAGGTACCCCGTTTTCATTTGTTTTAGCACATTGTTTTTGGATGGTAGCCTCTTCTTTTCAGTTATACTTAAAGCCATACTGTTAAAAATCTGCAGTACCCCCAATTTCTTAGTAAACCACAAAATGACCAGGTGGTGAGTGACTCAGCAATGAGAAGGGGTTCCAGTCCACATTCCTGGCCATGTGGGGATTGAAACCCAGGTGTTGGACAACCCTTTTGAAATATAAACATTTAATGTCTTTTTTTGCTGTCTCTTTTTGCATATATTTCAGTTGCTCTGAGACCAAAGTTAGCCTATATCACTATTTCCACTGGACTTTTAAATTGAAGGCGCCTGATTGTTTAGTTAGCTGACCTCAGTTGGTGGTGGTTAAGAAAATGGTATGCTTTGTCAGTCATTTCCTAATTCATTTATTTTGAGGAAATTGTGAGGTGAACAGTTTGAAAGAACAGCATTCTAGCAATGGACTGATGGAGACGAGGAGAATGATTTTGTGGAAGGACTCAAAATGCAAGAACTTCGTCTTTTCATGACAACCACTGGCAGCCTGAAGGTCATTAAATGTCACCCTATCCCCTAAATGTTGACATTCAATGCCTTCAATTTGTCTTTTTTCACAAAGAAGTCAATATGGAAATAAGGCTCTATCTTGAATTTTCCTCTTGAGGAATGGTGTTACAGTGGGAGGCTGAAAGTGAATAAAAATGATAATGGTTCAGTGTTTTGTTTATCTTTGTGTTGTGAGGTGCATTGCATAACATGGATAGCTCAAAGTCAAATTCTTCCAAAACCATCAACTAATGATTCAAATGATCCATATCCTCACCATTGAGCTTGCTATTTCAACTATCCAGATAGCTACTCGTCTATCTAAAGTGTTTTATAATCCACCATATCGTTCTGGAGATATTCATGCTGACATTTGTTTTCATTGTTAGTAATGCTATGTAAGTTAATGGGGCTATCCTCTTTGAAAATCAGTACAAGAACATAAAAAATCTATACAGTATGTACATTTATATACATGTACGAGGGCTTTTGACATGAAATAATTTACGTTACTAAATACCTATGCAATTACAATGTTGTTACTACATGCATTATGTCGTTACATAGTAATTAGTATAAAATGTAAGGTAGTGTTAGCAATACTTTATTTCTGGAACTATTCCCAAATTGTATAATTCCAATGACTAATGCATTACTTTACCGGAATGGCTGGCCTTATGGATGCATTTTGCTGAAGTAGAACAGCTGTTTTGCTGATCATGAACATGGTCCCTAATGTTAAACAGATGTCTCGGAAGCAACCTTCTTTAGTTGAGATGGAGTGCTGGAGTTTTTTTTTTTTTTACAGGTAGTTGTATGATTAAGTACTATTATCGTAATTCTTCACCTTTATGAAATTTGAATTGTAACTTTCCGTTGATAATGTATGGCTCTTATTTCTCTCTTTGCATAGACGATGCAATGACAGAAGACAAGTGTCTGCATGTTAACATTCCAATGGGTTCATACTGCATGTTAACATTCCAATGGGTTCAAATGCATTCCCTTATTTTAATGCATTTCTCAGTAGGGTTTGCCCGCAATACAATATAATTTTATTTTGCAAAGCTAGTTTGTCTCTGCCTCTCTCAAAGGGAAAGGGCCCAGGCTGAGTTCCACAGTTTGTAAAGCACAGACAGACAGACAGACAGAGTGCATCCAGGAAGTATTCATATCCCTTCACTTTTTCCATATTTTATTTTTACAGTCTTATTTTCACATTTTGTTTTTACAGCCTTATTCCAAAATGTGTTTTTCTCAAAACCCTACACACAATACCCCATAATGACACTGAAAAAAGTTTTAAAAATTAAACACTTAAAATATCACACATGCAAATTAATTCACACCATTTACTCAATACTCTGTTGAAGCACCTTTGGCAGCAAGTCTTCTTGAGTATGATGCTATAAGCTTGGCACACCTATTTTGGGGCAGTTTCTCCCATTCTTCTTTGCAAAGCCTCTCAAGCTCCATCAGGTTGGATGGGGACCTTCGGTGCACAGCCATTTTCAGAGATGTTAAATCGGGTTCAAGTCTGGACTCTGGCTGGGCCACTCAAGGACATTCACAGACTGGTCCCGAAGCCACTCCTTCGTTATCTTGGCTGTGTGCTTCAGGTCATCGTCCTGTTGGAAGGTGAACATTCGCCCCGGTTTGTGGTCCAGAGCGGTCTGGAGCAGGTTTTCATCAAGGATCACTTTGTACATTGCTGCATTCATCTTTCCCTTGATCCAGACTAGTCTTCCAGTTCCTGCCGCTGAAAAACATCCCCATAGCATGATGGTGCCAGTGCCACCACCATGCTTCACTGTAGGGATGGTATTGGCCATGATGAGTGTTGCCTGGTTTCCTCCATGCATGGTATTCAGTCCAAAGAGTTCAATCTTGGTTTCATCAGACCAGAGAATTTTTTTTCTCATGGTCTGAAAGTCCTTAAGGTGCCTTTTGGCAAACTCCAAGCGGTCTGTCATATGCCCCATGGTCGTCGGAACCATTATATTTTACCCACTTTTACCATTGTTTTCTGCACTTATCTACTCAAATTCAGAACATACATTTTATGTACTGAAATATTGAGTGACTCAGTGTGTGAGGACACTTTATTTATTTTATATTTTTTTGCCAGCATGTACCTTTCTTTTTGTCACTATTTCACTTGGACCCCCCCCCCCCCCCCCCCCCCGTAGTAGCCTACACTTGGTTTGTTCCACCTGCAATACTGCGCGGGCGTTTTCATCTGAGTCTCTAGACAACTTACACCCGAGCAGAGCAGAGAGTCGACCAACTGAGAAAAGGTAGATTCAACAATACAGCTACATCATAGCTAGTTTTGCCATAAACCGGTTAAATTAGCCTTAAACGCATTGTAGGCCATCACTGGGGCTTTTACCCTGCCATTTACTGCAGCATTATGCATTGATGGAGCGTACCTTCATAGCTAACTGTTGGCTAGCTAACTGTTAGCTAGCCCTTTTCAGTCCTGTAGTCGCATGCTCGCTCATGCGAGACTACAGTCCTTTCACCCTCCATTCACTTCGCCGTCAAAATAAATCGGTGTGGGCCTATTTAGGAGAGGCGCTCATATTTACAAGTGTCAGATAAACATGAAACTTCACTTACCTAAGCAAAAGGTCTATTTAAACAAATGCTGGGTTTTGAAGCCTCAGCGCTACCATTAAATAACAGCATCAGGGGGGAAGTGAACTACACTCCCAGCGGCGTCCAGCCAGTCCAGTGTTATATGGTCGTTGACTAGTTGCTATGGACGCTGTGATTTTGGGTTGCTATGCGCGTGAGTGTGTGTGCCGCTCGGCTGTAAATGAGCTGTTTTACGTTAAGTCAGTTGGAAATAAATACGCCCGTGTTTGTGGCTAAAAAGGACAACCAGTTCTTCCATTCTCGCTACAATATTTAGCCGCGTTTTGTCCGAGTGAATTTATTTTTCCGAGGTAGTCTTCTTCTGTGGTGGTGGCGGTCTCTTTAAAGCTTTAAATAGAAATGTGAAATTATGTGAAATGTGGAAACACTAATATGGAAATGTTATTATGTCATTAGGCAGCAGAGCAGACAACAAGTGACACACCGCCAGTTCAGGAACAGACAGGGAGAGACAGAGTCACAGGCCGTGTCCGAATTGCATACTACTTGCTATATAGTAGGCGAGATGCAGCATGCTGCATCAAAACTGTGCATACTGTATTTCGCCTACTATATAGTAGGTACTATATAGTAGGCGAAATCGGCGAAAAAATGGGCGTAAATGTAGCATAGTCCAGAGCATACTGTTCCGGAAGTCGAGACGTGAGACGTCACTGGGCTGTGAGAAAAATAAAAAAAGATGGCGAACGAAGAGATCTCCGGGACCGCAGCGGGAGTTTTCAAATGTAAGTATTGACTTAATTTGTCGATGGAAAAATTATTTTTTCGGACAGATATCTTAGTTATAACGACACAGAGCTACAAATGCAGTTTTGTGTATATAGGTGGGGTAGAAATGACATTTCGAAAAAGAACGTCATGATAGCTAGCTGCTTGCATTGATCTCTGTGGTGGACGTTACGTTAGCTAGCTAGCCCAGCTAACGTTAATAGGCTGCTAACGTTACAGGTGTTCAGACGGCTCTTGCTCAAAACGTATTAATGTCATAGCTTAAATGTTATTATAGCTAGAATCAAGACAAACAGAGTAACATTTCCATGTAATATGACCATGATTGCTTAAGAAATGTATAAGAAATGTCGAAATTGTGATGAGTTGTTAAATGGCTAACCTAAGCCACCGAGCCTAACGTTACTTGACGTTGTTTAAACAATTGTCTGTTCATTCCGTGATTTAAACGAGTTCAACTGTTCATATATCATTATGTTCATATATTAGTATTCATTGTCCCATAATACTTCTGGATGTATTACAGGGACTGACGACCACACCAGGGACCTGATCTCCTGGAGGACGGCCCATTCTTCCCTGTTCACAGGGAAGAGAAACGCTGCTCTGAAAGGCTACGAGTAAGTTAACTAATGTATGCATTGTTGCTCAGAAGCGATCCAGTGATGTAGCCTTTCTGTTTACTTTGGATATTGATTTATGTAGGACCTACATCGTAGAAGCTGGGCTGCAGGGGAAGATCCAGGGGCCCATGCTCAAGAGGAAGTGGGAGAACCTTGTAGCCAAGTACAAGGTGATTTTGATCTACAGGCTACATGGTCAGGCTACATGATGGCAAAGATATTAATAGGGATTCACAGGTTGCATGACACTAGAAATCGTTATCTAACCTCCCTTCATAGGAACTAAAGAGCCCCAGAACTGGGGTTAGCACAGAGGGAGGGGAGGCCACAGCCGCTTCGTGGAAGTGGTACGGGGCCTTGGACGAGGCGATGGGGGCCACCCATGCGGTTACACCGGTGGTCCTCATCTCCTCGTCCGCCCCGTGCCCTCCACCGGCTGTCGCTTCCCCTTCCGTGGTGCTGACCCAACCGACTGAAAGCCAGGTGACGGCAGAGTGCAGCGGTGAGGCGAGGCCAGGGAGAGGACAGAAGAGGAGGAGAGAGAGTGAGCTGGAGCATTTGCTGGAGATGCTGGAGAGGGAGAAGAAAGAGGAAGAAAATAAGGATAGGGAGAGAGCAAGACTGGACAGACAGAGGCAAGAGGAGAAGGAGGCTGGACATAGAGAGGAGTGGAGGGCAGAGAAGGAGAGGATGGAAAAGGAGAGGGCAGAATGGATGAGAGAGAAGGCAGAATGGGGGAGAGAAAGGGTGCAGATGAAGGCAGAATGGGCGAGAGAGAAAGAAGGTATGAAGGCAGAATGGGCGAGAGAGAAAGAAGGTATGAAGGCTGAGTGGAGGGAGGAAAGAGGATTGTTCAAGGAGAGGGAGGAGCGGTTAATGTTGCTCCTGGAAGCCGCTGTGAAAAAGTAGTTTATTTTTTATTAAATGTTTTTTTTCTTAAATTGGTCTGTGTCTCATTCCTTGTAATGTATTCCCAGTCAAAGGAGAACAAATGTCACTATACCTAAAACCAGTCATTAGAGTAAAATAACATTCCTAATGGACATTGTAGTTTGCAATTAGGCATAAAAGACGGAACACACATGTTGGTTCACAATGCTTCATTGGAATTATTCAGAGACGGTTATGAAAGCATCACTGTTTAATGTGTCTGACTAACGACTACTTGATAAGGGAGTTACATGTCCAAAGTGCTCTGCGTGTTGTGTTAAGACCTTCCAAGTTACTGTACATGACCTGTAGACATATCAAGACAATGTGTCTGATGTGTAGATATTACACTTTGTTGAAATGTTAATACATCAAGAAGTAACCTTTACATGTATAATGGAAGAAACACAACCATAAACATTTCTTGGATATTTTTATTACACAATGGTCTTCAAATATACTTTTGACTTGTTTATATTTGGTCAGATCATTAGCTTTCCTTGCAAAAGGTACTGACAGGAGAACGCTGATCTGTTGTCTCCCCCCAAAATACTTAAACTGATTACTATGTACAGTGTTACACATACATTTAAATACAAATACATTTAAACAAATGCCTCAAGGCTGCCTATAACCAACTGATCGGTGTTTAAAGCCTCAAGGCTGTCTATAAGGAACAAGGCAAAGCACACTCATGAACTGATAGACTGACTACTTATGGCAGGATGGGGGTAGTCGTGCTCACCAAGAGCTGCGATCCAGGCAGCTTGTGCTGGTGCTGATGCTGCCGCTGCGAGACACTTTCTGAGGCCATCTCCAGGGTTGGGATGATCTGCAGCAGCAGGACCATGGCCACCATCAAGGTCTTCAACCTTTAAATGGTTAAATGCAATTAGGCCTACTGTAAGTCGTTTAGCAGACACACAAAAGTGTCTGCTAAATAAATGACTAAGGTAATGCTGGACAACAGTGTCTGCTAAATGACTGATGTAATGTTACCTCCAAAGACTAGCACCTGTCTGTGAATGACAAGACCATTGTAAAGGGTGAGTACTGAGAAAAGCTCTAAATGCAATGAATTATTATTATTGTTATTATTAGCACCTCCATGGTCTTGCCCCATCCTCCTGACCATCACCAAGGTTCCTCTGTCGATTTTGACAATCTGAAGTCCCTCCTTGTGTCCAGCCGTCAAAATAGGTCCTCAGCAGGGACGTGGAGGTTGACTTGGTGAGGACCTCTGTCTTCCATGTGAGCCTATAGGGGGAATATTATTAGGGCAAACTTTAACTCATTTGTGCGTATGGCATATACTTGTCTTTACAATATGATAATAGATAGATGTCATTATCTGTAGAGCTAAAATGTAACATTACAAAGCAGGCGTGTAGTGATGAGTAAACCCAGGTAAACTCAGTTTACCCACCTCTTTAAAATGAGTTGAGTTTTATTGTTTTGCTTACCTGCCCCTCAGAATCTATTTAATATAACATCCCTGGTACAAATGTAACAGTATAGCCCCAAGCCAGCACATGCGGGGCTATCAACTAACCTAGCTAACTAGCGTAGCTAGCAAGCTAACGTTCAATATTTACCTCAACTACAAGCATGTCGAGAAGATCTCATGACGGCTCTTCTCCTTGCAGCGTTAACACGACTTCTCCTGGCGGCAGCAGCAGCCGCACATCCCATGCCAGGAAAAGGCTACATTTTTGTGGATAATACCCAAAATGATCACAGAAAACACTGGATAATTGTACCACAGCTTCGCGGGAGTAAACAGTATCGTATCCCGTCACTTCCGCTGGATGGCTCGAGTAGCATGCTGTATTTTCTCGCATACTACACGCGTTTTGTGGAACAGTAGGTACTATATAGTATGCAGTATGCGTACTATATAGTGCCTACTATATAGCATGTAGCAGGTAGTATGCATTTCGGACACGGCCACAGGTAAATTAGACTTTTGTTGGCAACATTATGAGCTTGCCAGCTCTCTTTCTCTCTAGGGCTCTGGATACCCCTAGGCGTAGCCAATGTGTAAGTACTATAGGGAGTACTTTAGAGCAAGGGAACAATGAAGCAAATTAAGAATAAATCATCAATAACTGGACCATATGACATTAGGGCTGGGTATCGATTCGAATTTCAAGAATCGATTCGATTCCGATTCACAAGGTTCAGAATCGATTATCACGATTCAATTCGATTCGATTCGATTCAATATCCTAAAACCTGTTTTTTTTTTTTTAGCTGTAACCTTAATTACATGACTGCCAAGTTATGCAACACATCAATACTACGACTGGGTATCGATACTGATTTCCAAAAATGAATGAATGAATGAATCATTGAATGAATTAATGAACTATTCATTCCTTCATTTATTCATTCATTCATTAAATAAATTTTGGGATTCATGAATCGATTCTGAATCATTTGATTCAGAATCGATTAATCAATTTTTTAAACCCAGCCATATATGACATGTTATGACCATAGTGTTAAATAAATCTTAGTGGGAGGCACTAATTGTGACTGTTTCATCCCTTTTTATACATGATTCTGTTATATTCTTTAAAATAGAGGTTATAATGAAAATGGTACCATATACTGTGGCTATGGCTTCTCTTGCAGTTTTCTAAGCAAAATGTTGTTGCTGGGTAAAGGGTTACTTGGATTCCGAAATCAGGTTAAGGAGGTACTGACAGAGTCCAAGAAAGTTGGGGACCCAGTGTATTAAGACTAGGGATGAGACAGTATGGATTTTTGCATTACGGTACAGTATCTAGTTACACTTTACGGTTTACGGTATTTCACGGTATACGACATTTCACCTCCCCAACACACACAAAAAACAAGTATTTACTATATATTCTATATTAATAGCAAGCTTGTATTAAATTCCAAAATTAACTGTTGCAAGTAACTTGAAATGTGAAGTTTCAGCAGCGCATTATTGTGTAATACCGTAAACGTAATACCGTAAACACAGGGAATGTCATGGTTCTAATACCGTGGACATTTTATACCGCGGTTCACGGTTTTACGGTATACCGTCTCATCCCTAATTAAGAACCTGGTATTGCTGCTGTGATTGTGTAGTGGCAAATGCAAGACCATTTTCAAAGAGATTGCACAGTCTGAAACAGGGAGTTACAAAACCCTAAAGCCCCTCTGCCCGACGCAATGGCTTGTGAGGATGGTGGCCGTGCAGGCTGTCATAGACCACTATGAAAAGGTTTTACTTAGCCTTGAGGAAATTGCTGCATCTGGATCCTCGGACACATGTATGACAGCAAGGGGACTTCTGGAGCGTTTTCAGAAGGGTCAGCCTTTGCTCGCTCTTCTTCTTGCATCTGAGGCCCTCACAGAACCGAGTGCCTCAACCGCTCCCTTCAAAGCAAGCCTGAAAGTGTCACAGGGATGCTTGCAGCAGTTGAGTGTGTAAAGAAAACACTTAGTGCTAAGAGGTCTGATGAAAGCTTCCATCAGGTTTATGCAACAGCCTGTGACAAGATAGGTGAGATGCACATCGAGACAATCCAGATGCCGCATGTCCAAAGACCTCCTCAGCGATACGCAGGGAATGCAGTATTAAAACCAGCATCTGCTGAAGAGCACTATAGAGTTGAATACTTCAAAGTATTAGATGCCGTTGATGTACAGTTGACCCAGCGCTTTTATCAGAGCAGCTTTGAGACTCTAAACAAGCTAGAAAAGATGCTAGTTGATGGAAAGGTGGAAGAAGATGTTGTTAGTCTGTATCCAGAATTGAACCGCCATTCACTTGAAGTACAACTAAGCATGTTTCAGCTTCAGTTTCCATCCAGCACCATCTCTGATGCAGTAAACCAACTCAGAGCTATGCTGCCTGAGGTCCGTGCTCTCTCCACTCAGGTCGAGTGTTTAGTCAGACTTCTTGTTGTTGTTCCATGCTCCTCAGCTGAAGCGGAGCGTAGTTTTAGTGCTTTAAGAAGGCTGAAGACATGGCTCCGCACCACCATGACTCAACGTCATATGAACAGTACTGCCATCTGCCACATCCACCAGGAGAAGCTTGATGAAGTTAACATAAAATATATTTGCCAGCTCTTTATTTCTTCAAAGGATATTAGAAGGAATGTCTTTGGGGCATTTGAGAAGGGGAGTCTGACCCCAGGTCCAGACTAGAGGATGAGAGGATCAGAGAGGCAAGAGGAGAAGAGAGTAAAGATGGGGTAAGGAGAATAGAGAAGAGAAGTGGAGAGAAGGAGAGAAGAGGATGGAAGAAAGGAGAGGAAAGCAGAGGAGAGAAACCTTTTTTCAGAGAGAGTTCTGAAACCTTTTTTGAGACTGCAAAAAACTAAGTAAGATAGTGTTGAAACTGATTTAGATTATTTAGTCCAAACAAAGTCTTATCTTCTTTTTTTATTTATTTCACTTTCATTTGTGGTTAGCAATACTAGGATATAGGATGAAAGCTTACTGAACAAAGACAGCGGTTGAAGAACAGAAACATGTAAGGGAAATGTTATTTAGTATGTTAAAGTCCCAGTTAACCAAAATCAGAGATTTGCTTGAAAACACATTCTATGTGTTAGTGATGCATTGCTGATAACATGTAAAAATGGGATGAACCATGTGTAGTACTGAATTGTGAAGTTAGACCAGTTTTGTGTTTTTGACCAGTTTTGATTTCTGGATTTTCTGGGCGGGCTTAAAACGGTACCGGATGACGTAGAGCGGTGTTCTTAGCATATCCCCGCCCTAACACTATATAAAGCTAGAATGGATTTGAATCTTCGGTTCTCCTGCTCAATCTTGAGTCCTAGAATTAGCTAGTTTTAACCAACAGTCTAGAATTAGCTAGTTTTTCTTAGTTAGCAATGCCTATGCATAAAACTAAACGAATATGCATCCTTCCTGGATGCCAGCAGGAATAGGATGATAAGGTCTCCTTCTTTCACTCCCGAGTAAAGCTGAATTGAGAAGCAAATGGTTAGCATTTTTGAAGAGCCATGGTGTTACAGAGTCTGTCACCGCTAGCGCCCGCCTCTGCAGCAAACATTTCACTCCCGAAAGCTTCTGCAATTATAATATGAGGCTTTTGGGTTTCACGGACTCACGACTGGTCCTGGTGAATTCGGCGGAGCCAACCATCTCTCTCCCCGGCCTCCATTCTCCTCCTGTCGCATCAACCTTTGGTGCCGACACCGCTGCCTTGTGTGCTTATAGCTAATTAACGTTATAACGTTAGCTAGGTAACGTAAGCAATAGGGAAATACACTGCTATGTTAATCTACAAAATGTGTCTTGACATTTATGTGGTAATGTCAGCTATGATCAATTATATTATATCTTAGGAGGAATTATAGCTAACATTAGCTATGTAGCTGGCAGATGGGAGTGTATAACCTTAGTCTAGCTAACATAGCTAGCAGCACCGACCAGGCGACCACCCACCAAATAACGTTACGGATGATATATTATGACTATAAGCGTTAACTATACAGAAACTGCCTGCCATATTTGTGGCACCTGATGTGCGTATGGGTTCACCGGTAATGGTTACAATATATTTCTCCAGCGGGAGACCGGGAGGCGGGAGCGAGGGGGATGGTTAGGTAGACCAGCTGCAGCTGGAGAAAGACGCAACCTCTCCTAGTGAAGCGGTGCTCGGCGGCTACTGGCTGAACATTCCAGTTCTGTTGGATATGTTGCGGGAAAGTTGAAGCCGACTGCTCGTTATTCTCACACATAACATTGCCAACGAGAGTGGATGAGTCTGTCCCGATTATCAACTCCGGTAGTGTACGCTTCTTTGCGCTATCAGCGCTGTTCAAGCCAGTGACTAAAAGGTACATTTTAAACAACTTTTTCCATTGATCCCAAGGGACGACAGGATCGCCTGGGAGGGATAGGAATGGGTCCGGAGGTGGCAGGGAGAAAATAGGGACAGACTCATACATTCCTCGTTGCCTGTTTTTGTATTTTGCATCTAAGGGCAGTAACACTGGCGCGTTGGTATAGAGTAGCTACAGTTTTACCTGTGTTGTTTGTCAGGAGGTAGGTTAGGAGGAAGCATCTGTGCGTTTGACTCATTAGACAAGTGTAATTTCAACTCCTCTCTGTTTTCACAAAGCTGTGCCTTCCTACCACAAAAGAGACGGCGTGCCAGTGTGACAATATGCAGACCAGAGAACGGTACTATTTGACAGGTTCTTCCCTCCACACCACCTCCCCACGCAATTGGGTGTGGCTTCGGTGCCTTCAGCAGACACGCCCCCACGGTCTCAGACCAGAGAATGCTGCTGATTTTTAACCGATTTTGAAGCCTTATTTTATATACTTAGCGACATTTTTAATCACTCAGATTTGGCTGGGTGGTTAATGACATGTTTTCCTGTGGTGTGTGAAGCTCATAACAAAAATTTGAACTGGGTTAACCTGGACTTTAAGTTTGTGCAGGAAATATAAATAAATATCTATATATATACAACATTATTTGATATTCTCCTCTTGTTATAGCCAGATAAAAGTATCGAACCACCTGTAAAAATGCTCTAGAATATAGGAATTGGCATCTCTTCGCTTCAAATCTTTCCCACCCACTTCATTTCCCTTCCGACGCCCATGATATGCCCTTTACTGAGTGGCTTCCGTCTGGCTACTCTATCATAAAGGACTGGTTGCTGGAGTGCTGCAGAGATGGTTGTCCTTCTGGAAGGTTCTCTCATTTCCACAGAGGAACGCTAGAACTCTGTCAGAGTGACCATCACAGAAGGAACATCACAGAAAGAGACAGACCCAAAAAAAGAGAAAGAGACCAAGCCAGAAGCCAAACTAGAGTTAATATTGTAGGCTATTGCTTGCTGGCGGGAGCTTCACTGTGAAAGACTGCAAGACTGACGCAGAGGTGGCTTCTTTGCTGTTTAACTTGTATTGTAAGTACTGTATTATTGTTAGCTAGCCTAGTATAGGCTAGCTGGCTTGCTTTGTCTTATGTTTACATTTCTTGATGTTTGGCTGTGAATGTATGAGGATGCATGCTAGCTAGCTTGGGGCACCATGTTCCCTAGCTAAGCTGGTAGTGTAGTAACTTTTTAGACTGTTTGCTAGCGAGTTAGCGAGCTGAAGAAGTGTAGGCTAATGAAAGGCAAGTCTGGCTATGAGTCTGACTCTTATGTTGTTAGAATTAGAGGTCGACAGATTAATCGGTTTGGCCGATTAATCGGCGCCGATATGACATTTTGAAACTAGTTACTATCGGCACATAGTATCGGCCATTTTTGCGCCCCCAGTGGTCACCCACGCAACATACGAAGAGCCAAGTGCCTAAAGACCTGTCAAGGTAATGTCATTGTGTGAACTGTGAATTTATATTAAATGAAAGTTGACTTTGTATAAGACAGCTGTATTCATAAATTATACTATGGAATTATGACTGCATAAACGCACGATACTGCTGCCTAGCTCTGAGCTTTTAGAGAGAACGTTGTGTAGCAAGCATCTTCAGCCAACGTTAGCTAGCTAACTTTTGCCACTCTTCATACAAAGCTAGCTATGAGGATAACGTTAAAACGTTCATAAAACATCTGACTAACACAACAAAGGCTTCCTCGCGCCATCTAAATCATTGGATGCTGGTTGGATGTTAATTAATTGCTTTCACGTTAACACCGATTGAGTCGGGTAAACCGTAATGTTGGCACGAGCCACGTTAGCTAGGTGCTGCAGTGTGGACAGCGGAGAACACACTGGCTACAACTGAGAAAGCTCACCTTAACATGTCAAACCCAATCCCAATAGCTTGAGGCAGCCACCTTTATTGTGTTACATTCACATGCTGTCTGATGTTTAGAGCTAGCGCTCAAAGTCAGTAGGGTATACTATACGTAGGCTTCTCCAGGGTAAACGTTGTGTAACGTTAGCCTATTTCACATCAACACCGCTTGATTCGGACAAACCATACCATTTGCATTTGCACTGGCCACGTTAGGTGCTGCTGTGTGGACAGCGGAAACACATAACGTTGGCTACACCGGAGAAAGCTCATTTTAACATGTCAAAGCCAATCCAAAAAGTTTGAGGCAGCCATCTTTACTGTGTTACTGTCACATGCTGAGCTAGCGCTCCTAGTCAGAAGGCTAGACTCGTGGGCTTCTCCGCGGTAAACGTTGCCTTGGAACAGCTGATTTAACATAATGCGAGACTGAGTTGCTCTGACCCGTTAAAGGAGTAGTAAAGGGAAAATGCATGTTTATCCCTGTTTTAAGGTTACTTATGATCATATACAATGGTTCAGATCATGTCACATGCTGAGCTAGCGCTCTTAGAAGGCTAGACTCGTGTGCTTCTCCGGGGTAAACGTTGCCTTGGAACAGCTGATTTAACATAACGCGAGGCTGAGTGGCTCTGACCCGTTAAAGGAGTAGTAAAGGGAAAATGCATGTTTAGCCCTGTTTTAAGGTTACTTATGATCATATACAATGGTTCAGATCAAAACGTTGACAAAACTAGCACTTTTGAGAAAATCTGATAATTGCTCTACCACCGTTTAGATCATACAATGGATGTGGGTGGGCACCTTGAAAAATCATTCAAAAACATGTTAAACTCTCGATTTCAAAGACAAGAAGAATTTTTGCAATTTATAGAATATCACTTTGTGAGTGTGTGACCATACGAACAGTTCAAGTGTACACACAGACACACACCTATAATGAATAAGTAAATCCTATGCCCTTGTCTCCTCTCCACAGTGGTTACTGGTTATCATCCTGTGTAATGCATAGGAGAACCACAGGGGAATCTGCCCCTGCTTTTTGTTCAGTTCCACAATAATATATTTATTTTGATTTATATTTTTTTGTTTATAACTTTGGCCAGTTATTGAGATTGGTTTTTATTTTTGTAGGTATTATTTATTTATTACATGCTCAGTTGTTTTGTAATTGTAAAAAATTTAATAAAATTCAAGATTTTTCATTTCCGACTGGGGGGGGGGGGGGAACTATCGTCCGATTAATCGGTTATCGGCTATTTCCCTGATTTCAACTATCGGTAGTATCGGTAAAATCCACTATCGGTCGACCTCTAGTTAGAATTGCTTGACGTTTGGCTGTTAGCTGTGAATGTCTGAGGATGCATGCTGACTGCATTGCGTGTGTTAGGCTGATGTTTGCTTGCTAGTGTAACTTGAGCAACAGGATTTATATTGTACAATAGGCCTGATTTTATTTCATGAGGGATTGAACTGAAATTAAATGGGCAATGTCTGTATAAATTGTATATCATAAATCATATCCCTTTCCTCTAAAACTCTCAGTGAAAAATGTAAACTCTACTTTCACTCAGGCTGGAATTTACATGAGTATTTTTCTTTTCTTTGAAGAGCATTCTCTCTTCTGTCAGTCAAGAGACGGTTGATGCTAGATCCTCACGGAGAAAGTCCTTTAACGTACGCGCGGACTACACAGCTACCATGGAAACCAAACAACGGTGTAGCTGTATTGAAGTCCGAGTGGAAACAGTAAAATTTGGAGCGTTATGTTAGAATGAAACAGGTCGTGACTCATGAGTAAATCTGATTGGTTGGCAAGTATGACCTAAAGAAATGCACCCACGACTGAAGAAACACAACTGCATTTCAACCTTCAAACAACCAATGAGATTTAACTATCAGTGACTGATAGTAATTCAGCATTCACCAATTCACCATTCAAATGAGCATTCAAATAATCAACTCTGGCGTACACAACAAACCAAAAATATATATTTTTCTTTTATGCCACAAACCAAAATGAATGCACTCATAACTGAATAAAGTCTTACAACTCAAGCAAACCAACCAAACTATCTGACTGTTAAGATTCATCTTTAAGATTTATGCCCATTCACAATGCACTTGCCAGCTCTCTTTATATGCCCACCCCCTCCCTCCCCCAGAACCCCTGGGTCCTCTAGAATGTGTCTGAAGTGGAATCAGTGATTGGAAACAGGCTGTTTTCTTTTAATAGTATTCTGAGTAGAACACCTTGTGTTTCATATTTGAAAGGACTTTATTCGGAAATTCTACCGTGAATCATTCTGGAAGGGCTGAATGCAGAACTGATTATATTCAAAAGGCCTTTATTTAGAAATTCCAACCATGACAGGTCTACGGGCACTTTGTATTCCATTGTGAAATTCTAACAACCAGACGGACCCAAGGGTACTATGTATTGTTTCGGGAGTGTAAAGGGAACTGATTGGGAACTGCTTGCAAGGTCATCATTGTCTGTTGCCTCTTCTTTCTGTCCCAGTGTTCAATAAAGTCTCAAGTGGCAATGAAACAATATTCCACTCACAGTCTGCTCTGAAGTATGTTTGTAGATCCAGTTAGCATGGATGCAGGGGAAGAGAGTGAGAGAAAGAAAAACATGTGCTCTTCAAAGGCGCTGCAGCACACCGTTTTTTTTGTGTGACTCTTTGAACTTTTCTTAACTATACTTGTCATGATCGTGTGTGTGTGTGTGTGTGTGTGTGTGTGTGTGTGTATGTCACTAGAGGATAGGGCTAAGATTCAGGAGTCAAGTCAGGTTTGGTGTACAGTATGGTCAGCCGAACAGTTTTGGGAGAGAGAGAGAGAGAGGGATGAGTTAAAATAGGTCATATAAAATGAATCTAAATTCTAACTTTCTTTAGGACAAAAAATATGTAATGAAAATGACAATGTTTACAAAAAAAAACAAAAAAAAACAACAACAACAAAAACCATCATCCCCACTCTTGTGTGTCTGGTGTGTTTTGTTCTCTGTCCTGTTCCTGTTTGTCTCCCCCAGGTGTTTGTCAACCGTGTGTGCAGTCCCTCCCCTGCTTGTTTTGTCTTGTCAATAATCACTGGTCCAACTGTGTTCAATCATCCCTCTGGCTATCCGCTGTCTATTTAAAGCCCCTCATGTCCAGGAAAAAAGATACCCAATGCCTCCCTGCTTGGCACTCTGCATCAAGGGCTGGATTGGGGGTAAATCCCTGCAACATATTAGCATCATGTCCAGGGGGTGTACTTGTACATCAAATCAAATCAAACTTTATTTGTATAGCGCATTTATTACACAGAGGCAACACAATGCGCTTTACAGAGAGCAATGGGAGGGTGGGCATAGGTCCCACCCCTACATATGCCAGAGTGTTAGCTATCCCTGTAGTCTTTATGATATTTGAGTGAATCATAGAACATCAGGCTGCCTCACACTAAAGAGTCAGGAGATGGGCTCCTGCTCTATGCGCCATTTACTTACTCAGTGTTGAAGTGCATTGTTAATCCTATACGGTATAGTTTTGTTTTGTTTTTGACGCACAGAGACAAGGGGAGACTGACGGTAAGCTACCCATGGGCTTACACTTCATCACATAGTCGTATCTCTGTTAAAGACATTACAGTAAGCTAGGATTGGGTGCTACCTTTTTTATATTTGACTAGATCTTTTTGTTAGGTAGTTAGGGTTCTTTTTATTAATAACTTTTCTTTGGCGCCGTTCATGGTCCCCTTGTCCCCTGGTGATGTCTATTTGCAGTGGTTGGTAAATAAATACTCTTGACACTTTAGTGGCATTTGTGTTACAGCACACCTTGTGGTTTTTATTGTCTAGTGTTAGGCCCATTCTTTACATGTACGTAATGGACGTAAGCACGCATTAGGGCTGGGACTTTTGCCCCAAAATCATATTCGAAGTTCGTTTATTTATTAATAATAATATTCGAATATATTCGAATTATTATTAATAATATTTTTTACCATTAAATTCTTACAGAAAGACCTACCTAGGTTTTAAAATAAAGTTGTGCACATTCTGTCCACTAGTGGGCATTGTATCATAGGCAATATCGATAAGCAATGATGTTTTCAGAATGATTTTTTTATCAGATGTCTTAGTTATATCAAGATTAACTGCGAGGGGAGTCCCAGCCCAGCTGATAACCCTCCGTTGCGGGTTGGGGGGAAGCAACGGTCGGCTGTGATCCTGCCTCTCATAGTTAACCAGCAACTGGTCAGTGGACGGTACCAGGCAGCCTACGCTATGTCTGAATCAAAGAAGGTTATCAAACTAGCTGGCTAGGATCATTTAAGCATAACAATCCAACGGCTCCAACTCCCCCAAAAGAACCCCTCCACTGCACAAGCACCAACCCCAATAATAATAATAATAATAAGCACAAGCTACCGAGTGCAACGTTAGCCTTGCTAACGGAGATAATGCATTTGGAGGAGAGTTGCAGCTGGTGCTAAACGAGGCAAAGGAAGAATATTTTGTGGACTATTATCACATCCATTTCACAGTTGGGATTATACAGAAAGGTGAGGATCGAGCGTGTTGGATGACCAACTCAAATGCCTGGCTAGCTCAATATTGTTGTGAGCCGGAGCCCGTCGCTTTCACTGGATGACTCGTGAAGCATGCTACATTTATCTCGCATACTAAACATGTTTTCGTGGAGTAGTATAGGTATGTACTAAATCGCATGTAGTAGGCGAGTTGCAGTATGTACTATATAGTATGTAATATGGACATTCGGACACGGCCCAAGCTCCTTGGTAAGGGCTGGGTAAGGGCGATCAACCTTCTTGTTTACATTTTTACTTGCTTACCGATTGGCTATTTGGATCCTGCCGTCACAGTCATACAACGACTATTTTTTAGTAACTAGTTAGTAGTTACTAGTTAAGACAACGCCTAAATTGCCGTGGTGCAACCGAAAGTAGACACCAAACTAATATGCGACTAACTAGTAGCAACTAAGAGTTTAGTCAGTGTTTAGGCATGACTACATGCTTGGGTTTATGGTGCGTTCCAGGCAACCCGTAACTCGTGTTTTTCCGACGTCCTACACGTGAAAATGCTCTGGAATGGCAGTAGCCTACATCGATCTGTACGAGTTCACGGGTGGGAAGTTACGGGTTTGACTGCCATTCCAGAGCATTTTCACGTGTAGGAGGTCGGAAAAACACGAGTTACGGGTTGCCTGGAACGCGTGCTAACTAACGTCACCTCCTACAGGAGCCCAGGTGTCCAATAGCCTTGCTAATGAGCTCGCGATTGCAACTTCACCAGGCGTGAAAAACCCTCTGAATCTGAATCAAAAGCAACGTTTGCTAGCCAACACATTTACAAAAAATTATGCCTATAACAGGTTCGAATATTAAGGGCTGCCTAATATTCGTTCGAATACCAGTATTTCTGTCAATATTCGAATTATATTCGAATCCCGAAGTTCGGACTCCCAGCCCTAGCACGCATGCACTAACATATACAGGGGTCGAAGTTCAAGTTCAAGCTGTGAAGGAGGTGCATTTCCCATAGACATCCATTCATTTTTTGGGGCTTCTTTGAGTTTCTGTATCTTAAAACGTTGAAAAGGTATGAAAGTGGGAGATTGTTTGCATGTCTTCCATCTGCCCGTCAGGCTGTATGGAGTCACCCCAGCCCCTCTTGCTGCGCCAAAGGTTTTACATTAATTAATTACTCTACAAAAGAGTGACATTATTTAGTGTTATGCCATATGTTGTCCTGTTGTGTGTATGCTGTCCTGTTCGCCCCTGTGCCTCTCCCCAGGTTTACCGCCCTTCCCCCTTCCTACAAGCTGGAGCGTGTGTGTGTGAGTGGGCGCGCACCTGTTCTCACTTGCTTCATGATTAGGACCTGGAGGACAAAGCTCAGGAGGACCCAACAGACATGGCCAGTGGCCATCTTACACCCTCAGTGTTTTGAACAGGTAGCTATTCAGGCCTGTGTGTGTTTGGGCCGGTGGGTGTGCATGAGTCGGTAATAATAATAATAATAGCTTTTATTTGTGTGTGCACTTTACATTTCAGTGAAACCTCAAAGTGCTATAAACAATAAAAAATACATCAATACAGTGTTTCCCAGTGTTTCCCAATAAAAAATACATCAATACATTAATACCAACTCAAAACTTGTTCAAATATAATCATAAAAACAGCGAGGTACAGTCATCTGTAATCATAATCTGATGGAGAAGGATGGGCCTGGTCAGCTGCCACAGTACGCTGTTGTGGTCGTGTGGCTTCTGTGATTCGTGGGCGTAAACCTTATTGTTTCCCTTCTGGCTCTAGCTCCTGATGGATGTGCATGTTTCACTTGGTTGTGAGACAGTGGAGGTTTCACTTTCTTACATCTCATGGGTGCCCAGCTATGGCAGAGTCAGGTTGGGGTTCAGGCTGAGGGTGGAGGACAGGACACAAGGTCGATCTGTGGTAAAACATGTATCAATCACAATCAATATTTGGCTTGAAGGACCAGTTGTGCAGGCTGGTTGGCAATTGCATGGGGTGAAGTAGTTATACTTATTAGTAGTGGTAGTAGTATTATTGGTAACAACAACAACAACAATAATAATAATAACAATAATAATAATAATTGAATCAACCATATAATCATTCTAGGTTTTATTACATTTCTAAATGTTAATAACAACAATTATACAAATAACAATAGTAACAATAATGGTGATATTGATGTTATTATTCTTATTTACTTTACATGTAATTTAGCAGACGCTTTTATCCAAAGCGACGTACAATAATTGCGTTTAACATAGGTAGTCAATGTACTACTAATCGCTAGAACTCACAAATGCATCTCCTTTCTACAACAAGTGACCAAGAGCATAATCTAGTGCTAAAGCAAAAAATGCAAGAGTAGCAAAATATAAAAACAATAGGTGCTTATTTCTGTGAGTGTTCTTCTTATACAATGACAATTACCCCTCTCCCTCCTCTAATAGTGCTTTGAGCTTCAGAAGGGGCACTATATAAATACAAGATACTATAATGAATATTACAATTCATAGCATTAATTTCCCTAATAAAGACTTCTATGCCATTCTATTTTACTGTATTCCTCTACTGACACGGGACCATAGTGTGTTAAAATGATGTAACTGTCCTCAGCATTGCTGTGGTTACGTGTGGTCACAGTGCTGTGGAAATTGCTGCAGCCCCCTGGCAGTCCGTCTGTCTGTCTCTCTTTCTAGCCCGGCAAAGGCTATAATTGTATCTTGTCTTTAGGGAGGAGGGACGTCCACTTACACCAGTCCCAGTTGCATTATATTCCACAGGACTTCAAGGGATCTGGATTATTCTGGGGGTGATGGGGGTTATTCTGGAGGTTTTGTGTTCTGAGTCGGTGTGGCACATCCTCCACCCATCAGAACCAGGCATGGAGTCCAAATTCTCAATACCATCCCCAAAGCTAAAGCAGCTCTCCTCTGCCTGTAGTAGCCTATATATTAGAGAAAGAAAACATTCCAGTGGGTTTACCCTTGTGAAGTATCCACATTCTTTTGGTAAATCCCAGTATTATGTAATTGTGCCCCACTCGATGATGAAATCAAGGGTGAGGGATATTAGTTTGACCTGTGTACATAATGTGTGCATCTGCGTGTACATCCATCACACATGTACCAGAGCTCACCACCTGGGGCCACTCGCCACAATTCAGTTTTCTCATTGCCAAGTACATTTTACTTTATACATAAACATGTGCAAATTCAAAAGATGTGTTTCTTCTCAAGTCCGATTGGTCTGAAATTTCACATGTATGTTTATGGTGCATGTCACTCAGATGTTCACTCATTGAAATGGCTTACGTTCAGGAAAGGCCAGTCCTTCACCATGCCGTGACTTTGGATGCCGGACCTCCGTCTCTAAAGTAGAGCCCTGCAAACCCGACGGGGCCTGAAGGGACCCGACACCATAGACAGATTAGGGCCGGGTTCGGGACGAATATTTAATGTATGGCTAGGGTTCGGGTAGGGTTCAGGTAGGGTTCGGGCTCGACACACGTAATTAGGGCTGGGTATCGGTACTCGATACCTTGTAGTACTGGATCGAAACAAACTGATACAAAGTAGCATCGTCTTCAGTCAAACCAGTACTTCATTCGATCCTTTTTGTATTGAGATCTAGGAAAAAAAGACGTCGTAATATGGTCCAATCACCGCAAGCGTTCTTCAATTTAATGCGACGTGTGATTGGCCCATTACGGCAGACAGCTACAATCCGTCTGGTGAAATCGACTGCAACTGCGAGATGTTGACACAGTTTAGCACGCTGAGGTAATGCCACCAGAACGCTCAAAGGTATGGTTATACTATACGCCTATGGCGTATGGTCAAAATAAATGCATAAAAACACGGTTTTCCCCCATTACCTAGCTAGCTAGCTATCTAGAATTAGCAACCCTACTGTAATGCATTGCTTAGTGCATTGGTTACTTAGTGGTAGTTTTAACTTCTGTAGCAGCGAAATGTGTTTAGGCTTACGTTATTAACTAATGTTATGCTTAATGTTAAGACCCCCTAGGCCTACTACCACCACAACTGCTACTGCTTATGTTGCCACCCCCAGCAGCAGCCTTGACACACCGTTCACATTAGCTACAAGGTCATGGATGTCAAAAAAATGTGTAGTCACTGTCAGTAGTTATATTGTAATAAATGCAGTTTTATACTCTTAAACACTTTCAAAATGTATTCTTGTCAAAAATTATTTGAATGTGGGAGGATTGATGGCATTTTACACAACTGAATGCTTCCATTCACATGATCGTTATGGAATGGAAAAAATGCTAAAAGATCAAAATTCCGCTCCGGTGGACGTCCGTATGCGTTCAAAAAATCACTCATCCGACAAATCCCAGTCCGGCAGTACGACCGGAAAATAGCGTTGCTATGGTTTTGGTAAACAATGGTGTGTGTAAACAATGATAGATCGCTTTCTTGTCACTTTACTTGAATAATCTAATGTTATAAACTATATTGTTTTCCAAACAGAATTAACAAGCCCTAGCAATCTAGTGAAGCACGTTGTCAATATAACGAAAAACATATTGATATGAGGAAAATAAAGAATAAACAAAGCCGGCTTCGGCTATGACTATATTAGCTAACGTTAGCTATAGCTAAGCTACGTAGATCTGTCAAACTTAATAAATACGACACACACACAACTCAAAGCTGTCAAAATAGTTCAATATTGGTGTAACTAAGATAGCTGGGTAATAAAATATTTTTTCCACAGACACATTTTGCTACAAAGTCTAACCTTTTAATATAGTTTGGAAAATTTCTACCGCTTCGATGTCCGCCATGATTGTTGACAGATTTACTGACTGCTTGGTGACGTCGACACCTGACGCCATCGTCCGGCAGTTTCAGTTTCCCGCATCCGAAGGTTTTTGGGATGGTATACGGTGGTACGGGGTGTCCACCAGGGTGCGGATTGCGGAAACCAGAGTCATTTTTCCGCAATAATGTAAAGGCGGCTTAAATAGTGATACTCAACTAACTCTGCACATGGGTTAGGGTTAAGTTCATTTAATGGTAAGTAAAGGGTTTGTCGGTAGGTAATGGAAAGGCCTAGTGAGTTGAAGTTCTATAAACTGTCTGTAAAAGACACCTACGCTCTGAAAAGTTTGGCCCTTGATACCAGTCTGTCACTGATCACTGATCAAAAATGGTTCCTTCATGTTGGTCACACATTTCTTTCACCAAGATATAAGTATGAATTGTTGAAGTAATCTGAGGCACTCATGTATAAACTCAGCACTCAAAACACACTCAAACACTCTTGTAGCATCTTGGGCAATAAAAGCCATATTCACACCCAGACGTTTATGGGCCCCTCCCAGCCTGGGGCCCCCTGAATCATTCGTCCTTTCACCCCTGCCCGACACCCCTGATGCCTGCATCAGTTGACAGTACAGGACTCACAAAAAGTATTGTACAAGGCTGCTTCTCCAGGGTAACACAAATTAATGAATAATAATGATACATTTAAAGATATCAAGGGTTGGAAATTAAGCTAGAAGATCCAAACATTGTTGGACATAGGACAAGCACAAGGCACATCTCAAATGTTTTCTAGTCTTCTACACAGACTCATTTGAATGAAGTGATACAGTACAAGTCTTTCTATATTTTGAATCAAATATTCAGTTGCATGTCAATCTTAACTTTAATTTTGAGCTTTTGAGATTTAGCTCTTAAAAAAAACAAATACAGAGATATGAAATAAACACTGCCGCAGTATGAAAAACAGCAACTCAGCAACCAGTATTAAGTGCAATAAGGCAACATCTTTAAGCTTTGCCCATGTGCGGAAAATAAATGTTTTGTTCATGGAAGTCATCTTACAATGTGAGACAAAGGAGCTCTGATATTCAAATGTTTCTGGTATCCTGTCAGAAGCTGACATGGAGACATGGAGTGGATACATCTGGAAATGATTCTCCATGTCCAGGAGTAGGCAGGCCTTGTGAATGCCTGCCAAAAGATCCCGCTTTTAATCAAATGTCAATGTCTTTATCACATGCAACACAATGAATTCTGTTTCTCACTAGCCAGGTTTCTTGAAAGTTTGCATAAAAAAGTAATGTGACATATATGCATATCAAGGTGTTTTTCCATCAAACAGTCCAGTAACAAAAAGCTTTCATAATGATGTCATAAAAAATTAATCTGAAATAAATTTTTCCATTGCCCATCAAGTTAATTTGTACAATTAGCTTGTTGGAAAAATACATTTCATTGGCCTGTGCCTAGGAATCCAGCCTGCCTACGCACATGTGAAATTCAGAGAATTAATGAAAGTGTTTCGCTGAAGTATTTGATCATGTTTAATAATAAAGCAGCCTTCATTTGCATTCCTCTATTAAAAATATATGTTTCATATGATCTACTCAATGTACTTGCATTCATGATTTTCTTACTATGTTTACCTCCTTTGGCATTTGTAATAACAGTGCCTAACTTGAAGGCTTTTCATATTTTGTATGTTTTTACTTTATTGTACTGTGCAGGTCATCAGGACAAATGCTTGATAGTGTAGGCTACATGTGAATATACTGTAGTTGAGAAAAATGTATTTGCCAAAGCCCAGGTTCGCTCAAAAATAGGTTCAGTCAGATTTATTAAGAAAACAATACGATTGCAAACGGACCTCAAGATAAAACACAGAGTGGTTCACCAACAGAAGTAAATCAGCTCGCCAAATCTTCTCCTTATATCTGCTCAAACCAACGATGTGGTGCAGCCGACATTTGATTGGCTGAGTCGTCTATACGTCATCGTAAGGTGACGGATATCACACAGTGGTCGAGGGATGGAACGCACTTTGAATATGAACAAAGAAAACAAAAGGTCTGAGCCAGGACGGGGAAGACGAAGTTTGTTACAAACACAAAATTGTAAAAACTCTATGCTATACATGTGGAAAGGAAGTAATCTCTCCACTAGGTGGAGCAAGAATAAAAAGAACAAAAATAGATTATTTTCTTTCCACATGCAAATCACGCACCAAAACTCCTTGTTTCAGAAAATGACAGGAAACAAGGTAAAAAAGATGACATGATTATATACTATTTATAGTCTAAAAATGGACAACCATTCACCAAAAAACCTTGATTAAAATTGACAGAAGCAAGGTAAAAATATGACATGGTTACCAGTTTAAGAAGGGCAAAAACCTCTTGGTCAATTTAGAGGAAAAACCCAAACTTATTTATCAACTCATGTTTCAACCATTGTAACTCTTGTAAACAAATATGATATTTTTTCAAGATAATTTCAAAGTTCATTCACTCTTGTTGTGAATAATCGCATGTAATGTCCTATGGATCATAGCTTCCATGTTTGCGTCTCTGAATGTTTAATGTAGGTTCCAGTGTGCGGTTAGAGGTGCAGTTATTGCTGTTGAGATTGTCCACGTTGTCATACCACGACCACGAGAAGGAGGTGACCGGCAAGGTCAGTCTCCGATTGCTCATCAGAGGAGAGGAGAGTGTGGCGGTGACCGTCAAGGTCACTCTCCGATTGCTCATCAGAGGAGAGGACAGTGTGGCAGTGACCGCTTTGCCCTTGAGATCTCTGGTTCGGCTGCATGGACCGTCCTCTCAGCTACTTTTGACAGCTATTCCACACAGGCCAGAATGTCCTGGTGCTGATTGTTCCATCTTTGACGGGTAGGTTCATCCCGCAACATCTACTTCTCTTCCATGTTTTCTGGCCTGTTCTCAGGCTGCTCATCTGCTCCTGGTAGTCTCTTGTCTCCCCATTGGGCAGGTCTACATAGAGCGGTCAGCCAGCGAGCTCTCGGAAGGTGAGGAGGGAGTCCCTGTCCTGGTTCAGCAGGGTGAAGGTGCGGTGGGACACGGTGTTTGTGTGGACTCCACACAGCCAGGGCGCCAGCAGCACGTACAGGCTCTTGAACTGAACCCGGTCCACACGGTACTGCTCCACGTAGGGCCGGCCCGGGTCGTGCTGCTGGAGGGCCACCGCTTCGGACAAAATGGTCTCTTCCCTATGTCATACTTATCTGTCGCTCACGGTGAGTTGGTGACATGGCGTTGGCCCTGCATTTCACGAACCACCGTCTCCTGGTTCGGCATTCACCCATCACTCCCGGAACGACAGTTGTCTGTAAAAACACTCAGAAAAAACACTCAGACCCGATGAATGTACCTCAAACTATAAACATGAGATATTTAACATAACCATTTAAAAATATATAATTGGGTTAGGAGATGCTGTATGCAGATTAAGACACTGAAGAATATGAACCTTCTGTTCCTTTTGCACAGCTGTTCTATCTGACGGTCCCTCCTGGCCTAGTCATGACTGTTATGGGTTGTTCACTCCAGCAGGTGCCGCCGAATCCCAGGTTGCAGGATTCTCCCTTTCAATTTGCCTGCGGTAGCTGTGACATTCTCTAATCCAGTGATCCGGTTCACCACAATGAAAACATGCGTCAGTTTTGTCTCCGTTTTCGTTTCCCTCCCTCGGTTTCATCCTGTAGTTCATTCTGTTTCTATTCCTACGATTCTTGTTCATGTGACGACCCTGTGGTCGTTGTTCTCTCTCTGGTCTCTCGGACTGGTTTTCTATCTGTTCCAGTTGAGCGGCTTGTAACTTGGCTGTACCTAACTTAATTTCTTTCGCCTCCCTTTGTTCAATGTGAACGCGAAGCCGCTCCGCATACCGGAAATGGTCAACAACTTCCTCGAGCGAAGTTGACTCCCAGGTGTGGCAACACATCCTAACTTGGTCAGACAAAGAGGAGAGAGAGTTATTCATCAACTGTTGTTTTAGAATTTTCTTATAATCGGCATTCGCTTTGTCCATGCCACTGTGTGACGCGAAGACTGATTCCAGTCTTTCCCAAAATTTCTCGAACTGCTCATCGGATTGTTGTTTACAATATGTGATACGGTCCCAATCCATTTTCTTTGGGAATCGAGTTTTGATTCTGTTCAACAGCGCAGTGTTTTGGTCGGCAAAATCGGCATGAGAAAAAGGCAACGTAATGTCAAACGGATCTTTCACATCGACCCATTTTAACCCAAGGCATTGTCTCATGATCATGGCGATTTCCGCTGCGTGAGGCTCATACATTCGAACTAAACTGTTAAAAAGATTTTCAAACTCGTCAATGTCTTTGGTTGGATCGGGCAAGGTTCTAGCTATATCACGCAGTTCATCAGAACGCCATGGTCTGTACACTCTGATCTCAGGGGTCCAGGCCGCGTGGCCATCTTCATCATCTATCTGAGACGGTCGGGGATTAGGATTCGGGCATCGTACCATTGGGGCTAGGAGTTGCGGTTCCTCCAGACTATTACTAGCTAGTTGTAGTTGTTCCAAATTTAACTTAGCCTCAGATATGGCTCTAGCCAACTCTTTCTTCCTTTCCTGTTCTTGCTTAGTGTAACATCTAGTCGAAGATGCTATAGAATGGACGGGGGAAGAGGGTGGTCCTGGAGGTACACGTCGGTCGGGGGAAAGGGGCGCATTTAATTCGTATTGCGGAGGCGCCTGCATGGCCGGGGAAAACCGATCGGGTGGCGCAGAGGCAATACTGCGAGGGGATACGGCAGAGAGAGAAGGGACGTGGCTAATAATGGCGGGGGCATTGTTAGGGGGTGTGATCACGGCGCAACGAGTCGAGGGGGAAAAATCTAGGTCAGAGTGATTCGATGGGGGAAGCGGCGGAGACGCCGTTGGCTGTATAGCTTCATTGTATCTTTTCTCTGACTTCAAAAACCCTTCCCGCGCTACTGACTCCCAAATTTTAAACGCTGCCCAATCGATGGCATTACCACTTTTCTTACCCAACTTAGTCTTCTCAAACGCTTCTAGTTGAGCCCTAATGTTGGCCAAAGCTTTAACGCTAAGAGTACCAGATGGAGACGGAAAACTGCTATTCTTATTCCATAACTGAATCTGCCAAAAGGCACTAGCAGAATATTTTAGCGCAACAATTTTAGCCGGACCAGACAATTTGAGAATATCAAGTGGTGAGCTAGTAGCGGCACCCATTTTGCACCAAAATCGCTTACGAAAAAACAAAACAAAGGACACTCTCCCACACTCCTTCGTAACACGGAGATGAACGTCTCTCAGACTACTCACTAGCAGTTACGATTTACGGCCCTTAAAAACAGTGTCGGAAAAAAAATAAACAGTACTTTTACCTGGAAAAATATATATATATACGCGCTTAACAACACATACAAGACAGAGCCGAAACTCCAACAGTAAATCAGCAGACTAACAACCCCGTGCACATACAAGACAGAGCCGAAACTCCAACAGTAAAACAGCAGACTAACACGGGGACGCAAAACAAAGAACGACCAAAGAGGACGAAAAGAGGACGAACACAGGACGAACACACGACGAACACACGACGAACACACGACGAACACACGACAAGCATGCCCGGCTGCACCAGCAACTTGGTCAAAGCTAAACCTCGTTTAGGTTTACCAAACCACCCGGGATCAAAGGGACAAATGCTTCTACCAGAAACGCGGGTCGGACTACTACCAAACCACTCCCGTAGCTACCTTCGCTGAGAAAAAAAAAATACAACGGTACAACCTTTGCTGAGAAAAAATACAACGGTACAACCTTCGCTGAGAAAAAATACAACGGTACAACTCCTACGACCGGTCAAAGGGAAAACCCGTTCTGTGCCAACTTTGGCGTATTAACTCAAAAACCCGTTCTAAGCTGCAACCGATAAACAACCTGAATTGTACATCAACTGCAGGGGAACAAATTCACGAGACCAAACTCACACTTCTTCTGAACGGCATATACCCTCGTAACGAAACAAGGACGAAGTCAAAGGACAATACAATATAAATATATCTATTGTTGTTCACAACTCCTTAGATAGTTACCTAAAAAAAAAAAACACGCCGGGGTTTCTGCTTTCAATAATCTAGACCAACACAATCTGAAACGAAACCAAGGCAAATACCACGCATAAAAGGATTCGTTTTTCAACGTACCGTGAGTTTAGCCGAGTGGAACTAACGGCGGACTTCTCCGAACCAGTGCAATAGCGCAAAGAGAGAAGATTTCCAGAGCCGCTACTGCTCCGCACGTCTGCTTCCTTTGCTTCCACTCCAGGCGAATCTCACGGCAGTCGATCCCATCCCCGTCGCCAATTGTAGTTGAGAAAAATGAAGTATTTGCCAAAGCCCAGGTTCGCTCAAAAATAGGTTGTCAGATTTATTAAGAAAACAATACGATTGCAAACGGACCTCAAGATAAAACACAGAGTGGTTCACCAACAGAAGTAAATCAGCTCGCCAAATCTTCTCCTTATATCTGCTCAAACCAACGATGTGGTGCAGCCGACATTTGATTGGCTGAGTCGTCTATACGTCATCGTAAGGTGACGGATATCACACAGTGGTCGAGGGATGGAACGCACTTTGAATATGAACAAAGAAAACAAAAGGTCTGAGCCAGGACGGGGAAGACGAAGGTGTGGCCCTTCTGACTTAAACAAAGAGAGGAGGAAGAGCGAGGTAGAGGAGGTGTTTACAATTACAAAAGAGAGAGAGAAACAAAAGGTTGAGGTGTTTACAATAGCAAAAGGCAGGGGACTGGATGAATAGGTATTGAAAGAAAAGATATGAATCTGAATAGTCTTGAGACTAGGTGTAAAATTCCATGACAATACAGGTACACGTAATTCCATGTACAAGTCTATAATGCACAGTTCAGTAACTGGGCAAAACTCAGTTTACCTTATCACTTGTCATCAAATCAATGCAACATTTTAGCAAAACCGTAATACCATCATTTAATTACAACCACGTCTGTGTAACTATCTTGTTGCTATTGGTATTAAGCATTACAAAACCATTAATGTTAACTTGCCTGTAAGGTAAAGAATTGGTAATTTATTTATTTTTGTATTTATTTAAAATTGTTTAAAGCTTTACATGTTTATTCAACTTTATTTACAGTATAAAGGTCAAGTCAATAGACCTTTCTATAGATAAGACATTAGTTTGACGAAAATGGTTCTTAAAACATACAGAAAACCAGCCTGCAGGCTACTGTACCATAATGTTATAAGAAAACAAGGGTTGCTTGCAAGGCTTAAAAACTAAATTATTTTTCAATCGGTTCGCTCCGAGCAGAACCAGAATATTTAACGTTTCCGTTCTCGTGTTCCGCCACCAACATAGCGTTCCTGAACCGGTTAAGAACGAAAAATAACGTTCCGTTCACCGTTCCGGGGGTGTTAGCCTATTAAGACTCTATAGGCCTACAGTATTTCTTGTACAAATATTTTCTTGTACTGTTGCTGCAAGCTATTTTATTCTGCGCCTGTAGGCCTATTGTTTGTTTTTATTTCGTTTTGTAATGTTTTATGTTATTTATAAATAATTAGTCACCTCATTCATTCATCTGCACAATCCCTATTGTTTATGCTGCGTTCCTTTTGTATGGGAGCTCCGGATTTGGCGCCTATACGCGTAATACGTAGCCTATCGTCTGACATCCGCGGTCTTTAATATTATAGTAATTTAACTTATGCTATTCAATGATCAGGGTTGCACGGCACATTGTCACTAAAGTGTGCTCATATTAATTAATGTAGCCTAATCATTTGGTTTGTGAAAGTCAAGACGTGACAGAAATCTGTGCAACAATAGGCTATGACTAGATTCCAAGAGGCGCGCTCGCTTTCACAGCCTAATTGCCGAGTTGAACTCTGAAGGAGGCAGACCATTAAATTCGCAAAACATAGATTTATGCATACTAGTATACATCCAAGCAACTGTACTCCGTGTTTTAAATAGCCAAACCATACTTGGAGCGAGATGCGCAACGAGTGAAAATTGGCTTCCGCTGAATGTTGGTTATAAAGATAGAGGAACTTTATTGCAGACACGCAGGTCCATATAAAACATTATATTTGCACAGTAGGCAGGTCCATATAAAACATTATATTTGCACAGTAGGCTATTATTTCTTTCACTTTATTATTTGCATCATTCTTTGTGGACCAATGTTGGAATAAATTTGCCTTCGAACGTTATTGCCCTCTCTGACATCCGCGGTCTTTATGTGAAATCTAGTTTTAGCCTACTGAAACATTACAGGCTATAGGCTAGCCTACTCTTCTTCAATTAAACAAAATAAATCACATTGATATCTTTGCTAAGTAATAAGCTGTAAGGACAGGCTGAACTACTGTTTTGCACTGGAAAACAAAGGAGAGTGTGTGACAGCCCTGCGCAACGCGTGCAAATTGGCTGCCGCTGAGTGGTTGGGAAACATCAAGAATAGTCATGCATCTTAGCTTGCAGAGTTTGAGAAACATCCTAAATTTTTCTAAATAGCACTTGTTGTAGAAACTTGGGAATCCTGTTTTTAGACTAGTCATGTAATCGGTTACAAAACCACCGTCTAGTCATCAGTGAAAATAGTCGCTGCGCACATCCCTAGTCGGAACTAGGCTATGCATGTTGTGTGTTGTTGTAATATCTAAATCTCTTCATTTCGCTAAGCAAGCATTTAAGATCCTGACTGAAATAACAGATTTAGGGGCCTAGGCTACATTACAAAAACAGGACAAGATGTAGGCTACAAATGTAATTAATTTAATTTAGCCTATTCGGCCATAAAAGGCTCAGCTTTCTTCTTTTTTACAATTATTTTTAAGTTATATAGGCCTACTACAAAGAACGAAAAAATAACGTTATTAACCGGTTTTAAAGATTTCAAATTAACGTTTCTGTTCTGGAACAATTAAAGACCATTTCGTTTTCGTTCCTGTTTCTGTTCCTCGTAAAATACCGAGCGTTTTCGGTTTTCGTTTCCGTTCCTTGAACCGGTTCGGAGCCTTGGTTGCTTGTGACTAAGTGAAATAATCTCAGAGGGGGGCCCCACAGAGACTGTTAATGTATAGGGCCCAGAAACACCCCTTTGTACGATACTCCACACCTCCCTCCACTCATCAGTTTACAGCAGCGCCGACACAAAGCTACGAAGCTAGTAACAGTAGGTGCTTAATGTACAGTAGCTAATTAGCCTGTATAGTAGTTAACAGATCATTCTCATAGGCTTATTTTCTAAGAATGGATGCCACTAACTTACTCACTCTTCTTTACATGTGCAGTAAGACTCCACAAGTTTGTTTTGATTAGTTTCAATCTGGAGTTTGTGAGGCGTCTGTGCCTTCCGCACCTAGCATCAACTCGTATGTTGTCACCTGCTCCGTCTGAAATCCAAATCTCATGGATATATCCTTTTATACAAAGGGTAGTTCTGACCTCGCAATCTGATTGTTTAAGAGCCAAATATTTGGACATTGACACAATTTTCATCATTTTGGCTCTACACCACCACATTTCTTCACAGAAGAAATTTAAAATCCAGCGCGTGCCAGTATATCCATACATGCCTCTGTAATATGATCTTTAGAAACGTCTTCCGAAACGAAATAGCTTCCTCACTTGCTCCAGCACGCATTCGCACAGTGCGCAATCGTTGCTCCAGCACGCTGTGCGCATGCGTGCTGGAGCCAGTGAGGAAGCTATTTCGTGTCTAAAGACGTTTCTAAAGATCATATTACAGAGGCATGTGAAAAACCACAACAGGCCTATGCTCTATGTAAGCACAACTAGCGATTCATAAAGACAGATTGATGAAAACAACTGTTTCGCGGCAGAAAATAGATTTATAGAAACTGCATTCTAAGTGCCCACGACCACCGCCATTACATGGATATACTGGCTCGCGCTGGATTTTAAATTTCTTCTACAAAGCGCTTTGAGTGCCGCTAAGGTGGAAAAGCGCTATATAAGTGCAGTCCATTTACCATTTACCATTTACATGCCTCCGAACTACACCAAAGTGATCTCGGTGAGTCAAACGTCTTATAATATGTCGTAAATAAGGTCCAGGTTGTCAAAAACGAGCATTGTCCTTTAAGGGACCAAAAGTAATTGGACAAACTAACATGAACATAAATCAAATTGTCATTTATAATATTTGGTTGCAAATCCTTTGCAGTCAATGGCAGCCTGAAGTCTGGATCCCATAGACATCACCAGACGCCTGGAACAGTTCTTTGGGAGGTTTTCCTTCAGTTTTGTCTTCAGCAAGTGAAATACATGCTCAATTTGATTCAGGTCAGGTGATTGACTTGCCATTGCAGAACATTCCACTTCTTTGCCTTGAAAAACTCTTTGGTTGCGTTTGCAGTATGCTTTGGGTCATTGTCTATCTGCACTGTGAAGCACCGTCCAATAAGTTCTGAAGCATTTGGTTGAATATAAGCAGATAATATTGCCCAAAACACTTCAGAATTCATCCTGCTGTTTTTGTGCTTCGTGCTTCACTGATGAGGTGGTATGCTTTGGATCATGAGCAGTTCCTTCCCTTCTCCATGCTCTTCTCTTCCCATCATTCTGGTCCAAGTTGAACTTTGTCTCATCTGTCCATATGATGTTGTTCCAGAACTGTACAGGCTTTTTAGATCAAACTCTAATCTGGTCTTCCTGTTTTTGAGGCTCACCAATGGTTTACATCTTGCGGTGAACTTTCTGTATTTACACTGATGAAATCTTCTCTTGATTGTTGACTTGGACACAGATACGCCTACCTCCTGGGGAGTGTTCTTGATCTGGCCTGTTGTGTAAGGGTCCTTCTTCACCAGGGAAATAATTCTTCTTTCATCCACCACAGTTGTTTTTTGTGGTCTTCAGGGTCTTTTGGTGTTGCTGAGCTCACCAGTGAGTTCTTTTTTTTAGGATGTACCAAACAGTTGATTGGCCACACCTAATGTTTTTGCTGTCTCTCTGATGGGTTTGTTTTGATTTTTCATCCTAATGATGGCTTGCTTCACTGATAGTGACGGCTCTTTGGATTTCATATTGAGAGTTGACAGCAACAGATTCCAAATGCAAGTACCACACTTGAAATGAACTCTAGACCTTTTATCTGCTACTTATGAATTAAATAATGAGGGAATAACACTCAGCTGGCCATGGAACAGCTGAGCAGCCAACTGTCCAAATACTTAAAAAGTGGGGGACCATGTATACAATTGTTTGTAATTCCTACACCGTTCACCTGATTTGGATGAAAATACCTTCAAATTAAAGCTGAAAGTCTGCATTTAAAGGACATCTTGATGGTTTAATTTCAAAACCATTGTCGCAGTGTACAAGGCCAAAATGATGAAAATGATGTCAATGTCCAAATATTTATCGACCTAACTGTACATACATACATACATACATACATACATACATACATACATACATACATACATACATACATGCTTGCATGTCTGGCATTAAATGGTTTCAAAGGCTGCCAAAAAATTTACATTTACTTGCATTTGGTAACATCATTTTCATATAATGTTCATACCTTGTACAAATGTACTCATACCACATGACTGATCTTTGTCTGTCATGTTTCCTTAGCCAAACACTATTAAATCATCAGATGTAAAACAGACCTCATATCAGTGTCTAAAGGGCAACTTCATCCAGTTATTCTTTGACTCCTCTGTTGGTCTGAAGTCTGTCAGGAGCCAGGCAAGAAGATCACTTATACAGCCACTTCCTTAGGACATTGGGTCCACATTCTTGGAATGCTGCCTGACCCTTGTAAACAACATTCCAGCTTGAGAAAACTGCAGTGCCGTGGTAGCCACATAAAACCATTATCTCACTGCATTAACTTAAGTCTTCTATCATCGTCCTTGCAGTCTTTCAGACTCATGGAATTTCATAAATAATGACTACAGTAATCTGAGATTTTAATGCTATTGATTGCGGTAATCTTTACATTACTATACCGCAGACATTTTAGACTGAAATATCCTTGATGTGATTAACAGACAGTCAGAAAAACAGAGAGACACTTTCTCTTCCTAAAAGTCAGGACTGCTGAGTCCATCCCCATCTTCAGATGCACCTTTTCAGGCTGTACCTCTCGTCCACCACCCACCTCCTTTCCTAATTCGGTCTATTACTTTTTGTTTTTGCTAATTAACTGGTTAACTTGAAGGCACCTTTTGCAAGTCAATGTGTATTAGGGCAAGTCAAGGTGTAGTATGACTACTGACAAACCTTCCAATGTGAAGCATTTTAACATAGCAGGGAAAATATGGCCCTGATAACATTATCTGAAAGTACACATGCTTTATGCACAATGCTGAATGAATATTCATACCAGCAACTGTTATGTGTTGGTATTAAGCACTGTGTAAATGTCAGAGACTAAATGCAGAGCAAGGGGGGTAAAATAGGAAAGAGTGCTTTGTTGTACTGTAACATCTTGTACATGTGTAGAACATTTCTCCCTTCCAGTGGTCAATTCAGTGAATTTCTCTAGTTTGGTCTGTGTTTACAAACATCCCAGGATGGAACCAAAGACTAAATTGGACCAAATTGAAAGCAGATAGGCTATTTCTATAATTAAAATCAGATTGGTCCCAGTATTTTTTTGTGGAAAACGATTTTAGGCAACCTAATTACTAGAGAAAAACTTTTCTTAGAGAAGAACTGCAACATTTTTGTGGCAAATAGTAATACTGCTAAAGTCTTGTGGCGCCAAAACCACTGGCCTGCTACTATCCTTTGATAGAGCTAGCGCCTCTTGCAGAATCAGCTAAAATAGCAGGTCAATGATTAGCGAGATAGTAAGGTCGTAGGTTGTGGAGGATGGGTGGGCGTACAATTCGTTTGCCTTTGAAGCCACCGTTTGTTTGTTTCCCAGTGAGAGCAGTCGCTGCCAACTCGCCTAAGTTTCACTTTCACTTTCCAGCTTGCATTGAGAGCACAACAATAGGTCTATGCCTCTTTTGTTGTAACTTTGTGACTTTTCACGTCCAGTTTGACTCATTTCTGTTCTTAGCCCTATCACAATTCCTAACCTTTCAGTTTTACTGTCCAATCCTAATCATTTCGGTTTTCATCGTTTCTATCCATAGCCCTAACCCCCCTTCGGGTTTCATGCCTAAATCTCACCTAATAATTCAGCGTGTCTAAAGAGAAAGCATTTTGCTTCTGCATTGAGGTGTGAGGTGCTAGTACTTTCACATGGTAGGCTATCAATCATTTGGAGTAACAACATTTCAGAGTATTAGGCCAATTTCAGCTTTATTAAAGACCTAGAAAGGACAAATCTAAATTGATGCCTGATATTTAAACTAGGCCTACAGCATGCCTAGTGCACAGTGCCATGGGACTGTTGTGGTTTGTTCTGCACACTCTGTCTGTCTGTCTGTCTGTCTGTCTGTCTGTCTGTCTGTCTGTCTGTCTGTCTGTCTATCAATCTATCTGTAAATCTATAGTACACCTGGGAACCCTCAATTGAAACTGGAAATGAGCAGGCACTTCCAAAAATACTTAGCAGGTGATGGGATGAATGATCTGTCTATCACCGACTATCACACGCTAACTTCAACCGCTCCTTGTTCCTTGCTGTCGTTACCATAGACATATACACTAGACGCCGCATTTACGTTGATTTGATTGCTCATTTACGTTGATTTGATTGCTGCCGGACGAAAAACGCGGCCGCCATCTTGGTCCGGTACGGAGCTCCGTGAGTGAACTAGTGATGGGTCGGTCGCGAATGATACGGCTCTATGTGCCGGCTCTTTTAAGTGAACGATGATAAATAGATAGTTGTTAGCTGATAGATACAACTAAAACTGTTGGATGCTTCTGTTTTGCACTTTTTTATTTTATTTATTACCTCTGCCCCAGGGGCAAAGCCCTGTAGGGTGGAAGGTAATGTTTTCACCCCTGTCTGTCTGTCTGTCTGTCTGTCTGTCTGTCTGTCTGTCTGTGTGTGTGTGTGTGTCTGTAGGCAGACAGGATTAAACAAAAACTACTGGCCCGATATGCATGAAACTCGGTGGAGGGGTGCAGCATGGGCCAAGGAACTCACCATTCAATTTTGACCATGATTCATTCATAGGTGGCTCTACAGTACCCATATTACTGTAACTTCAGTGTAGTGGGGGATTTAGGTTTCAGTTTCCTCATAGGTTTCAGGTTCTTGGCGCCACTTGCAATACCGAGCTTGGCCACTACGCCAAAAACTGTCTGTTCCTGGCCATGGGGGCTTGCTTCATGCGCCACTGAGCAACTTTCATTGGATTGAATGGGCCGCCATCTTTGCATGCCTTATCCACTTCTTATAATACATCCATGATCCAGCCATGATCAGTTATGCTCGCGTCAACAAGCTGGTGTCTATTTACTTTTTCAGCTCGATCCGGAAGGTAGAACGCTACAGCCCGCCTACCATAATTTTTCCATCCGGCGGATGGAAGATGATGCTGCAGCAGTGTTATTATTTAAATCAGCAATATTTAAATTTCGCCTTGCGCCTGACGAGACTACTGGCTGCAGTGTAGAGAGTGACAAACAAACTTCTAAAGCTATAGCTGATTATGGTGTTTTGTACGCACAATACCACTTAGTGCGTTGTTATCAACTTGTTTGCTAACAAAGGTTAGAGCTACTAGTTAGCTGTTGATAACGAGATCAGCTGTTGCAACTGGAACGCTCACCTCGGAAGTGACCATTGCCAGTTCCCACTCGCATCTCCCGAGACAAATGGAATGCACCATAAGGGTGCGTGTCCACCGGAAAGCTGAATGTAGCTGAACAGCGCCAAGCTTACAGCTTCTTAGAGCGCACTAGAGCTGGGGTTTAGAGCTGGCCAGGCTACCGATGTTTTACACCTACGTTAGCAACGAGTGTCGTGTTTTTGCAGACTGCAGATTAACTAGCCTGGTTAAGATAGCTATCTAATGTTAGCTAGTGCTAACGTTTGCTGTCTCTGCAGTTTAGCCAAAAACCAACCGCTGTCGTCATCAGAACAGCCTTTTACAGCCTGTGCTCTTGCCAAAAAACTTTTTTCAAAAAGTTTCCACAACTTCGTGTGGATAGTTGAAGCGATGCATTCTGTAGGCTGGCTCACCTCGGGAGTGACCATTGCTAGTTCCTACTCGCACACAAATGGAATGCACCTAGGGCTGCACGATTATGACAAAAGATAATAATTGCGATTATTTGCTTCAAAATGGTAATTGCGATTAATAATTGCGATTAATATTTAATATATAATATTAATATATAATAACCAAAATGCTCCCAAATCACGGACGTTGATCCCTTTCTTGCTACTAACTCACTGACCTCGTTTTCGCTCATTTTTTCACTACTCACGGCTGCAGGTACTCTTGTGACACTGGTCTTGACCTACTGCTATCTGTCTTCTCAGTGAAATTGCTACACACATTGCACTCAGCGGGAACGCATGTGATTGGTCAGACAGCATAAGCGCCTGTGATTTGTCCGTGTAGTCCTAGCACACTCAATTCAAAGCAAAATTATTAATCACATTAATTGCGGCCTTTTGCGATTAGTTAATTGCGGAGGTCATAATCGCGATTTCGATTAATTCACGATTAATTGTGCAGCCCTAAATGCACCATAACGTTATATTTCTCATTCGTGTGGATAGTTGAAGCGATGCATTCTGTAGGCTACTGTACCTCAATAGAGTCCGCTAAATTACCATGTTTAATGCTTTACACTATCTGTTAGTGTGAAGATTTCTGTACAGCCAAGATCGAACCCAGCATGGGAAAGTGAGCGTAAAGGCAATACTGCCAAGCAACACAGTGACACCTGTTATATAGACTAGTGTCTCAACTTGCATTTAAACGATTAAACATGTCATTAGCTGTATAACTCCCATCTCAAATGTACATTTTGTAAACTACTGTCTGCAGACTCTGAACCAGCCCAATCCTTCCTCCACTACTGCTCTGCTTGGCTGTTAATGAATGTGAATGGGAAGTCTTCACAAAACTAGCACCGTTTTGGAAAGTGGAGAGGAAAGATGTCAAGCAGAAAGAGGAAACTACAGGTGGTGCTACAGTAACCAATTCAAAAAGGCATGAGAGGTGGTGGTGGGAGGTGGGAGAAAAGGTAGAGGAATCAAATCAATCAATCAAAGCTTTATTTGTATAGCGCATTTCATACCCAGAGGCAACACAATGCGCTTTACAGAGAACAAGGGAGGTTGGCATACGTCCCACCCCTACATATTCCAAAGGGAAGGTAGAGGGGGGGTGTGGAAGGGGGAGAGCAGTTGAGGGGGGGGGGGACAGGGGCGGAGGTCTGCACTCTCTGAGTGCAAGCCCCTCTAGTTATTTAAGTTATTTGACTGTTATGGATAGTTCAAAGACAAAACTATTTTTTCCACTTATCTTCAAGTGTTATCTCTTGATGCAGGGTTACCTTTACTGACTGAAACTGCTGAGGAGAGCGGTTGTCACGTGACAGTGGTACCGGACCAATATGGCGGCCGTATTTTGCGCCATTCAATCCATTACGAGTCATCTCGTGTTCGTATCTATGGTCGTTACGCCTAAACGGTTCATGCTAGAATGGATCGTCCAGAGGGAGGGGACTCAGCTACGCATCAACCAAGCACTAGGCAGCTACTGGGTCAGACGTGGACACAGGTGTCAGGCTGGTTTACGAAATTGGACCCAGGAGTGGAGCTACTGGGACGGCCCTGAGTGGGCATGCTCCGTGTATCGCAATACAGCTGCTCGGACACGCTCGCCTGGAGGGTTTGTTTTTCCCACATAGATGGCTAGATCATTTTCCATTTCCAGGCACAAACAGGTCTCTATGGGGAGTAGGGATGCACAATATTATCGGCATGGTATCTGTATCGGCCGATATCGGCATTAAAATGCGAGATGGGAGATCGGCCAACACGCCGATACCCGCCGATCCCATCCCCTCCGATCTTATTTTGCACCAAGAATGAATATTACATCATTTTAAGCTTAATTTGCATTTGCTGGTGGGCCAACACAATAAGAATATGCATAATAATACTGTAGGCCCTATGTTAATTGCACTACAGAAGAGATTTTATGATCTCTGCAATTAGGTGTAGGGATCGGTATCAGTATCTGTTATCGGCCAAATGAGTTGGAACAGATCGGCGGATTGGATATCGGCCAAATATCCAGTATCGTGCATCCCTAATGGGGAGTAATCAGACTGATTTGCAAGACAAACAGAATGTGTGCTCACATGATCGGGATCGTCTCACAAGGCTACGTGTAGGCTGGGCTATAAAAAATTCACCATTCAAATGATCACCTTTGGCGTACACAAGAAACTGAAACGTATGCAACCTTGAACAATCATGATCTGACTATAAGATTTAGCTTCAAGATGTATGGCGGTTCAAAATGCACTTGCCATGACACAGTTGCATCTACTTGGGGTCCTCTAGAATATGTCTGAAGTGGAATTAGTGATTGGAAACAGACAGTTCCAACTCACCTTTCAGCCAAGGTAAGAGGAGTGATCGAGCAAGGTACTTAAGGCTATTATCCTGACGCGCGCCTACTCCTACAGTAAGCTAGAATGCTAATAGCAGGCTGTCTGTAACTAGCTAGCTGGTATCATTGTAAGCCAGCTGGTAATCCGCTCCTTGTTATCTAGGACATTGAGACCTAATACATCCATGATTGAGACCATAGTACTGCACAGGCACGAGAGAGTATCCTGCCGTGGAAGCGGAACTACTTTTTTAATGCTGGTCGAGAACCGCTGATCCAAACAACTTTACAGGTGAAACTGCACATTCGGGGGTAGGCCTACTGATGAATAAAACTGCCGAATGTCAACTTCATACATTGGCCGGTGTTTGCCGAGATAATCGTGGACATACGTACGTAAGGTTGACCTTACTTAGGTACAGTACAGTCATGGTCTTCTGGAATATAATTCTGGAATTATTGCATAGATAACAGTTCTATAGATGTCACACATCTAATCTAACTGTAATGGCAGAAAGCGTAAGGGTGCGTGTGTATAGGAATAGGGGTGTTTAGGGTAGGCACTTCACTGCCTAGCCACCAGAGGGCACTGCACAGGATTGAAAAGGCCAACGTCACAGACATGTGGTTTAGAAAGATCTTGATGTAACAAACACAGCAAAACCAAACATGTCCTGCTTGCATGCACGTGTGCGCACACAGCCAAAACAAGGCACAGGATTGAAATGGCCATATCTCCACGTGGCAACGTCACAGAGACACACCGTTTAGACTGGCAAAAAGGTCTCGATGTAACGGACGCAGCAATACCAAATATGCATATACACAACCAAAACAAAACTTTGAGCAAAGCCAGCTCCCCGTGTGGGGGCGCTAGACACACAGGGTTTGGACTGGGGTGTGCATGGGTAGAGCCCTATTCTATTAATACATCCATGGTAGAGCCCAGAGTGCACCCAACCACCCCCTGCCGCCTCGGATCTGAGGGGGTGGGGGGGCGCCACGGAGCCGCCCAAACCTGGTCTCCTATTCATCTCCATTCATTTGGACTTGAGCTCAGGAGCCATTATGACAGTTTTAGATAGATGGATGGATCGAAAGACCACACCAGCCCCACGGGAACTGTGCACTAGTTCTTTCAATTCTCCACTTCTCTTATATTTAAGCCTTGTGGAAATTAGTAGGCTACATATTTTGTTGAGTCTGTTGTTTGACTTATCTGTTTCTTCAGCTGGGCCGTGGGCACCCCTAGCCTCAAAGACATGTAGACAGCCTAAGTGGACTACCAGAAGTGCTCTCTTAAAATAACTTCACAGACTGGGCTGCATATCACTTATTTTTGCTCTGCCCCTCTACCCTCCAGAACCCCTCACCCCTCATCCTTCAACATCAGACTCATATCCTCCATTCTGAGGAGAGGACGCCCACCCCCCCATCTGCCCACAGTGACATCATCCAAAATGCCCAAAACTCTTGAACCCGGGATTCTTGTCAGGGCGTCCACCCTGGTAATTTCCTGCCGAACCCAGTCGCTTGGCCTCCTCCGAGTGTTTGGGGGGTGGAGTGTGTGTGTGTGTGTGTGTGTGTGTGTGTGTGGGGAGGGGGGTTAGAACTCAGTTTTCCTTGGCTTTCTCTGGCTTTGCAGTCCACACAGCCCTAAATGCACCCCCCACACACACACATATTCATGTGTACTGACAAAAGACAATAGTGTTGCAGACATTTTGAGTGTCAGGTGCTCAGTCCAAAATATAAAGATATGAAGTGGGAAGCCACTGTATAAAGCAAAAAATATTATTATTTTATGCCTAAAATACACACCCTTTAGGTTACAGCATTCTCAGTATGGTGTTTGGAACACACACACAGGCTTCATTAGTACATTCAGACTACTTGAAACACATTTCGAGTACTAAACTCAACACGTTTCATTATACAGTGGCTTCCTTCTTCATTTCTTTAAATTTTGGACTCTTGCCTTTTTTGGGAACCCTATCTGGCAGTGGTGCTCAGTCGAGGAAGCTGCATATATGGTATAATTAACAACCCAATCTCACAAATCTGCAGAAGCCTGAATATGTTGCCTGTGTACGTAGTCCTACTGTGATTGTGATGAATCACATTAGGTGTTCCCATAGAGCTGGCGTCTCATGCAGCTCTAGCAAATATAGCATTATGTTTAGGCATGCATACTGAGTTATTAGGTTAGGTTCAGGCGTGAAAATCAAATGGTTAGGGATAGGGATAGAAACGAGGAGGACTGCAATGGATACAGTAGGTTATCTTTAGGTATGAAAATAGTAAAACTGATAATCATGTTGCGAGTAGCAACGAAAGTCACTTTGCTCTCGCTGGGAAAACGTCACATAGTCACACTTTCTAGGCTTTTAATGGAATTTTATGGGATTATACACTAATTAAAACACAAAACATTTTTGCCAAGTACATTCCACTAGATGTCACGAAATTCTACACAGTGCACACAGTTAAATTAGGGGATAATGAAAAAAAAGATGGACATTGTTGTTGCCTAAAGATAACTGGCAAGTGTGACATTCAACCACCATGTTAATCCTTTAAAGTTTTTTTTCCCGTGTAAGGTGTTCTAAAGTAACAGAATAATCTTCCAAGCAAATTCTCTCCAACATGTTTTGTTTGTTTATCTCCAACATTTTTGTTTGTTTTTGTTTTCTATGCATTTCTATATTCGCATATATTAATTAATATATTAATTAAATTGTTTTAATGTTTAATTCGAGTTCCTTTTCCCTCTTGCGTTTTGGTTTAGGGTATTCCTTATCTGAAGTTATTTGTTGAATATTTACGATTTTTGAAAGTCCCCAATTGTGTTCTACTATTGTGTATTTCTGGATACCTTTTACAATGGGATTTATTTCCTGACTTGGTCCATCTTTTATAACATTCAGAAGGTAGCTTATAAATTGAATATACACCTATTCAAACATTTATTTTGACAATTCATATTTTAATGCAATTGGGATGTTTTTGTTTCAAACCATTTACACAATGATGATTGGAAGTAATAATTTTAAATAATTTGTATTTAATACATTATAAATGTAAAAACCTGTGAAATGAGTACTGAATCTTGAAAATATATTCTGCCTGGTCTTTTGCCACTGTCTTGAGCGATCAAAAGTGTCCATGAAACAGTTGTATGAAATCAGTGCGTGCACACCCACCCACCCACCCACACACACACACACACACACACACACACACACACACACACACACACACACACACACACACACACACACACACAGTAGTTTGTGGACAGTGGTCCACAGGGCAGCTGAGGCCGGGTCCAGGCGCAAACAGAACACTATTGATTGTCTGGTCTTTGCATTCCTCCCATGCAGCTGCTCTGAGTCTGTGCGCATGTGTGTGTACATATGTGCATGTCTGTGTGTACATATTGTATGTCCATATGTTCAGCTGTCCTTCCTTTTGTGGATACAAAACACAGAAGGTCTGTCTGATCCCAGCATAAATCGGAGCCATTAAGCCACACTTTTCAACCGAACATAAAGACAGGTGACCAATTAAAGGAAAAATCTGAATAATTGAGTGAAGAGACATAACAAATGCAGATGCAGCTATACAGGTGTACTGCATGGTCCAGTTAAGCTATTAACACCCTACATGCTCTGTGGCATGTATAAAATGCTGAGCAAGAACAGTCCATCAACTGCATAGAGAGGGACATGATGTTATGGTTGCAGTGCATTACCCCTCATTACAAAGTCGAATGCACATTGACAGTGCAAGTGCTGCAAAAACCATAGGCACTGGTCTACAGAGATGTCACCAACCCTTCCTACTCAGCACGTTGCCCACCTTGCCACCTGGTTTGACGGCAGCTTCCTTGACTGGACTATCAGTAGTACCAAGGAGCTGTGTCTGGGAGGTAGGATGGGAGCAGCATAGGGCCTGTCTTCAAACCAGCTATCATGAAGGGGTAGGAAGCGGAACAGGTCACTCCCTTTAGTAGCAGTGGCTCTCTCTCCTGGAGCTTCCATGCCAGCAAACACACCCTGACCACGATCTACAGGTCACACACTGAGAGTGTCCTCACCTTCAACATCGCTTCCTGGTATGAGAACCTCTCAGTTAGACTCAGGGACAAGCTGACTCAGGCGGTGAACCAGGCCTGTAAAATCATTGGAGACAAACAATTGCAACTCCAGAACCAGTACACTCAGTCCACAACCAAAAAGGCAACTCAGGTCTATGACCCCACCTCCTTTACTCATCATTCCAGCTGTTTCCATCTGGCAGGATAGTCAAGGACCCTCTAGCCAGGAAAGATTGGTACATGAAATCATGTGTGCCCTCTGCTGTGGCCATTATAAAAAGGGACATAATAAAATGCCCCCCATAACATCACATAAAAAAAACTAAAAAAACAACAACAACAAACTAAAAAGAGCTGTTCTGAGGTTGCTAACAAAGTTATGAAACCCCCTGCCATGCTATATCCATGATGAGCACAGCGAGAACAGAAGGCAAACAGGCCTGTGTTAACCAGACAGAAAAGCTGCAAGGAACAGTCAGTAAAGGCCATTCATAGGAAAGAATGACGTTAAAGAGGGGTTGTTAAATGCTGAAGGACTCGTCATGTTTCTTGCACATTTATTCCACCCTGTGTCCAAAAGTGTGTATGACACCCTTTTTATATTTAGGTGTATTTATACTGTACATTTATGTGTCAGCAAAATGTGAGTTGGGAGAATGGAATAAAAACAAAATCTCAAATAACATGGATGATGTGTTTATTAATCTTTATAAAGGTTCTACTCTACTACCAGTGTGGCAAAGTTTATGGTAACAGTATGCATGCAATAAACACAACATTATTATTAGGGCTGTCAATTCAATGTGTTAATTAGATCAAATAATGATGCAAAAATTAATGTGTTAATTTAGTTAATGAAAATTCATCAATTTCGCCCCCGGAAGACCCAACCCCGGATAAGCGGATGAAGATGGATGGATGGAAAATTAATCAATTTATTTTATTTTTTTATTAATCAATTTTGCCCAGCAGACCCCGTTAGGCTACAGAGAGCAGGCAGCACAGAATGAGTAGGCCAAGTCTGCCTCGTAGTAAAATGAATTACTATGGACTGGAGGTCAAATGCTATATTAGAAGACAGAAGCATTGCAAATTACAATGCTGCTAAAAGTTTTAGTTTTGAAAATCCACAGAGCTATTGGCACAAGCTGTGTTACAGCTTAGATTGATAGCCTTACACATAACATGATATTGCAAATAATTTAATAAGCCATTTTCTATAGAAACCTTTTTTAATGCCTATTCAATGACTCAATAATGTAATGCATTTTAATTGAAATATCTTCATTTGGTGGCTTTTCTCAGCAAAAATGATATATGTGATTAATTGTGATTAATTTGATTGATTGATTAATTAATTAATTAATTACAGATCATCTAATAAATTAGATTTTTTTGCGATTGACAGCCCTAATTATTATTACTCACAACATGGTTCTAATGTAGAATAAGTGGTGTAATCTGTTTAAAAATGACCCTGCGAGTAAGTAAGATTTAAGCAAGGATAAAACACACAGACCATACAGCATGAACCATTTTATTTTAAATTAACAGTCAGGGAATTGCCAGAAGCAATTTGTTTATGGTCATGTCTCTCTGTTGCTTCTATGGTAGTCCTCAAAGCACCTGTTGGGTTACATTTCAAAATGTCAGACAAACCAAACCAAATATCCAAGCGTAAGTATGCAAGAATTGATAGAAATAAATAAATAAAAGAAGCCTATTAAAGTAGAAAGAGAAAAGTAATGAGTGTAGCTAGAGAAAATTATCAAAAAGAAAAAAATAATGAAATATATTATTTAAATCAGGTAAGACAAAAGTATCTCAAAATAATTTAAAATAGACATTCAAGCAAGAGTGGAACAATTCATTCGAAGAGTCTCTTGTCTCTTGAATGGTGAAAATTGATACAAAAACAAAAGAGATACGAAAGGAGGTACTAGCTATCTAAAGTAGGGAAATTGTGTCATACTTGGAGGCCCACACAGTCAGAATGTTTAAAGTGTAATACAGTATTTCCCTAAATTGTTATCAAACTTAATGACAAACTATTGCAAATTTATTCTATTACACTATGTCAACAGCTATTTTTGAGGACCCAAATCATACATGATTGATAACAGCTAAAATGTATGATTAAAAGGTAAATGTGTACTAATAGTTCAATGTGAATAAGAACATTATTGCATTTCAGTGTCAGAATTGTAGTGGTGAATGTGATTTATTTTATTTTATTTTTTACACTTAGTACAGCAAAGGAGTTCTTTGATTATGGTAATACTATTAGCAATCTATCTCTAATTTAAATGCGAAGCCTGGCTTGTGTCACTTGTGCTCCCATGAACATCTGAAATGATTCAAACATTGTAGGATAAATACTTTCTCCACAGGCTATGAATACTTAAAAAAAGATACACCTAAGATCATATTTTCAATTGGTTATGCTGGGATTTGATTTGATTTCCAATACACCATCAATAATCTAGGTCTCTTATAACTGCAGGACATAACATTTTCTTTCACTCAGTTAAGACAACTAAAATATGGAATGTATAATGCTACTTCAATGTACCGGTAAATGAAGACAAAATACCTATTAAAAATTCTATATCATCCAATAAGTGGATCACCTGATGAAATAATCTCACGATACCAGACAATTGGAGATGTCCGCCTTCCAAATGTCAGCGAGATTGGCCAGTAACAAGACTATGCCTACTGCTTTGGATTGGTTCAAACTTGAACAAAGCTATGCCCTAAAGACTTTGTAATGGCTCTGCAATGCAGTTTATCTTACTCCCTAGAATTGGTCCTGCAGATTTTTTCTCATTTTTTCACCCACCCACTTTAAGTGACAAAATCTGAATGAAAGTCCTTAGTCTCTAGTTGAGCGAAGCATTTAAAGACTAACTCATGAGTCTACTGATGAAACAGCTATTCTTGAGCCAGCAAGTAAGCATTAGCTCTTAAATTAAACTTTCAGGCCTAGAAAATATTACTTTAAAGGTGTTGCATCTATTATTTAAAATTTTCTTACATATTTATATTAGAAAATTAACCAGGTTAAATCTGCAGGGCTGAATGGTGGTGGTGAATACGTGTTAAAGTATTTCCTTACTGCATATGCTGTGATCGGTAATGATTTTGCATGTTGAGTCTTCCTGGTCAGACTACACTTTACAAAATGAGTGATGCCTACATGTACCAGTACTCAGTGCTCATTTTGTAAACTGAAATGCAATATTGGCAATCACAACTGCTGATATCACAAATCATCATGCTGTAAGGAACTATACTATTTTCTTCACCAACCCTTCAGATTTAACACGTATAATTTGCTAATATACTTATATATAAGAAAAAACAATGAAAATATGACATGTAGCACATTTATTATTTCTAAATGACCTCATTGCATTGCATGCCAGATAACCACTGTTAAGTCTGTGGTCTTGAAATTGTGTACTATGCAGTTTTATAGTCAGTGCCATAAGTCAGTCCAGTGATTTAGACTCTAAATTTTAGAGCAACCAGTTCTATGAATGACACTTTGACTTTTGCCTTCAAAATACAGACCGGATTCGATCAAACGTGTAATATATATTTATGTAGTATCTTCTGCACCTATTACACTAAAGTGAAAACTGGAACGGCCTTCATGTAAGAAAACCCTGCTAGTCCTGGTGTAGTACTAGCTTGTATCTGTAGGGACAAGGTATACAGTATGCGCTACATTATTGTAAATACCGCAAAGGTCTAGCAAGAAAGAATAAAGCAATAATGCAAAAATTCATGGATAATTAAACATAGATATACAAAAAATAGTCAAGAAAGGTAATTTGTATAATCTCTCCTACAATTACTTGAATTATATACAAACGTATCCAACCTTACTGTTAAACCAAACTACAGAGAAAACAATTATCAAAACTTTAACCATATTACGTACGTACTCAATGAATATTGGCCTATAATAGCATATGGAATACATTGTAAGAGCACATAAAATATGTTTGCAAACACTTTACATGTTTATGTCCTTATTTGTGCCCTTTGAAAAGGTAGAAAGGGATACTGTATGTCAGGCAATTGTCCAACAATAAATAGACAAGGAGAAACGCTTGGATTAGATGACTGCCTCTTGTGTTCCAATAGAATTATTCAGTGTTTCATGACCTGAGGTTCGGCACACCGATTATTTGTGATAATAAAATGGCCAATAATATAAAAATACAACCAATTTCTTATCAATGCTGCAGCAAGAGGTCTTTTAATACTTAAGCAAAAGATTCAAGAAACCACACATCAAACACTTGAGGATCTACCTCTTCCTATTTCCTATATCCAAACAAGATTGAGCTTTCATACCCAGTACTGGTTCTTTTTTAAGGCTGGGTTTGTTGTCCGACAGTGCTGCAGCAACTCCGGGTCTGTGTCTTTTGAGTCTATGTTTGACATGGGAATGTTGTTAGCTGGGTCAGTTTTCCGGAAGGTCTCCTGGGTGCTGACCTCTCCATTTTTAGGCTTGGAGGAGGCCACAGTCTGCACGTTGTGCTTGCCTGTCTTATTGCGACGCACCAGGTAGTAAGCCAAGATGGCTGCAACGAGGAGGAGGAGGAGGATGACCAAAATAGGGATGAGGATGGACCAGAGATTGCTCCGTCGTGATACTATTGGTTTCCTGTCAGAGCCAGTGTCAGGAGAAGCAGTGGTAGGGCCTTCTCCATGTGGCCAGTCCATGTTGCCCCTCCAGCGGGGGCTAGGTGCAGTAGCACGTGGGGATCCACTGGGGAGGTCATTGCTGTCAACCCATGGCAACTCCGAGGGAACTCTAAGGAGGGTGGGAAGGTACACCCCTGAGGCACTGTAGGGTTCGGTTTTGAATGAGAAAGTACACTCTGCAGGAGGGACCCCATGGGCCTTGAGCAGGAAGCGAGCTTCATCCTGGGCTACAGGACCTTGTAACCCTGCAGAGCTGTTGAAGATCTCCAGAGCCACCCGACCCTCATCCAGGTCCTTCTGGGTGAAAGTGTCAACAGGTTGGCCGTCACCAGACCCTCCAGACCTCACAAAGCGAGCGCCCCGAGGCTGCTGGATGACACTGAACGTCGGGGAGGTCCTGGTCTTGTTGGCTAGAGCTGTAGCATCCAGCAACTTCCTGTCCACCTGAACAACTGCACCACGGGGTAAGAGAGGATCCTGGGCGATGCTGACAAGAGGTTTGACAGTAATGTTGAGGACAGCCGATACGTTAGCTGCCTGGCTCCGTGCCACAAAAGCCACACTGTCTCTTGGTGAGGTCGACTTGATGAAGCGAACACTGACACGTCCTTCTTTGATCTGTGTCTGGGTAAAGGCTGAGGTGGGTTGGCGGTCCACCATAACAGCAGCATACTTGGGGATGTTGGTGATCTTGTAGAGGACATCCTCCTCGATTGGACCCCCTGTGGTGGCCCTCAGCATCTCCTCCGTTACCAAGGTCTCATCATCCCCTTGCTTCACCTGGATCTCTGCAGCTTTGAACAGAACCAACTTCCGTGCCAACACACCAATGTGGAGTGTGTGCGGCTCAGTGCGGTGCTTCCCATCCGACACTATAAACTCCAGAAAGCCGTCCGCCAGGCTCCCATCACTGGCAAAGCCCACCTGCCCCTTGGTGACTGCATCCTGGGTGAACTCGGAGACAGGGTCCATGGTGAGAGCGTCCACCAGTTGCCCGTTGGTAGGGGCTTTGGTGACCGTGAAGCGCACCTCGTCAGGGGTACTGTCCTCATCCCTAGTGTTGAGATGTTTCTGGGTGAGAATAGTAATCGAACCTTGGAGAACCTCTAGCAGCATGTCCAAACTGACCAGTTCTGGGGGGCTGGAGTCACGTCGGCGGATTGAAATGTTGAAGATCTCTTCAAGGACCACCGACTGGGCCGGAGATAACACACCATGACCCCTGTTCAGACGTGCTCGAAAAGCAAAGCTGTCAAAGGAGGCTCCGGAGTCATCGTGGAGATACTCCACTTCTCCGCGTTTAATATCTTCCTGCATGAAATGGGGATCGTCCCGAGGCAAGTCCAGGCCCCCCAAGGTAATTTGTCCATGGGTTGGGAAGCGGGAAACCTCAAAGACCACATCCAGGAGGCCTCGGTCCGACTCAGACAGGCTGGCCAGCAGGTTGGAGGCATCCAGGATAGAACTGTCAATGGCCTTCCTCTGGCCTTGCACAATGTCCAGACCTATGCAGAGAAAAATGAAATAAATAAATACATAAATAAGAAAGGGGTAATAAAAGTGTACTTTTGTTATAAAAATAAGAAGCTTTTTCCCTCTTTCCCTAATTTATTACAGCTACACCCCCTAAATAGAGGTCACCAGAATTCACCAAAGATTTGGTTTGGCTATAAACTAAAAACCCTGCAAACGTGCCAGCTTTTTCTTAGCAAGGTGATCAGAGAAATAGAATTGATGTGACAATAAATTTGTGGAAATGGAAGTCTAGTGTGTAGGCTCTTTTATTCATTCACATTCTTTACAGCAGGGGTCTCAAACTCAAATTGGCTTGGGGCCACTGTTGGTTTCGTCAACTCATAGGAGGGCCACTTCAATGTCAACTTCAACTACTACTAACTATAAGAAAGTGCAATATTTTGGAAAATGTTATTTTTCATTTCTTTAACTAGACTCACAACTCAATCTCTAAATGTTGCAAGACTATTCCATAACTAACATTTTCATCATACAAATTCAGACCAGTTTCCATTCATTTTAATATATTTTAACAGTTAGCGCTGCAAATCTTTTTTCCTTACTTTTATTTTATCTTGAATAGCCTACATTTGTACTTTACTCTGCTTTAGCTACAAGATGCATCACTACTGTAAGCCTGCCCTGGACCTGTACTTGCATTTATTAAAGTTCAAGTTTGTTTCCATTTCTTACCAGACACTTAAATACATTTGTAGGCTACTACTCTATTTCTTGCCAGACACTCATCTTGAAAGACGGCTGAGACGTTAGCCCTCTCAGCTGTGTGGCTCGTTTTTTCCTCTCGTCTCCCTATGACACTGTTCTCCATGTTTAGTAATGAATAGCTCTTGACATTATATTCCTTTAGAACGGCGACTTTTTTCTTGCATATCAGGCAGGTAGTATTTCCATTGAACTCTATACTAATACTGAAATGTCAATATTTCTTGAAACTGTCTGTGTTCCTAACGTTAGTTCACCATGAAAACAGCCTTTCGGTGGCGAGCTGCATTCCGTTCATTGTTCATAGTCGCGTGCAGATTGATTGCACCTGTGACTGTATTCAGCATTCACCTCGCGCTCTGCATTGTAGGCCTGCCTGCCGGCGCCGTTTACAATAAATTATTTTGCGGGCCGGATTACATGATATTTCTGACATCATGTCGCGGGCCGGATGGAGTGGTGTGGCGGGCTGCAAATGGCCCGCGGGCCGCGAGTTTGAGACCCCTGCTTTACAGCATCCTTGATCATTAACAATTCAAGGGGATGAGACGGTTTACTTTGTGGAATCATCAGTCAATTCAGTCAGTCAGTCAGTCAGTCAGTCAGTCAGTCAGTCAGTCAGTCAGTCAGTTGATATATAGTTGCATAGAGCAATTTTACATTGTTGTGGCCTTTGTGTTCTGTCAGTTGCACAGTCATACATAGACACCGCATGTAGATATGGTTGTCATTGTTCAATAGAGCCATTCTCCCACCGATATTCCTATCTTCCAGGAGATTGCAGGATATGCGAACAGAGTAAGACCAGCCTAACGTTCGTCCTATTTCCTTGTCCAATTCTGTTCCATCCTTGGAGTTGTGCTTTTCAAAACAGGAGTCGGTATATCCACTACTGCTCTGAAAGAAAGCAGAGCTGTCTATTTTGCTTGGTTTACTTAACCTTCAGCTGCATCCCCTCACTTTGTTCTAGTGAATAAATAATAACCTATAGCCTACTGTACTGCAAAAACGTAATATCATGTAATTATACAGCAGTTCATATGTAACTACAGTACAGAGCTGATGCACTGCTAGTGCTACGGTTATTGCTATTTAGCATAAATTATAAATTATATGAGCACATTACAGTATATTTAGTATGACAGCTTTTATTGCTATTCAGTGTTATACCTCACAGTCACAACCTACCTTTGTTCCTCCAGAGCTGGGATGAGACGTTGAGATTAGCTGCGTAGTAAGACACAGTGATGGGGAGGACATGATGGACATCTGGGGCTGGAGGGGACGACAGGAGGAGCTCAATGGAGTCTCTCACCACCCAGAAGGGCTCCCCAGGCATCTGATGCTCGTAGAAGACTGCCCCTGACTCCAGCTGTATAGAAGGTATAAAATAACTCAGGATCATTCAGCATGAAGGAAGGAATCACAGTTCTATGCACTCTTCTTGTCTGTGTTCAGGGTTTTTCAGCGTGAGCCACGACTTTCACAGAAATCGCAGTATTCTGATTGGATCTCTTCCCAAATCGTCCCTCCCTAACACTTCGTCTAGTTTTTATTTGCTGACAAAAATGTCAATAGATTTCATCATAGTTTTTGTCATCATAAATTCATTTTTATTTAGTTATCTTGTCACGATCACTAAATAACGGTCATTGATGAATAATTTTCGGCAGTTTTCGTTGAAGAAATGAACACTGGATGAAGCACCAGTACAACATAGCCCAACTGCCATTGCCATTGAAAGCAAACGCCCAACTGCCGTTGAAAATGAAAACGCATACAGTACCATCTGGGACAGCCTTTATGGAAACAACCATGGATGTATTAATAGAACGGAAACAACTCACCTCTGTTTGAGAGAAGCGGGTAATTTCCTCAAACTGATTCTTGTCCTTGGCTAAGATAAGTCTTCCCAGCCGGGGTGGCCGAATGAGAGAGTAGTTTATCTCATCTCCATCCTCACTGGTCACAGCCCCCAGATTGGCGCTGGAGATCAGTTGTCTTGTTCCTGTGAAAGTGGATGTTATATTACAGTAACACTCAAAAACAATGAATGCATGTCCTCAGGTCACTGTTGGCAATGCTCTTTCACACTTAGCAGAACTTGAAGGAGAATGTTACAAAAATCCAGAATTTAAATTTCCTAATCGATTTCATTATGCAGATTTGCATTTAGTGGAGTCTGCTCAATATTCACAACTCAGTCGGTATGTCATTGTTGCTGAAATTAGAATGGTTTCCCCTGTAAACAAAAACTGATTAAATCTTCTTGTAGAAGACCTAAGGTTTGTGAGGCTCCTCGCTTTTTCACAAGTAACACAGAGCCCTATTTATCCCTCTCTGACACTGGACACATGAAAAAACATGCATGACAGCACAATGCAAGGTTAAGAGACAAAACATGCATGAGACGAAGCAAATTCAATTGAGTTCTGTTTTATTTGTAAAGAATGACCTTCTGAAAGTCCTTCTGAAATAAACCGTATGAACAAATGTGTAAAGGCTATTGACAAAACAGCAAGACTAAAATGTCATTGTAGTAGGCTACTACTGTAGCTAGGTAGCTTACATTAGATGAAGTGAGGTGCATGGAGAAACTAGTGATGAAACACATCCCGAAGCAGAGAGGTATAGGCCTGAGCAGCTCCTTATGCAACTGGTCCCTGGACTTCCTCACGGCCAGACCACAGGTGGTGAGAATAGGCAGCAACACCTCATCCACACTGAACATCAGCATGGGTGTCTCGCAAGGCTACTGCTTGAACCAAATGCTGTATTCACACCCACGCCTACACAGCCAAGCACAACAGCAATCGAATCATCAAGTTTGCGGACAACACCACTGTGATAGGCCTGATCTCCCCCAATGACTCATCTGAATCGGCCTTCCTCCAGGAAGTATCAGACCTAGTAACATGGTGTCAAGACAACAACCTGACCCTGAACACTAGCAAGACAAAGGAGATGATTGTGGACTTCAGGAGAGGAGGAAAAAGCCACGCCATCAATGTGAGGAAGTGGTGAGCCACTTCAAATTCCTAGGGATGCAGATCTCTGATGACCTGACCTGGAGAAGAGAGAAGGCACAACACCTCTACTTTCTGATAGGCATGAGCACACAAACGCTTGTGAACCTCTACCGCAGCATCATTGAGAGTATCCTGACTGGAGGAATCAGAGTCTGGTACGGCAACTCCACCGCCCACGACAGGCACGCCATCCAGAGGGTGGTGAAGACAGTGTAGAAGGATCATCGGTATGGAGCTCCCAGCCATCGAGGATCTCTACAACCAACGCTACCGCAGGAAGGCCATCTCCATCACAAAAGAAACCAACCACCTCATCTACCACCTGTTCGCACCATCTCACTGGAGAGACGGAAGATGGCTGAGCATCAGGACCACGAAGAAGATAGAAAGTTCCACAACAGCGTCTTTCCTGACGCGGTCCGCAAGTTCAGCAGCCAAAAGCTGCAGTAGACTGACACTGAAGACACCCCCTGGTCAGACACCCCCAGCGGCCCATTATATCCCCCCACCACCCCTCTGCCTGGACAGTTAACCCCCCATCCTGTGACTGGTCTGTTCTGATGGACCAGTCTCTTAATCGCACCCCCCTTCTCTTGCTGACACCCCCCAACATCCCCCCACCCTTACCCCCCCCCCCCCCAACAACTGATCAGGGACCACTGACACTTTGACCTTTCACCTTGTCTATACAATAGACAACAACGGACTCTGCACTTCTGTACACTTGAACAACACCTGACAACACTTGAACAATTGAACACAATGCACAACTGTATACTTGAACGTTATTTAATTGCGCTGCCTACATCATGGCCACAGAATGATCATCCATGATCGGATGGGATAAGTAGATGCGGACGATACTGATAGACTGCTAGACGATGGAAAGTATAGTAAATTGCCAGTTTGGGAACCTTGAAATGTCTAGCTGAATACCATAGAACTTGAATGAGGAACTGATTAGCACTGATAAGATACTAAGGACAAGCGATTACAAGAATTCCAATGTACAGTACCTGTACTTGTTACACATGGCTTATGAACTTTTTCTATTCTATTAGCTAATGTTCGCTAATGTTCTACCTACAATATATTTGTATTCGATAGTTTGTCTACTATGTTTACAATGGAACCAACATTGCAAGTAGTACAGTATAAGCAAACCGATAACAACATTTCCCCCCCGCAAGTTTGCCCCCTTGCGGCTGTCGGCCTAAAGAAATAACATGACGTTTTGAATTGTTTAGGCCCATTTTCTTTCTTCCTAGAGCAGCATGTCGAAACACACTTCCTATTCCCTGGTCACCCAGAGTGACAGAGTGCAAGCAATCATGTCCTGTAAGGGATCTCTTACATACCCTTTCCATTTTCAGTCAACTTGCTGTTGTTTTCTGACTTGCTGTTGTGTTTGCTGACTTGTTTTGTTTTCTGATTTATTATTTTGTTCCCTTGAAGTCTATAAAAATGTATACAATTTACCCCTATGTTTCATTCCCATATCAGGGGCACCGTTTATGAGGTAGAATCCTCTTGAAAGTAACTGTTTTGATTAGATTTGAGGATAAATTTGGCTGCTCACCTGGAAATACCATTAGCTCCTCCTGTGTTTCCATGGTGATTGTGAGCTCTCTCGCTGTGACGACAAAGTGGTAGAGCGGCGATGTGTGCTCTCCATCTGTCACGGTGAAACTGAAGCCCCCGGAGTCCAGACCTGGCAGAAGTACAATTTATTGGAGTATGAGAGGGCTTGAAGTAGTTCCTAAGCTGTTATTAAAATTAACATTTCGGTCAAACCTAACAACACTGTATAAAAGAGAAATCTGTCTGCAAAGTCAGTCTCAAGTTGCAGTGACTCTGAAATTGACTGATCTGTTTTGCCCAACTAGCACAAGAAGAGGATAAGTCAGAGGTCTTCCAGTTGACTTCAGGCTACAGGTATAACCTGCCACTCTAGCCACTAAGCTACCCACTCATCATGAGTAGGTTACATAAATCATCTAAACGTGAGTGTGGTCAGATTCAGAATAGAAAATGTGATACTTCAATACAATAGTCAAGTTTAATCCAATAGGCCTTACCTTCGTGGATGAAGATCACCTCCCCATTGTTGATGTGGGCTTGTGTAAAGTTTAGGATGCTTTCTTCAGGGGATTCTTTCAGAGCCACCATCCCGCTGGTTGGGGACTCGACAGAATAAATCAACTCGTCTGCAGGGGTGTCTGCGTCTTCAGTGTTCAGCATGTTGGTGGTGATGTCAGATTCCTCCCCAGCAAGGAGCTAAATAAGCAAGATAAGAGAGAGCACAGTATAGGGCCTACAGTTAAAAACAAGTATGTACGATGGACGAGATAAATATGACACAATACTGTTACTGTACTGCAGAGGGGTTAACCCAACCCAGTCATCACAACTGTGCCCTAAAACAACACTAACACTAGCCTGACAACCCATTCTGAATTGTATTTCTCTGCTCTGTTGTTAATGATAATCAGAACGGAACTGCCACCATAGGTTGATTGTGACTGTCACACATCAGGGATTGAACTTTAGCTGTTAGAAATTGGACATTGGTAAAAAGTTTAAGTTTTTGTAGACATGATTATTGAGGGTTTTCATTTTACTGTGCTTGTGAAAATTACTGATTGGATGAGCTAGATAGCTATGCCAAGTTATGGGAAAGTGTTGTATTAGCCATGTAAGCTGTTTCAAGAACAGAACATAAAGTCCCGATTGGGTCTTTGTGCTGGTTGGCTCAGTTGGATTGGCTCTGTTGGGATGATCAAGTTTTTTTTTTTTTTTACACTGACCAATTGTGTACCCCTCTTGTAATTATTTTCTTCTTCTTGCAAATGCTAGTTATGTGACTAAGAGCTTTTCACACTGCACCTAGCCCAGGGCTAAACACATTCTTAGAACCTTCTTAGCCCAGGGCTAAACACATTCTTAGAACCTTCTTAGCCCCAGGCTAAAAGAGCTGTTAGCCCCAGGCTAATAAGCTTTCACACTCATCCTGGCACATTCCAAAGTGGGTTAACCCCGACTTTAGCCTAGGGCTTGCTGGCCCTGCTCCAGAGCATGGTTAGCCCTGAGTTTGTGAGGTTATTCCCTTAAAATCAACTAAACATGGGGCTAAAAGATGCCAGAATGAAACAGGGCTAAAGTAAACAATGACTTAGCATCACGTTTTTATTGTCCAATCACACGACTTTGTCACAGTAGGCGCTAGGCAACCAAAATCGTTGTAGCTACACTACTAAAGGCAACATCATAGCTAACTAAAACAACAATAATATGTCCATAAAAGATTTTAAAAGATCGAATTAATCGCAGGCGGAAACAGCAATGTTTCTGAGTGGTCATTTGAATGTAAACATAAGTCACGTGTTCCAAAAGACATTTAACCCAGGGCTAGTAGAAATGCACTGTGAATCATATAGTCGGGCTTGGGTTAACCCTGAGTTGCCATGTGTGTGAAAAGGGGCTAAATTAACCCAGGGTCATAACCCCTAACCCTAGGCTAAGAATAGGCTACGTGTGAAAAGCCTAGTCACTTAAGGCCAAAGTACACCAAGCCGGCAGTGAGACAGGAACAGTGGTGGATAGCGTCGGGCTGGTTGGGCTTGGTGGGGCTGTATTTTCGGCTGATGATGTTAGAGCTGAACTGGGCAGGTCAGACTCACTTATGAGCTGACTTCTCTGAGAAATAGCTAGATTAGTGCTGTTGTTTCCATCTCCGCCTCAATTGCTTGTTACTCTGACTAATGATTGTCCTGTCTGGGCTAGGCTAGGCTACATCCTGTTTAATTGTAAATAAACTATTTACATTCACAATACGCTTTACATCTCAGTGTTCAATAGAGCCTCTTAAAGGCTTGGCGTATGTGTTGTCATTGTGAATCAACACAAGCACTTCATGTGTTTGCATTTTAACTACCCTCTGCCGGCCATTATAGCCCAATCAAAAACACAATGTGTGCAGGGGGAGAGATTCAGTAGGCTATTTCAACCTGTTTTTACTTCATTCTGGGTAATTATAGTTCTGTCTAGGTCACATACAGAAGCGGCTGCACTTAGCCTAAGTTTTATTCGTCGTTTTTGTCCCACTGAAATATATGATAGAATGTTCAGTCATTAGAGTGGTGACAGTTGGTGATTTGAAAATATCAACACATTTTGTAAACTGCCACCTCTCCTACAATTTTCACAGTACTTGCACATATTTACACACATTTATAGTTTTTGATATATTCAGTGTTCATGCTCCCCATTCACACAAATGGTGGAATGCTCAGTGCCCCACTCTGACTCTAGCAGCATTCGGTCATTCCAAATTCATGTGCTCCACAAATTCATACCTGTTCTCTAACTTGTCACTGCTCCTACCGTTTTTAAGCTACACTGATACATTATATTTCAAAATGTGCATCTGTTTCCCAGGTTTCCTACGGTGTAAATACTGTATCTCAGCTGTGACATCAATACAGTCCTTCTTGAGATAGAGCTTTCCTCATGCCTACCCTGTGCTGGTGTGCAACGGTATTGGTGATTCCTACTTGGTCTAAATCTCATGCTGGAACAGACACACACGGACATACACACAGACACTTGTCACAAGAAGCGGCTGTACCTTTTAAAAATATAGGCTATAATAACAACGCTGTTGGTTGCTGTTGCTGTCTAAGCTACAGTTGATGCTTGGTTGACTAATGTTAGTAAATTGCTTTGTGATGTATGTGTGTGTGTGTGTGTGGGGGTGGTCCTGTTATGAGAAGATGAAATAGGTAGCATAGGGTAAATGACTCCCTGGGTAGAAGGGTTTTAATGGACTTCTAATGGTCTGTTTGTCGAAAGGAAGTTAATTAAAATAAATTATCAGATCCTTTCAGATCATCTGAAAGACAGTCTTAATTAGCAACCAAGCTGAGAGAATGAAAAGAATATATTGATCTGCTCGGCTCCGCTCTGTTCTCTAATCTCAATCCTCCTCACTCTCTCCTCTCATAAGATGAAGAGTAGCCTAGCAATGTCAGTGCTTCCAACTAAGCACATTGATAATGATACCAAGCCTCAATAAGCCATGTCACAAAGTGTTATTTTTAATTGTGTAAGAATGTAGGCCTGCGAGCCTACAAAAAGCAATCAAACTACATCATATGACTTCATGCAATTCTCTCTTGACCTCAAGCTCAATGAAGCACACTTAAATATTTGACAACACATAATATTCAAATGCCATTCATTTCTACCACTGAAGAATTCAGAGCACTAAGACAGCACAAGTTGTTACACGCAGCATTCCACTAGATGGCAACATTCCCTCACTATTGCCAGAAAATGCAAGAAGCATTTGGGCAGGTTAAATCTAAATTGGGTTGGAAATTGATCATTATATAACAATCAATGCCTTTTACACCTGAGAGGATGAGTGTCAAATTCAATTTGATTTTACACAATGGTCGTTAATTCATTTGGAGCCAACAATATCTGTCATAAACATTCTCAAATGGCTTGGTTATGACTTGACAGCATATGCCCTTACTTTGCAGTTACAGTAAGAAGACTCTTGGGGGTGCTGTATGTCTTGATTTGTATACTATGTTGAACTGACCTTTTTTCTCTTTCCATGGCTTCATATCTACAAATCATTGAGTTTGGGGGATAGCATAGCAAAGGACCCATGTTCTCCAGGACAGGATACTTTTCTATTTATATTTTTGCTACATTCTCTGATCCGAAAGGCAAAAATAGTTCAAATTCTTACTTCTGTCAGATAGAGACATGATTGTATTGGTGAACACTGAGTTTGTGTGATTGCATTGGTGAAAGCTATATAGGAATATAACTTTGTCCAATCACACATCAGTGATGCATAGAGAAAGAGAGGAGGGAAGCAAACATTCAAATTATAACTGCTTGTTATGTTATAATATGCAACTTGAGAAGAGGGACACACACACACACAAAAAACAGCTAGAAAAACATAGCCAAATGGTGTATTTCCACTGCATTGTACCACTTCAACTTGATTTTACTCTCTTCGCTTTTGTTTTTTTCACTTCGTGAAGAGAGCTCAGACACCTAATGGAGACCGGCTGTGTCCTGCTGGGCCTGGCCTATGGCTATGCAGGATCATAGGGGGACACAAACCGGTTATTTATCATGTCTGATAATCTGCTGTAGGTCTGTACGCTACACACACATTTCCTCTCCTAAGTCACACACCACATACATCATCACACACCTATAAGAAGAGCTAATCGTGTTTGCAGAGAAATTGACACAGTGCCTCTACATTTTGTGGCGCGAGAGATGCTAAGATCGAATGGCGCCTGGCTTTGCCAAAAGCCTCAGTTGTGTCTCCATCTTGGTCTCTCAAAAATACGTGTTGCCATGGCAACACTGAGCCACAGACAGAGTGTAGAGAACTGAATGACATAGTTGGTTTCCAGATATGCAAGATGATTATGGTTGAATTTTTCCAACCATTTCCCCAGTCCTCACTATAGGATCTGCCTTTTTTATCTTTTATAAGTTATTTTCTTTTTGCCTCAAGGAATTCATAGGCAATGCATTTGTGACAATGTAATGAATATCTTAGTGGTAAGATAATGAAAATACATTCAAGGTTTACCATTCCTTTGCAAGTAAATGGTGCAAAAGGGGTTGTATGTGAGGTATGCCCTCCAGGACTCAGAAGCCTAGTTTGTAACAACCCCGCCTAGCCAACACACACACACACACAACTCTTTTTTTTTGAAAAGGGGGAAAGGAATAGTTTGTTGCTTTAATACAGTAGTGTAGTAACGTTACCTCCAGTCCAGTGTTTCGCGTCAGTCTCGGTGGCTCATCGTTGACAGGGATGACCGTCACCGTGAAAGTGACAGGAATGCTGCGCCGCTCAATCTCATAGGCTGAGGCGGAGAGCGTGAAACTGTCCTCACCGCTCTCTGTGCTGTCATGCATGTAGTAGATGTGTCCAAGCTTCACCTGCACAGGACAGACGAGGTTTTAAACATCACTGTCAGTCCTGTCACACAACAATGTTGGGAAAAGATACAATAGTTCAGTCAGGCAGACTCAGGTGTTGATTTAGCACTCAAAGCGACGTGAGATATCTCGGCACTTTGACAGCCCCTCTGGTCGTGATAAAATCTGCACTGCATTTTAAGAACCACACTTCCCACAATTCCCCACTCACTCGCTGTAATGATGGGGAAAAATAAATGTGCGTGGAGCAGACTGGATTGGAAGATTGTAGCTACTTCAGTGGACTTTCTGGAAGGATGGCTTCAATGCAGGTAAATCTTCTTTCTTTTATGTGCATCTAGATAAATTCGCTGGGCGAATTGTTTGTTGTCTTCCTGATATTGTGACACTCAAAACGCGCCACTTCCGCTTCCACCACTAGATTTCCCGCCAGTGTACTAGCCAGTACACCAAAATGTTTATATAATAAATTCACAGGGTCTCATGCAGTCTCATGTCATGAAAACGATTTTGGGAGTCTTGCTAAGGCCAATTCATAAACTAATAGCAAGTAAAGGTGAATATTGAACTATAAAAAAGTTATCTTATTGAGCTTTAAATGTATTTATTTAATTAATGTAAGCATTTCATCTTTGGCTGTATGGTTCTGCTTCAGCAAGCTCTCTGCATGTGCTTTACATGATCAACGACAATGATCAACAACCAAGGCAGAGAGTCAGAATATTACCCATCAATCCCCTGACAGATACAGTAAGGTAAAACAAGCTAGGGTGGTGGAGACAGCAGCAAAACACAATCAGAACATTGCGTGACGCACCCCACTTAGCGGCAGTGTGTGCAAGGTTTTCCAGTGTGTTTAAATAGACCACCATATCAGTGTAAGTGTGTGTGATTGGAACTACGTATGAACAATGACGATTGTAGCCAGCTGACTGACAGCTGCGGAAGCCAGTCACAGCGTCTTGAGAGCTACCACCTGAACTCACTTCGTTTCATTTGGCGCAGTGCTACTGAAGTGGTTACACATCATGGCCCTTTAAAGTTGAAGAGGTTCATATTTTTGTTCTAGGCCCTCCCTAACATTTGTCTAGTTTTTATTTGTTGACGAAAATATAGATTTCGTTACAGTTCTTGTCATCATAAATTAGTTTTTATTTAGTTATCGTCTTGTGATGAGAACTAAATGAAGGTTGTTGACGAATAATTTTTGTCATAATTTTTGTCAAAGTTTGCGTCAACAAAATTAACACTGGTTTGATGCCCTTAAAGTCGCACAGAAACGGACGTTGGAGATCATCTAACTTCCGTAGTTTGACATATTTCTGACGCAAACAAGCTATGAGGGTGGGACATAATGTTTAGAGGAATTTGATTGGAACATTGACAAGTGGACGGGTTTTAAGAACTTTAGACAGATTTGATGGAAGGATAGCGTTGATTGACGGGTGGATGTCGTGAGATTATTGGCCTAAAATCTAAGGTACCTGTTGTCGTCATTGCACGTGACCTACCGTTTTCCAGGAAGTAAGAAATTATATACTTTGATATAAGATTACAACAAAAGTAGAATTTTGTAATTTGTTTGGGCATACATCGTTGAATAGGTGAACACTATGACCAATTATGTGAACCAAAATGGGACAGAATGCTTTTTTCATTTCAGTGCGACTTTAAACAATGTGGAATTTCATTTTACATTTACTTAAAAGGTTAAGTACAGATTACACAAGAGGGACCAAAGCTTCATTAATGCGCTTTGAGTCAATTATAGACTTGTGTGTAGGGTATCATCATAAAATGCTTTATATAGATCTCAAAAACAAACCTCAAACAAAGTGTTCCTATTAAAGATTCTGACATGACCAGCAAGTACTGCTTCACTTGTTATTATTGATCTCTCATATTTTCAATGTCACTTACTGCATAAAACATAGCGAATATTGACTTTCTGAAAGCACTGCTTTATTAATGTGTTATGCCACGCTTATGCATGTTATGACGTCCTTTTGTAGGTAGCCTCCAGATAAAGAGCTACCAAATTTTCACTCAGTTGGTGAAAGGTTAGCCAATCAGCAAGCCTACGCCTGATTCTTTGAGGAAGTGCACGCACAAGCCACATCTCGCTGCATGACAGAGAGTTCCTATTCATTCTACATCCTGGGTAGCAGTAAGCCTTGGTGATGAGGGGGGAGCCAGGAGAAACTAATGGATACCAGATGTCTGCCAATCCACTGGAAAAACACCCCGTGTCATTACTGGTTTCAGGAAAGTGAGCGAGACAATCAGTCTCTCTCCTAAGGCAATAAACAAATGTCTTTTGTTTAACATGTGGCCATCACATTTTCTATAGGAGAAACAACAATATGTGGCTTTACATCTGTTAATACAACCTAACCATTGCATAGAACAATAGAGTTTTAACATCTACAGTAATAGAACACGCTTGTATCTCCTGCATTTGTAATATCAGTGTGTGTGTGTGATGTGCTTTTACTAATAGGCTGGCTGGATTTATTCCTATAACTAACAGCTATTCTTTTGAGGATTTTGGGCAGTGTTCTGGTTGAGGCTGGCTCGCTGTTTCGGGTCTTTGATGTTGAAAGACCCGGAACACCGAGTGAACCCAGGTTCCGTCACTGGTGATGCGTCCAAGCGCATCTGTAGAATGTATCTTTCATCTTCTTGTTTGATTCTGATTTTTATTTTTTATAAAAGAAAAAAAAAAAAATATATATAAAATTGCTCTGTGCACCATCCTCCGAGTCCTGGAATTTACTTGGCAAATAAACCAAATTCTTATTCTGATTTTGGTACTAGCCTAGCACTATGTCTTTCAGTTTCATTGGACTACCACACATGTAGGCTAGAGAAAACTAAGACCATATACACATAAAAATAACATGACAAAACATTTTTACATTTATATCAACACCATCGAGAGGCACCATGTAACATAATTCAATGCATCCGCTGCAGAACTGAATTCTTGCTTGCTGGTCTTGAACCCACATCACTTGAATTACAAATTCAGCGCTTGTACTCTCTCCTGACCACCACCTTGCACGGCAACTCATTTCCCATTTCGCAAATCTGTTTACTTGACTAAAGGCTTTGCATACCTTCAAATCCTTGTGGACAGGTGCGTAGGAGGTAATGTCCATGGAGTAGAAGAGAGATTCCCACACACTGTCATTTACTTGCAAACAAACTGAATTGAAAGTCTAAGACTTTCGTCAAGAGGTTATAAAATGTTATAATAAAATGTGTTTGCAAGTAAAGGAAAGGAATCTCTCTTCAGGAATCTCTCTGCAGGAATCTCTCTTCTACTCCATAGACAAATCCGTTCTCTGACACGAAGCAGAATATGCTGCATAGATCAGAATCACATGCTGTAATCTGCCCTACAGTATAATCTACACTGTCACATGGATAAAGAAACTCAGTTCCTGGTCATAATTTATAACCTCAGTGGGTTCCAAGGACCACAGTAACAAAAACGATGACAACGATAACAACACTGCTCTACTCTATATCCCAGTCAGCCAAGCGAAATGGACCCAAATACCAAACATCATGAGATTCCGTTATCAGTATCTTCTCTCACACCCCTTCTTTGTTCCTATGTAGCTCGTGGAAAGCATGCAGCAGGCCACTGACATTCCTGAGGGCTGTCCTGCTGTACTCTACTGTATGATGAGGACAAGCCTGTAATGAGAACTACAGACAGTTTTTAACCACAAGTTGGGTTACTTTACCCTAACAAATACCCTCACTCGTACAAACACCCTCACACATACTGTAGCCTCAAAAACACCCCCGCAATAAGTTTATCGCCAGGTTTCTGATACAGAGCAGTTAAGACAATCTGAAGATCCAGGAGCGATGGGTCTTGCCCGGTGGTGTTAGACTATAGCGACTGTGCGACAGGCATGAAAACAAGCGCTGCTCCCACATGCATGAGTAACGACATTCCAAATCATGTCCGATAATGAGTGTGAGCACATCCGCCTTTAATTTAGAGTTCCAATCCTGCCTGAAACGGAGCCCCCATAGATTCAATGTGCTTCTCATTTGGGGGAAGTGCTGCATTTCTTCCTCTGAACTAGCCGTCCATATGTGAGAAAAGGGTCAGAAAAAGTAAAGAGGGCACTCATAAAATAGTACTACCAACCATTTGCCTGCAACCTTGTCAGAATGGATATCATGAAGCTGTTCATTTTTCCCCATTTTCTATCCATAATCAGATTTAGCTGAATCGTAGCTATGCAAAGGTCCCAGTTGAGTTGTAGCACACAGTGGGGTCTTTGAGAGAGAGCGTCTGGCAAAATGGAGGGTTGTGTGCAGAAGCATTATTATAGGAATATACTGAGTGAGTTTATTTTGGCTCTGGGCTGCCAAACGGCATCGTCAGTTTTTCCACAACCCTTCGGAGAGTGAGAGAGGGTGGAGAGGAGATGAGAGCTATACGTAGCCGCATAAGTGAGTGACTAACTAGCTCCATTTGACTTGGTTGTACATTCAGAATGCATGAGGCCTTCCATACGGACAACAGACTCATCTCGTTTTCATTCTTTCCGAGCAGAGGTCTTCAAGACCACATGGTTGGAGACCAGACTAATGCAGACCCAGAATTCCCTCTGTCTGACTCGCCCTGCCAAGTCAGACAGAGCAGGGCAACATTGTGTGGAATAATAAATAAAGTCTAGTAAGGTAGATATTATTTTAGTAGTGTCTTGTAATTAAGGCCCAGAAATTCTAGATTATATAGTTAGTGGTCAGTTGGAAAGTTGTTGGTTCCAAAATAATCCAAATGAGTCACGCTTGCTCTGTTTTGTTTTCTGTGACTCTAACAAATCTCTTTTTGTTCTTATACCTTCTAATAGTTTCTACAGAAACAGAACCCCACATTACTTAAGTGGGAAGAACTATTAGAAACCTATTCTATGATTGTGATGGCACCATATGGCCGCTAGGCAGTTGAGCTCCTCAAGGCCTCTCTGTCATTTCAAGATATGTTTAGTGTTTCTACTGTATGCACTTTTTCGCACTACAGGGTTTCAATAGTTTATTAGACGATATGTATGTATGTATGTATGTATGTATGTATGTATGTATGTATGTATGTATGTATGTATGTATGTATGTATGTATTCGTAGATCAAAGTGTTTTTTTGATCCACAGTTTATCATCGGTTCACTTTGGATGGTTTTTGGTATAGACATGGTATATGGTAATACTGAAAATGGAATGATATGCGGTCCCAGGTGCGTGTTACAAAGTATTTTAACACGGCTTCCAGCCAATCAGAATCAAGAACCAGAACTAACCGTTGTATAAGGTTCCTTTTAATGGAACCAATGGAATATTCAACTTCTTGGTCCAAATCACTGTAAACTGTGGTATTATTGTTTTGAATATGAACATTCCATGAAATTGAAGAGTTTTCAAAAGATGAAAAACCACTGCAGATTTTTGGACATTTGAAAGATTCAGGATCCTCTTCACTGGAGAATTAAAGGATGTCCTAGAGAGAGAGAGAGTATGTAGCAGGTCAGAGCACTACCAGAACACCTATAGGCTAGTAATAGGAGGGGGCGGCACGTAGCTTGGGAGGTAAAGCGGCCGGCTGGGGTTCGCAAGGTTCAATCCCTGCTTCCGGAGTATGCCGAAGTATCCTTGAGTAAGACACTGAACCCCAAAATCGCTCATGTGCGGCAAGGTGGCACAGCCTCACAGCAAGAAGGTCTCTGGGCCTTTCTGTGCGGACTTTTCATGCTCTCTCTCTCTGTTTGCATGGGTTTCCCTCATAAAAAAATATGAAAAATATGCAGAAGAACAGATTGCTACTGCTGTCCGTCCCCGGGCGCGTCCCAGCATGCACGCTGCCTACTGTCTGCTCCCAGCTGCCCTTGGGGAAGGACGACGGTTTGGGTTAAGAGCAGGAGAGAAGTTTCATCGGTGGATGCTCCAGCCATTTTGTGTGTGTGTTTCGCCGCCTACACCATGTGATGTGCATGTGTCTCACCGTGTGACAAATAAAATATGTGTTTGTTGTTTGTTTGATTCCTTTGGCGCCTGTTGACTGCATCACATTGCTTGTGGATACGTTTTGCAGGCGTGTATTTGAGGAGAAGGAACGACGACTATAATGTATAGTAACCCTAGTTCTATGAGTTCCATTGGCTTGACCAATCATAGCTGGCTACGTCGACTGAAATAAAGAGGAAAAAAAATACACACACCTTATATTTTGGTTCTTTTACTAGAAAAGTACTAATCTGACGGATAGGAGAGTGCCTACCTCTTCCCAGGTGAAGAAGGTGAGCTCTTGCTCGTCTCCGTCCTGGTAACGGATATTTCCATGCTGCGGTGGCTCTTCCATGATGAAGTCGATATTAGCCGAACTGTAGAAGGGATGTGAGATGTTCAGGAGCTCCGTGGTGATGGCCACCCCGCCACCCTCCTTCACTGTGAAATTGGCGGTTTGTATGGGGATGAGGCGGGGCATGATGTCAACTGGCACTCGTAGGTCCTCCACTGTGGTGAAACCATTACTGACGTCTGCCGTGAATCCATCACTGCCCTGGATGACCAAAGATAATGATTGTATACCCAATATTATGACTTTATAGTATGCAGTAGTAAACAATGATGACAATGAATAAATAGAACAATAAGATGCTAAGAAGGCTGTTGGTTTTCATCCATGCCTTTTGGGTACTAACAGCCAAACAGTTGTATTAATTGACCCAAAATGCCATGGAGAAATAAAACGTGGGACACCTGAATTCAAGTGTCTGAATTGTGTGCGCTATGTGACAACTACATCCAAAGCATGTAACAAGTACTACACAGAAGGTGCTCAGTTAATACATGTTTTAAATATTGGCTAATGCATAACAAAACATCACCAAAACCGACGGTTTCACAGTAATTATGGCAAACCTTTGGAGATGAGAGAGATGGGTGAACCTGGACCCCCTAGCATGTTACTATAAAGGCAGAAATCTGGCCTGTGTATTTCGATTATCTTGAGAACTGGGCCCTTATGAAGTTGACATTCAACAGGTGTATTTCTCAGGACCTACTGTACGTGCAGTGTTTAGTGTGAAGTTGCTTGGATGAGCTGTTCTCAAAGCTGTAATTAATCTGCCCATTTGGAACAGATGTGTATAATACATATACAACTATTTTGTCAACATAAGTGATGAAATGTGATTTAGTCAAAATAGTGACAAAAAAATTATTTTGTCAAACAGGTGACGAAAATAAAGATTACAGAGAATTTTCTGTATTGATTTAGGTACCTCACAAAAGGCTAACATGCACAGGCGTCAGAGTAGGACATTTTCCCTGTTATAATCGACTGAACAAAAGGCCACTTGGCCATAAACAAACCAGTAATCATTATGAGTGTGAAAATAGACAATTAGTAGACTGTGTGATTTGTTTTAAATGTGTTTTGGACTGGCTATTAGCTTGGATTAGGATGTTCCATTGCCTATAATTCAGTCATTCTGAATGGGAATGTCAATGTCATTTTATTTATATAGTACCATTCATACAAATAAATGTACTGTAGTACATAGTGCTTTACATAAAAGGAGAAGGATAAAAACATAAATCATTAAACACAATTAGAACAGATTTAAAGATAGTGTAAAAATATAGCAAAGCAGCCGGCTAATGCCACCTTTCTCCCCCCTGCCATCTCTCCTTAGCTGATGTGTGGTGATTGCTTTTGGGCATACTGGCAGCTGAGCATCACCCAGGTGGAATGAACACTTGTCTGGAGGAGGGAGCTGACCTGCTTTCATTTCTTCACTGCGGATGGTTGGTGGCATCCAGTGTCTTTTATACCAAGCGCTCTGACTTTTTTGGGCGGCTGCCCCGAGCTCTCAAAAATGAGAATATAAGAACTTTTCAGAAAGGCGGTGGTGTCATCACTGCCGCTGCTTTCAGGCAACCAATCATATATTGGATAGGGCTTGACTTGTCAGCTATCGGGAGACATCTCCCGAGACCCGCACTCGGCTAGTAATTTCCCAAAAGCCAATAGTGAGACAGAAGTAATTAAGTAGCAATCGTGCCGTGATTTGAATAGACATGTAGTAATTGTCAGTAGTGATCAGTAGTGAAACGACTCAATTCTCTACTCATTACTATTGAAATCACTACATAAATCACTACACATCGCAATAGCAATCAAGTAGTGAAACAGTAGTTATTGTGCTCACAAACGGCTGCTCATAAACTATGCACCGTGAGCTGTTTGCATGATTTCACTTTCTAAATTATTTTGGGTCAGTGATATTAGGGATTCTCAAAAACGTTGCGTCATTTTGGTTATTGCTAGCCTACTCAGTCACGTTTGACGAAGCGCTACAGGGTGCTGGGACAAAGCTTTCCCCAGCGTTTTTCTAACAGAAAAAGGTGCTACAGTATGTGGACACAGCCTCTAACACACTTCTTTTCTTACATTACATTACATTACAGTCATTTAGCAGACACTTTTATCCGAAGCGACTAACAATAATTGCATTTAACATATGAAAAGCCAAAGTACTACTACTACTTGCCAGAACTCACAAGTGCATTCTAAAACAAGTGACTAAGAGCATAATAGTGCTGAAGGCAAAGTGCAAGAATAGCAAACTAATTCTTAGGGGCGAATTCACTAAAGGATTGCGCAGCTTTTCTTGATGCAAAACCTGTGCAAATAAGTCGAAAATAAACTTTACTATTCACAAAGCCCTTGCAAAGGGTGAAATACAGTGTTAACATTGCCTTCGTCATAGCGTTTCTCTGCGCCGGTATTATTAGCTGATATTTAATTTAGGTAATATGGGCGGAGAATGTTCCCCTTTCTATGCAAATGAACATTATTGCAAAATCTGCCAAATTCACAAAGATCAGCGCCAATTGCCTCATGCAGTTAAAGTGAAATTAATTCAGTTTTCAGAGACGTGGTGGTAGGCCTATTTAAGCGCAAGGGGTGTGTGTGTTGTCTTTTCAAATCATTCCACCTCCGTTTGCAGTCCGTACTTCCGCGTTTACACACACCAACGGCACTGACTGCTTGGGAAATTAAATATGATTTTTTGCTGCCGACGTGATATTTTTTGCGGAAAGCTGTGAGACATGTTTTTGAACCTCATCCGTGAGGACTTCAAGTTCGCGGTCTGAAAATCGTATCTTTCTGCCATTGTCCAATGATATGCATACGGGTAGTATTTATAGTAATTTCCTATATCAGCAGCAAATTGCACTCAGCTGCAAACACCAAATGGGCGTGTTTGCGCTGGGATATTATTAGCGCAATGTCTTTAGTGAATAGGTTTTTACAACGGAGCACATAGCTGGAGCAACTGACGTGCAATGTAATGGTGCAATTAACTGCCGCAATTCCACTTTAGTGAATTAGTGTTCTACCTCTCTTGCGGTAGATACTATATGTGTTGATGCCTAGTTTGGAGTTGTGCCGCTAGCTAACTAGCTAATTGTATTTCTGAAATCAACATATTAAGACATTGTTAGATCAGATATAGGTCAGCCTACTGTTTAACTGGGGTGTAAATGAGCCCCCATCCCCATTCAGAACGACTGGATTATAGGCAATGGAACATTCTAATTCAAGCTAATAGCCAATCCAAGACATATTTAAAACAATTCACACAGTCTACTAATTGTCTGTTTTCAAACTCATAATGATTTGTTTATTGCCAAGTGGACTATATTTGGTGGTGCCTAGTTGAGTTGCACTGTTGCAGTGAAAAATCCTTACTGTCCAGTGAGCACCCTCTGTATGTGTGTGATTAGGTACCTGGACGGATGCAGATACGTAGAGGATGCGTCCCTGGTTGATGTCCTCTTGGGTAAAAGAGTAGATATAATCCAAGACAGGTGCAGCTGTGCTGTCAGAATCGTTGGTCAGCATCACCACGTGGCCGAGACGAGGAGGCTCTTTGATGGTGAAGACCATTTCTGTGGGTAAGATGTCAGCTTGCTCCACCTGAGAAGAGTTGTATGACGTGCAGTAGATAACAGGTTCATATTCAGTCATTACATTCAGTCATAACAGTATGATCAGCACCGTGGCATGGGGTGTGTTGTATTGATGTGTATTAAAATTACCCTAAGTCACATGATCACAACAAAAAATAGAAAAGGCCACTCCACTTACACATTCAACAACTGTATATGCTGACGACATGCATCATGGGTGGGGGGCGACAGGTTCATTGTGAACTTGTTTTCCTTTGTAATACATACAACTACTGTATTTGGTCAACATACTGTATGTCACAAAAATGTCAGCTGGATTTAAGATGAATGTATTGACTTAGGCGTCAGTACATCTGACGGAAATGTTTACATGCTCAGGCATCAGAATAATACATTTTCCTCTTGATAATGGTCTCATAGTATAACCTGTGTAACTGAATGTATAATTTTGCAACATACTGCACATTAATACACAGACACATTTACAGCCACATTGCTTTGAGGAGTCTATATCAGCTCTATGGTGGGTTGGAAGTGGCTAACTATTTTAATGTTCAGCACTTAGAATTTGAAACATCAATATGAAGCACGTTTTGTGCAGAAGAATATCTCTATTTCACACCATGAAAACAGGGAAATATATTTTGGCCAAGCTAAAACTGCACTAAAAGATGTGCCAGATGAAATGCATGTTCATACACTCATGTTCATTTGAGAAAATATTGTTAATGTTAACAAACCTTCAGATGGTCTTGGTCCATTACAGTGTGTTCCCCTTCATAGGAGATGATGACATTATTGATGATGACCTCAGGTTCGGACAAGTAACCTTGCTTGAATATCTTTACCCTAAAGGTCCCCTCCTCAGAATGTCCCTTAGCTTGCACAATGAAGCCAAAAGAGTCCTTGGATCTCAGGCTCTCATCATTGTGCTCATATGACACCACACCCTTTTTCAGATCCTCCTGGGTGAATCGAGAAGCCTCAATCCCACTCACAATGATCGTCCCATCACTAGGGGGCGTTGTCACCTCATACAGGATCTCGCTAGCATCTCGGATGTCCATGTTGGACTCTGTACTCAACAAGGTGGTGTTGAGGGTCTTGGTGCTGCCACGATCCATGACCACCATGACGTTGTTCACCACCCGGAGGTAAGGCTCGCCAGCCTGGATCTGCAGAAGAGCGGTGGTCTTGTGCAGGCCGTCGGACACCTGAAGCTGGAAACGCTCGAGGTCTGCTCCGTGGTGCACAAACAGAACATTCTTATCTCTCAAGTCTGCTTGAGTGAAACGGTAGAGGGGCTGTGAGGGGTCAGAGGTTAAGACAATGTTTCCTGAGAGGATGCCCACACGAGCATAGACCAGCTGGCTATCGTTGAAGCCTGAGTCTTCATCCTTGAATAGAATGTCATCAGTGGTCAATAATCGCTGTCCATTTCGTACAACATTGAAGGTTTTATCCACAACCTGGACTGGAACATGATCATTCTTAGACTGAACGGAAATTCTAAAAACTCCACTCGTGGATGCTTGACCATCAATTTGAATCACAGAACTTCCTCTAGCCTGTTCAAAAGCTAAGAAATGAAACTCATCTTCACTTTTCCCCAAGATGTCATGTTTATAGATAAGCCTGTCAAGCTGAAGGTCCTCATTACTGAAAACTTTGATTGCACCTTCAAATCTGGGCTGTCCAGGAGGGGACTCCCTGATGAGACGACCATACTTGGGGTCTTGTGTCACCCGATACACAAAGTCTGTCGAGCTGGGTGTTTGAATCCATAGGTAGTCTTTGTTCAGAATATTCTCCTCACCCTCCAAAACAACCAATCTTTCATTGGTCAAGACAGGGATGTCTGAGTCAGCCAGGATGTGGATTGGGTAGGTATACACTGTAGAGTACTGATTATCAGCAAATACTTTAAACTGGAACTGGTCTTCGCTATCCACAGCCCTGCGAACCCGGACTCTGTAGCTGATATGGCCGTTCAAGAGGTCTTGTTGTGTGAAACTGTCATCCTCAACCAGTCTCCTGTCAAGCAACTGGAGAATACCTAGTGCTGGGACTTTTAAGAGGATGTATCTAATAGATTCAAAGTCTACAGTCTTTCCTTTCACCACGGCCTCAAGATCTGTGCTTTTTATTTCCTTTTGATCTTCTCCCTCCAACTCTAGGGGAATCAGTTTGGACATTTTTATCTGTGAGGGGATGATTTTGACCAAGAAGGTGTTGTTCCGCAGGGTGAACTGTCCAAGCTGAATGTCTAACTGAATGCGCTCTACCATAATATCATCCTGGTCAGACGAATCTGTGCTAACATATGTCAGAGAGTCTTTCTCCAAATCTGACTGGTGAAAAGATGTAACCTGTTGGGGCAAGTTATTGCTTGTAAGAATCTGCAACTCCCCAAATCTCAGAGTCTGTGTGACGTTGTAAACAATATCTCCATTACGTGGATTAGCAATGACAGCCAGATTTTGGATCCCAATGGAAGAGTTGCTTCCCTGAGACAAAAGAAGGCCAGTATTGGTCACCAGGGTCATGTGAGGTTGTGTGACAGACAGTTTGAAAGAAGTTGATTGACTTATTGATTGTCCGTCAGACACCTGCAGAGTGATCCCGGCTCCACTTCCACCTCGGTGGACAAAGTATATATTACCATCTTTCAACTGCCTACAAGTAAATGTACTGATACTTCTCCCCGGTTCTTGGCCATTTTCAAGATAACCCACATCTCTGGATGGTTCTGAAGTTAAAGTTACGATCAACTCATCACAGCGAGTATCTGAATCCACAATTTTTATAAGGTTGGGACTTAAGCGAGTGCGCCCACTTTCTGTGATGGAAATGTCTTCACCACTAAGTTGAGGTATATCATTGACAGGAATGATCTCAACTGGAAGGATAAACTGACGGGCATTCTTTAAGCAGTCTGGAATATAACTGTTGCTGTGAGTTACAACCTCTAATTGGATTTGATCTCCGTACTTTTCATTACCATCATGGAGATACTTAATTTTCTTACTGGCCACATCCAGGAGAGTGAATTTTTTTATACGTCTGGTGTTGATGTCCATATCAACCAGCCCATACCAAGGATCACTTTGAAGAGTAAAGATGATTTGAGATTGTCGGAGTCCCACAGTATTTAGGTCAAACGTGGGGCTCAGATTGTTAACATCAAGGAAGGCTTCACCACCCTCAGGGACAAGCAATGGAGTGACATCAAGGAGTTTTGTTATGTTCTGGAATACCTCAGGCATATCATCTGTTGGATAGCAATGTCGCTCATTGGGGTCAACATCAACATATCGGACACGAACAGGGGCAGTGGTTGTGGTTGCCTCTGGGTCATAATAACTTGAGTAGTCATAGTCCTCTCCCTCACATTTTACATGAACATCTTTGGTCACTAAAGCGTCTTGCAGGCTTCTATCTTTCTGATTTACTTTGATTTCCCCTAAGCATCCAATGAAGGCTTCAGATGTTATAGCCTCCTCCATGCGATCCAAGAACCCGCTGTCCCGGAAAACTTCCTTCATCTTAGCCTGGATACCTCCTAAATATAGGTTACCAACTAAATCCAATCTCTCAGCTCCACTTATAGGAAGGGAAGTGGACTGGCTATCCACATTAATCTCAAACAAACTCTGATCAATGTGAATCCGGACTCTGTGCCATTGATCGTCATCTAGCTTCACTTTGGAATTGTCCAGTACTACCATACCACTGCCAGGGTCTACAACCCCTTTGACGTAGCCTGCTTCCAAGCCGATAGCAATGAAATCAGACTCTCTTCCAGGGTGGAAAGCAAGAATAGCATCCTCTATGGTGGTTTTCATGAGGAATTCTAGGGTGCGTGCACTTCCACTTGCCCCACTCCAGGTAGGGAAGGACACAAAGGAGTCTGGGCTTATGAAGCTGGTTGCCTCCCCATCACCGGCTTCAAATTCACTGCTGCAAGATTCCTTGGTATCATGACAGTCCGTTGGTTCACCTTCAAGAATATCAAATTGATGGGACTCAAATTTGACATTGCTCAAGCAACCGCGGAATGGTATAACAGCTGTGCTGAGATATGATGTATCCAAGTCTCCAGTGCCCCCCAGCCAAACTCCTAAGTCAATGTTGAGGTCCTCATTGTCATCCACAGGGATAAATGTGGAGAAGTCTTCATCAATCATTATGGTCAGTTTGGAATCCTGTAGTGTGATGGACACTTTGTGCTCTAGGAGGTTGTTCAGCTGCAGTCCATGGGATGTGGGGAGCACCACCTCACCACCCCCTATGTCCATTCGCACCTAGGATAAAATAAAATAAAAACATTTTGAATGATGGCACTATATTCTATACAAATTGCTCAATCATAAACTTTCTTTCATGAACAGTGGTTTGAAAGTGGCATAATAAATTATGATTGTTTTGAGGCTATAACTTAAACTTGAGTGAGGCAACTATTAGGCCTTGTGATGGGAAAATAGGTTACCTTTTGTAATCATTGATTTCTTGCGGAATTATTTCTAATTTCCAAATCATATACCCAACATACCCAACATTTCAATCATCAATGTTATTATTGATTACATTCAATCACCTAGATGTTTTAAGGATCAGAACCGTTTCTTAGTTGTTGTTTTTTCCAAATCGCCTACCATCTCATGTCCGACATGTCCCACCCAGCCATATGAAACCTCTGACTGCAGCATTTACACCAACCTCCTCAAAGGCAGTGCCATATTTATGATTTTCGTCATCAACTAAACTGGATGCTGATCGGACAGGCAAAGTTTTGGCCGAGCACATGGAATTGTCTTTAGTGTTGCCAGACTGATCCGTGGAGAGAAACAGAATGTGAGCTTAGGTGATCAGGATGGCTACAAGATTAGGAAATGGCACACGCTTGCTAAAACGTAAATTTATTCTGCCCATATGACAAAACACACCTACAGTACTAACTCCTGACACTTTGTGTGAGAGAAATACAAAAATGTGAGCATTGTGCCAGTAGTTTTCCTATCCAATAGCATTTGACTATAACCTTTGTGAAACAGGGCCATATTAGAGCCCACAGAGTACAGACAGTTCACTGTTTGTTTATTGGGCACAATCCATGCTCACAGACTCTGCTAAGCAGTTTTATAATGAAAAAGTATCTAATTTAATTGAGATACTCAACTTTAAAGTAGATAATGTGAACCAATTGATCTTCATGGGGATTTTGAGTAGATACTGTAATTCTGATTTCATCCTAAAGAGACTTTTGTTGCCTGTTGTGCCTGGGACTGTACTGGATGACTCAATATGATATATAAGGAATGAAAAAACAAGTAGGCTTATGCCATTAATTCCTGTCAAAAATACACTGGAAATCCAACTATCCTGAAGACAGATGATGAAGTGCATTTCTGTGTAGTAAAACACTTAGATTGATAGACGGGAAAAAGCTATGTTTATTACAATAAGAACCCTTACAAACAGACAGTTGTCCGGCTTACCTGTAGCTTCCCATTGTGGAGTTCTAGGAACATGTAGTCCTGCATCCCTGCAGCCAGGAGAAGAAGTCCACTTCTTCGGCTGGTCTTAAACTGCAGTGACAGGTGGAAGGAAGAGACATCTTGGATTGACTGTATCTTGCAGAAACTGTCCCCAAAGTAGGATGCTGTAGAAAAATGTGTGAGAAAAAAATAAATTATCTCAACTTTATTGAACAACTAATAATTCAATTCAAAAGGTTTTTGTTTCTGTTGTCTTATATATAAGACAACAGAAACACAGAATTGTGATGGATATATAAGACAACAGAGACAAAAACCTTTTGAATAACCCTATATATATATTATTTATTTATTTATTTATTTATGGCTGTTTCCATTTTTCACCCAAAGAAACACATTTATTGAATAGTAAACTGGTGATAGTAGCCTTATACTGTACTGTGAGGTATCAGTTCATTTGAAGTTCAAGATTGTCTTTATCTGGTCTGGGGACTTTTCTGGACATTTCTACTAGAAATAATTAAGTAAATTAATAATACTAAAACATTCTCTGCTGTATGAACTGTATGGCAGGGGAGACAGGAGAAGTACAGAGACAGAGCAGTCTGGATAGAGGCAATGCGGCAGAAGGTCAATTCTAAGCAGAAAATACCACAGAGTATAGAGACCATATGCATGAATTAGATCAGCCAAGTTGAGGGAAAGGCCAAATCTAACTAATGAGGAAAAATAAATGTTTAATTAACATTTATGGTTAATTAACACCAGTTCAATTATTGTTTGAGTTATATTTTAAACCTAATCTACAGTAGAGGCATGTATAGCATTTATACCCTAATATGCATTCTCAATTAAATGGGGGTGGGTGGGTGGATGGGGGGGTTACAGCCCTGTTTGTGTCCATATCTGATCAAATCTGCTTCAAATAATTCTGGCTCCAGACAGAGCATCTTAGAGATTTTGGATGTTGTGTTACAGAAACTAATTAGAAAAGATTTTCCTGCACACTAATGTCAGCCATGCACAGATGCAGGCTCACCTTGGTTAATGAATACATGATCAGACCTCAAACAGCCGTAGCTTGCTGTGAAGCAGTGCTGTGAAGCAAGGGATTTTCCCTCTGAAACAGTCATTACCCCAGGAGAGGCTCTTGGGCAGCAACTCTATAGCAGTAGGATTTCCCAAGCTTGGGCTGTCTCTTTTCCAATAATATGTGAAATCTGCACCTGCCTCAGACCATGCTCTGGAAGCCCTCCAAAATGTAAACCACTCAAGAAGTCAAATATGCCCCCATGCTCGTCCTCTTATTAAATCATAGGACCTCTGAAGCAGGGTTGAAGCACCATGGCTTGAGCCAGGAGAGACATAGAAGGGGACTTTCCACAACCCATCCAATCCTCTTTCAGAGGTTAGAGGTCAAGCCAGAGGAAGCCACTGGAAGACAGCACAGAGGATTTTTTTCAGAATGGTCCACAATACCTGCAGAAGACACTGATGTGCCAAACAGAGCATATCAAAGAGGTCATGGTCTCAGAGGAGTGATGGACTCAGCGGGTGTATTGTACTGTTGTGAGATGCAAATAGGCCTTTCTTGTTTATCTGAATAGCAGCCATTGCCATGCTTAGCTAACATACTGCACAGCAGTACTTCAGGCTAAATTTGGTGCCAGAAGCCAGCTCACTAACAAACCACTTAGGAAAGAGTTCACAAATGCATTTCTATAGTTAAAGCATTTGCATATCATACCATTGCACAAGCTTAGGTAAGCCTAAACATGGAGAATTGGCTGTTTGAATGCAAGAGCTGATAATCTCATACAGGATGCTCCATAAAATTACACAGTGTCGTAATCTAAGATACGGTTTCAGATATGGTTCAGAGATTTCAAGCCCACTGTCAAACAGTCTTCCAAACAGAAGGCTACTGGTAATAGCACAAAGACATACAAGCAGCAACCAGGAAGAAATCTTTTTCAATCTAGATAATAAATCTAGAAGTTAATTTAATTGAACAAAGAAAATTACAAAAAGATGTACAGTATAGTCTGAACTGTTGTTGGATCGTTCACAGAAAAAGGGGGCAAGATAATAGGATGACAAGATTTTTCTGCCTGGGGATTATCTGCATCTGCCTATAGGAAAATGTTCACATTTTATAATGAGATGCAGACTCTAGTCTTTGTGGAGAAGGAACCTGAACATGGAATTTATTAACTCTCCTGAACATGTGTGTAAAAATGGGCCAGGGGCGTTTGGATGTAAAAGGCTCTGTTCTGTGGCATTTCTCCCTTTTACTGCTGACAGCCTTCAATACCTCACTGCATGGAGAGAGGCCATCCACATTTGAATTCACAGCAAGCATTCATGGCCGGAGTCATGCTGTGGCAAAGGAGAATCATATCCAGAGGGTATGCGAGTTTTGGGGGCAAAAAAAGGATATTGGAGAGCTGAGTGTGCATGTATCTGGTGCAAGGTGTATGGCTGCCTTGTTTTAAACACATGTACAGTACATGTCCCCGGAGACCAGGTTCACAACAGAATTGTGATGGATTCTATGCTGCTTGTACAGGGATGATTCTACCCACAGTGCTCCCTAGGACAGCATCATTAACTCTGAATTATTACTCCTGCTACTCCAGAGTGGACAGCGTTTTAAAGCCGCAGCCGACAGGCAAGCTTGTTCTCACATACCTTTCAGAATTATTTATCAATACTCCTCTGTGATTGAGCATGATTAATCATCAAAGCCATTCTGAGATCTCCCATAAACACCACCACACCCTGCCCAACACTGCCTTCTTGTCCACTGGGTAGAGTGCTGGTCAAGAGCCAGTACAGATGGCTATAATTTGATGACTGACTTAGGTTGTATTTATAGTGTTTAGAGAACACTAAAAGAGTCTCTCTCCCTCTTAATGAGCCTCTCTCCCTCCCTTTGTCCACCATCCCCCTATCCTGGCTTCGCTATCCTGATCACGTGATCTCACATTCTGTTTCCCGCGCATTCACACTTGTGAAATTGGGTCTGGCAATGCCAGACTACCACCCCCTGCCTTCCCTTCTTTTGACGACTCTCTAGCGAAATATGTCTGGAAAACCCATGCGGAAGAGGAAAGGATTAGACACACAAAAAATGGATGAAGCTTGGAAAAGTTTGGACTGCGCTGTGTCCTTGTGCCTTGTTTGAGGGGATGAGTCAGATTCCCTGGCTAGTCACACAGTCTGCAGATGCTGTCAAGTGCTGATAAACAGGCCAGAAGAGAGACTAAGCTGATTTCTACGCTGTCCTTCCTTTCTCCTCTGTAGCCTGAGAAAATATTCTTATGTTTAAGAGCAGTGGGCTTGTGCTCTATTGCAGTTGAGCCTGTGTGTGTGTGTGTGGGTGTGTGGGTGCATCTGTGTATGCCCAGTTTTGTTCCATTCAAGCTGTATCACATCTCTATCATGATGATGACTATGTCTAGTATGATGTTGAGTTTAATGTTACCACTTGGCTAGTCTCGCATAACCAGACCTTTCTCAACACTTAGTTTCGCACCTTCCCAGTGCAGGAGAAGGGTCTGGCTGCACCTGTTTATCATTCTGAGATAGGGGAAAAAACGCTGTAAAACTTTAAAATAATCACAATCCAGCTTTGGTGGTGCTAAGCTTATTATTTTTTAACAGTGCCCTTGCACAACAGTGTCCGGGGGATTGAATCTGACAATGAGAGGCTTATCTCAAAAACGTACATCTGTTGAATCAGACTACAACTAGGCTGGAGCAAAACTTTAGCACAATTAGGGACTGCTCAAATCAATGTAATGACAATGCCCAGTAGTTCGGCAGTGTTTCTATTGGTTAATGTCCCAGTTGGGAGAAATGATCTAGAATCATGTTTCCAGTAAATCTTGATGATACTTTGGGAATCACATTTAAATGGTGATATGGAAACTAGTTTTTCGATGTGTGTCCTCCACCATAGCAACAGCAACTGGCAGCCACTGATTTTCCAAACAAACTCTACTTACGTAGCAGCGGTTCAAGTATGGTCGGCTTGTCTATAAATAGTGGTCATGTTGGTCACTTGTTTCCTTTGCTAGGTTGGGTCTACTACGCCAGCACAGAATGACTTCTGGATATAATTATGAGAAGGATGGGATGCTGCTACCCAGCAATGCTATTTATGGATATGATGACATTTATTTACGTATGAGAGTCGAGTCAAGAGTCAATGGCAATTATTATTGCTGTTTAGTTGCCTTTGAGAATGAGAGTAATTGTTTACAGACTGGGGTGGAATAGTCACAGAGAATTCCTTGTGGCTATAGGCTTGTTTCAAACTGAATGGAGGTCACTGGTCTATACAAACAATGTAAAAGGTGGCAGCTTGTGAACTTTCAAAACTGAGTAAAGTAAAAAGCATAATAGTTAAATTGTGCTGGGGACTTTTGGATACTGTGCTCTAGATTCCCATACTCTCCTCTAGCCTCGCAGCTAATACTAACTGCAGCCATCATGGATTCTTGGAAGTGTTTCAATTACAGTCAGAAACATCTGCAGCCTTCTATTATATAGTACTACCTCTAAGTGCATAAACAAGCTTAATGTTAAACATCTTTAAGTCTGATGCAGCGATGTGTTGGCCTGGCTCCAGCCCCTGAATCTGAATTTTTGAAATCTGGAAAGGCTCCAGAGTGATTTCTTGGTTGGAATTCCAACCAGGCCAATCAAGCCAGTTTGAATGTGCTGACAGAATTAAACTGTGCAGTGTGATTGGTGAAGCAAAATGGCAATTCAGTCTGTGTAAGGCTAGCTATGTGTAGCCTACATGTTACATTAGATGTTTTTTGTATTCTGCTGCTGTTGTGTGTGAGAGAGGGACAGGACTCTATAGGAGTCACAAAACCACAAGAGCGGTGCTTCCGGGTCCAGCATGTTGTGGTGTGTAGGTGTAGACAGACAGCTCATAGGTCAGTGGGTTGGCCATTATTGAATTTTAGTCCTAGTCTGTCCCTGAGTTTAGCCTTCTGAGACCATCCTGATCTCGTGAGCCCACATTCTGTTTCTCTACCCACATCAGTCTGGACAGGCTTAGTAGAGATCCATTTGTGCCCAAACAGAATGTGGTCAGGCCAATCAACATCCTTTGATGAGGAACTACTTGCAGCTATGAGCGTGGTTTAGGTACAGTATGATGACAGCGAGGAGCAACTGTTCGTTCGAGAACAACAATGGTAGCTCCTAAAGAAGAGGTTAGCGTAGATGATGCTAACAGAGCCTTCCTAGATGGTTGTGTGAAACAAACCATCTGGCACATTAGGTTACCCAGTTTCCCTGGATATCTACTTCACTACCAGTACTTAATTTAGAAGCCTACCGCATCACAGGCAAACATTTAAAAATATCTAAAAAAAATCTTTACAAATCCAAAAAATTAAAAAAGAATCTGAAACATTCCCACATTCCTGAAAGCTGTACACTGCGCTTTCTAGTAATATAGGAAAAATCCTAATTAATATTCGCAATGTTGGCACTGAACTCTCCGGGCTGAAAGTTTTTTTTTAATCAATTTGTGTTGTTATTGTTTTGCTGACGACTGGGGACCAGTGACATCACAACTGTGAAGTGTTAACTCATGTTAACACTTGTTCCTCAAGTGTTGAGGAAGTGCTGATGTAGACCAGCAGGGTATTCCACAAAGCTGGCTAACTGAGTAAGCCTGACTTTTTGCAATGAGTAAAACCTGAAAACTCTTCAAATATGGAACATGGACTGAAGTAAAAAATAGCTTTCCGGGTTTCACTTTGTGCAGAGGTCAGGCTTACTCAGCCAGCATTGTGGAATACCCCCCAGGTGAGAAGATAACATGCTGGCCCTGATATTCAATTGAGACTAGGCTGTCACTGTGTTAGTCACAGCTAATGGTGCCACGTCAGTACTGAACCATTACAAACTTTATCTTTTGTTTCTGAATCGTGGGGTTTGTAGGACTCCGCTGTTCCCCCCTGCCATTTAGTGCCGAACCAGAGGCACAACTCAACATACCTCTGCAGTGGTGTTTTATAAGGCTTCCTAGCTCTCTTTTCAGATCTCACCGGGGACACAGTTTTACAGTCTTTGTGGAGCCATTTTTCAAACGAGACCCTGGGATTGTGAAAGCACACACAACATCATTTCAGCCCTCCTTTCAAATCCCCATTGATGGCTGTCCCTTTGAGACTCGTCTCCACCACCATGGTAATAATTAAAACATTTTAGCTCCCTTTCGTACAACTTGCACAAACACAACAAGCAAGAGAAACGGTTGGCTTCGAGAAATTATGAACCTTCCAACCCTCCGACAGAAGCATTAGCCAGCAGTGTAAGTTCAGTTGTGAAAAACGACCAGACTGAAAAGGGAGGGAAAACATGGAAAAGTTGAGGTGAATGACCATATTAAATAAAGAGCCTCTGTTGTCTGGGGTTTGGTCCTCAAAGGAGAACAAGAGATTAATGATTGTCACAAAATTTACACGTATTATTTCGATTTCTCTTTGGTGGCGGTGGAATGTCTCCCTAGCCTTTTAGCTCGCAGGCATTTGGAACACATGGTGCACATACTTGTGTCTACTGACGTTTACCCACTTCATCATTGAATAAAAAAAAAAGTTGCGTCTGAACAATAAATGGAGATCAGAGAACTTAAAGTTCAGAGTTCTGACATACAGTTTTCTATCATGAAAAAGCAGTCACAGAGCCTCTTTTCATACAAATGTCTGTTTCGACTCAACGGTATCCTTCCACATGCTCAGATATGCCATATGTACTGTTGCCAGTGAAAATACAATGCCTTGGAACTGCACCACAGCCAAGGTCCATGTTAAATGTACTGCAGGAGTGAACATGGGAATACTGTGCAAACCTTCAAGAGAAATCATAAAATAAAACAATTCTCTCCTATTTAGGTACAATAAGACAGTCCTGACGCAGTGCTGCTAGGCTATGTGCTCCATTCTAGTGACAACTTCACAGTTTGGTTGTCGGTTCATCACAGCCAAGCGAAAGACTAATAGCTGTCGTCAAAAATGTCCTGGGCCTGATGATCTCACACACCTAACAGCATTGTAACACAAACAGAGCTCAACAGGAGCATTGTGCACGCTCCGGACCCAGCCTGAGTTTATTACTAGAAGTACAAAGGATGCCTCTGTCAGCCCAGGCAAGCCACGGAAGCCAAGGTTCCCCCCGGGTGGGTTCTGTTTAAAATATCCCCCGTGACATCAGAGGACTAATCCCCCCTACCCTCCTCCCATGTCCTTATTTGAGCCGACTCCACCCCCCTCAGTCACCAAATAAGCACATGCTCCGAGAAATGGACCAATGTGCAATTATTTATACACACACAACCCAATCTGTTTTTTCTCATCCTGAGTTGTATGAAGTCACAGCTTGGGGAACTGAACACACACCAGGGAACATAATTATCAGGACTCCATCATGGAATTTGAATGTGTAGACAGAGGATAGTGTCAAGCGATGTCTAGAGTCAGTGTCTCCTTTTAAGGACAAAAGCAGTAATAATAACAGTTTGGTGGTGTTATAGTAAATGTCATACTATAAAAGTCTGATTTGACAGGTCACAGCTGTATTTCTAAAGAATCAGAGTTTTACTGTGAAAAGCAATTCACGAAGTTGCTCAGACCAACTTTTTATTAATTAATTAATTAATTAATTTATTACAAAGGAATGAGTAGAGAACCTTTGCTTAGAGAAAGTTGGCCTTGTTGCATGACAGTGTGCTACTGGACATGCTTGCTACACACTTGCTGACTATGACCACTGTGATTGGTACTGTAGATGTCTGGATGTAATTAAATTATTATGAACATATATATCTCTACCAATTCAGATGTTTGGACAAGGCGTGATGTGTGTCAACTTAGTTGGAACAAGGAATCATGGCAAGTATCCAATTGCACAATTGGTTGCTAACTTGCCTGTAGTGCAAGAGGTTCATAGTTTGAGACCAGCAGAGTCTGCTCATTTTCCTTCCTCCTTCGCTTGACTGAGAGTGAGCACAGAGATAATGACTTAACTGTAAATACATTATTTTCCAGTTGTCTTGTGGTCTACTATTCTGTTTCTGGGGCCTATTAAGAATACAGATAAACTAGTTCATAAGCATTAAAACTCACTAGCACCTCTAACCGGCGAAAATGCTAACTGTCTCCTTTTGTCAAGTATGGGCAAATGGACTCTGAAAGTGTTTGGATGAGTCTATGTTTGTGGGCATACTAAAAACAAGCTAAATGTGTTAAATACAGCTTTCATCACCATCTCCCCCTTAAAACAGCACACACGAAGGGCCCAGTGGTGCTAGGGATGGATGGTAGGGGTAGACATGGTAGGGATGAGGGCTAGGGGTAGACATGGTAGATATGGGGGTAGGGGTAGACATGGTAGGGATGGGGGGTAGGGGTTAGACATGGTGAGGATGGGGGTATGGGGTAGACATGAGGGGTAGGGGTAGACATGGTAGGGATGAGGGCTAGGGGTAGAAATGGTAGATATGGGGGTAGGGGTAGACATGGTAGGGATGGGGGTAGGGGTTAGACATGGTGAGGATAGGGTTAGACATGAGGGGTAGGGGTAGACATGGTAGGGATGGAGGTAGGGGTTAGACATGGTATGATGGGGGTAGGGGGTAGGGGTTAGACATGGTAGGGATGGAGGGTAGAGTTAGACATGGTAGGGATGGGGGTAGGGATTAGACATGGTATGATGGGGGTAGGGATTAGGGGTTAGACATGGTAGGGATGAGGGGTAGGGGTAGACATGGTAGATGCTAACTGTCTCCTTTTGTCAAGTATGGGCAAATGGACTCTGAAAGTGTTTGGATGAGTCTATGTTTGTGGGCATACTAAAAACAAGCTAAATGTGTTAAATACAGCTTTCATCACCATCTCCCCCTTAAAACAGCACACACGAAGGGCCCAGTGGTGCTAGGGATGGATGGTAGGGGTAGACATGGTAGGGATGAGGGCTAGGGGTAGACATGGTAGATATGGGGGTAGGGGTAGACATGGTAGGGATGGGGGGTAGGGGTTAGACATGGTGAGGATGGGGGTATGGGGTAGACATGAGGGGTAGGGGTAGACATGGTAGGGATGAGGGCTAGGGGTAGAAATGGTAGATATGGGGGTAGGGGTAGACATGGTAGGGATGGGGGTAGGGGTTAGACATGGTGAGGATAGGGTTAGACATGAGGGGTAGGGGTAGACATGGTAGGGATGGAGGTAGGGGTTAGACATGGTATGATGGGGGTAGGGGGTAGGGGTTAGACATGGTAGGGATGGAGGGTAGAGTTAGACATGGTAGGGATGGGGGTAGGGATTAGACATGGTATGATGGGGGTAGGGATTAGGGGTTAGACATGGTAGGGATGAGGGGTAGGGGTAGACATGGTAGATGCTAACTGTCTCCTTTTGTCAAGTATGGGCAAATGGACTCTGAAAGTGTTTGGATGAGTCTATGTTTGTGGGCATACTAAAAACAAGCTAAATGTGTTAAATACAGCTTTCATCACCATCTCCCCCTTAAAACAGCACACACAAAGGGCCCAGTGGTGCTAGGGATGGATGGTAGGGGTAGACATGGTAGGGATGGGGGTAGGGGTAGACGTGGTAAGGATGGGGGTAGGGGGTAGACATGAGGGGTAGGGGTAGACATGGTAGGGATGGGGGTAGGGGTAGACATGGTAGGGGTGGGGGTAGGGGAGACATGGTAGGGATGGGTAGGGGTAGACATGGTAGGGATGGGGGTAGGGGGTAGACATGGTTAGGATGGGGGTAAGGGTAGACATGGTAGGGTAGAGGTAGACATGGTAAAGATGGGGTAGTGGTTAGACGTAGAGATGGGGGTAGTGGGTAGACATGGTAGAGATGGGGGTAGGGGTTAGACATGGTGGGGATGGAGGGTAGGGGTTAGACGTGGTGGGGATGGGGGTAGGGGGTAGACATGGTGGGGATGGAAGGTAGTGGGTAGACATGGTGAGGATGGAGGTTAGGGGTAGATATGGTGGGGATAGAAGGTAGTGGGTAGACATGGTGGGGATGGAGGTTAGGGGTAAATATGGTGGGGATGGGGGGTAGGGGTAGACATGGTAGGGATGGGGGTAGGGGGTAGATATGGTAGGGATGGGGGGTAGGGGTTAGACATGGTGAGGATGGCGGTATGGGGTAGACATGGTGAGGATGGGGGTAGACATGAGGGGTAGGGGTAGACATGGTAGGGATGGAGGTAGGGGTTAGACATGGTATGATGGGGGTAGGGGGTAGGGGTTAGACATGGTAGGGATGGAGGGTAGAGTTAGACATGGTAGGGATGGGGGTAGGGATTAGACATGGTATGATGGGGGTAGGGATTAGGGGTTAGACATGGTAGGGATGGAGGGTAGAGTTAGACATGGTAGGGATGAGGGGTAGGGGTAGACATGGTAGATATGGGGGTAGGGGTTAGACATGATATGATGGGGGTAGGGGGTAGACATGGTAGGGATGGAGGGTAGAGTTAGACACGGTAGGGCTGAGGGGTAGGGGTAGACATGGTAGATATGGGGGTAGGGGTTAGACATGGTATGATGGGGGTAGGGGGTAGACATGGTAGATATGGGGGTAGGGGTTAGACATGGTATAATGGGGGTAGGGGTTAGACATGGTATGATGGGGGTAGGGTTAGACATGGTAGGGATGGAGGGTAGGAGTTAGACATGGTATGATGGGGGTAGGGTAAGACATGGTAGGGATGGAGGGTAGGAGTTAGACATGGTATGATGGGGGTAGGGTTAGACATGGTAGGGATGGAGGGTAGGAGTTAGACATGGTATGATGGGGGTAGGGTTAGACATGGTAGGGGTGGAGGGTAGGAGTTAGACATGGTATGATGGGGGTAGGGGTTAGACATGGTAGATATGGGGGTAGGGTTAGACATGGTAGGGATGGGGGTAGGGTTAAACATGGTAGATATGGGGGTAGGGGTTTGACATGGTATGATGGGGGTAGGGGTTAGACATGGTAGGGATGGAGGGTAGGAGTTAGACATGGTGGGTATAGGGGTAGACGTGGTGAGCTACTGTAGGGGCTACTGTTGATGGAGGAGGGATCAGGTTAAGAGGGGGAATGAGGCCCCAGACAGATTCTGGACCAGTTCTCAGTGGACCATCTCATGTGGAGCTCGGAGCACGATTATAGGTTGTGAAAAGAAACTCTGACACAGAAGCAGCCGCAGAGAGGGGCTGCCTGTATCCGTCTGTAACCCTGGTCTGTAAAGTCAGCGTGTTAAAGATCAAAGATCGGCATTAGCCCCAGTAATGAAGACCAGATGGGAAGCTCACGCCAGTCGCTTGGCCCTCTCAAGCTTGGATTGCCAAGAATCAACCCTTTCCTACCTTCGCTATAGCCTAACATCTACTGCATTCAGACTCAGATAAACGATTTCCCAGACATTTCTTTACCCCCTCCACCACCCTGTTCTCCCTCAGTTATTTGTGCTGGTTGGGTCACTCCACCCCTCTGCTCTCAGTCTCACTCCACCAACATTTCCAGCACGCTAGTGTTTGGGGTGGGGGGGTGGAGGTGGGGGGTGGGTGGGGGTTGTGGCGTCTTGCTCTCCTTTCATGCAAACTTTCAGTAGCCACCTCATTTTGGAGAAATTAGGAGCACACACCACACCCCACCCCACCCACCCTCTTCCTCTCTACCCTCGGCTCAGTCCTCTTCCTGAATCATCCTTTGCCCGCCACTCACAGCCCAAAATAAACAGCAGGGCTTTATTTAAACGGGGAAGCACTGCGAAACAACTTAAATTGAGCTCTAATGTTCCAGCCTCAACTTCAACTTTTTCTTCATCCATTTTCTTTTCCACTACCCGCTACTATGCCACAGCAAAATGTTGGTTAGCTCCAACTTAAAATGGATAGCATCAGTTGCAATGGAAAATGCCGGTTGGTACAGTAGTCAATTTGACATAAAGAGAAAAGCTGCAAAGTGGGGGATTTACAGTAACTTGAAACTTTCTTAACAACCACATTCTCACTCTTTCTGGCTCAGTTTTACCAGTTAAGTTTATCTTCAACAGAATGGGAGAACCTCAAAGGCCCTCACCAGAACCCAAATATTTCGATTTTCAGGATGAGCAAGATTTAAACTAGAATGAGATATATTGAATATAAATAAGCTTGTCATTCTAAGTATTTGAAGATTTAAATAGAGTCTGAAAATATTATCGAAAAAAGTGAGTGAAACACTCTTTTATTGGTCTTTTATTACGACTAAAAGGGAAGCAGAGAAGCTTTAGGCGCCTATGACACACCACCTGTCCGCTTTAACCATCATGTCCATCGTGCTAACAACCTGAAAAAGCTCTCCCAGCTGGTAAAACTGCAGGTAGTTAGCTGTGAAAACTGTTCACTGTACAAAGGGCCACCGAACGTCCTGACTACACAGTAGCAGTTGTCAAAAGTAAATTGACTGTAGATGTTTGTTTTAAAGATTTGCTATGCTTTTGGATTCCAACAATATCTATGTCCAGACAGACTACTGAAGTCATGTCCTTAGTTTAACAAACAATCTTAATGTAATTTTGAGCAGTTTTCAGGAGGGTTTGGTGCAAAATGCAAGACCCAATACTTGGCTATATGCTATCTGACAGAAAAGCGATTCCTCAAAGTGTCTGGAACACAGTCAGAGATGTCAGCATCATTCTGCTACACTCCTAATAAGTGCAAAAACATTTACATATTGAAAATCTTGGTCTGACCCATTTCAGAGGGTTGAACCTAATTATTTCATTAAATATTGGCATAATTGTGGCAATTATGTCATGATCTAGTGTAGACTAACCCCAGAATGATCAAAATGTTTACAATTACTAATATAAATTATATATGTGAGGCTATATGTACAGAAAAAAATAAAAATAAATCTATAGTCCAGTATTGCACCTGGAGTAAAGTGAACATTCAGTGCAGGCAGCATTAGTAATGCCCAGTAGTTAACTTGTTTGTGAGTCCGGTCATTGGCCGTGTAGAACTGGACCATGATTCTCTGCAGCAGGTTGGTGCAGGAAGAACATCCTCTGTTGGGCCTTCTTGATGATGATGTTGCTGATGTTCTCCTCCCATTTCAGGCCCGTAGCCAGCCTTGTGGAAGGGGGGGTTCATTTTTTTCAAAAAGCGGACCTTATCGCATTTTTCCCGAAGATGTCGCCGCTCGGCAAGTTGTTGACGGGGGGGGGGGGGGGGTTCAAGGTCAGGGGGTCAGAGGACTTACCCAGCCACACATGCTGCTTCCTGTCTGTCAGGAAATCAGTAACAGATGAAGTGAAGCACACTAAGCTGGTCAGCGAGTTAAACAGTCCTGCAACTGGGCCAGTTGAGACATGGTAGTCTGTTACTTAGTATAATCAATATAGCAGTATCCATATTCTCCGTGGAGAATCACTAATATGTTTTACCTGCCCAATCCAGCCCTCATCTCAGCTGATTTCTGAAATTTAGTGCAGGTAAAATATTTGTTTCTGCGTTTAGCCGTCGCAGAGCCCTCTGCTATGGATCAACTCCACTGCCAGTGCTAGTACTCAGCCTCTACAGTACCTTTTCAATATCAGGATGAAAAAGTACTGTTCTGACGCTTGCAATCAAAGGTTCCTGAATCCAAGTGCAACTCTTTCTATTGTGCTACTGTTTTTTTTCTTGGAGTCTTACCCTAACACTAATCACACAAGTTTAACACTTACACTAATCACACAAGTTTAACCCTTACTGAAATGTAATCAAAAATGTGACTGAATGTAAGTTGGTGACAAGTTATCTTGTCAAAATAGGGAACGGAAATGATGACTAAAGAGAATTTAATGTATTGATTGGACATAATACCTCACGAAAAGGTGCCATTGACAGGCCTCAGGATAGTACATTTCAGTGATAATACTGCATGTTGTAGCATCGACATGCAGCATGAAAGCTAACAGCTGTCAATAACAATCATATCCATCCCCTGGAGTACCCTAAAATACCACTCCTTGGAACATTTTATAATTTTTGGTTAGCCACTGCATTCATGGAATGTTTTGGCCTTATGAAACAATTTGACCTATCCAAACTTGGATGATCTGCCATTTCGTGACTGCTGTTCACTATTATGGAAGAATCCTAGCCTAAGAAGATTAACTTTTTGTCCTGTCTTTGCTCCATTAAAATGAAAATGATACACTGTAAAAGTACAACAAATATAAGAAGATAATATACAGTAAGGCCTTCTACACAGAAACAAAACCATCTGCAGATGTATTCACTGGTGCTTACCCTCTAAGTAAGCAAACCGTCCTCGCAGAATGCTGAAATGTCAATGTGTGTGAGAATATATGTGCCATATGGTCGGCACCTGCACACACATATCTGGAGAGAGAATCAAGTTTCACTTGGCAGGATATGGTAATCATAAATATGCGGATTAGGCAGTAGCTCGGGAGGTAGAATGGCCGGCTGGGGATAGCAAAGTTCTTGGTTCGATCCCAGCTCCCGGGAGTGTGCCAAAGTGTCCTTGAGCAAGACACTGATCCCTAATCGTTCACATGCAGCATGGTGGCGCAGTACCTAGTACTGTCTCCTCACAGCAATGTCTCCGGGCTTTTCTGTGCAGAGTTTGCATGTTCTCCACGTTTTACAAGGGTTTCCACCCAAAGAACTCAATACGAAAAACAAACAGAAGAACAGATGCTCTTCAGTCCAGTCCCTGACCAGGACTTGGACTGAGCACTTGGACTTGGTCCCCAGGCCACGATGGCTGCTCACTGCTCCTGGCCGCCCCTGGAGTTGGAGAGCTTGAATGGGGGAAATGCAGGGTACAATTTCCATTGGCGACTCCCGAAGTTGCATGTGTCGCCACTCACTGTGTGTAATGTGTGTGTCACCGTGTGGCCGATTAAACGCCCCCACCCCCCTCGGGTACTGTAATTATAACTGGATCCCAGAGAATGGCAACATAACATCTCCATCTAGTCATATTGTATGTGAAACGTATTGACCAATATTCCCACTGTACTGTGGTACAGGGGTGACTCACTATAATGACAATTGGGGAGAATGTGAGTTGATGGGAGGATAAAACATCCTTTATATCTGTATGTACTGTAGTGACTACTGTAGTTATCTTTGTTACAGAAAGTATGCACCCATGCAAAGAATGCAAAAACACAAACATAAAACAAAGCAATTCAGAGTAATTTAAAACGACCTTAGAAAAATGATCCAGGACATCCTTCTTTTGATATGACGTTTTGAACAGATCTGGTTTTGGCTTGGCACATACTGTAGCTGAATGATACTGTAGTCCTCACAGGAAGTGAAACAGATGGAAGGTCTTACTGAAGCATAATTTACCAATAAACTACACAAGGAATCAATTTGCAAGTTATGTTGTTAAACATTGTTAAAATTCCAATTGATTTTAATACATCTATGGCTACATGAGTTGTTTGATAGACTCTGAAAGGCTTTAATGAGTGAACATTTGATATTGCAATATTCTAGACAATGACCCTTATTATTAGGCCTGAAGGTGTCAAGACAATACGATCGAAAAGATAGATATTCATAAAAACTTGTTAACAAGTCATTTAAATTTTCTTACAACATATGGCTTGCATTTGTTCAATAAAGTACTGCAGATTTTAATTGACTGGGACTTTATTTTCATCAGTTCAAGCATGCTGAAACACTTTCACTTTGGATGATCATTCCAGTGCACACATTTTATGTCAGTGGTGTTTATGATATTGAGATCCAACCTGATTGATCCAAAGAGGATGTAGTGAGTCAGTGCTGGGCTGCGTTCAAATTCAGCTAACAGAGGCGAACGTTCGTCGCAAACATGTTTTCTCCAAACGGTCACATTTGAACGGCTTTTAATGAACGTTCCAAATAGTTCGCATAAACGCAACAATCCCCATCTGGGAGCACATCTCCAGTAAGCCTGGGTCCATTGTGATCCTCGTTTCGTTACTGGCGAACTACCTCTCCAGACTGTTAGCTTCTGTTAGCAAACGTTTGCAGCGAACACAAAGCTAACGGAAAATAGTTCGCTAACGTTCACAAACGTTCGCTATGTTCGCTGAATTTGAACGCATCCCTGGTGTTGTCTCCATCGAACGCTGCCAGATCTATGCATGTACTGTATGGGAACAGGTTTAGTTGGTCCCCAAGATGTAGATCTTGTATGACTTTTTAATATTCCCCATTATTAAACGGCTTTCTGAAATATTTGATTCTGATTGGACAATCAACACATTCTACAGTAAATTATTTTGTGATAACTGACCAACGTTAGGGTCAATAAAGCAATAATGACCGCTACTGGGGGCAACACTTCAACTGTTATCAAGCTAATTCGCAGTCAAAAGAAAAAGTGTAGGCTGTTACAAGGCCTGCTACCATGGATGACATTGCTACAGTTAAATTTCACTTTCAATGTAAACGACAAGTAACGTAGCTGGCTATTTAATGTTGCAATGTTAATTCAGAGCCAAAGCAGCTGCAACAGTGTAGATGGTTGATAGTGTAGCTGAAGCCAACCGTTTTTTCACTATAGCTACAAACAAAATAAGCATCAAATATACTCTAATCAATATTTAGTCTCTATGTATTAATGTCGTTGGTAAGTAACTGTGTAATGAGAGGGATAACGTATGGCCAGCCGGTCATTAAACAAAAGAGTTGGGTTCTCATTTTTCGATCATGACTGGCTGGCCATACAGAGGTCAAGTTGATTCAACTTCACATCAAGCGATAATTATTGGCAATGGGGTAACTTTTGACTTATTGTAAATCAGAGGGTAAGTTCACTTGCCTGACTTGCCAGTTTTCATGAATTAAGCTTTAATGATTCCAGACTATAAAATAATCTGCACTTTGCATACATTGTTGTTATAATTACAAACTATTAGTGAGTTTGACATAGTCTTTGTGAGATTTCTCTGCCAAGGCACGGTCATATATTACTCAACTATATTAGTAAAAAGTTAGCAACTTTCAAAATCAGTTGTTGGAATCGTAGCCAAATATGTCTACCATGCTAACTCAACACTTTAAATGATCACAAGTGTCATCATAAATATAGTGCACAAAAGCTTATGGAAAACTACAGAACAAATGAAAAAGGCCTTTTTACATTTTTGTTTTGTTTTATTTATTATTTTTTATTATTATTAGAATTCCATATGAATTATGTAGAAATAAATCTATACAGTTTGTGTTGCTAAACAAGATTGATTACTCTGGTCTGCTCAGCAGCTGTTTAAACTTAATTCCTAATTATCTGTTTTGAAAATCAATCAATCTTTGTGTAAGCACAAATAAACTACTTCCTTTCCTCCCTGACAACCCTTTTCTATTTTTTAAGAATATGTCCCAACAAAGTCGGTATTTACAAGGACTTCTTGGATTTACAAGGAGATCTATTTTATTATACACATGTGGAACAGGGTTGTTCAAAGTGGTGTTGATAGATTGTTCTGATCTGACGTCATAACAACAGTGACAGGAGGGGTATGAAATATGCAGTGAACCATGTATTTTTATGGATAATATCGGTAACAGTTAAGATGTTATTTACTCAGATGTAATTTACTCAAATGCCTTTTAAACAAAATAACCAACCAATTGTATTCTAAAGGTAATCACATGGAGATGTGTTTCAGAAAAACACATGACAAAAGGGAAGGCTGTGTTTGAACCAAAAAATGTTTACTCTTGTTTTCAGATGACTTGTGTCAGTTTTTTGTTCACATAACATTTCCATTCGATCTGGTTGTTGAGATAGCTAGCTTGTTAACGTCCATGCCCAGAAAGTTAAATAGCAGCAACAGTATAGAGAGGTAGAGGTACTTACCTTTGTACCATTAGTCTGTATCATGGCCACCTAATCAATAATCTCAAATCCCTACGGGCATAATACTTGTCTTTTTACAGTATTGTTACCTGAAGTGGTGATTGCTTTAGCGCCTACTGGCAGCCAAGCATGAGGTCGCTACCCCTCTCCCCTCCCTTCCCCCCTGTCACCTCACTGGACCTGATGTGTGATGCTTGCTTTAAGCACCTACTGCGACCCCGCTCCCCTCCCCCTAATAGCACTCTGAGCATCTGGAATAGCACTTTATAAATACAATGTATTATTATTATGCTTATTATTAGTAATATGCATCTGCACCAAACCACGAGGCAGTGAATGATCTCTTAAAGGTGATCGGAAATGAAGAGAGGGAAAAGACCAAATAACTAAAAAATTTGTTTCAATATAATATTTTCAATGAAATTATTTCTCCAAAAATGTAGAACATATGAATCTGCTTTGTTTTTTGCTTGCCCACATTAGTTTGCCAAACCTGCTCATTTAAACAATCTGATATTAGGTGGTTTTAATTTCTTTTAACAGCGTGAATAAAATCACTGATTGCTTTAACTGTATCCAAATGAAATTGGGAAATGCAATCGTTTGGTAATCTCTGTCTAGCCCTTTTAGTACGGCGAGTACATTGGCAACATTTCAAATATTAATTGGATTTTTCCTATATTACTAGAAAGCGTGGGATCTCAGCTTTCAGGAAGTGTTGGAATGTAGGATTTTTTTTTTTTTAAAGATTATTTTAGATTTTTTTAGATGTTTTTAAAACTTTGCTGGCGAGACGGTCATATTCAAAGGACTAGAGTCTTCCCGATCCTTCATAAATCTGGCTAGGGTGCCAGTACTTTCCACCCCTGTGTCTTTCTTTAGTACTTCCACGTACGTGGGTGTGAGACACCCTCGAGATCGATGTCTATTGGCTCGCACAGCACCAGTTTGCTGGCTGGAAGTTCCCAGTGTCTCTGGCAGGGACCAGCCAGCCTCACTCTCCGGGCTGCTATTTTCTCACTCACCCTTGGTAGCCCCCCAAACAGATGCTTGTTGCTAGCGTGCTTGTTCTGATTGATGTTAAATACTGCACATAGCATTCTGGTGTAACACCCATCTAGGGACTTCTGCAGCGGGGGCTTCAAGGTCCAGGATTCACAGCCATATAGGAGAACTGACTCTTTATTGCATTTCCTATGGGAATGCACTCCTAATAATGCGTGTAGTACTTAATGCATTGCTTTTGGTAAATGGTAAATGGACTGCACTTATATACCACTTTTATCCTAAACACTTTACAATGAAGGCATGTCATTCACCCATTCACACACACCAATGACGGCAGCTGCCATGCAAGGTGCTGGCCTGCTCATTGGGAGCACTTTGAGGTTCAGTGTCTTGCCCAAGGACACTGACATTTTGTCAGGAGGAGCTAGGATTCGAACCCCCGACCCTGCGATCACTGGACGACCCGCTCTACCTAGCTACAGCCACCCCCTATACAGCTGCCCACTTTTGTATAGGAATGCATTGCATTAATATAGGAATTCAATTTCTAAAGTAATGTAAGTAAGCAAGTAAGTAAGTAAGTAAATGCATTGGTATAGGAACATGTTGACTCAGTTGGTTCTATTGTGCCAAATAAGCTGAATCAATTATCAAGTATTTGAATTTGTATTTGAGTATTAGTATTTCAAAAGGATTTAAAATGTGGCTTGATGAAGATCTACGCCTGACTAAGTTACAGTAGGTAAACCACAGGGTAGTTACACCACAGAGGTGCTTCAGTCATAGTGTCACATTAAAGTGTCACTAAAACTGCTGTACTGTAAGTGCTAGGCTTAAGGCTTGTTCAAGGCTTGTCCAACTGCTTTAATGATGCTTCATCTTAACACTTCCAACTCCTCATACACACACTTGCACATACAGACACGAATGCACAAACTCAAGCATGTCACACCATGCCCAGATGTACAGAAGCAGAACCACAGCCATACTTCATTCCCACACTATCCCACTGGAGGACATCCACAGAGGCACCATGTGTGTTCACTGACACAACATAACTTCACTACTACCGGCTTCATGCTGGACTTCACTTGCAAATAACCAGCCAGGTCAACCATGCTTTAATGTGATCACTGGTTGTGTGTGCTGTGTATACCATATGTTCTCAGGTGCACTGCTGAGTTTTTACTCTGAGTAGCAACCTTAGCTCTCCAGTCAGATTGCGCAATGAGTCTGTCATAATAAACATGATGTGACACCATATTGGGCCATTTAGTACAGCACGCTCACTCTTGAAGGAACAGCCTAAACAGAAGTTGCAAACAACAAAAAACAGCATGAGTCAAATTCATCCAGTCTCCTACAGTAGATGCCATCCAAGGGGTGGTCTGTTTCCCCTCTCCCTTAAGATTCAACCCAGCAGGTCTAAACACCCAATCACTCCATGCTCATTTGAACAGATTAAGTGGATGGCGGTGTCAATTAAGTCATTAAGGCACACAGAGTAAAACAAATACACTCTCTTCACTGTGTGAGTGCGTGTATGAGAAAAATGTGGATGAGGGAGGAATAGAAATGCTTGGAAGACGGAGGCAGAGAGCTGCTCCACACAAGTATACAGACACACATAAGTACAAAAAACACTGCAAACACACACTAAGACACAATACACTAGACACACGCACACTTCTGTTCAGAAGCTTTGCATTGCTGGGTTGATGGAATGCATGTGCAATGTAACAATCCAGCTTCTCTTCAGACTCCACCATGCCAAGCTATGGGGCGTTTTTTGATCCATGGAAAGAGCATTCTTTTTTTAAAACATTTATGAGGTGCAGGGAGAATCTACTGCAGAAGGACCAATTTACTACAGGGAACTAGCCTAGAAAAGCAAACTGTAAAAACAGGACTACTGTGAAAAGAAACCTTTGTTTCTGAAAACGGATGCCTATAGCCAACACTCCACAGTGTCAAGCAGAGGAATGAAAAGGTGGAAAGAAAGGCTCAATGGAACAGTACGAAATGTACCAAAATGAGAGGAATTTTGTTGAACTGTAATACATGTACTGTATTTTGGGGGAAAATGATTACAGTTACTAAGACTTGTTTCACCAAAGTCAGGGGCGTTGGTCTTGTTTCCAGAAGCATCACTTCATTGCCACAGCCCAGCTTCATAAGACTTTAATAATGTATTTTATTTTTTGCAGCTTCAGTCATCTGTGGCAGAGCTAAAAGCAGCAGTCATGTTCAGTGTGACGCTAGGGTTAAAAAGGCAGAAAACACAACTGGAGATGAATAGTTTTCTAAAATCATTTGCAAATCCTCCTTTTTGAAAATAACTCATCGGTTTATCACTCTTGAGCCTTAACCAAGATATTAAATGTCTAATGTTTAAAATATAGTTATAATAATAATAATAATAATAATAACCATTAGCCACATGTATTTCTACTCTTTGAATAATCAAATTGTGTCTTGTTGAGGTATTGAGCCATTTTTCCGGCAGTTGTATAGTTGTGAATTCACATGTGAGTAACTACTATTTAAAGCAATACATAGCATTTTCTCGGAACCGCGCCCCCACAGACTCTGCGAGTAAGTGCACTGTCGTACTGTCGTAAAGTTATCAGATTGTCTTTTTCTTTTTCTGGCTTCCTCCGTGATGTTTCGCTTCGGTTTTCTCGCCTCCGCCATGATATCATTGAGCTAAAAAATGTATGATATCCATAGACGCCGGAATAGTTAGCTACTACTGTGTTGTTTAAGCACAACGTTGCGCATGCACACTTCGACTGAATGCTGCGTCCCGGGGGCGTGAGTTTTAAAAGGTAATAAATGTCAATGTATTATCGTTCTGAGTAGACTGTTTGGACGATTCAGCTTACTTTTAGTAAATCTAATTGGAGAATTAGCACCAGACATGTTTGTAAAGGTCCAAATATCGCGATGTATTGCTTTAACATGGGACATCTGGCCAGGAGTTTCTGGTTCATTCATGAATCCTGAGTAGTTTTTATATTAGCCGTCAATTGTAGATTATCTTGTGGGACATTATCTAGGGAAAGCAATATCACTTTAGCCATACTTAAGGATACTATAGCCATATATAAATGACTGCAGTCAGTACTGTAGATGCATTTCTAGTTCTCAACAGTGTTGAGACAGTCACATGCTAATGCTAAATTATATCTTTCACAGTCCCAAGTCAATCTACATCCTACATCCATCCTCCTAAGTCGAGGTAATGCATCAGTCCAAATCTCCTTTAAATGTTATTCTACCGTCTGGCTTACAGAGTGAGTTTGTGAGTGTGTACATGCACTTTTATCTTGAATAGTGAAGTTTCATTGAAACAAACCCGGATAAATCATGTCAGTAAAACTGCTGTATAGCTGTTCTTTCAGTCAGTTGAACAATCTCCCCTAGTGTGTGTCCCAAAGCGGCTTTCACTGTTGGACAGAGAATATCAGTGGAATGTTAACCCGCATACAGAAAGACAGATGTCAGGTACTGTAGAACGCCTGAAAGATCCATTCCAGCTATGCACTCTTGCATTTCTCTGAGTCTACAGGGAACATAATTTCCAATAAAATATGGTCTGAAATTCACTTATCTTTGAATTTAACTTTTCTAAATGGACATCTGATCTTGAAAACATCTGTTCCTTTACATATTGTTAATTAGCCATTGAAAAGACATTTTGTATGACAAAGAAGCTAAACCATTACAGAATGGCATCCATTGAAAAAGGATGCCATTGTTTACAAGGGTCTAACTCTAAATGCTTCCCAGTGGGAGAGAGCGCATGGCTTCATTCAAACACAGGTGCAGGATCATCAATGGTCACAATTAGGATTAACTTCCTGTGCTGTTGCATCTCATCAAAACAATCAAATTCGTATTATATCGAACATACAGTGCTTGTTGTCAAACTTTAGGAATTTATACCGACATTTGCTTGTTTGTTGTTTCCTTCATGCATGGTATTATCTAACACAATAAAGACCAATTATCTGTATCTGGGTATCTGCTCCTGTTTATATTTTCCTCAGACACCGTCGGCCTGACAGCATTTATGCTATGTTGGCTAATTTTAACATAAAATACTGCCCGGGGTGGCTATAGAATTATTGCTCCAAATAAAACCCTGCTCTGATAGAGTAGCTGCTCTCTGAACGTTCTACCTCGCCTTACCTTGCCTAGCGTTCCAGCTACTCCAGAATTATTCTGCCGTTGGTCAGCTTTGTCCAAAATTAGTGCGTTCTAATTGTCCACACTTTATTACACGGCTCTCTGAAATACTCAATTCTGATTGGACAAGCTATACATTCCACAGTCAATTATTTCTCAACCACTGACCGAAATAAAAAGTGTAACGTTAATGCTACCATGGATAACTTTGCAAAATTGCAACACTGACGGAGGTCTTCAAGCGAGATCTCAAGACTTACCTTTTCGACCTAGCCTACAATCACTAGCCAGGACCTTGAGACACAGAAAGGCAGCCTCAAACCTACCTGTGAATCCTCTGTATACATAGGTGTATTTTCTGCTATACACTGTGTGTATATCAAGTAGTGTACAGAAGCTGGTTACCCTGAAACAGGCTTGTTCTGTTCTGACATCTGTGTTGCTTCAATGGCTCAGCGTGCTACTAACCGTTTTCTGCCTCCCCTAGTGTCTCTCTCTCTCCCTCTTACCTTCTAACCAGGTCCAGTGGATGCCCCACTGTTGCCCGCAAACCACCCTGAGTTCGATTGATACCCCCGTGTCAGCTGTGGATGTTGTAGTATGTAGTTACACACACACACGTACACACAGACACACATCAGTCCACATCCGGCTTAGGCCTGGACCTGATGCTCTTAGCCTTTCTTGCCCTGAAAATGTAATTTAATGTAATTTATTGCTCTATAAATGTTATGAGCCATTAGACAAATATATTCAAGGAGCTTGCTCCAGGTTGCCTGTTTTAATATCCGTGTTGCTTTTATGGCTCTGTGTACTACTAACCCTGTGCTGCCTCCCCTCTCCCTGGTGTCTCTCTCTCTCCCTCCTATCTTCTAACCAGGTCCAGTGGATGCCCCACTGTCATCAGCAGACCTCCCTGAGTCCGATAGATACCCCTGTGTCTGCTGTGGATGTCGTAGCATTTAGTTAACACACACATACACATACACACAGACATACACCAGCCCACTTCCGGCTTTAGGCCTGGGCCATAGCAAACACACACCAGTATTTGCCATGTCTCTCCTATGTTGTTTTTTAGCTTCTCTTACTCTGAAAATGTAATTTAATGTAATTTATTGCTTTATAAATGTTCTTATCTGGTAGACAAACATACTCTAGGAGCTTGCTCGATTGCCTTGTTGAGAGGGGTCAGGGAAGAATTTTTACAGCTCACTTATCTGGCCCCCAGGTGATTACTGTTTTTTTGCTTCCCTCTGGAATATTCAGGGGTGGGTCGTACACCCACCTCCCTTGTTCTCTGTAAAGCGCATTGTGTTGCCTCTGGGTATGATATGCGCTATACAAATAAAGCTTTGATTGATTGATTGATTGATTGACTGAAACTTCTAAGCACTTAAGCTGGGATGTTGAGATGCATCTCTGGGATGGGATCCATCTTTATGCTTGAAGCAAAACAAATGAGATCAATCCAGCTGCAAATTCCACATCCCCAATGTCCCATTTAGTCAAACTTCACAATGGAAACATGCAATTTAATTTTAACTGCTGTGGAGGGTCCGTCACGCAACTCTGGCGATCCGGATGAGAGCTCTCAAGACCGTGACCGTGACTCCGACACCAGATGGGGTCGCTGTAGAGCAGTGGACCCTCACGCCAAAATTAAACTATAGGGAGTGGTGGCCCAATATGCCGGATATGGCCTTATTCGGACCTGGCAAGACCAGGGCACGAACCCCGGTCCCTGGTGGGCAGCTGCACCGGAGCCAGATGTTTAGACCGCTACACCACCATGGACTGAACCATGTTTTAGAGAAAAACGCCTTCAAAGTTTCCAGTCGGTTGCTTATGTTCTCCAATCTCCACTGTCTGATGCACCAGGACCACAGTATCAAAACGACTGATCGGTTTCATTGTGATTTGCTACTTTCTTCTTCCTCACAAAAACCCATTAATATTGTAAAACTAAACCAGTGCTAGCGGGTCAGTGTAACATGAACCTCCCTGACAGATTTGAATATAACGTTTAATTCAGATTTGATTAAAACGTTTAATTCAGATTTTAATCAAACTTGTAAATCATCAGTGCAGAATTGGCTGAGATACAGTATACATACTGTAGGCAATTGAATATGGGGATTTTGAATGGTGCCAAACCAAACCTTAACTAAGGACGTGGCGGTAGCCATCTTAAATCTGCCCAGACTAAAGCTTTGTCATCTGACCAGGAAGACTGCAAGAGTACTATTTGACAGAGACATATCTCCAGTCCCTCCCAGTCCCAACTACTGAAGGAGATTACAGCCAGACAAGCAGAGCCCTATGGAACAGATCATTTCCTTTGGCTATTTAAAGCCTTCATGACTGGGGAATGATGACATGGCTCTGGACTCCAAACACTGACGTCTGTGTGAACCTCAGCAACACATACTGTACACACACACACACACACGCTCACAGATGAATACATGCACATACACACATAACCCTCTCCCAATCGTGCTCCCCAGTATTCCCACTCTCCTCAGAGACATGTGAAGCAATGCGCTCTGTGACGGACCGCCAAGCTATATTTACCCAGTGCAATCCATTTGTATCACTCATCTGCCAGAATCCCCTATCCTGTCCACAGCCCCTGTTGATTCTGTCTCAGACTGGAGCCTCTGTAGAGACCAGCTGAGACTGAGGACGCAAGTGGACACTGACGCTCCTCTGTCTCAGCGCGCCGTAAACAGTCTCTCTCATTGTATCCTCTTGCCTCTCATTCATGATGTGAAAGTTGTGTGAAAAAGGCTGAAGAAGAAATGAATGTCTGGAAAGCTGAAGCTCAAGTTCACGACAGTTGGTGATAGAAATTTCATTGAAACTCATTATCACCAACAGGCAATTATATTGTATTTTCTTGAGTTAGATAAAGGATATAACAGGCAGACTGTATAGTTACAGTATTTAGTGGCGTTATAGTTATATGAATCTGAATATCTAATAATTGTTTGCATTTCAATACTTGTACTGAAGGAGAATAAGCTCACTATAACAACAGTGCAATATATCATAGCAGCCTTGATATTGTGAGAGAATGATTTTGCAGTCTATGTAGGTGCACCTGACATGTCTTTAATCTTCTGTTTGTATATTTTCCAACAAGCTTCCCAATGGCTCTGCGTATTAAAGACATTTGTTCCAGATCCTATGACATCCCATGATTAACCACAGGGTCCTTGCGTGTGTGGCTCACTCCCTTCTGTAGTCCTGAGGGCACGGTTTCAGTCCAGTAGCACCAGATTGTTGACTCCTTTATGATGAGTCAGCGTCATGTGAGCTAGCATGGCTGGCAGTGTTTGTTATGATTCATAAACAACATTTTTTTCAGTTTGAAGTGTATTTCTGATAATTGATGTAGATTTTGTGAAATTTGAATTTCAGCTGCAACTTAGGGGTTCCTAGGGGTTCGATAAAAGAATGTTGTTGATTAAACACAAAATGTCGTTGATAACCATTTAATTGCTCTCTTTAGTCAACTCATTACCAGTTTAAAAGACTATTTTTATGCTTATGCATGTTAGCATTTCATCAGAGCTGTGGGTGCGTGTGAGTAATAAAACGGCCTGGCACGTTTGCCTGTGCTGAAATGCAGCTGCTGCCTTTGTCTGTTTTGCATCTTATCCAGCCCTGGTTGTGCTAAAGCAGTTCTCATTTTTCATTCCAGCTATCCTGTTCCAGGCCTGGGTCACAATACAGGCAAAACTGATTGAGCTTGCCTGGCACAATTGATCTTGCCTTGCACAATTGATCATGCCTGGCACAATGAAACCAGTGGGCTAGTCCAAAATCTTCAAACACCACTCATCTATCTGCCACAAAACATAACAGTCTGTGTCATTGAGCCTGTCAGCTCTACTGTATGGTAAAAAAGATATACAACAAAGGTTTAGGCTAGGTTGAGGCTACTTATAGAGCTTCTCATTATTTCTCCTCTGGAGTAGGCTTAGGCTGTATGTGTTTGACAAGGAAAGGGTTAAAACAACATTGGGGCATACCAGCTAATGGCCTTTGACCTAGCACCTCAGGATAGTGTCTGGATCTCTTTGTCTCTGTACCCAGGGGTAAATGAGGTCTGTGTGAGGTCTGAGGCTCCCGACTCTGAGGAGATCATAGACGTAAAAATAATGGGGCAGGCGTTGACAGCCAACAATTTAATAGAGAACATAGTGGGAAATACACAAACTCCAACAAATGGGAAAATCTTAGAAGCCAACTAGGCACAATTGCATTTTCTGGCCACGGAGCTTCTGGCTGATTGAGTCTGACTCCTTGTTCATAGTGGATGGCAAACTGACATTTGAAACCGGATAAATGGCGACTTGTCCTGCTGTGGCTCCTAGCTATAAAAAGAGGGGCATATTACACAGAGTAGCCTACAGCTCTAGGAACAGATTTCAGAAAGGCCAATATATGCGGTAATGTACAGTAGGCAACCACTTTGCACACAGTTCAACCCATATGTCAGCACAGCTAACCAATGATCAGTTGTGATTTGTCGTTTATCATGTCAATTACTTTAAATCGCTATTTTGTAAAATTTACATTTTGTTATTTGGATTAAATTAGGGTTGAGTTGGATATTTCTGTGGATATAGTGGTTTATGCCAAAAATCACTTGCACAACAAGGTTGCACTGCTAGAATCAAACTTGGGACCCTTTGGTTACAAACAGTGTTTTAACATCATCCACTAAGTAAAAGAGTATTTGCACTTTTGCACAATACAAACGGGTCTACTGTAAATGCTGTGCTTAAATGAGAGCAGCAGAAGGATATATTTCAGTAACCTACAACTCTTCTGGAAGTTTGAGTCACTGACATCCCCCAGTTCTCATTCACCATCAGCTTTACAATTGTACTGCTTAATGAAACAGTGAAGAGTGATCTAAAATATCCACTTCTTTCCCCTGATTTATATCCTCAACTTAGCATAAGAAAGCTCCTTCTAGTTTCCACCAAATTTCTTTCACCACATCTGTCTAATACTCAGACCCGTGAGGCTGGGAAGGGGAGAAGGATTGGGGCACAAGGGAGGAAGCAGCGTTCTGAAATCTAACGAAGCTCTGGTTTCCGAGAGCCATTCTCCCAGCTGGTACCCATGTGTCCCTGGTGACACAGGAACAAGATGTAAAGACAGGAGAGGAAGTGAGGTCAGTGATGCAAATTCCAGTTAGTCTGTGTCCCTGACAGCTTGTAGTTGGATACAGGGAGAGAGAAGGAGGGAGTAGGGGCTGGTCAACATTAGTATTAGCCCTACAGGGCTAGCGGGTGACTGCTATTAGTGTTAAAGCTGCAGGGCTATTAGATCAAGTTGCACCAGAAACGGATTATGATTCTGATTTGGCAGAGATACAGTAGGCCTGTAAGGCTAATCCTACATTTGAGCAAGCAGGCAATGTCTCCTTGTAGCATTGCTTAGCTGATTACATGTTTTACTATTAAGCACATCTCCATTCAGTGCATACAGTAAATTATAAATTTAGGTTGTTTTCATGAAGAGCGATATAATTACTAGTGCAAAATATACTTGTGAATAACATTGGAAGTCATGATGGACACTAATAGTTGATAATGAACTGAATCGATCTTCTATTCAGCTTTGATCGTGCACCATAGGCATGTTTTAACCAGCTGTTTCCTACTCAGATCAAGATGCGTGTGATGGGATTGATCACTATTGGTCCATTTATAATTGGACTGGAATTTCCAATGAGATTCTGAAGATCTTAGAGCTTGTGGAGCACAACAGACTCAGCATTTGAACAAAGGTTTTGGCGTCTCTCTCCAAACCGGCATGTGCACAGTTTTGTGTGTGATCCAGTAAGCTTCAGGCATCAGTTCAGATCTTAATTGGACTCGGAGCAAAAGCCAGATTCCCCTTCCTTTTCCATAAACACTACAGACCCAGTGTCCAGTGCCAAACACACACTTATACAAAACACACAAACATACACACTTCCGAGTGGGGCCAACTGCATCTTAACGAGAAAACGAGAAAGGTACTGCTGCAGCTGATTCAGACTGCACTGTGGGGCCATTGTATGTTACATCTATACGTGTAGGGGAGGGGTGGGTAGGCAGTTATTTACCCTTCTCTAGCTCACTACCCTGGGTGGGTTAGGGGCAGCCTAGCTTGGCCCCTTATGCTACGTATCATCTTCTGAAAGACCCATTCACAGCCTAGGGAAGGACCTCAGCTCACCTCTCTGTACACCACGATAACAAAAACGTTGTCTGTAACCCAAACACTGCTCCCACACACCCTAAGCAAACATCTCACTGACACACACCTGCTTTCTGAGACCATGCGCTGGGAAAACTTACAACACATTTTCCCAAGACCAACAACATCAGAACTCCATAGGAGCTCTCTGTCTTATCCATGAATGAAAGTCACCAATAGAATGACATTAAAGGCAAACCTAAAAGTATGTGTAAAATGTGTTTAGGCAAAATCTATTGGCTCTGCACCAGACCTATGGTCAGGCTTGATTTTGAAAGATTTTTGCACACTGTGATTTTCTCTGCTCTGACTGGTAATTAAAAGCAGATTTCAAAGATGTAACAGCTGATGTGTTCTGGGGCCAAGTTTCTCCTGAATGGCCAGAAAATTCAAATAAAAGTGGGTGTTTCACTCCTAGCAAAGTTTAAGAATTAGTCAATTTCAATCAGGGTTGCAACCAGCTAGATGTTTTGCAAACATTACGGCAAAGAGTTGGTAAGGAGGTCTCAATCGGGAGGGTTTATCCTGGTAAGGGATGGATTTACATTTCCAACAAACTGAAGCAACACTACAACACCAGAGATTAAAGGGGTGTCAAACCTGAACTATTTGGCCTCAGGGAAAGTAATTTGCAACTTCCACAGCCATCAGTCAGCAGAATCAAACCCCAACGATTTTTTCTTTCTCTAGTCCCTAAATAATCTGGCATTTCATTTGATTTCCACTTGAATAAACTTGATCGAGCATGCTACGGAAAGTATGATAATATGGGTAACAGGGAGGCTATTGAGGCTTATTGTGTTGATTATTGTTTTGTTTCACGTACTGTAAGAAATAAAAGGGTATTTATGCAAGACTACAATCTTTCAACTACATTCCAGTCCGTTACTCCCCACAATAGTTAGAGCAATTTATTTCTGCACACATGATGGATTCATCAATACACCAGCCAGGTAGCCCCACATCTACAGCATCAATCACAGCGCTCATAGTCATGCTCACGAAGCACATTGTCATTGTGAAGCACATAATTAGCTTTTCAGGAGAAAGTTCTAACTAGATTTCTTTTTAAATCTCTGAATAGGAAAAACCCTAGGAATTCTCTGAATACAGCCCCACAAGTCCTCTTCTGCTCAGGCTTACCTCCTACAAGTAAGGGCTGCATGTGTGCAAGCAGTCAGGCTGATCCTAAATCGGTGTATAAGGCATCACAACCCCAGCAACAGCTGATAAAATGTGAGTTATGTAGGGGGAACCCCTAGGGAACAGTGACGGACTCCACTGACCCTTATTCCCACAGCTGTGCCTTTCTGAGTGGAGGGGGCATGGAGATAGACACAGGGGTGGGGGTGTGTGTGTGTGCAAGAGGACAGTAATAGCTAATGGATTAATCTGGATGGCACTTACCTCCGTGGCCGGGACTGGGTAGACAGAGCAAAGGCAAGAGGGCACCCAGGACCAAAAGCAAGGATCTCATGTTACCAGTGTAGTCCGCGATTCTATACTCTCCATTCAAAAGGGACTCCTTTCCAGTTTTGGGACCTGAGGTCCTCTTGCAGCTCCTACCCTATGAAAGGGGCTGGGCCAGAGACGAACCCTGAAGTGACGCCCTCTTTCAAACCCCCCAAAAGTCCACGAGAGCCCAGTCTGCACCTCCCTACACACACAGACAGACACACACACACACACACACTCCTAGAGCCACAAAAAAGTACAGAACTTTCCCCTTTCCCCTCTCACTCCCTCCCTCTCTCTCTCTCTCTCTCTCTCTCTCACTCTCACTCGCTCAAATTACTGAGTCTGGTCATTCTTAAAGTTGAAGGTCCATTTTGGTCTCACTCCATAATTATGAGTGCTTAAGAGACTGGAGGCTGGCATTGAAATGATTAACTTTTTAGTTTAAATTCAAGACAAATTATTTCACTCGTTCTAGTGTTTTATAGTTTCTTAAGAGGATTCAAATCATGCTTTTGTGTCTAAACACTCATAGAATTCGGTGAATGATACCATTTATCATACAGAACCAATCTTTTAGATTCCAATACTCCCCTGGTAATTTCAAAGTTTTCTGTCTCTATGCACCATAACCAGCCATTTGCTCCCATGACACACTCGCTCCAACGGGATGTGTAATTTGCCTGGAGGACTGCCATCCACAGACAGGATTTGGCTCCCACAGCATGAAGGAGAGCACAGACACTAGGGTTCACACCACCCCTAGCTCTCACCACCTCAAATAATTAAACACGTTTTAAATGTTTTAATTGAACGCGTGTTGTCAATCAAAACAGGTTGTTACCGAATGGATATTCAATTTGTTACCTCTGCCCCCAGCGACACCGCAGTTTTCGGTGGTGTGTGTTTATTTATTTGTTTGTTTATTGGTTTATTTGTTAGCAGGATTACGCAAAAACTAACAGACCGATTTTCATGAACCTTGGTAGAGGGGTGTAGCATGTAGCCAACTTAGAAGCCATTAAAGGGATATTCTGGAGTCTTTGAACTAGGGCGTCATTTTCAACTTACCTATGAGGTTTTTGACTGATGGAGATAATTTTCAATTAATTCCATGCTGTAGACAGCTTTGGGTCATTCCAATTTCTACCGGTGGCTAATGCTACTGCAAGACAATGAAGTCACGTTAGCCTGTCCAAAAAAAGACCCCCAAACACCCAAAGCGCACCCAAAAACAAATTAAATATAAGTAAAGTATATAGGGATTATTTTGTCTATTTACCATTCATTTTGAATTCAAACCATTGCATAATCCGTTCTGGTTGGTGGAACTTATAGTTCTGTCTGTGAGTCTTCAGGCAAAGTAAGTAAAGTAGCACTCAGTTTAGTCTGGGGCCTTTCTTGTTCGGTGTTGTTTCGCCGGTCTAGAGTGGAAGCGCGATGACGCATCTCATAATCAGTGTTGGGCTCGTTACTCAAAAAATGTAATATATTACTTATTACTCATTACCCTTTTTAAAAGTAATATCGTTACTTTACTTATTACTCCCAGCCAAAAGTAACTAGTTACTTATGTAATATATTACTTTCCATATTGACTACCTTTTGCAGCGTGCTCATCACGGTCCGGTTCTCTTTCCACCAACTTCATGTTGCTGTGTTGGCGTAGCAAATGTTTCAGGAGATTTGAGGTGGTGTTTCTGGCACAAGAAAGAGTCTTAGTAGAACTTACACACAGTTTACACTTGACAACATTCTTGTTGTCTTTCAGTTCCAGGAAATCGAAATAGTGTGCGTATTTCCAGCCATGGAATGTTAACGTCGTCATGTTCAAATAGCTACGCTCGCTCGCTGCTTGCCTGGTAATGTGACGGGACGTGATATGAGCGGAACGTTCTTCAATCTGAAATCAAAACTTTATTTCACCCTTTGTAAAACGAAAATAAATAAACAGCAGGCCTATGACAAAAGTAATGCAGTAGCGAGCTTTCTGGGGGCAAGTAACTGTAATATTATTACTGAAATGTGATTAGTAACTCGCTACACCCCTCGTTACTGGAAAAAGTAATATTATTACTGTAGCGCGTTACAAGTAACGCGTTACTGCCCAACACTGCTCATAATCATCCGGTCTGGACCGGAAGAAGAACAGTTGTTGTAATGTTTTTACTGTAGGCTGCACATGGTGAAGTTTCGAGTAGATAACATTCGCGATGGCATCACCAGGCATAACACCGACGAAAATTCAGCATGGAATTAATTGAAAATGATCTCCATCAGTCAAAAACAACATAGGTAAGTCGAAAATGCCCTAGTTCAAAAATTCCAGAATATCCCTTTAAATTTCGGAGCAGGTCTAAATCACGGGGAAGATCCCGAAATGAAAACAAAACTTAAGATAGAACAAGCCCTCTCCCTGTGTGGGGGCACTAGAGATACAGGGTTTGAAATGGGGTGTGCAGGGGGAGAGCCCGGAGTGCACTGAACCGCCCCTGCCGGCTGCAACCCAAGGGGGGCGCCACAGAGTCAGTAATTTTTTGGCTGATGGGCGAGAGCCTGCAGCCCAACAGCCCCAATTGCCAGTTTATCACATCCTCCGTCCCTCCATCTATCCGTGGCTTTGTTGTTCCACAAGCCGCCCTGACGTAATGTGGTGCGGTAATGTGCTAGCTGGTCTGTTCCAGCGCCACTCCGTGTGGCTGCCTGTTTCAGCAGCTCCGTATCTTGTCAACTTCTTCTTTGTTATTCTCCGCCCTTTTTTCTACCTTTTTACATACTTACGTTGTGGCGCTAGAATGTGCCTTTAACTTATTTCCAACTTATTTAGTCTGTTTTTATTTTTATTTTGAGTGCTATTTTTGATGCTGCTTATCTATGCTTATAGCATAGATTTGCTTATCTAGTGTATTTTTGCTACTCTGTATCTGCTGTTTCTTTTTTCTTTCTTTCTTTCTTTCTTTCTTTCTTTCTTTCTTTCTTTCTTTCTTTCTTTCTTTCTTTCTTTCTTTCAATCAATCAAAGCTTTATTTGTATAGTGCATTTCATACCCAGAAGCAACACAATGCGCCTTACAGAGAACAAGGGAGGTGGGCATACGACCCACCCCTACATATTCCAGAGAGAAGCAAAAAAACAGTATCCCCCGGGGGCCAGATAAGTGAGCTGTAAAAAATTCTTCCCTGACCCCTCTCAACAAGGCGATCGAGCAAGCTCCAGGAGTATGTTTGTCTACCGGCTAAGAACATTTATAAAGCAATAAATTACATTAAATTACATTTTCAGAGTAAGAGAGGCTAAAAACATCATAGGAGAGACATGGCAAACACTGGTGTATGTCTGTGTGGGCGTGAATGTGCCTGGGCCCAGATAGAGGGGTAGAAAGGGGGTAGGAATGGGGAATGGACCCGGGTTAGGGTCCTCTTTCTTTCTTTCTTTCTTTCTTTCTTTCTTTCTTTCTTTCTTTCTTTCTTTCTTTCTTTCTTTCTTTCTTTCTTTCTTTCTTTCTTTCACCAACCAGCCAGCCAGCCAGCCAGTCAGCCAGCCCACAGTACCTACCTACCTACTGTACCTACCTACCTACTGTACCTACCTACCGCGATGGGAGAATACAGAAGTCCCCTACGCATGGAAAAAATAAAGTCCCCTACGCATGGACTGGCGGATTACCAGAGACAGGAAAGCAACTACCCATCAATAAAAAGAAATTCACCTAATGTGTTTTCACATTTAGTTCTCTTTAAAAGAACCAAACTCAGTCCCCTTAAAGTGGTCCAAAAAGTGGACCAAGAGAAAGAGAACTCAGTTCTCCTTGCATTCACACTGTCCCCTCTCCTGGTCCACCTGAGCTCCGATGGGGTCTCAGTCCACTTTGCCTTCACACTATTACTTCACTTGTGGTGATATTTTGACGTGAGTAGCCAAGACTACACCTCAACTGCAGGATAGAAAGGTTTAACAGAATCCCATCAGCCTAATTCAAAATAGTTTTCATGAATAATGATGATGTCATGACCTGGCTCAGATGGCCACAACAAGAAGGAGACACATCACGGTTTGAATATGACAAAAATATGTATTAACCAAAAATATATATAATCAAGTAAATTAGAACAACTGAAACAACTAAACTAAACCAAATAGTAGAATATACAGTGGGGAGTGATATCAGTGGTGCTGCATGTTGGATGTGTGAGAGTGGATGGGTGTTGAAAAGTGCATGAAAGAAAACGAAATAACTACTCTAACATAACCAAACATAAAACAAATAGGTGCCTGTGAAAATGAACAAAAGAGGGGCAGAGCGGCAGCAAGAGTGTGAGCCAAATTGTGGTCCTGGGGTGCAGCCTTTGATCCTCACCGGTGCACCAGGCCCAGGTGCCCCAGGCTGGCTCATTACCTGCAGGGAGAGAGAGGCAGAGACAGATTATAATGGTCAATGGCAATTAAGCAACATACCTCTAGATGGCACCACGGGGGCCATCACAGATGACAACATAATAAATGTTGATGATGAGATTATTTCTCCAATTTAATAGTGATGATTATGATGATGATGCTGTTTCCATAGTACAAATGCAGGGCTCTCTCTCTCTCTGTGCCATGATCAAGGGACAAGGAATAACATGTCCAGTTCCTCGTAAAAGGACCATGTGTTGTTTATGTAAGAGGATCCTCCACTTTTTCTCATTGGTCAAGTAGGCTTTGACATAGTTTTGATGACGCTGCAGTGCGTGCGGGCCTAATGAAGCCCCACAATTTCATAAACTGAACACTGGAGCATTGGGGCATAATTCACCACTAAATGTATAATGTAAGGTTATTTTCCCAGATCGCCCTATTTATTTTCCTATGTGGATTTACTTTTTCCAGCCTACCGTAACATAACACTGCCATTCCATTAGACGGAGTCTGCGCTGTCCAAATGGGTAGAGTCCAACGCACTTAAGCCAAGTTTAGAAAAGAAGGGTTTGGTGCTCAACAGTCCAGGACAACATATATAAGAAAAGCTTTTTTACCTGGGCATTTCGAATAGACTACCTAAAGCAAAACACTGGAGCACTTCTGTAGCCTTTGTTCCCTGCACTCTCTTTCTGCTCCATTCTCTGTGGATCTTCAAAGGGCGTGAAACAATTCCCCATTCAATTCATGTATTTCCATTTGTAGCCTAAATCAATTTCTGAAGCATTTATTTAATATTTACAATTATTAACATTTATCGGTAGGCCTAGTAGGCTAACTAGTCCTATCCTATGCACTTTTAAGTCGCACAGAAATGAAAAAAGCATTCTGTCCCATTTTGGTTCACATAATTGGTCATAGTGTCCACCTATTCAACGATGTATGCCCAAAAAATTACTAAATTCTACTTTTGTTGTAATGTTATATCAAAGTATATAATTTCTTACTTCCTGGAAAACGGTTGGTCACATGCAATGACGACAACAGGTACCTTAGATTTAGAATAATTATTTAGAATAATCTCCCGACATCCACCCATCAATCAACGCTATTCTTCTATCGAATCTGTCTAAAGTTCTTAAAACCCGTCCACTTGTCAATGTTCCAATCAAATGCTCTAAACATATGTCAAACTACGGAAGTTAGATGATCTCAAATGTCCGTTTCTGTGTGATTTTAAGCTGTAGCTTTAAAACGATTATGTCGGACTAAGCTCTGACCAAATAATAATTTATACACATTTAACAATATTTGTAAGCAAAGACTACCCGCTATTTTTTCGAAAAAACAACACAAGTGCCTCAAGATATTTGCCCACATGATAAACATAGACATTTAATGTTCCAAAATGTGAGTCTTGTGTCCACTATTCGTTGTTTGTAAGCCTTGCATTCAGTATTGCATGTTTACCTGTAGTTTGCAAAACAGTCAAGGCCAGCTGACCCTATAAAGGGCCCTGTGAGTCCCTCCCCTTATTAATAGGTGGGCTAGCTTGTAGAAGTTAAAAGAGTAAAAGAGTCTGGCCTATGTAAATTTCCCCCATGCAGCTTTGAAGTGCAAACATTACAGTAACTCTTGTTCAACAGAAGAAAAGTGAAAGAAGAGACATTCTACTTAATATGCATGCCCCCTTAGATCCAGCGGGCACAGATTAACATGGCCACCACTCAACGTCAAAGCAATGTGAACAGTAAGTGAGGTCTCATTGCTTAACACGTCATCCCTTTGACATTCTACTTAATAAGCATCGTCCATAAGGGTGAAGGGCCACAATTTAACATGGCCGCCATTCAGCATCAACACAACGCTGTAAACAGGAAATGAGGTATAATTGCTTAAAGGACAATGCTCGTTTTTGACAACATGGACCTTATTTACGACATATTATAAGACGTTTGACTCACCGAGATCACTTTGGTGTAGTTCGGAGGCATGTAGAAGAAATTTAAAATCCAGCGCGAGCCAGTATATCCATGTAATGGCGGTGGATGGGGCACTTAGAATGGAGTTTCTAAAAATCTATTTTCTGCCGCGAAACGGTTGTTTTCATCAATCTGTCTTGATGAATCGCTAGTTGTGCTTACATAGAGCATAGGCCTGTTGTGGTTTTTCACATGCCTCTGTAATATGATCTTTAGAAACGTCTTTAGACACGAAATAGCTTCCTCACTTGCTCCAGCACACATGCGCACAGCGTGCTGCGCGCTGTGCGCATGCGTGCTGGAGCAAGTGAGGAAGCTATTTCGTTTCGAAAGACGTTGAGATGAGAAAGACGAAAGATGTCAAAAACGAGCATTGTCCTTTAACGCATAGGGCAGACAATGAAATTCACACTGAACAATCAAAAGAACTGCTGTATGTATGCCCATCAGCCATAGGTCAGGCTGGACCTGGCCTGGTTAGACTTCAGCTCTGGACCGCTTATTTCTCTAGGGTACAAATAAAACATGAAACTTGGTGAAGATGTGTAGCATGGGCCAACTCAGAACCCATTCAATTTTGTAGTGGATCTGAATCATTGGGCGGATTTACAAATGGAAACAGACCCTGTGTGGGGGTCCTAGAGACAAAGGGTTTGGACTGGGGTGTGCAGAGGGAGAGCGCGGAGTGCAGCGGACTGCCACCTGCTGACTGCGGCCAAAGGGGGGTGCGGCGGAGTCGCCCAAACACAGCCGCTCATTTACCTCCATTCATTTTTTGGACTTGGGCTCAGGAGCGAAAAATCCCCCCCACTCATTGTCATGAAACGTCCATATCTCGAAGAGGGAAGGTCACCCAGACACAGGGTTTGGACTGGCATAAAGCTATCGGCCTAACAAATGCAGTAATACCAACCTATTAACCCTAACCCCGCGGTGATGGCGATGGTCGGGGGGCATGATTTCATCATTTCTTGCAGATGATGGCCATGAAATGGAATCCAGGTTTGTGTTCCTGTGATAATGTGGCATACATTTGATACCTTAATTGGAAGCCACAATTTTCAAAATCTAAACCCTTTTCAATTTTACTTCCCCCAAACTGTTTTTGTTTTTCTTAAATTACTAATGGAATGTACTGTATACGTGAATGCATCACCATTTTGAATGTTCTGCATAGATATGCTGGTTTTGTTATACTTTTCCTTCCAAGGTTCCATAGATCCCTTCTACCAGCTGCCGGCAGGCTGTTCAATGCAGCCCCTGACTGGCTGAACATCTGTGCCAGCTTGGAGGGAGCTTAGTAGCCTAAAAATGTTGCTCCTCTTGTTTTTGGTGCCCAGAGTTTTCTTGGACAGGAAAGTGTGCAGTTCACTTATCATTGCCCTGGGTGCTCTGGAGTTCCATGCTCACTGACTGAGATTGCACTTGATATAGTATAATACACTTCAGACGGAACAAGTGTCCCAGAGCGACAAGCGGGGCGACTGGAACATGAGTCAAAAGTTACATGTGTACATACGACACCAAATCCTTTGATTTCGGCCAGATTCACAAACGCAGGAACAAAAATATCTCAGTAAAAGTGTTCTATTCTAGTCTACTCAGGGGCCCGTCTACTTTCTAAATCCACAGATTTCAGAGCTTGAGGTGTTTGACTTTAGCTCATTTGGTGCTTGTGTTCTAAATGCTAGGATTCTCATAGGTTGGTATCGGTGGATTTTGGATGTCAACGAGTGGGCAGTATTTAGACTGAGGAGTGAGTTTAACCAACTCAACTCGGTTATACTGTAAAGTCATGTCAGCATCTTTACATGAATTGTTATAGATGTACTCAGTCAGTTATATACAAAACAGGACTGAGGGCCTGCCATCCTATTTCAAAAGTACATCTTTATTTCTATTGATTCAGCATGCTACTGTAAGTCTCATTTGCATGTCGTGTCATGCGGTCTTAGCTTAGAACTGTATTAATGTATTTAACATACAGTTCCACCCTATCAGCAGTCTGCAAACTGCAGGCATATATAGGTGGCTTGAATTTCCTTCCACCCACCATGGAAATGTTAATGCATTGGATTTGTTAGTTTGCAGACTGCTCCCACACATGCTTTTCATTCTCTTAGCTAGAAGCATAGTAGTACCTACAGTACAATACAATACCACCATTACTGTAAGATTGTGAGGGAAGTCTGGTAAATATTCTGGAATTATTTTCCTGTGGTACTGTAATAAAAGAATAATCAAATGCCATTGTTCTCAATATCATTATAAGCCCTGTGATCCATTTCTGTGAATGTAGTTACTCTATTGACTTATGAGCTAATCTGTTTTTGTGATGAGTTTAGCTTTATAGAGTTTGAGATTGTGGTTTCATCAGTCTTCAGCAACGGCAATGTATTATTGAATCAGATCAGATGTGGTAATTCCCTGTTTATTTCCATTTTAATAGCTATTATTGTCATTGTCAAGGTTACAGCTTGCATGTTGACATTTTGTTTTGCAGGATTTAGGAGATGCATATTCTCCCTTCACTGCACAGTTATTAGATTCCTCACCATATTTATGTTTTTAATCCCCTGTGCAAAAGTCACTAGAGAAAAAAGGCCATTCCAATTTGGCAATGGTGTTTGCCAATAATGTTTTATAACTCAATCATAATGCATTAAACCATGTAATGACCGATGATACAGTGCTGTAGAATACTACTTGACGTTCCCCATATAACGACGATGCGCATGTCACTTTAAACATGTTGAGGAACAAGAAGTTCTTTCAGGGTTGAAAAAAGTAAGGTGCCGGCTCTGGCCTATTATGCAGCTGGCAATGGGATAAGTATTTGTACTGTAAGGAGTTATGCACAAGGCCTGTATCAGACAGTTAGACGAATGGCATGTTGTGTAGGAGCCACATTCAAGTATATAAAGGATGTGTATATGTCTCCACCTTCTGGTCTTAAGGAATGTTGGATAGGGCGAACTGGGAGAAAAAAATAGGAGAAAAAAGTAGAATGCAAACATCTCTAGTGCCATTTATAAGACATGTAACCGTTCTCACGGCCTCAGGTGTTATGTGTCGTACTGTACGCCCTATCCGTCACATTCCTGATGTTTTTATCAGTCTTTAAAGGTTGGCCAAAGTGGCGCAGCTACATATTTCAGTCTAGATGAACCCCTTTGATGTCAGGACATTAAAGTGGTTATCCCATGGCCCCGCATACTGTATGCTCAGGCAAAACTAGCGTTGGTGGAGCTGTCATCAAAACTCAGATTGATAAAAATGTGCTTTAATGAGGCGCTGAAACAACTCAATAGTTGTTGAAATGAAGGCGATTTATACTGTTTCGGAAAAGAGGGCGCAATGTAAGGCCAATAATACGCCACATCAATCTCGTTCTGTTCTTTATTGGATTGGACTCCTGACTACTCTCAATTTACTCCATATTTACTCTGCATTGAGGGCAATATCTTTCAACCAATAGAGTTCTGACATCACACCATAGTCCAAACTGTGCTCAAATGTGTTCTTCTCCAAGTAATAGTAATTAAATAAGTGCAATTTTATACGATCGCCGCTATCAAGGTCACAGGATTTAACCAGATGGGTGTTCTGCCCTACGTAAATTCCCCCTATGATTACCACTAGATCTTTAGCATTCTGAAGCACTTAATAGTCAAAGTAATAATTTAGCTGCACATGATAATACTTTCATGCATGTAATTTACAGAAAGCTCCATGCTCATTTCATATCGTTAGCTATCGTTAGCAATTATTAGCAAAGCTAGCTAAACCTGAAATAAACGCTTACACCATCTATCTTAAATGAGTTCGACAATGTCTCTGTGGCATGATTATTTCAAAGACCGGGCGATGTATGAAGTTGACATTTGGCAGATTATGTTGCTCAGGACCCAAGGCATTGCAGTGTTGAGTGTTGTAATATTTGACCTGTGGCACAGTTTTTATTCTATAATGAGGAACAATAACAAAGCGAACATGTCTCTTCCGCCATCTTGGATCACACCCCCTCTCACGGGAATTGCAAAGCAGCGGAACTTAGTGCTCCGTCTAACCTGCAGAGGGCGCTGCAGAGCAAGCATTTCTATCTTGCATGCGCATTGTTGCCTGCAATGGTGGTTATATACTGTACAATGTTGCCCTGGTGCATACAACTGGGAATTGGTCAGCTTATAAATTACTCAAAAAAGATATAAAAAACAGAACGATGTCTTCAACCACATAGCTGTTATTTGCATGCTTTTACACTGATGATCCTCTTACAAGCACGTAATTGAAAAAGTTGGACTGAGTGCCTTGGGGTAGACTACTGAATTGGAAAAACATCCATGCTGGATTTTAGGGGTGTAGGTTTGATTTGATCTTTGTATGGAAACTTAATATGCGAGTGCACACGATTGCATTAATTTGAATGCAAATCCTGTTTTATGAGCTACAGATCATGATCTTGATGACTGTCTGAACCTCCTGAACTGATGATGCATTTGGCCTACATGTGAACTTCCTGCATACAAATTGATAGCAAATTGTGCCCAGAAAACCGAATTTACCAAAAGAAAAATGACATCTGAGATTAAAAAGCCCACATGTGTGCCTACAGTATGACTTTTCTATTATGGTCACTAACAGATTTACAACATGTTTGGTGTGTTTTTGAGATGGTCAGGCACGGATCAAAACAGATAAAAAAGCATGATGACATGGTGAAAAAACTTCCCATTTAACACTTCCCCTGTTATAATCTCACCTGTAACCCTGATGCATCCCCTACCTCTCTGCCTCTCCTCCCCTACCTCTCCTCTCCCTGCCTCTCTTCCTACTGCCTCTCCTCCCCCTGCCTCTTCTCCTCCTGCCTCTCCTCCCCCTGCCTCTCTTCCTCCCGCCTCTCCTCCCCCTGCCTCTCCTCCCCTACCTCTCCTCTCCCTGCCTCTCTTCCTACTGCCTCTCCTCCCCCTGCCTCTTCTCCTCCTGCCTCTCCTCCCCTGCCTCTCCTCCCCTGCCTCTCTTCCTCTTGCCTCTCCTCCCCCTGCCTCTCTTCCTCCCGCCTCTCCTCCCCTGCCTCTCTTCCTCCTGTCCCTTCTCCTCCTGCCTCTCTTCCTCCTGTCCCTTCTCCTCCTGCCTCTCTTCCTCCTGCCTCTCCTCCTCCTGCCTCTCCTCCCCCTGCCTCTCTTCCTCCTGCCTCTCCTCCCCCTGCCTCTCTTCCTCCTGCCTCTCCTCCTCCTGTCTCTCCTCCCCCTGCCTCTCCTCCTCCTGTCTCTCCTCCCCCGGCCTCTCCTCCTCCTGCCTCTCCTCACCTGCCTCTCCTCCCCCTGCCTCTCTTCCCCTGCCTCTCCTCCCCCTGCCTCTCTTTCTCCTGCCTCTCCTCCTCCTGCCTCTCTTCCCCTGCCACTCCTCCCCCTGCCTCTCTTTCTCCTGCCTCTCCTCCTCCTGCCTCTCCTCCTCCTGTCTCTCCCCCCCCTGCCTCTCTTCCCCTGCCTCTCCTCACCTGCCTCTCCTCCCCCTGCCTCTCTTTCTCCTGCCTCTCCTCCTCCTGCCTCTCTTCCTCCTGCCTCTCCTCCTCCTGGCTCTCTTCCTCCTGCCTCTCCTCCCCTGCATCTCTCTTAAGTAAAAGTGAAATGATTGATAATATCAAACTTACTTGCAGACATGAAACACTTCAGTGTACTTTATGTAATATAAACAACATACATTAATTACATTGGATCACAAAAGTGATCTCTAGGAATCAAAACAATTCCAGGGCACTCTTTTTAACATCAACATGTCCTCTACTAAGTGTGAGGAATTTGTAGCTTATTTTACAGACAAGATAGCTGACATTAGGATGAATATCACCCAGTCGAGACCAAATGTTTTGATTGATGACCCTCTTCCCTCGCAGAGCAGGGTTATGAACTGGGTACTCCAGTTGACACGGAGATACTGAGCAAAGTGATGTCTCAACTTAAATCGTCTACCTGCCCCCTTGACCCTATTCCAACCAAGATCTTCAAGACTATTTTCAACTCTGTATCCGGGGTAACACTAGCTATTGTAAATTGTTCCTTCAGTACAGATGTCTTTCCATCAGCACTTAAAACTGCCCTGGTAAAACCAATTTTGAAGAAAAACTTGGACTCCTCAGTAATTTGAATTTTGGTAAATCTACGCTACGATCGGCTTGTTGGTGCCTGGAATATTGTGTGCAATATGGCTGAATATTTATCAGATTTTGAGGATATAGAATATGATGGAAGCTGATCGTAGCGTAGAGAATGTGAGCCGTGAGTGTAGCCTACAGACGGAGAATAGCCAGTCTGCGCGCTGCTCTGCGCATGTGTGCTGGAGTGGGGAAGCTTTATTTCATTTCTAAAGACGTTTCTAAAGATCATATTACAGAGGCATGTGAAAACCACAAAAAGCCCTCGCTCTATGGAAGCACAACTAGCGATTCATGAAAATAGATTGATGAAAACAACCGTTTTGCAGCAGAAAATAAATTTTTTTGAAGCTGCATTCTCAGTGCCCCGTCCGCCGCCATTACATGGATATACTTGGCTCGCGCTGGATTTTAAATTTCTTCTACAGGCCTCCGAATTACACCAAAGTTATCTCGGTGAGTCAAACATCTTATAACATGCCGTAAATAAGGTCCAGGTTGTCGAAAAAGAGCCTTCTCCTTTAACTGGACGAGAGTTTTTCGTTGCTCTTGGTGACCACAGATCAAAAAACACTGAGATGACGTGGGGTTCCACAAGGATCAATTCTAGGGCCCCTACTTTTCAGTCTGTACATGTTACCCCTACGCGATGTCATGAGAAGGAACAACATTAGCTACCATAGCTATGTGGATGACACCCAGCTCTACATTTCTGACACCCCTCGACTACAGCTCAACTGACCGCTTGACAGAATGTATTGCTGACATAAATGTGTGGATGTCACAGATCTTCCTTTAGATGAGCCAGGACAAAACTGAAATATTAATAATTGGCAAAAAGGATGAAATAGAGACTATTGGTGTACTTAAAAACACTGGCAATGAATACGGAATGCCAGGCAAAAAATTAGAGATTGACCAATAATCGGCTCAGCCGATATTTAATTATGAAGGGCTCACATCACACCAGTTTTAAAATCACTGCACTGGTTACCTGTCAGTTTCAGAATAGATTTAAAGGTTATTTTATTAGTCTATAAGTCATTACATAATCAAGCACCTAAATACATGTCAGATATGCTTTTAAAATACACACCTACTGTAGTAGGTCCCTCAGGTACTCTGGCACTGAGCTTTTAATGGTTCCTAGAGTCAGGACTAAGAGGCATGGGGAGGCAGCCTTGCCAGAGAACCTGAGAATGTCTTTTCAGCGAGATCTTAAAACATACTGTTTTAACATTGCGTTTACCACATAGCTTTACTTGTCTTAATATCTTAATGTTTCTAAATTAGCTTTCTCTGTTTTTATAGTTTTTATTCTATTTTACACTTTTTAATTATTTAATTATTTAACTTTGTTTCTTTTAAATCTGTTCTCACTGTATTTTTATAATTTCTGTTTTTATCCATCTCTTTTTATGGAAAGCACTATGTGCTACATTAATTTGTATGAATGGTGCTATATAAATAAAATGACATTGACAAATTTCATTTCATTTCAAACCTTTATTTAAACTCATAGGGCAATTGAGGTTTCCCTCATTTCCAATGCTGATGAGCTCACAAGCAAACACAAACATCAACAAAACATAAGCAATTTACAACAATAATACAATTAAGATCTAAAACAGTGACAAGTTGATAAAGAAATGTCTAGAGCCATGGCTGTGAACTCTGTATCAGAGGGAAGCAGCTCTAGCTTCAATGTCTGTTGGAGAGAGTTCCAGGTATACGGAGCATCATAAGAGAATGCAGCCCGTCCAAGTTCTGTACGAGAACGAGGGACCTTAAAAACAAGAAGATCATTCGATCCAGGCTGATGAGTGCCGACACTCCGAACCAGCAGAGATGACAGGTACAGTGGAAGTTTGCCAGCAATGCTTTTATAAATGAACATAAACCAGTGATAGTTAAGCCTTGAAGACAGAGATGGCCAGCCAACTTTTTCATAAAGAATGCAATGGTGTCATAACTATCGCCTGTAATAAATCTCAGAGCAGAATGGTAAACAGTGTCGAGGGGTTTCAATGTTGTCACAGAGGCATGTCTATAAATAATTTCTACTTGGGGAAATGGTTGACGACAAACACTTGAGATGCTGAACTACTGTCACAAAATAGACATTTTGAAAATTCTAATTATAGTAATTATGGCTTAATAATTTTGGTAGGGACACCTTGTTTCCATGGCTTTGATAGGACATGTTCTATCGTCTCTATTTAAAACCGCCTATGCTGGATTTGACAGCCAAGAGTAGATATGATACTGCACAGGGATGCTCAAGCCAATCCATAATATTAGATATGGGTTCAAATGAATGATGTCATACTAAGATACAGTGGACTACCATAGCCTCACACAAAAGGGTGGGGTTGCAAAACTCTTCTGATGTCAAAATGTTTGGGAACCCCTGGACTACGGCACCTGTTGCGGGTTGTCTGGTTAGGGTTTCAAAGCCTTTGTCATGGGGCCATGGCTTTTGGATCTATGCTGTTTGTTGGAGTTTACCGCACGGCCTGTCAGTACGTGGTGCCTTTTTGATAGCTCCCCTCAGTGTCCAGACCTTATTATCAACCTGTCACACTTCTCTATCTCTGTCCATGGGGGTGTGTTCCTGTGTCGTTCCAGCAGCTCTTATCTATAGTGACCTACCTGACAGGAAGGGGATGAAAGAGCAGAAAAACATCTCAATACAAAATACCCTTCATATCCTGCATCTGCAAAAGCAAGCCCATCATGCAATAGCAAGGCTATGCGTCACTAAATCAGAGATCTCACTGACGGTTATTTAAACTGAGATGCACTTGACAAAATGCTTTTTTCCCCCTCCACAACATTCAAAGCTTAATCTACCCCATGCAGCTTACTGTAAGTAGATTTCTCTGAAGGCCAGGGTATACTTATAGTCTACAAGAGGGCGAAATATCATGTTCAGATTTTGGATTGTATTGTTACAACCGTTAAGATGCTATGCACTTGGATCACAAATGGTCATCATTGGTTTCATAGGCATTATTATACCATGGCCTGGGTGAATACTCTGGATGGAGGGGTGTGCATTATTTCTCGACAAATGCACAACTAGAGTATTAGACTGTGGGGGACGCACCCTACCTGCATTAAAGAAGCATACCAAGATCTTGAACATTTAGCTCGAAGTGATGGAAATATAGGGAATATAATGTATAAAAAGCAATGAGAAGACCAATGTATGCAATTTTTAATGTCATTTGACAAACTGTTGTAGTAAGATTAAAATATTTGCGCACATTCTGCATTTAGGATCAGGCCAACACTGTGCGTCATCTCTATGGTAAATATGTGCCTGCCTCATAATATGTACAACAGATGTTTCAGAAGCTTCACCACAAAATCATAAGCCTTAAAAATGTGTCAGTGATTCAGCAATCAGTGGAGCAGCAATCTGTAGGACAAAGGGTCAAGCAAATATGTCCCCCTTGACTTCATAAAATAAATCCTTAACAAGGAATCCAGCCTTGTAAATTGTGAAAATGAAAACCAAGATTGTTGACTGATTTTTCTCTAAACTAGTTCAAGAGGGAGGTGCTGGCAGCAGTCTGGCCCTCGTAGGAGATAGCACTCAAAAAAAGAGAGATCTCGTTCAAAAAGTTATTTTCATGCTTTTATAAAAATTTCTTGGGCACACAGAGGGGCAAAACATAGACGTTTCGGCAACTAGGCATTCATTAGTATGTCTGAAAGTTCTTCTGTGGTGGCAACTATTTAATCTGTAGTCAATCAGGCACCTTATTGGCACTCAAAGCACTTTACATGGCCTCTCATTCACCCATTCACACACACATTCACACACCAATGGCGGTAGCTGTCATGCAAGGTGCTAACCTGCTCATTGGGAGCAATTTGGGGTTAGGTGTCTTGCTCAAGGACACTTCGACATGTGGACAGTCGGAGCTGGGATTCGAACCACTGACCCTTCGATCATTGAATGACCCGCTCTACCAACTGAGCTACGGCCGCCCCTAATTCCTTATTATGTTGTTGTTAGCCGCCCCTAATTCCTTATGTATGTTATTCAACATCAAGCCATTCGTAGACTATATACTGTATGTACATATCAATATCAGAGAACAGCTCTTATCAATTGATTGTTAGCATATCTCATAGGGCTATACTAATTATGACATTTTAAACATTCTACTTTGTCAAGTTTATTTTTTTCTCTATCTGCTAACAAGACATCCCTAAAGGTTACGTAGTTCCGTTATCATTTATATCAAACATCAAAACATATTAATAGAGGGGTACTTAACATAAATCCCTAACAAGGAATCCAGCCTTGAAAATTGTCTAAATGAAAACAAAGATTTTACTTATTTTTCTCTTAACCAATTCAAGAGGGAGGATCTGGTAACTGTGTGACCCTGACAAGATAAAACCACATGTATTTCAAATACTACGCCTGCTGAGATAAAAGGCTGATTAAAAGCATTACTGTAGCTGGGGATAGTTTACAACAAACAGAACACTGACAGCGCTAGCATAGTGAACATCTGTTGGCGTCAGCAGGTTTGTACATGGGGCAAGTGCATAGAAGACAAGGTTAGAACAGCAAACCAAAACAACGAAAATAAATGGAGAGCAAATTATAAAATAAGAGCCGGCATGTACTGCATAGGGAAGTAGTCCTTAGTGTGATCGTTGCAAGGTCCTTGCTTGCCATTAAATTGCTGGCAATTTAATGGCACTGATAAATGACAGCACCATTTGGATTCCTTGAGAACAACCTCATTGTCCGTTCCCAGTAATGTGTGTATGCTTTTTAATTTCTTTAAATGTTTTTATTATTGTGAGAGTTGGGTTGGACAGATTATTTGCCACTTCAGACAAGCGAAGTACAAGAGGAAGTGTGTGTTTGTTGTGCCGACAAAGACAATGTCAGGGTTTATTGATTTAGCAGCCAGCCCCTGGCATAATGAAAGCCATCCCAGAGGAGGAGCTGGCGCTGGTCCACTGCACTCCAATCATATTTGTGGTTGATCATATCCCAAAGAACTTGTCACCCAGTGCTGTGGCACTTATACCAATATATTTTCCCCAGCTCGTAAAATGGAAGTTGACCTTCTCGTACTTAAATAAGCGTTATTAGCTGCAGGCTTCAGTGCCCTCCGAATGAGGTACCGTTAGGCCGGGGGAGGCACAGGGCCTGGAAACGGCTTGCTACTGTATACACCGCTTAACCTTACACCTACTGTGAAGCTTGACTTACTATATTAATTGTGTTTCTCAGGAATGAGGAGAGTGTGCAGATGTCTAGTTGTAAGACCACTCCAACAACAGATCACACCAACAACAAATGGTTACTAATGGTGGAGATAGTGATGTTTACTGAAGTAAACTGTAGAGAATGCATGAAAGTAATGCATGAAGTGAATGAGTTGTATTCAGGCAGTAAATGAAGGGAGAGATGTATCGCGAGATGCAGGACTGAAGTTGGGGAAAGTGTGGTTCCCGGCATTCAAAGCAGTTGATGGGAAGGCTTGGCAAGGACATCCTGCAAAACGAGCCAGCGGCAGAACAAGTGCAGTCATGGCGAGGTGCTGGCATGGTGACATCAGAGTACACCGCATGTACAGTACCTGTAGTGCACTGACATGTGTGGCCTGACTTTACTTTTTAAAAAGTGAGGAAACCCGTTGCATTAGAAAAATTAAGTTTTGTGAGAAGAATTTTTGCAGGAACACATAACGTGTTCAGAAAACTCATTTGAAATGCACTGAACAGTACAATCAGTCAAAATGGATAATGTCAACACAGCACCGGAAATTAAGTCAGATGAAGAAGAATACATGTTTCAAAGTTAACAGGGCAACAGGGTGCATTAATGAACAATATCAAATGTGGTAATGAGCTCAGTCCTGTTGCTGCGCATTTTAAACAGTTAGGTCATAATATCAGCGCTCTCAGGTATATGGGCATTCAAAAAGTGGAAAGGCCACCCCGCGGTAGAGACCACGAGAAGTTGTTGTTACAACAAGAATGTATATCTATGCCCTGCACACCATGGCTCCTTATGGTCTCAATGAAGAGTTTGATATCAAGTTTCTATAATTGTACAAATCTATCTGTGATTTTACTGTGTTCATGTTAGTTTCCCGCTTAACTATCGCTTGCACTTTACCATCATTTGTAACGTGAGTATTTTAGACATTTAGCCTATGACACTATGGGTCTATAGGCCCATCTATATTTTTCTTATGTACTCTACCTAATATTTGTATGCATTATCAGCATAGGCTACTGTATACTGCGCACAATATCTACTTATATGTATGTATAACTCTAACAGAGTATAACGAATTGTTGAATTCTACATGCTGTGAACTTTAAACTTTGACCCCACTTGGGCTCAACCCACTCCACCTGTATATATATCCCACCCCTTTCACATGTTTGGTGTTGCACCTGAAGAAGCCCACGCTTGCTGAAATGTTGTGCTTTAAATAAATCACAATCACATCATCAATCAGACATCTCTTCTTTCTACACATTCAAACAGGGCAATGGTGGGCCAATGAGGGCCATTGAATGTTGCGTTCCTGCATTACTGGCGGTTGTCACATCTGCTCAAATCAAATCAAACTTTATTTGCATAGCGCATTTCATACACAGAGGAAACACAATGCGCTTTACAGAGAGCAATGGGGGGGGGGGGGGGGGTAAAGGTTCCACCCCTACATATTCCAGAGGGAAGCAAAAAAACAGTTTCACTGCGACAGCAGGGGAAGACACCGCGGCCCTGGCCGGACACATCAAAGTTTTCCGACGGGACCGATGCTCTGAACGGCCCTGTCCTGTCATACTCACAACCAACCCCCCCTCTCTCTCTCCGTGCAAAGGAGCTACAACACAGGTCCGCCGTGTGCTACAGTAGCTACACTAAGCACAACATGAGTTGTAGACTGTACATTACCACAAGCAAGCGCATGACACCCTAAATAACAATCAACTGTATTTTTTTTGTTGCCTTGCATGGAAACATTCCTACCACTGCTCTGATAAGAAGTAGGTGCGCCTCTTCTTCCCCTAAGCCTGCAGGTGGGCCGCCGGCCAACTGGTGGGAACCGAGCCGGGCTGGACACTGTGGGCTGGCTGGGAAGGGAGGGGATGTGGTGGGAGCGCCGTGCCTGCAGCCCCAAAGGCCAGCCTGGAAGCCGGGTGACTGGCTGCGGTTGAGTGAGACCCCCACAGCAAGTTGTTTCTGCTTGTTCCGCTGTCGCTACTTGCTCACGGTTGTGACAGCAGCGGCCGGGGAACGAGGACGCACCAGTCTCCCCAGAGCGGCGAGGTGACGAGTGAGGAGGAGCCGGTCTTGTTACTGACTGTGACGTTGCTCCAGGATATTAGACACGGCCGAACCAAACAAGTCCTCTTTACTCATGGTGAGTTGAGAAGGACTCCCTTGTTCTCTTCTCGCAGACCGGTCAGAAGCCATGTTTCCATCCACTTGTCAATCGAATTATGTGAGGATCGCTAAAAATATGAATGCGAATAAATCCGGTGAACGTGTCTAGAGAAAACATCTAGAGCTTTAAATCGGATAAAGCATTTATGACAAAAGGCTTTTATTGAATAAGAGAAAATCCGACGAGATTGAAAGTACAAACTTTTTGTCGATTTTCATGACTTTTAATAGAATTTTACTGTTTCCATAAGGCATTTTTAATTCGGTATAACGTAATTTGCATAAAACGTGTGGATGGAAACATGGCTAGAGACAGCCATAGATGACATTGCTGGAAGACAGATGTAGCCATCACACCACCCAGGCAGGAGGCAAAGATTCTCACAAGCTGGGCGAAGGCCCCCGCAGCTTTGGCCATCTCCGCTCCGCTTCCAGTGAAGAAGGGGTAAGATCCTTAGCCTGCAGGCCGATGTAGATGGCAAGCATGGCCATGGACGAGGTGGCAGCGACAGCCTGCGCTGCCAACCCGTAGCTCTTGTCTGTCAAGGACAGGGTAGTCTTATCCTTAGGGTCGGGCATCAGCGGCTCCCTGGCCGGACCCCAGGTGGCGGGACCGGGTACCAGGACGGTGGCGATTTCAGGTTCCAACACTGGAGAGCCGGCCGTCACCTCTTCGCTCTCGTGAAGGGATGTGCGGAGCCTTCAGCGTAGCAGGCTGGCCCCATCCCGCCTCGACGAGCTTCTCCAGGTCAAGCATTGCCGGGAGGAGACGAGTCACAGGTTTAGAGGGGACCCCGTAGCAGACGGAGCTCCAGAGAGGCAGCCTCGTCACAGCTGCGGAGGAGAACATTGAGGTGATGCATGGCTCTCTCCAGCAGCTTGGGGAGGTTGTGGTCAAAGGACCCGGGCCCGAGCCCACTGGATGAAGAACCGCTAGCATCCAGAGCTTCTGAGGCTGAATCTTCATCTGCCCCAGAGCCATCGTCTTCTTCGTCAAACGGTGGGAGGGACAACCTCGGCGCCGACTAGTGAAGGGGCACGCCAACTTCATCACCCCCGTCTGAGCCGTCCTCCTTGGGAGTAGGATCTTCGCTTCCCAGCGGCGGACATGGGTATGTTTTTTTTTCTTTACTCAATTCTAGCTGGCTAGGTTTCACAAGCCAATAGGAACTAGCCCTGTGGGGCGGAGCTCCACGAAATAGAAATGGTACTCGGGGAGCACAGAACTCCAATGAATGGGGGGAATTTGTTGCTCTTGAGCCTAAGTCCAAAAAATGAATGTAGGTGATGGCCGGTCATGTTTGGGTGGCTCGCGAATGGGTTCCAAGTTGGCCCATGCTACACCTCTCCACCGAGTTTCATGAAAATCTGTCTGGTAGTTTGTGCATACCACTGCAAAACAGACGGATGGATGGACACACACCACCAAAAACATTACCTCTCTCCCTGAGACGCTGTCACGGAGGTAATGAAACAGTGAAGGAATACCAAATGGCGAACGCGATGGAAGATACGCAAGCAGAGCATGCTGTACAGTATTTATGGGTGACAGATAGACAATGTTGTGCAAGAACGCGCTAAAAAAGTGCCGTGCACTGAACGCGCTCATGTTTTTGATGAACGGTGAACTGAACAAGCACATCCTGATGAACGTGAACGTGAGCGACGTTCACTCTTGCGGGAGTTAACGGTGCTCCCACAATCCACGAACAAAGCTCACGAATGTTGCCAGACACTATTGGTGCGTTTAGTAGCTGAGCACTCAGTCAGCGATCAGTGATCAGAATTCACTTAACGGGTTGCTCAATTACACTCTAACTGAGCTGCTCAGGGCACAAGTGAGCAGTTTTGAACTATGATCTGTTTGAGCCAAACACCACATCATAATCTTCATCACTGAACAAAAAAATAAAATAAAGATGGATGCCGAAAGGAAGCTGGTACGCCTATCGGATGGCAAAATAAATGCATCCGTTTTTGTAACCAAAGAAGAACTTCGACGTATAAGTGAAGGTTAATACATAACATTACATTTAAATTCCATTTTGATAATTTGCCGATGTTAGCTAACGTTGTAACGGCAAGGATGTTTCTCAGTGGGTCAAAAACATGTAACGTAGACAACAGGTGGTGATTAAAGTTCTTGTCTCCTAGCAACCCAGCGCTGTTAGAGCAGACCGTTAAGTGGGGAAAAAAAGTTCAGGGCTCAGAGTGAGCATTCGCTCACTGAACACTCAGCTACTTAATGCACCCTATGAAACCTTCCAGGCAAAAACTACCGAATCACAAAAAAACAGCCCCAAAGTTTGGCAGAAAACCACCCAATCTGGCAACACAACTGTCGCACTGTTTTACATCACCGACATGGCTAATAGCTCCATGCTAATAGCTCCATGGATGGCTAGTGAAGGGACTTCAGACGCTGCATATTCATATATTTGAACAATTTGTATGCAAAGATAAGTTCTGATCCAGACAAAATATTGCACTTTGAACTGACTGGGCACAAACTTAGTTTCCTACCTCAGCCTGGTTCCTTTTCCTTACAATTCTTGCCTGTGTTGATACAGCATCCTGAACCTCTTTACCAAGCATATGAATGTTTTTTAAGTTTTTGAACTGCTGCAAAATAATTTGGTTCATACAGTATAAATAAAATTACCATTGCATCTACAGGATACCTTTGCTGCACCTCTGGTTTCACTTTCTGTATAATAGGAAACGACTAACACATTTTTTTCAATAGTAAAACTTTCTATGATTGTCTATGTCTATGATTTATAATGGGCTGCAACAATTATTGGGGGATGGAGATGGATGAATGGATGGATGTTCTACTTGGTGGTCCAATTGAAAAAAGAATAGCTTAGGGCAGCACATTAAAATAAACCAGGCCAAGTCCAGCCTGGCTTATGTGCGTGGGTGGCTTGTTTCTGTTAAGGACTGGTAGGATGGAAGCTAGTCATGCCACTGAAAAAGCTGTGAATTGAAATGATATGAAATAATGTCTGATAAATTAAGATAGGTCTTATCTGGACACATCAGTTCCAATGCTTTCAATGCTAATCCATCACATAGGAGAGGTAAGGTTACACAGGTTTCCCGTGTCGAGTGGAGGTGAGACTCCACCCCCTTGGGACAGAATGGGTCAGGGGCAGTGCAGAGCCCTCGGGCAATCTCCATGCACCCACCAGACCACTCAGGGGCTGAGTTGTGGGGTCTGTAGCGTAGATAGTGGCGTGGTGGCGAGACTCCACCCCCTCGGGTCAGAGCAGTTCAGGGTTAGTCCAGTTACTTCTGGGCAATCTCCATGCACCCACTGGCGAAGACCGTGGGTCTCTAGCCCACTCAGGGGTTGAGTTGTAGGGTCCGTAGCATGGATAGTGGCGTGGTGGCGAGACTCTGCTCCCTCGGGTCAGAGCTGGTCCAGTGTACCTCTCTCCGGGCCACCCACCCGCCCCCACCAGTGAAGACCCTGTGTCTCTAGCCCACTCAAGGGCTGAGTTGTGGGGTTCGTGGCGTGGTGGTGTCATAGTGTTTTTGTTTTAATGTTCTGGGAACACTGCCTCTTGTGGTAGCAACATAGAACTGCAGGTGAACAACACAACGGAGGAAACCAGGGAGGGAGGGAAGGAGGGAGGGAGTGACATTTGCTATCATTGGTGTGCTGGCTTACAGCCACGCACAAAAATTAAATGTGAACTAATTCATTTTGGGGACTGTGAACTGTGAACGAAAACAACATTTTTAATTGTTAACTATGAACTTGAACTAGTTCATTTTAAAATTTGTGAACTGAACTAGCTCATGTAAAGTGTGATCTTGCACAACATGGCAGATAGATGTGTGTTTCTTTCTTCTCTTTCAACTGTTATTATTTTAAATAAGTATTTCTGCTTTAATACTTGCCTTCATGTTGTAGCCATGAACAGTAGCCATATACAATACAAATGCGGTGGTGTTAGGAATAATGCATATTGCATTTGCAGCTCTGCAAGGAGGTTTTAATTACACCTGTTTTCACAAGCGCTGTCAGCCAATTTTTAATCACAAGGGAAAGACAGACCAGGGGTCACGATACTGAGTAGTAGATAGATGAGGAAATGAGACCAACTAATTAGCTGGGAACCAGAAAGGGCAAGACCGGACAGTAAGCTTCATGAAGCATGAGGTGAGACATGTCTCTAATTAAGAAAGATCACACAAATGGGAGTGCTGTTATACTGAATATCAGCACGGCTGTGCTGAGTATTGAAGATAACACAGCTGTGCTTATATTCAGTATAACAGCACTACATCATGTGTGATATTGCTTTTATATAACAGTTTGCTTTATATAATAAGCACCATTTAAGTAATAACTCATGAGAGGGTGTGGTATATCAGCAGTATACCTCAGGGATAAATACAGACTATTTGAGCGTCTTTTATATCGATTTTAGTGAATTCCGCCAAGAAAAGCAGTTCAGATAACTATCACGTTGCTGTGGAGTTTCAAATGGTGAGCATATTCCCTGGGGGAACATCAATGACATCCATGGAAAGTGTCCGTTACATTTTCTTTCCCACCCCTGGATACGACCTAATATTCCATAGCAGCAAACAACAAACCCTAACAACTAAAACTAATACCAGACTTGACTTTGATAGCAGCTAGCTAGCCATGAATGATACTGTTGGCTACTGCTCGTTCGCTGTGCGACATATCAACTGACCAGTTTTCAAAACAAAATGCCAACAAACTGGTTATGCCAGACAGCTAGTGTTCCCAAATAAATGTTAAGCTTATTTGATACATTATTTGACTGACTGTCGCAATATATTGTCAGCTATCCAGTCACCAATGACATTCCTTACTTTACATAGCTAGCTAGAGTACGGAAGCCATACATTCACACATTTGATTTACTCAGTTTTCCTGTGATAACGAGTTGATTTAATTTGTTTTCTCAAGATCTTGAGTTATTTATGTCATTATCTCGAAATAACAAATGTTATTTTCCCGAGATAACAGGATAATTTTCTCTAGATCTCGAGATAACAAAATGATAGTCTGGGCTATAGGCCTATATACATCATTGTAGGAAATATCATTCAGACTCATTATCAAAACTCAGAACTTGCCTTTAGAAAACTGATATTGATTCAGAATTGTATGAGCTATGTTTTGATAATGGAAGAACATAATGTGGAGGGTACCAGACTGTAGCCTACTGAGGCCCTTGATAAGAGCAGACCTGACCTGTCAGAGCCAGATGAATTAGTCAGAACCAAGGATGGAATTGCAGAGACATTTGTGACAAATGTATAATATCCAGCAATTTCTTGTCACTTATAAGTAACTGGAATTTAGCTCGGAACTAGATTCAGCTGTAACATATGCAAATGCAGACTATGAACAGATGCTTTATAAGTGGTTGATAAACAAGGGTTATTCTCAAGCTATACCAATTAAATTAACCCACGTTATCAAGGGAAAACTGAGTATAAAATGTATGAATGTACTAGAGATATTTGCACCCCAAATCATTTTACAACTTGTTTTGTTCATGATAAACCAGCAGAGCCACTGACAAAGTGCAGCACCAGAGCAGCTTGGAGGCCAGACTAGCACCAGAGTGTATTCACAGCCACAGGTGTGACGCAGAGATGCAGAAAGTTTTTGGGAACATTTTAACAAGGGGCCTGCCAACACAAACCATTTGCAATGTATGACATGAGTTTGTGGGGAAGCTGTTACTGTTCTAGAAAATGCAGCCATGTTATCAGCTAGCCTGGCTTTGCCAGACCCAATAAATGTTCCCAAATAAATGTTAAGCTTATTTGATACATTATTTGACTGACTGTCGCAATACTGTATATTGTCAGCTATCCAGTCACGAATAGCATTCCTGGCTGGGTAGCATAACATAAACAGTGGATTCACAGCACCAGAGTGCATTCACAGCCACAGGTGTGATGGGCAGAACGTTTTTGGGAACATTTTAACAAGGGGCATCCTAGAATGCCAACACAAACATTTGCAATGTATCAAATGTGTTTGTGTGGAGGGTCTGATTTATTTTCGATTTCCAAGTGATGTTATCAACGGTCACAGACCAAAATGCCTCTGGGTGCAATTGGATAGACCTACAACTAATCAGAGCAATGAAATGGGGGTTAGTCGTTATATCAAGTGGGTACAGTCATTGTATCAAACCCGATTAGATAAATGGAGGAATAAAGCTAGTTTACTATTAAGACCCTGTGCAGCGGAGTGATACATCCTATACAGGGGTGTAGTGGTAACTAAAGACGTGGGTATATTCTGACACAGTACAAGGCAAGGCAAGGCAAGTTTTTTTGTATAGCACATTTCAGCAACAAGGCAATTCAAAGTGCTTCACATGAGACATTAAAAGCATCAAGACAAAGTGCAACACATAAAAGGTCATAGAAAACAAAATGCAAAAAAGGACACTCTTTTCTTTATCACATACTGAAACCTTCTCTCTCTCCACTCACTTACGTACAATGTCCTTCTGTATAGTTGCTCGCTGGCTTTTCACCAGTGCCTCAAACATCCATTCTGAGCAAGGGACCACATCAGCTGTCAGTGGCCTACTGTTGTGTCACTACAGTAGGCACACCTTGCAACAAAAATCCAACTTCTCCATTTCCAGTAGGGTATATGGAGTATCCATGGACCCACAGTATACCCACTTTTTTTAAACACCACTAATCCTACAGTATAGTTAAACATCCCAGTGCTGTCATACTCTACAAGTGAAATATCAGCACTCTTGGAATGCCTCTGTCAAATCAAATTACTTGGTTGGAACTAACTGTTGTATAAATTATCATTGTAGATGCCAAGGGACCAGGGAGATATGTAAACAAACAGCACACTTAACAGTGTATGAGGAATGATTTTTTTAAGAAATACGCCCTGAAAGTAACATACATGCTTTAAAGCTGCAGTAAGCAGTTTTTATAAGATTTCAAACAGGGCCCATTGCTATGATAAATCGAGAGGGATAAATGATTGAGCTGAAAACCATGTCTTTTTAGACAGCGGTTTGGCTCTGCTACAGCAATTATTATAATTATTGTAGTTTTGTTTCCGGTTGACATCAGAGTAACCCAATCCCACAAGCCATTAAGCAGACTGAATACCTCTCACTAACACTCTCGCTACTAGGGAGATGTTACATGGGTCAATGACGTAAAGGTGTCCCATGTCATTCAGTACAACTCTGAGTGCCCACTCTAAAAAATATATTTTTTCATAATATATCCATGTGTAGACTGGCAGCAATATAACCTCCCAGAAAAAATTACATGATTTTATTTTGAATACCACTTTGAAAAACACTCAGCGTTACACTGAATTACATTAATTGATCCACTTACTGCTGCTTTAGCAATGCTTCAGTACTTCATTATTTCTTTCTAGGATTTCACATTTAAATATGAATAATATTTCCTTTAAATACCCCATTTATATTAGTGTGTATTCAACATTCAGAGTATAATATTCTTGTAGACTGTAATGACAAACATGTATTGTCCTGGGGACTTATCAGGAATTATCTAGATTTAGTGAGTAATCTAGGGGCTAGGTGAAAACTAGATTTGTTGGGAGTTAGTACAAACTGTCCAGAGTGTTCAGCATCACTGAATTCCAACTGACAAAAACTCCTCAGACCGCATTCAGCATCCCTTCTCCTGTCTACCCGCTGCCTCGACTTCACATTATTTACATTCTGGTGGACACGCTCCAATCTGCTATTCACTCTTCAGTTACCACCCCCCCCCCCCCCCCCCGCTCCCACAAGTTTCCAGGTTCCTTCCTTGCCTTCAAATTTACAAGGCAGCAGGCTGAAACAGACCAAGTTGTTAAAGTTTGAGACTTTAAAGTGTGGGGTTTGTTGGTGTGTGGATGATATCATAGTATGTGACTGCTTTTACAAAAAATTATAGTGAAGACGATGAGATGATAAAATCTTTTTTATTCTTGTGCTATTACTTCAGCCTGATCTTTGTTTGCTATGACAGTGTTAAGCAATGAGTAGTCATGATTGCAACTGTCCTCTTGTTGCAGACCGCAACTTATTTCAATCTGGCATCTGTGTTTGTGTCCTCTGGGAGATGCGGTCCGTCAAGTTAGGAAATACAGTATCAATAAGCCACTGCCTCGGCAGAATGACACCTGGCAGGGACATGGGTGTGAAATGGGGCTCATCGACCAGACCTGACAACATAGACGGATTATGACATGATGGGCCCCTGGGCACAGACACGTAAAGGGCCCACCCACCCATTTCATTTATCGCCTTTTTGAATTTGCCCAATCAGACAGCATCCAAATCCAATTTGAAGATAATTAGAGATATCTCACAATAAAAGCAGCTTTACCCAGCTCGGTTTTGACTCGAGGGACCTAGTAGGGAGGACTTACGTTTTGGATTTCTCAACTATGGGCTCAAAACAGTTGAAGGGCCCATATTGCATGGAGTACTCAGCCCCTCTAATGTAGGCCTACTGCAGATAAACGCTCAATTTTCAAAAGTAACATGATACTGTAGTTTCTTTCTTGTGACTTGTTATTGACATGAATGACTAAGCCCTTTGACTATGCGACAAGAAAGGGCCCCCTGAGCCTTTGGCCCCTGGGCCCGGTAGGCAATATGTCTTTGCCTAGTCTGGCTCAACGGATGTAGGTTTTGGCAATAAACCCTGTCATTCGTTGTCACACTGCCCAATCAGTAGCGTGTCTGGTGACACAAATTAATTTGATTCGGCCGAGAGATTCTCTCGGCACCAATCAGATTCGATCCAGACTATTTTGCGGACTGTGATTGGTTTAAAGAAGTTTTGAGTTTTTTTCCCCCCTATTGCAGAATGGTAATATGTCCAGCGGCGCTGGCAGTGTAAACAAAGTGTGGAGATAGGTCTGGCTATGCGAGACTAGTCTTTGCCTGACAATGGAACCTACCTGATTGATGGATTGATTAATGGAAGCAATGTTCCAGACACCCGCAAAGACATTCCTGATACATAGTTTACCAATGGCCATCCCAACGGTGCCCCTGCACCCCTCATCCTGCCTCCAACAGGTGACTGTGAATGATGGCAGCTGTCATCTCACTGTCCAGTGCATCTCGTCACCCCTATCGCCAACAAGCATGAATCCATATTCTGCCTAGCCGGCCAGACTCAAATACGGTCTGCAGAAAAAATTAGGCCCAGTGAGTCAATATCCTTAACCTCTCCCCTGCATTTCCATTTAGAGTCTTTATGCAGTCCAAAAGATCTGGCTATAGCCTGAGTGAAATGTGATATTTTCAAGGAGACTAGGGCAACATTTTAACAGATAACCCCTCATTTCCAACCCTCACAGCAGTCCCCCTATAAGAAAACTGTGAGTTCACTTCATTAACCGCAGAGGTTAATGATTTGTGCTTGTTAGAGCAACTCCTACCTTGTAGAGAATGAGAGGAAGAGATCGAGTATGTGTAGGCACCGCTGTGTGTGGCCGCCTGTTGCAGCAGCTACGCTTTTTTTTACCTTCTTGATTGCTTTATTTGTTTTTCTAACGAACGTGCCTTTATCTTCTTTCCCACTCATTATTTTTTCCTTTTTTATAATTTTTTAGTTTTCCATATTTCGCTGTGTGTATCGCCGACACGGGAGATGACCTCATTTAACAGAACAGTAAGAAGGGAGGAGGCTTAGCCATCTTTGTTAACGCTAAATGGTGTAAGCCCACACAAGTGGCTGTGAAGGACAGCATCTGTACTCCTGACATAGAGCTGTTGGTGATAGGATTAAGACCACACTATCTCCCTTGCGAATTCTCGCACGCCATTGTTATTCTTGTTTACATCCCACCATCAGCAGTGGCGGCATGCTTGGCATGACTTGCACATAGTCCTCCGTGGGAGCAGCAAAAACAAGCGCCAGGGGAATGCTTATGTCCAAGCCATGCCAAACATGTAAAAATATTCGGATTGAAATACATTTCACACGAGAGCATACTGAGACTGGTAAGATTACACCCTGTGCTTCCCATCTCATAAAATCACATTTATCATGGTTTTTCCAACACATTTACTGTATGCATGCCCCATTGACTTCCATTTTAGTCCAGTGAAAGCTTGCAGAAAAACTGTAGCTAGCTCATGTTATGCACTGTGTATATATTTCGATGTGTATACAGATGCTGGTTGCCCTGCAACTGGCACATTCTGTTTTAATATCTGTGTTGCTTTTATGGCTCTGCATGTTACTAATCCTTTTCTGTCTCCCCTCTCCCTCCTACCTTCCAACCAGGTCCAGTGGAAGCCTCACTGTCACCTGCAGACCACCCTGAATCTGCTGTGGATGTCCTGTACAACCACTAACCCTGTCTTCCTCCCTCCTCCCTAGTGTCTCTCCCTCTTATACTCTAAACAGGTCCTGTGGATATACCCCCGTCTCCTGCAGGCCACCCTGTAGCAAACCAGCAAAGCTGTGGTTCCTCAATCTTGATGGTATATAAGATGATGTAGTGAGCATGGATAGAAAAATGGTAGACCAGGCAAGCAGTGCCTTATGGCACAGACATAGTTGGAAGGGTCACAGGGTCACATAGAGAGTTCTCCATTCCAGAGTGAAGCTTTGCACAGGTGACGTATAGAAGTTATCATTACAGTAGGTACAGTAAATGTGAATAGAAGATTAGTGGCCTATTAACCCTACTGGGTGGTGATGTCTGTTGCCTCCAAAATATATTGGTACATCCATCCATCGTCCTCCGCTTATCCGGGGGTCGCGGACATCCCTTCCCCTAGCAACCCCAACCAGTTCTGCCAGGGGGATGTTTAGCCGCTCACAGGCCAGTGCAGAGATATAATCCCACCACCTGGTTCTGGGTCTGCCCCAAGGCCTCCTTCCAGCTGGACATGCCGGGAAAACCTCCCTAGGGAGGCACCCAGGAGGCATCTTCACTAGATGCCCGAATCACCTCAACTGGCTCCTTTTGGCGCAAAGAAGCAGTGGCTCTACTCGGTCTCTCACGGATGACTGAACTTCTCACCTGATCTCTAAGGGAGACACCAGCCACCCACCTGAGATAATGCAGAGCTTAAAAATCGACTTTCAGACTGTTTTTGACTTAAATGCTTCTTGTATTCTGCCATATCGCTTAATTTTCAACCGTGTTTAGAATTTTGGTAGTGCTCCGTCACCCCCTACAGTCCTCATGAAAATACAGTCCACGTACGGTCCGTTGACAGCGGTCTTACTAGCTCGTCATTTACTTAACATTGTAGGCCAGGTAAAAGGATTCTGCCTTATGGAAATCAAGACCAAATTAAAAATCAACCAATCAAATTAGCCCACACATACAAAACCGCGAAAAATTTCTTCATCAGTCGAAATGTAACCTAATCGGTAATTTGTCAAAATGCTTAAAAGTGGGCGTAGGGTAAAACAGCTCTCGACGTGCTTACATTGGAATTCCCATTGACATTTTAACACTGGGACGGTTTATCCAATCAAAACTTGTCATGACTGTCCCGTCGTTCACATCACCTGTCAATCACCCGAGGAGAGCCTGGTGACGGAGGCTAGTCAATCACACAGTCACGCTCGCTATCTAGCTAGCTACTGGCAGCGATTAACATGGAAAACGGAGAACTAGAACATTGTTGAAAAATGATTTCACAAAACTAGCACCAGCTCAGATGATTGATTGCTGGGATGGTGGATTGGTCTAATGAATCAGAGACGAGGCATTAGATTGTGAGGGCAACCAATGTTAAGGCCATGGTTGTGGAGCTACACTTTCACTACTCAGGACTTGGACAACATGCATGATTTGGATTTAACTAACTGCAAAACAGCAAGAGAATGAAATGAAGTGGATTCAACGGGATTGGGTTGCGTGATAAAGAGGCTTTTGTGATTAATAATTAGAGTTGTTAATACTGTCATGAAATGATGGAACGGATCCTCCGGGAGGGCCGCTAACTTACAGTAGGCCTACATCTCAACGAGCTATCTAGCTGTTTAATGGTTGTAGGCCTACTGTATGTATAAAGTCTGATAATTGCTCTACCACCATTTAGGTCATACAATGAATGTGGGTGGGCACAGTGAAAAATCATTCAAAACATGTTAAACTCTCAATTTCATAGACAAAGACTCGATTTTTCATTATAAATATGCTTCGGACACCAGAATTGACATGCCATGTCTTTGACCCATGGATCGGTTAAATGTTGGTGTGTATGGATCGGTTTCATTGAGGACAAAGCGACATTTGAGCTAAACTTGCTATGACAGCGGCGTTCCCCTTTAAATATTGTATTCTTAATTTACGTTTGTGCCTCTGACAGTATTGCTCTCCTTCTCTTTGTGCGTCAACTTTCCCTTTGTGACTCCTGTTATTATTTCCAAGTTGATAACTATTAACTTGGCTATATCCATTAAGATATGCCTACTACAGGCTATAGCTCAACCTGGTAAATCACCTGTTTGATTTTTATCATGTGAATTATACTCAGCGTTACAGTTGTGAAAGGATTTTTTATCCTTGTTTAGTTAGATTTGTCAAAGAACACGCTGAGTGGTCGATCAAGCTGGTTTTAAACAAAGTCAATAGTTTATTCTATTGTTACGATTCTGCAGAGTCGGACCCACGCACCGGAAGTGATTCCAGGCAAGAGTGCCGAACGTGAGGAGGGTTCGTTGGTTTATACAGGAGAAGAGGAAGTGACAGTTTCAGGGGGAAGACAGGGAAGTGATGTCACACAGGGAGGGATTTGTAGTTCTGACAGACTGATCTATGAGAACGAACTACAAGGTTTAGAATTACAGTCCAGGGGGAAAACAGAACACTTTGTTGAGACTTGAAATTCATTCACAATTCCCCACTTTGTGGATTAAATATCCACAACTATAATAGAAATGAAAGAATCAACAATGTGAAATCAAATTATAAAATAGGCCTATCATAAAAATAATCCAACATCTTTGGCAAAAACCCTATTCTACACATATGGAAAGGAAGCAATCTATTTCTCCACCAGGTGGAGCATAATAAAGATTTAACAAACTCAAGTTATTTAACACACCAAGATCATTTTCTTCTCATATGCAATCACGTACCAAAACTCCTCACCTTAATTTGGCATAAGCAAGGTAAAAAGATAACATGATTATTAATCTAAGACATCATATATTCATGACTGAGTGGGAAAAAAAACCTCTTTGTTTTAGAAGAAAACCCTTAAATTCAAATTAGAACTAACAGATTATGTATCAAAATATTCCAAATAGTCAATGTCAATGGCACAGACATCATTAAGATCTTGAATTGAATTAATAGTAAATTTAACTTTTTCTATCATTATTTAGGCAGCATAGGCATATCTGGAACAGCATTTAAACATACACTTAAGAATATTAAAAAAATAATAACGATGAAGAACATGCATACAATTGAAAACACACATATTTGAGAATATCCAGGACTTGCAAAAGCATTCCATTTAGGAACATTATCTAAGATCTGAATACCTTTATCGTTTGCTTCATGGAACTCAATGTAGCATTTGGATCTGAACTAACCGAACAGCAGATATAGCCAGTATTATCTCTAAGGGAAGTCTATTTTGTAGCACAATCTTTTCCATGTAATTTACTTCTGTAGCTAAGGCTGAAATTACTTGGTATTGTGCGATCATGTGTCATGCGTTCATGAGAGAAATAATATACTGAAACTAAATTGAAAATTCGAGACAGCTCTATGGTGTCTAGTTTGATTGCTGATGAATTCCCTGCATTTGAGTGTGATCAATCTTCTTAATCCTGGACATTACATGAGCAAGATAACATTCATATGACCCTGTTGTAATTTAAAGTTGAATACGCTATTTCCCTATAGCTCAAAAATACGCCATTTGGAATGGCTCTCTGAACCTTAATTTCACATCTCATAAATCGCTTAAAACATTAATTTGTCCTAATCTATGTGTTGTATCTGAAAATATTAATACATGCTGTGATATATTGAAGAGGTCACTTCAAATTGTTTAACTCGCTTTTCAAGTTCAGCCCTGTGGATGCAATTCTGTTAGGCTTCATTTTAATACTTGGTTGATGTAGTTAGGTGCATAGCAGTTAAACACAGTTAAACACAGTCCCCTGAGAATAGTCTGGAACAGCTCTACAAAGATCAACTTTATAATCATGAATTTTCAATACTTCTATACCCACTCTAAACTAAACTCCAGTCACAGTTTCAACAGTATAACCTGGAAATCTCTGTTGCTTTCAAATCTTATATATGCAGAATGTAGTATTTTCCATACATCTTCGCTACCGTATAGACCCAACAGTCAAGTGGAGTGCGACATTCAAATAGGACAAACGCTTGTCCACGTTGCCATAATGATCCTGAGAAGGAGGTGACAGGCAAGGTAATTTCTTTCAATAGCTCCTCCTCAGAGGAAGCCACAGTGTGGTGGCCCATGATTGTGTTTTGCTGAAGTGGCGCTCAGAGTTGTCATCCTGACAGCAATGAGGCGTTATTCTTTGTCTGATTCCTCATCTGAGACCAGAGAGTGAGCTTTCGCCCTGGTGGTGACACAGGATATTGCATCTTGGTTGTTGGAATTCTCAGGCCGGGTGGCCTCGTCCTGGTTTGGAACCAGCCTGCAGTGGCTGGCGTGTACCCACAAAGTCCTCTCTGCTACGTCTGGGTTAGCAGCAGGAACTGGTACGGGCCCAGCCAACGGGCATTCTGGTTTCAGGTCTCTGCTCACAACCCATTGGCCTGGTTGGAAATGATGCAGGTCGGCTCTCTCAGGTCGGCAGAGACCTGTGAATCCACAGTTGAGAGACAGCATAGACAAAACAGGACGGCACCGCAGCTTTTAGCAGCGGAGTTAGCAGCCATACTACCTATGGACACAGGATCAGAGATTTCAATAGGAGCTTGGCCTTTGCCACCATCTTAAAATATTACACATTAAGTTTCTTCTTCAGCTCTGCATCTTGTTCTTTCAACTACTTTCTAATTTCCTTCAATTCAACCTCCTCACTACCTTCAATTCAACTTCCTCACTACCTTCAATTCAACTTCTTCATTACCTTCTTCACTACTACTAGTCTGTTTCATTAGCAACAACCAGTTAACTTGATAACATCCTTTACTCCCCCTCTTTTTTGAAACATGATCTGGTCAGTGTGCTAATTTGAAAACATAATGAAAGCATGGAATATGCAGTATAGGTTATGCTAACTATGAAATGAGCATTCATTCAAAATCAGAGTGAGAGGAGAATATCTGAGAGGTTTGAGCGTGGCTTAATTGATCTCGGTCAATATGTTGAGTAATGTCTCTCTGCCTTCTGGAGGAGGAAGCAGAGTTAAGAACAGTGCATCTTTGAAATGCACGGTCAACAGTTCATTCTTATTAAAGCAGCAGCCACGCTGTGTGTAGGTGCGATGTAAAAGATGAATAGACACAACATGCCGGACATGGACAAAACAGTGTGCGCAGTGCTATTAGGTCTAAAACAGCACCAGTGGTAGCTGCCACTGATTTCAAGTAGGACCCAAGTCCTTTTAACAGAGTCAAGTCATAAACAGGGCGTAGTCATTGTTAGAGCCAGTCGGGCCTGTCAGTCCATGTAATCTTGTCAAGTGGAGCTAGCTTTTGTCTAATGAGGGTTATGTCTGCTAAATCAGGGATAGACTCTGCAGTAGTCTATTCCCAAGCAGTGCCTTTGTTTATTTATCATTATTAAGTGACCAAGGTAATTAACCTGCTCACGCACCAATTAGATTTAGTTCTTAGAAATTCTATGGCCATTTCCTAAAATAAAACAACATATTCGTATCATCAAACCATGAGTCCTTGTTTCTAACAAGAAATTGTTATTCAAAATAATCATTTAAAAAAAGGGAGCGCCAACACATTATGTAAAACAGCGCCCTCTAATGGTGAAAACAAAAATTCCCTTAAATTTAGGGTGAACAAATGGAAAAAATGCATTACTCAAACCAAAAACAATAAATGAATAGCTTCATATGGGGTTCTCAACCCATGAACAAATATAATTTATCTAAACCGCTCTCAAAAGAACACTAGGGGTGTTATAAGTTGAGCTCAATTTCAATAACCACATTTCTGCGTTTGAGGACAGAGAGTTATGAGCACGCTTTAGGACGTGATGGTTCCTTGGGTCTGACAACCACTTGGTTACTATTCTTAATTTATCTATCTCTTACCCACAGTCAGTTGGGCAACGTGGGGGTGAGGCGTTTGACCAGTGTCCCCACAAACCAAGGTGTCAGCCCATATAAATGGGAGCAGCCTCCATCTCTCGTCCCGTGCCTGTGTCTACTCTGTAAACAAACTTCAGAAATAATACGTGACACATTTGTTTTACCATGCAGCTGTCTCTGTGGGCCGTCAGACGCACAGACAGAGCTGCATGGGCAGTTTACATACAATAAAAGACAGACAAAATAAAAGACATTTCAATTTCTCACCACTCTTGTGGGTAACACCAATTCTTAGAAATTATGCGCCAGAGGCACATAAACATAACAAAATAAATCATAGACCGCAGTTTTGATAAATTGGAGTGATGTCTTTTTTTTTTTTTTTTTTCAAGAATATGTATCTGAGCATATTAAGTTAACATGACAATACAGTGAATTGAGTTTGAAGTTAGCATCATCTAACACAACTTTAAGTGGCAGTCATTTCAAATTATTAAAATACTTGCGGTTCCAACCGGTTTGGCATTTATCCGGTAGTCCAGGAACGTCAATTCTCTGTAAAACTCAAAACCAATGAATGTGCATCTGAAATCAGTAAAACATGAAATCTTAAACAAAACAAAATTCTCAAAATTGGGTTGTCAGACAATATGTATAAGACTAAGATATTGGCAAATATGAATATTTTCTTTTTTCTCTTACCTTTACCCTCCCCCCCCCCCCCCCCCCATGTCACGTACACTCTCACTCTCCCTAGACTTTCCCTACTGAAATATCTATCTTATCTAGTCAGAATCCACCACCCTGTGGAGTATTAACAGAAGACTTTTGAAATTTAGCATATAGTCTACATGTTGTGAAAGGATTTTTATCCTTATTTTAGTTAGATTGTCAAAGAACACGCTGAGTGGTCGATCAAGCTGGTTTTAACAAAGTACAATAGTTTATTCTATGTTTACGATTCTGCAGAAGCGGACCCTCGCACCGGAAGTGAATCCAGGCAAGAGTGAAGCATGGGAGGAGGGGTCGGGGGTTTATACAGGAGAAGAGGAAGTGACAGTTTCAGGGGGAAGACAGGGAAGTGATGTCACACAGGGAGGGATTTGTAGTTCTGACAGACTGATCTATGAGAACGAACTACAAGGTTTAGAATTACAGTCCAGGGGGAAAACAAAACACTTTGTTGAGACTTGAAATTCATTCACAATTCCCCACTTTGTGGATTAAATATCCACAACTATAATAGAAATGAAAGAATCAACAATGTGAAATCAAATTATAAAATAGGCCTATCATAAAAATAATCCAACATCTTTGGCAAAAACCCTATTCTACACATATGGAAAGGAAGTAATCTATTTCTCCACCAGGTGGAGCATAATAAAGATTTAACAAACTCAAGTTATTTAACACACCAAGATCATTTTCTTCTCATATGCAATCACTTACCAAAACTCCTCACCTTAATTTGGCATAAGCAAGGTAAAAAGATACCATGATTATTAATCTAAGACATCATATATTCATGACTGAGTGGGAAAAACCCTATTTGGTTTAGAAGAAACCCCTTAAATTCAAATTAGAACCAACAGATTATGTATCAAAATATTCCAAATAGTCAATGTCAATGGCACAGACATCAAGATCTTGAATTGAATTAATAGTTAATTTAACTTTTTCTATCATTATTTAGGCAGCATAGGCATATCTGGAACAGCATTTAAACATACACTTAAGAATATTTAAAAAATAATAACGATGAAGAACATACAACTGAAAACACACATATTTGAGAATATCCAGGACTTGCAAAAGCATTCCATTTAGGAACATTATCTAAGATCTGAATACCTTTATCGTTTGCTTCATGGAACTCAATGTAGCATTTGGATCTGAACTAACCGAACAGCAGATATAGCCAGTATTATCTCTAAGGGAAGTCTATTTTGTAGCACAATCTTTTCCATGTAATTTACTTCTGTAGCTAAGGCTGAAATTACTTGGTATTGTGCGATCATGTGTCATGCGTTCATGAGAGAAATAATATACTGAAACTAAATTGAAAATTCGAGACAGCTCTATGGTGTCTAGTTTGATTGCTGATGAATTCCCTGCATTTGAGTGTGATCAATCTTCTTACTCCTGGACATTACATGAGCAAGATAACATTCATATGACACTGTTGCAATTTAAAGTTAAATACGCTATTTCCCTATAGCTCAAAAATACGCCATTTGGAATGGCTTCTCTGAACCTTAATTTCACATCTCATAAATCTGCTTAAACACTAATTTCGTCCTAATCTATGTGTTGTATCTGAAAATATTAATACATGCTGTGATATATTGAAGAGGTCACTTCAAATTGTTTAACTCGCTTTTCAAGTTCAGCCCTGTGGATGCAATTCTGTTAGGCTTCATTTTAATACTTGGTTGATGTAGTTAGGTGCATAGCAGTTAAACACAGTTAAACACAGTCCCCTGAGAATAGTCTGGAACAGCTTCTACAAAGATCAACTTTATAATTATGAATTTTCAATACTTCTATACCCACTCTAAACTAAACTCCAGTCACAGTTTCAACAGTATAACCTGGAAATCTCTGTTGCTTTCAAATCTTATATATGCAGAATGTAGTATTTTCCATACATCTTCGTCTCAACAGTCAAGTGGAGTGCAACATTCAAATAGGACAAACGCTTGTCCATGTTGCCATAATGATCCTGAGATGGAGGTGACAGGCAAGGTCACTTCTTTCAATAGCTCCTCCTCAGAGGAAGCCACAGTGTGGTGGCCCATGATTGTGTTTTGCTGAAGTGGCGCTCAGAGTTGTCATCCTGACAGCAATGAGGCATTACTCTTTGTCTGATTCCTCATCTGAGACCAGAGAGTGAGCTTTCGCCCTGGTGGTGACACAGGATATTGCATCCTGGTTGTTGGAATTCTCAGGCCGGGTGGCCTCGTCCTGGTTTGGAACCAGCCTGCAGTGGCTGGCGTGTACCCGCAAAGTCCTCTCTGCTACGTCTGGGTTAGCAGCAGGAACTGGTACGGGCCCAGCCAACGGGCACTCTGGTTTCAGGTCTCTGCTCACAACCCATTGGCCTGGTTGGAAATGATGCAGGTCGGCTCTCTCAGGTCGGCAGAGACCTGTGAATCCACAGATGAGACAGCATAGACAAAACAGGATATCACCGCAGCTTTTAGCAGCGGAGTTAGCAGCCATACTGGACACAGGATCAGAGGTTTCAATAGGAGCTTGGCCTTTGCCACCATCTTAAAATATTACACATTAAGTTTCTTCTTCAGCTCTGCATCTCGTTCTTTCAACTACTTTCTAATTTCCTTCAACTACAACCTCCTCACTACCTTCAATTCAACTTCCTCACTACCTTCAATTCAACTTCCTCACTACCTTCAATTCACTACTACTAGTCTGTTTCATTAGCAACAACCAGTTAACTTGATAACATCCTTTACTCCCCCTCTTTTTTGAAACATGATCTGGTCAGTGTGCTAATTTGAAAACATAATGAAAGCATGGAATATGCAGTATAGGTTATGCTAACTATGAAATGAGCATTCATTCAAAATCAGAGTGAGAGGAGAATATCTGAGAGGTTTGAGCGTGGCTTAATTGATCTCGGTCAATATGTTGAGTCATGTCTCTCTGCCTTCTGGAGGAGGAAGCAGAGTTAAGAACAGTGCATCTTTGAAATGCACGGTCAACAGTTCATTCTTATTAAAGCAGCAGCCACGCTGTGTGTAGGTGCGATGTAAATTATGAATAGACACAACATGCCGGACATGGACAAAACAGTGTGCGCAGTGCTATTAGGTTTAAAACAGCACCAGTGGTAGCTGCCACTGATTTCAAGTAGGACCCCAGTTCTTTTAACAGAGTCAAGTCTTAAACATCATTATTAAGTGACCAAGGTAATTAACCTGCTCACGCACCAATTAGATTTAGTTCTTAGAAATGTTATGGCCATTTCCTAAAATAAAACAACATATTCGTATCATCAAACCATGAGTCCTTGTTTCTAACAAGAAATTGTTATTCAAAATAATCATTTAAAAAGGGGAGCGCAAACACATTATGTAAAACAGCGCCCTCTAATGGTGAAAACAAAAATTCCCTTAAATCAGGGTGAACAAATGGAAAAAATGCATTACTCAAACCAAAACAATAAATGAATAGCTTCAGATGGGGTTCTCAAACCATGAACAAATATAATTTATCTAAACCGCTCTCAAAAGAACACTAGGGGTGTTATAAGTTGAGCTCAATTTCAATAACCACATTTCTGCGTTTGAGGACAGAGAGTTATGAGCACGCTCAGGACGTGATGGTTCCTTGGGTCTGACAACCACTTGGTTACTATTCTTAAATTTAGCCTAGATCATATCTATCTCTTACCCACAGTCAGTTGGGCAACGTGGGGGTGAGGCGGTTGACCAGCGTCCCCACGAACCAAGTTGTCAGCCCATCTTAAATGGGAAGTCGGTTACCCCGGTTGTATCCAATTCTTGGGGCAGCCTCCATCTCTCGTCCCGTGCCTGTGTCTACTCTGTAAACAAACTTCAGAAATAATACGTGACACATTTGTTTTACCATGCAGCTATCTCTGTGGGCCGTCAGACTCACAGACAGAGCTGCATGGGCAGTTTACATACAATAAAAGACAGACAAAATAAAAGACATTTCAATTTCTCACCACTCTTGTGGGTAACACCAATTCTCAGAAATTATGCGCCGGAGGCACATAAACATAACAAAATAAATCATAGACCGCAGTTTTGATAAATTGGAGTGATGTCTTTTCTTTTTCTTTTTTTTTTTCAAGAATATGTATCTGAGCATATTAAGTTAACATGACAATACAGTGAATTGAGCTTGAAGTTAGCAACATCTAACAACTTTAAGTGGCAGTCATTTCAAATTATTAAAATACTTGCGGTTCCAACCGGTTTGGCATTTATCCGGTAGTCCAGGAACGTCAGTTCTCTGTAAAACTCAAAACCAATGAATGTGCATCTGAAATCAGTAAAACATGAAATCTTAAACAAAACAAAATTCTCAAAATTGGGTTGTCAGACTATGTATAAGACTAAGATATTGGCAAATATGAATATTTTCTTTTTTTCTCTTACCTTTAACCCCCCCCCCCCTGTGCTGTGCAGCTCGTCTCACAGAGTCCCTTCTTATCTCAGCTCCACATTGTTCACTTAGCAGATGGATTATTGGCAAGCATAGTTTACCAAACTCATTAACCAGATATTCAAAAGAATCAGCAGACCCTGGACGGTCAGCTTGTGAGTTATAAGCAGAAACAAAGGGATGGGGCAGAGACACTGAAGGGTCAAAATGGTGACATGGGGTCACAGAGAGACCAATTTGAGACACAGCAGGAGGGCATGAAGTAACCCTATGGTCAATAGAAGAGGAACCAGAGGGAGGTGTCTCAGAAGAGTCATACCCTAGGGGGGGCGTTATTTCAGACATCCTTGTTTTTGTTTTTTTGTAAGGGTGTTATCTGAGAGGTATCAGGCATAGAGATAACATTTGGTAGGGACGTTTGGACAGGAACGGATGTGGCCTGAACCAACAAAACTGTTTGGATAGGTGTCACAACAAGGAGGGCCAGTATTGGGGGTTGGTTGAAATAGTTTACATCTGCTTAACAAGGGACATGGCCTGAAACAACAAAACTCTTGTTTGGATAAGAGGTCAGAACAGGAAGAGGGTCTATCTGTCCCTTCACTTCACACACACATGCTTCAGTGCACTAAAAATAACTCCCATTTTAAAAGAAAATATGAGAACAAACAATGTAATAAAAAGTTACAGAAAAAAAAACTAAACACGTTTAGTCAACCAAATTACTGCTGTGCTGAGAGATACTTGTTTTGTTTTTTTATCCTGTTATATATTTTTTTCCCAAGATGGCAGTCATCAGAAGCCAAAATGGTCGACCCTCAAATGGAAAAGAGGAACAGGAAGTCTCTCTTTTTTTTTTTTTTTTTCACACAAGCAGCAAACCAGGAAGTTAACCACGTGGGCACAGAGGATAGAACTAACTAACACGTGGGTAAATCAACATGTGGAAGAACCAGCTAGCATTGAAACAATAGAACAGAGGAGAAAGCTAGTTTGTAGCTAGTTTGAGCAGAACAAGAACAGTAGCCTAGCTAGAATGCAGCTAGCACGAAAATCAATCACAAATGTACACAAACCAAAACCCAGCATAACCCCAAAACACCCAGCATAACCATGGGTTTCAATCAGTTAAACAGGACCTCAAATCCCAAAACAAAAACAGATCCACCTTGGAGTAGACTCAAACATACAATGGACCAAACATTTAAGAAGCCTCAGCTTCACATGAAACACAAAACGCAGCACAAACAGACATCCAAGTCTACAAACAAAACAATAAGGATTACGTCGTAGGTACGACTACCTAGCTAACCCCCCCGGGGATTCCAAATAATCTTTCGAAGTGAAACAGCCATCTTCCTGTCGTGCTCCTTCACAACAAGAGTAAACAGAAATAAACAAAAATAATGAGCCCAAGATAAAAGCTCTCTCGCGCCGCGGCAACCCCCCACAACGCGGAACCCAAAACAATCAAAAGAGCAGGCTTTCCGAAAGTGAGACGTCGCGTAGTACTAAACACACCCGTTCTCAGAAATGCACACTTACAAACCCAACCCTGGTATATTGGCCTTTAAGCGAGCATGCGGTTCAACAACCGACTTTCTACCCAGGACACGTGTGCGCAACACCGGCTCGAATAAACACTATTGTCTAAGTTTATCACACAGCTGAACAAACAAAAGACCACTCTTAACTAGGTTCAGTTAACAACGTACCAGACTCCAGCAAATTCCAGGCTGACTCGGGCCTCGGGGGAAAACCGCACCAACTAGATGCGTCCCCGAGATTGAATTCCCCCCGTCCTTTGAGAAAAGGACGACACGCGTCCGTGAATGCAGCCCAAAACACACCGAAGTCCAGCAGTCGTTCCCATTTAGAGCATTATCGTCGCCATATTGTGAAAGGATTTTTATCCTTATTTTAGTTAGATTGTCAAAGAACACGCTGAGTGGTCGATCAAGCTGGTTTTAACAAAGTACAATAGTTTATTCTATGTTTACGATTCTGCAGAAGCGGACCCTCGCACCGGAAGTGAATCCAGGCAAGAGTGAAGCATGGGAGGAGGGGTCGGGGGTTTATACAGGAGAAGAGGAAGTGACAGTTTCAGGGGGAAGACAGGGAAGTGATGTCACACAGGGAGGGATTTGTAGTTCGGACAGACTGATCTATGAGAACGAACTACAAGGTTTAGAATTACAGTCCAGGGGGAAAACAAAACACTTTGTTGAGACTTGAAATTCATTCACACAGTGTAGGCCTATTCCTAGAGTTTTCAAAAGCTTCCGGATTTGCCTATTACACTAGAACCCAGCTCTGGATTTCTAGCGCCAAACATGGCTCCGGTTGTATCAAAAAGCCTCCGGGTTCAAGGGAGGTTAGTTTTGGCTGGGGTTACTGCTCAAGGGCCCATCTGGTGCCTAGAAAGCTCCGGTCAGGGCATGCAAACAATTATAGAAGCTTGCATGCTTCGCTGGCTCTGGCATACCCGATGCCAGGACCCACCAAACGCCACTGTTTGGAATTTTTGCCCATTCATCCAGAAGAGCATTTGTGAAGTAGGCTATACATGTCACAGAATCCAAACATATATGATTTTAATCACTGTTTTAGTGGCTATAAGATAATTTTCGTGTTTCATGCTACATAGCACTGAGTGACAGCTAGCTAGCCTCCAGTAGGTGGGGCGCTTTGGACCACTGTGGTGCAACGTGCCCCACATTCAATGATCATGCATTACTGGCCATTTTTCTATACTTTTATTCACAGTATGAGAAATAGGCAATGTAAGACCGACAGAGAAGTGGCCAGGGAGGTGCTTGAGCTGGCAGCCAGAGAAGTGGAGAGAAGAATGTCTGTACGTGGTGCTGCTAAAAGCTACTCCATCAGTCACATCTCCCTATTACGCTACTTAAAAAAGAGGAGGGACATGCAAGAGGCAGGCAGCACACGGCTCCCTGATGTTGGCTACTCTCGCCATGGTCAAGTGTTCATTAAGGGTCAGGAGAGGGAGCTGAGGGACTACCTACTGACAGCATCTGCCATGTTTCATGGGTTAAGCCCAAGTCAGGTAGCCTAATTCAGGAGATAATAGTTAATTTATGAGTTAGATATTCATAGAAATCATCACCCAACAATCTCTACATTAGCCTATAATACAAGAAATAAATACAAGCTATATACAGACATAATAAATACAACTATATACATAGGCTTATGATAAAATAAATACTAAATATAGGAGCAAATATCATATAGAACATGACATTATTAGGCCTATACATAATAAATACCTAACAGTATAAATAATGCATGCAGGTAGTGAAAAAACATGTATGTAGCACATAACATATAGTTGTAAGAAGATAATGTGATTTGCATGGGTTTTTAAGGCAATGTACAATATTGGTCCAATGCGCCACACTACGTGGTCCAACGCGCCTCACCTATGAGGCACGTTGGACTGTTTTCACATCCTCTACTTTTGGCAAAACTGTAAGAAACTGTTAAGTGCTGGAAACCTCGTTTTGATGTCCTTTTGTAGCCAACAGATATAGGTATACATGTATAGCAAAATTCATAATAAAACCACCATTTTTAAATAAATAAACTTCATTGGTCCAACGCGCCCCGCTCTTCGCTACACAAGGTATAAATAAAAAAACACTAGCGTAAAAAAAAAAACTTACATGGGGTAAAAATAGATGATCGCCAGGAAAATGTTTAAAGATTTTCAAATACTCCTGTCAACTTCAGGATAGGTTGACGTGACATAGAGAGATGTGTTCACCAAAATATGTTTGTGTAGCTACAACAGATCACCTAAAAAGCCCCGCGGTCTGACACGCCCCACGGTCCAACGCGCCCCGCTCTCTCCTACACTTCATTCATGGCTAGCTAGCAATATCAAGTACAGCAGGCTATGGGATTCGCTAGTTTTGGTTGCTGTCAAAGCTGCCGCTCTTTAATGATGTTATAGTTTGTTATAGAATTTACATCTGGCCTCAAGACCTTTCTATTCCAAACACCTTAAACCTTTGTTCTCTCTCTCTCCTTTTGTAATTCACCACCTCCCTCAACCGTTCACATAGACAGGGTGGCCTCCAGGAGGTCCACACACCTAGAAATGTCTACTCCAGAGTAACCATCCTTTGTCCTTTTGTCTCCAAGAAATTGCCGCCTTTTCTCATGTCACATGTCTGTATTCTTGGCCACGCCTGCCATTTCACATGACGTACAATGGATTAGCCAATCACATCCTGGAAGCGCCGTACCTGTGTTTTGCTTGAATATAAGTCAGCACAAGATCAGGAGGCTTCACTTCTTTGGATAAACCACTCTTGTTGCGTTGTCCAGGAAGTCCTTGCGCTCGTATGTTTTCTCAATAAACCAGACTTAACCTTTTGAGCGAATCTTGGTAAATCCTTTTTGACTAGATCAGTTAAAATCCATTACAGTTGGCGACGCGGATGACGAAATGGGAGGACTGCCTGTTGTGTTGCTTCGGGATTCCAGTGGATGAACTGGTCGACAGACGTGTCGGTCCATAGTGGGCTCGGAAAGTCAATTTTCTCTCTTGCACCAGAGCGCACGCTGAGATTATTTCCTCAGTTCTTCCACTGTCTTCTTGAACTCACAGGTACGTTTGAACGAACCCTTTTATGGTTCTGAGTTGTATTTGCCTTGTTTTCGTTTCGAATTGTGTGGTTGGGCTGGCGTATTGTTGGAAACAAACTCCCCGGGGGGGAGTAGGTGGTATCGATCTAAGTAGTTGTAACTCAACAATAGCGATATATGATATTGTATTGTTCTTTGACTTCGTCCTTGTTTCGTTACTAGGGTTTTTTCCTTTCAGTAGAAGTGTGATTTTGGTTTTGTGACTCATTTGTTCCCCTGCAGTTGATGTACAGTTTAGGTTGTTTATCGGTTGCAGTTTAGAACGGTTGAGTTGGTGTTGAGTCAAAGTTGGCACAGAACGGGCTTCCCCTTTGGCCGGTCGCGGGTGAAATTAAAACCGCAAGCCGTTGTATGTTTTCTCAACGAAGGTAGCTACTGGGAGTGATATGGTAGTGTCCGATCCGCGTTTCTTGGAGAAATGTTTTCCCCTTTATCCCGGGTGGTTGGTATAGCCTAAACGAGTTTTAGCTTCCAACCAAGAGGCTGGTGGTTCAGCCGGGCAGGCATATGTTTTTTTGCTACCTTGTGTAGTGAAGAGCGGGGCGCGTTGGACCAATGAAGTTTATTTATTTAAAAATTTTGGTTTTATTATGAATTTTGCTATACATGTATACCTATATCTGTTGGCTACAAAAGGCTTGTGGCCAGATGTAAATTCTATAACAAGTTACAACTTGAAAGCTTGTTAATTTAGATTGGTGATTAAACTTCAGCCGAACGTGTGCATAATACGGCTTTAACACACACCTGCTTGCGAGTCAGAAAATAATATTCACCCAGGCCAATATATAAAATATATTATCTGTCCAGGTTGGACAAGACCATTCCCACCCCTCAGGCCCTTTGGGCTAGTTTGTAGGCTGTGGATAAAGCTGGCCAGCAGATGAGTGGGGCAGGTGCACGGCAAGCTCGCCCCCTCTGAGAAATCAACTCTTCATTATTCATTACAGCACAGAATGAAGCCATGAGTCAGGTCAGTCAAACGTGAAGCTAGCAGAATGTTGTTACTGCTGGCCAGGGACAGCGAGTGTGTGTGCTGCCCACAACCACACGAGCGGAAGACAAGAATGTAGGATTCACTCCCGCTGACAGTGTTACAGGCCCAAAATAGACTATTAGATGGAGTTGTTCATTTTAAAACCACACACCACCATAGTCCAAAGAATAGACTGTAATGTGAAGTCAGAAGCCTTCCAGCCATTGTTATGTCTTGTAATTTGTTCCTGCCATGATCGTATTCTACCCATTCAAGCTATGATGGCAGTTTTCTTCTTGCTTCCTTTGTCATGAACAATTTCTATTTTCTCCACTCCTTTATTTATTCAATAATTCTAAAATTATTCAGTTGATTCTTATTTTTATAGTTCTCAGTCCAGCTGAAATAATGATGATTTGGTCTGTTTTGTCTCTTTTTCCCCAAAGACTGACAGCAGCACTGAATACCATTAAAAATCTGGATATGTCCTCCATAAAATCCCAACTCACTTCTTCTCTCAGTACAGAGCATAAATTATCTCCCGAACAAGCAGATCACCAGCCAACCTGAGTGTAGGAACTGTCTATGTTATTCTAAGTGAAGGAATTGAGCATATATATTCAAATATTCAAATAATTGAACAAAATCTATATTTTTGTAATTGTTGAAAAAACATTCCCATATCTTCAAAGGAATTTACAAATGCTTTCAAAATATTCAAATACAATAATTTTAAATAACTTTTTCAAACATGAATTTGAGAGTAATTTAAATATCTCAAATCATATTTGACCCAGGTCTGATAATTTCTATTAAATTGTTGAAGTAAACACAACTGTGAACACAGTTGCTGTTGACCAGGGGGGGTATTCCAGAAAGCAGGTTTAGTGAAGATTCTGAGTTTGCTAACCCTGAGATTAAATTCTATAGCCTTCAAAGGGGCATCATTTATCAAAGTTGCACTATGCACAAATCTGTGATCATTTCAATTAAATGTGTGAGATTTATCAGTGTGAATGTTTGCTTGAGTGCAGGGGTGAAAATTAACTTTTTGGCTCACGGTGAGTCACCTGCCAAGGGGACTGTAGATTTAAAAATCTACCGGCCAAGTATATCTTTTTTTCAGATAGCCTTCCGAAATCTAGTTGCCAATTGGAAATTTGACCTGCATTTGGCGGGTGGCAGGTGTTAATTTTCAGCCATGCACCTTGCCACAAGTTCCCACAAGGGTGCTGCCTGAACCTCATTCACATTCATAGTATTCACTGCACCGCTAAGCATAGCAGCAATCATAAAATTAGCATACGACACCCATGTGATCTGTCTGATTTCCTCAAGTGATTCCTCTGAATCAGCCTTTCAGGAGGTGTCAGAATTAGTAGCATGGCAAGACAACAACAGGACAGGCAAGAAGAGTCACTTCCCTTTCACCATCAATGGAGAGGAGGTAGAGAGTCAACTGCTTCAGATTCTTGGGGATATCTTATGACCTACAGTATAGCTTGGACACACAACACAGAAGCCATCCTGCCATCCATACCCCCTTACCCACTCCCACTCCACCACCGAGTGTCACTCCAAATTAAGTTTCACTCGCAGCTGTGGAGGGCACTCTCAATTGAGGGGGAGGGTATATAAATGGACAGCTGAACGTGGGACGGACTCCCTACTCCACCAGAACCGGGAAGCAGCCATGGCATATTTAGATGATTTATAGGAAAAATGCTTTAGGATTTATAATACAAATATAAATCAATATAATGAACTAACATGAATATAATATAATGAGAAATTATCAAAAAACAATTGTTGTGTTTTTGCAAACTCTATATTGCCCCTGTCCCTGTTGAGACAAATAAATCAATAAATAACTAACTTACTTAATGCCTCTTTGGCAGCATGCCTTTTTGTGCGTGGCTGTAAGCCAGTGCACCAAGGATAGCCAATGTCCAGCAGTTGTCACTCCCTGGTTCCCTCCCTGGCTTACTCCCTATGTGCCTCCGTCCCGTTGTTGACCTGTAGTTCTATGTTGCTACCACAAGAGGCAGTGGTCCCAGAACCTGCAGTTCTATGTTGCTACCACAAGAGCACTTATTGTTTTCGGCCACAGGAGGGCAGCAACAGGCTTAGATAGACAGTGGTTCCAGAACCTGCAGTTCTATGTTCCTACCACAAGAGCACTTATTGTTTTCGGCCACAGGAGGGCAGCAACAGGCTTAGATAGACAGTGGTTCCAGAACCTGCAGTTCTATGTTCCTACCACAAGAGCATTTACCGTTTTCGGCCACAGGAGGGCAGTAACCTCAGAGAGGGGTCCATAGCCCCCGACCCAATATGATGCGAGGGGGCAGAGTCTTGCCACCACGTCACTGTCCACGCCACAGAGCCCACAAATCAGCCCCTGAGAGGGCTAAAGAAACACGGTCTTCACCGGTGGGGGCAGGTGGGTAGCCCGGAGAGGGCTCCACTGCCCCCGACCCAATATGACACGAGGGGGCGGAGTCTCGCCAGCACGCCATGGACGCCACAACTCAGCCCTCGAGTGGGCAAGAGACACAGGGTCTTCACTGGTGGGGGCATGTGGGTGGCACGGAGAGAGGTACACTGTCCATCACCAGCTCTGACCTGAGGGGGCAGAGTCTCACCATCACGCCACTATCCACGCCAAGGATCCCACAACTCAACCCCTGAGTGGGCTAGAGACCCACGGTCTTCGCCAGTGGGTGCAAGGAGATTGCCCAGAGGTCACTGTACTGCACTCAATCAACTCTGACCCAAGCGGGCAGAGTCTCGCCTAGTGTTGCACTGTATCGATACTAGAAAAGTACAGCGATACTCTGTCGTCAAAAACGGTACAATACCCAACTTTAAAGTATCGATACTTTAAGAAAGACAGTGTTTTAATAAGAGCCGTATATATTGAGTTGCGTTCATGCGTCAGTGAAGCCGTGTTTGTTTGTAGGCTAATAGCGCTCTGCTTCTCTCTCCCAAGATCCCCGAGTCGCGGGGCAGTATGTGTGTGTGTGGGTGTGCGCGTCTCTCTCTCCTCTCCCTCCCTCTTATGCATGCAGCATCTTCGAGAGGACGGTAGCTAATCTGAGATGGCTACAAGTACAAATGTCGACCGTCCACAGCTTGTCGATAAAGCTGATGCGCGCAGCGAAATCTGGCATTATTTTGCTTACAGAGCCAACAGTGAGGGCAAGCCCACGGACATTACAAAGCCCATCTGTAAACGATGCTACAAATCTATACAAACCAAGGGAGCCAATACGACCAACCTGGCAAAGCATCTTGCAGACAGACATGCCTACTTACACAAACAATTCAAAGAGCGACAGGTTAGCGAATGTGATAGAAGATAAGACACACACAGCAGCAACACCAGTACTGTAACTGAATACAACCGAAGAATATTTAGCCTACCTTATGTTATGAATGCACAATACATTTATTGCACCAGATGATAGCTAGAGAAGCTAATTTCCATCCGTAGCATGATACTTTTAGCTAGCATAGCTGCAGCCTGGCTCTCTGCCTAGCGCATGTGTGACAAAAAAATCAATACCTGCTCCGACCTCCTAGAGCGAGAGAACTGTTAACCGTGAGACAATTATCTCTGATGATAATTTGGAATAGCAAAAATGCTTCAATAAGTCTGGGTTAATTAATAATAATAATAATAAGCTTTTCAAATTCTTCTGATTATCTCAGTTTGCAACAACATAGGCATAATTTATTGATTTCTCCCCACACAGACAAACAAACAGAAGCCAGCACAATCCCAAACAACCCAGTCGAGGCAGCCTTCCCTTCAAGCTGTGTTTGAAAGCTACAGGAAATATGATAAAGACTCAAAATATGCAAAAAGACTGAACAGAGCACTAAAAAAAAGCCAACAATTTAAAGTTCCATGTTCTGTCATCTATTATTCCATTACTTTTCCTTATGTTTTAGATTTTCGCCGTGGTATCGTTTCGGTATCGAGATATTTTGGACAGGTATCGTATCGAAGTCATTAATTTTAACTCCACAACTCAGCCCCTGAGCGGGCTAGAGACACGGTTTTCACCAGTGGGTGTATGGAGATTGCCCGGAAGTAACTGCACTACACCTAAACAGCTCTGACGTGAGGGGGCGGAGTCTCGCCACCACTCCACGGACCCACGGCCAATGGGCCTAGGATATAGACAATTAACTACTGGTGGAATGGTGGTGGAGCATCCATCGGGGACCTGCTGTAGGTCTGCTAGCCTTGTGTTATATTCCGCCGGAGGTCCGCCAACTCGTCCATCGGGGACCCGCTGTAGGTCCGCTAGCCTTGTGTTATCTGGGTTTATCCCTTACCTTTGTCCAGAAACAGAAGTTGAACCAATTGCAGAAAAATAGCTAACGTTACAGGAATCATGAGTGTAACTACTTTAGCCACTGACCGCTACCATTAATGTTATGGAAGCTGCTGCTAGTTGTTGTGAGCTCATGAGGTAACTGGCTATCTCGCTCTTATTGTGCAGGATTAGCATTGGAAGCATTGGAACTGATGTGTCCAGTCGACAAGACCTATCTTAATTTATCAGACATCATTTCATGTCATTTCAATTTACAGTTATTTCAGTGGCATGACTAGCTTCCGTCCTGAACAGAAACAAGCCAGCCATGCACATAAGCCAGGCTGGACCTGGCCTGGTTTGTGAAGAGGCTTGCATTTGCATGTCACAGCTGCTTTGTCTGTTCCATTGTCCCTGTAAATAATGGCATATTTGATGTAAATTTGACATAGACCGGACTAGTATGTCATCTATGCATGAATACAGGCTTTTAAGAGTTTGCTACAAGTCAAGCGATCTAGGGATAAAGTGATGTTCTCCTATTTTTGATTTGATCTTTTGACACCACATTCTGTGATTTTCTTTGAGGCTGTGAAATGAGTTCGTGGAAAACCAAAGTTTTTGAGTACTGTAGCCTAGAGATGTAACAGTATGACAATTTCATATCACGATTATAGTCACCAAAATGATCACGGTTATCAATATTATCGCGGTATTATAAAATGTGCTGAACATTTTCAAAAACTACTGATATACAATACACTGAAATCATTTTGCCAAATTTTATATTGAAAACACAAATAAAAAAATTAGCAGCACTACACACTTTTTGTTTGAATAATCATTAAAATAATGCATCTTGGACACTTGCTAACTTTGGTTGATGCTGGACAGTATTTACAGTGAGTTTTTAGAAGCGCGAAAATCAAACACGGTTTTAATGGTAATTTTATCATGATAAATTTTATCAAATTTTATCACGGTTTATCATTATACCGGTTATCGTTACATCTCTACTGTAGCCTATCTTAAATAATTGGTGTAGGAAGACTGAACTTTAATTTATGCTGTTTCCTCTGGCATCACTTTGGCATGTGCACTTCCTGCTTCGACTATGGGGAAGAGGCAGCGATGCAGGCTCAGGCTCATGTCCCAATGTCCACCCTCACGGACTCACAGACTTTGAGGCGCGTTCACGCTAACCAGGGCTCTAAGCTAACATTTTTCCAAAGGAAAAATGAAAAAATTTAGGAGCGCAACGAAAAATTTGAAATAACACATTTTTATGAGCCAACAACAATAAACAATAATAACCTGCTCACGATAGGAGCTCTCATCCTCTCCTACTATACTATTCCCACACACTTCATCATGTGCATTGGTCCTAATGAAGACTATGGCCCAATCCCAACACCCCCCCTTATCCCTAGCCCTTGGCCCTACCCCTACATTTTGCGCGTTCACGCGTAGGGTAGTGTGTCCCATTCCTTTTAGCTTCTACGGCTAGGGAGCATATCGAGGGCTAGTGGACGTTCAAACAGCCCTCCAAAATGAGGGTTTTTCAGATGCCGACTTGAAACCAAGGGGTAGATGAACACACAATGCTTTGCGAACTTAGGCAGGGATATGAAACAGCTGCCGGTGCCGTGAAAAAACGTTGGAAGAAAGCCCAATATCTTCGCAAATAATCATAAAAAAATTATTAAAACATGTAATTGGATCGTTATGACACGCATTTCAGAGAAAAATTGCTTTTTACGATGTCAACGGCATTTCATTGCGTTTTGATGTGGATCCAGTAGGCTATGGTGCAATGTTGAATTTAATCTAATCAATAGAACTTTGTGTAAACAAAGATTTTTGAGTGACAGTTGATTCGACTCCCCCCGTGCCTCACCGAATTCCTCTCTCTCGTTGGTTCCACTTTGTGGATTGAATACGATTGAATAGGCTTAATTTTGTTAACGTTACTGGCAGGGGCATTCAGCGTCTGCACAGTCGTTTTTGAGTGAGGGCAGCTGAGCGGTCATCTCGCGTCATCACAAGAGTTCTGCGCGTTGCAGTCGTGGGACTTGTAATAAAAAAATTTTTTTTTTAAGTTGTGGGACTTGTAGTTTTGTATAGCCTACAGGTGCGCGAAACTTTTACTCTAGTTTGATCCAATTTGCATGGATTTATTTTAGACACAAAATGCGAGTGAAATAGTTGAAAACAGTACTCGCACAGTGTGCTCCTGAAGGCTTTTTTCTGATCGCACAAAACTATTTTTAGTCGCAGATGCAAGTAAAATGGTCGCACCTTAGAGCCCTGTAGCGCGTGAGGGCTTAGGGCTGTCCCATTGGCAAATCGTCAAGTGCATGAGGGCTCTCTGGCAGACATTTTGAGCCCTTAATGCCCCCTTACCGTAAGTCTGAACATATGCAGACTTTGCCAAAGGGAATTACCCACAGTTCATATATTGTTGTGACATGAAACACATGGTTACCTGAAGAACGGCCAATAAACAAGCACGGACAAATCAACCAACCCAAACGTTAACGTTACAAAACAAAATATGTTTTCATTTTTTTCAGCTGGACTTGGTTACCTACAAGTAGCCTTATAATTATTTTGGTTTCAATATTTGACTGACTTGCACCGAGGGAGATGAACAACATGGACTGATGACACTGTGTTAACCAGTGAGTGTGTTAATCTATGTGTGTGTGCGCGCTAGTGTGCTCCTTATTTAGGGTGTGACAAATTCATTGCCACAGAGTCTCCTAATCGGTGATTCACAAACCTTCCAGGTGTCCTTTTCCTCTTTTCAGAGGAGTATGGATGCTCAGGACCACTGGTCTGCTTCCCTGAATGGAGGTCAAGCATCTATTTGATCACACTTTGTTGCAGCGCCTGGCAACAGCAGTTGGCTGACAACCAATCATGGGACCTGGATCCTGCGGCACGTCTAATTGCTTGGGATCGGTTGGTTGCTGGGTAGACCGATTTGCCGAAACTATACAATGCAGATATCAACTTCCCTTTATTTTCCCCCATTCTTTGATATTGCTTAGCCATAGCAACTAGAGCAGGGCCACCCTCCTGGTCTGACGTCAGATTCTGCCTTCTCATGAACATGTCTTCAACCAAGTAGTTTGTGGCATCAATCTGCTCCATTTCTGTCAATTGCAAAAGATACATATGAGAGACAAGGTGAGGTGGAGACAGCTAAAAGGATGTCAACTAATAAAAATGGGTATATGGTTTTACCACTGATCAAGTACTTAATTCCCTTTACACTTAAATGTCACATACTGTATTAGGCTATGGCCTTATGTCTTGGTCTTTTGTCTGAAATGTAATCTAGGTGCTGAAATCCATCTGTGCATTGCAATCCACACTTTTCTAATCTTTGTTTACATAGCTGGCCCTGCCACGCAAGCTTGTTAGTTAATGCAAATTAATGGGAGACGTGCCTCTTTTATGTGTGAGATGATGCTACTCTGTAGGGGAATCCACTGGTCTGAAAATCGTATAGCCCCTTTAACTATTAGATATTCATGAACAAATAATTTGTTTTTGATACATTGTGAATTACTTTTCATTTAATATATAGTAAACATATTATTGTATATCTTCATAAAGTTTTGGAACACAATATTTTTACTCCCTTACACCTGTATAACAGACAAAACAATAAATAATCCTTCAGTCCTTGACATGAAAAGAACGAAGACAATGTGACAATGGAAGAGGAGATGACTGACCAGGTAGGGGAAGATATACTTCTGGTAGTCCTGCAAGAACACTAGGATGTCGGTCATCAGCAGGACCTGCAAGTCTGCACACACACACATGCAAGAGCTGATCAGAACCATTCCCCAACACGTCAATAATGCAAGAATAACTCAATCACACTTTTAAAGCTACAATAGATACAACCTCTATGTAGACCTAACATTCAGGCATTCTCACTACACACACAGACCGTATAAAATAAGGCACAACCCCACCTACCTTTCAGCTGGGAGTCTTGTGTCTTCTCAAGCAGCGTTCCCTAGTGCAGCAGTCTCCTCCTCAGCAGCTCTGCTCCTCTGATATCCCTGCTCCCCCTAATTGTGGCCTGGCCCCAGCGGGTCCAGCCTGGCCGGGACCTCTTTCAGTCTCTGACGGAACAGCTTTCAACATAGCATATCAAATCACATAATGGAAGTAGCTCAGCTGCCCTGTCCCTTGTTAGTGTATTTGGCAGTGTCTATCTCTAACCCCTGTGTAACCTGTTATAAACAATTTCTTCTGATCACTTACCCTGGACTGACTGACAATGAGCTGACTCAACTGACATGGAGGCTGACTGAGCTGTCTAAGAGGTTGTAGAAACTCCTGAGACACTGTTACTTAAAAAAAAAGAAAAAGGAATGAGTACAGCAATTGTATACAACATTAAGAAATATTAGCACTCTGCCTAATAAAATAAATATTTAGATAAACAAGCATAGTAGACTAAACACTTATTTCAGGCATCAAATGGAATATGCCATTTTCATGTAAATAGTTCCAAAAATGTAAATTACCTCCTGATGTAAGCGTGAGAAGCTCAGCTCTCATCTCTGGAGTTGTTGGCAGGCATGTGTTTGACAGACACCAGAAATATTTCATGACCACTGCCTGGTGTCTGCAGGGTTCCCCAGTGTGTCCTGCGGGACAAGAACACAGCTCCACTTCCATGTCCACCAGATACATTTGTGTTGACCCCTTGACGAGAAACCTTTTCTCTTCAACCTGTTAAACATTAGGAAATAGAGCATTGTTAAGTTTACAGACAAACATTATTTTCTTAATCTCATTTACCTTAGAGAAAAGGCTTTGTGTTGACACTTCCTGTAGTAGTTAGTAGTAGTAGTAGTAGTAGTACAGTAGTAGACGACTACCCACGACCAAGAGCAACATCAGTGATCCGTGGTCTCCAACCTAGTTGTAAGGAGGTCAAAGAGTTGTGGAGGGTTAAAGGCCTTTGTCCTTTGCAAAATGTTGTTCTTGAGGACACGCATTGCAGCCTAATTGTTGGTGTTGTTCCCACTTGTGAACAGCTTCTCTTTGAAGCTGAAAGCCCAACATTCCCTCCGGGTGAACAGCCGCTCCAAATAGTCAATGTATTTCCTGTATCTGGAATGGATTACAAGAGAAAAAAGGCTGTTAAAGGATAAGGACACCAAATGTCATGTTTATCCCTATTCCTGGCATCCCTGGCATGTATCTGACTAGTACAGGTTAAAATATTTCTGTTTTGTGCAGTACAGAGTTCTGTGTCAATAACGTTGGCGCGCGCACCCTGGCTCGTTGCTAGCTATGGTCACAATCGAAAAACTCAAGTATGATATACGTGGATTTAAAGCTCAGTTCGCCTCTGCATTTATAAACAACAGTAACTTGTAAACAGTACTAATTTGACCTAACATATAACATTCACCGAACATACAAATTCATCCGAATCTGAATTTCGCAGAGGTTTACAGCGTGAAGGGATGGCTGTTGTATGTGTGGTGAAATTAGTACTGTTTTCAAGTTACTGTTGTTTCGAAATGCAGAGGCGCAAGGACCTATGGTGTTTACAACACGACCATAAACCATGTAATTCCTGAACTTGAAATCTACGTACTGTATATCATACTTTTTATAGTTTTTCGATTGTGACCATAGCTAGCAACGAGCTAGGGTGCACGCGCCGACGTTATTGACACAGAACTCTGTACTGCACAAAACAGAAATATTTTAACCTGTACTAGTCAAATACATGCCAGGGAAGCCAGGAATAGGGCTAAACATGAAATTCAGTTTTCTTATCCTTTAATTATAGAGGGGTACATCATGTACCCGTAGCAAATGTGTGAAATGAAATCCTGTTGGCTGAGCATCTTCACCATCATCATCTAACCTGTCATTGAAGAGTACACTAACCTCACAACAACCAGATTTGATCTGGCCTGCACATACAGCCTTTCAACATCTGCAATCTCTTTGCTGTATAGCATGTCTTTGATGACAGCAAAAATAGTCTGCCTGTCTCCCTTTTCCACACAGCTCTCCTTACTCCAAAGCCACCTCCACACTGCCTGAAGGTGGTGGAATGAGCATAGGAGAAGTGTAGCCTCTGGAAATGCCTGGCCTACAGCTCCCCTCTGCCCTACTGTCATCTGTGAGGAAAACACAAGGTCCTGCCTGCCCTCTTCCAGCAAAACCATCTTTCCCCACAAGATCTTTCAGGAGCTCAAGCCCTTCCAGGATGGAGTCCACAACAGAGCTGGCCCTCCTCACCAGCTTGTTTGACTCCCCAGACTTGATGCTGCCTACCCAGCAGGAACCGGCAAAGAACAGTGTGCTGGCTACAACAGACTGGTAGAACTGTTCTATCCTTTCCTATAGAGGGCCTTCGTGTTGTCAGTTCAGCCCAGTTAGTTGTTCAGGTTCACTCCCATATCATAGCTTGTTTCCTGAAGTTCTTGTCACAGTGAGAGCTTCTGGGTACTCAGATTACCACATTCATGGTGAAGAGCGCTAGCATTAGCTATGTGTGTAACATCCGTACCCAACATGGCATTAACAGACATCATCAGAAGTCACGGGACTGCAAGGCATCTATAGTATAGACACACTTTGGTGGTGAGCTACATTATCCATCCATATGGAACAACTCTGCTTCTGTTGAATTACAAAGTAAAACAGTGACAGGAATGTTGTGACTTTTGAGTCATGGTTTACATTTTCCTCTAACTGCTGGGCAAGTTGGATAAAATTAGACTTAAAGGTGTCCTATTATGATCATTTTCAAAAATGTAATATAAGTCTTTGGGCTCTCCAAAACACGTCTTTGAGTATGCTTCCTGAAAATACCACTCAGAATAAGCGTTCATGCCTCTATACCCCTCCAGTGACCACGAGATCAGATTGAGCGGATTGAGTGCTTTTTTTTCATATGCAACTTTGAGCTCAGCTAAGAGCAAGTCGGCAGGCTAGAGAACGAGGGCTGTTGATGGCGCTATCTCTACCTCAAATAAAGCTGCTAGCCTGGACCATCCAAATTCGATGCCACTGTGACAAATTCATAAAAAATCATTGTCCTCTGTCCCTGACTAAACATGATAGCGTTAGTGCCCATGTTATTATCTCCACAGTTGCATGCTGTTACCTCTAGCTACATTCACTAGCTAGACACCACCAGGCTATATGACACCATTCGACTACAAACAATAAAAGCAAGATTCTGTAGGCCGAGGGGAATCCAATGATGTCCACTTCTTAACATTTGATCATTTTTAATGACCGCTCGATGAACTACAAGTCTACCAATTTCATTCCACTAATGTTACTGTAACATGAGACGAGCATCCGGGTTGAGGCAAAAGGGGAGTTTGTTCTGTTATTTAGTTAGTGTTAGTACTACAGTAGGACCCCACTCATCCGAACTTCAGAGATCCGAACCTCCCGGACAGGCTTAAAAAACTTTTTTTTTTTTTTTTGCCTGCTATCTGGTTACTGGTGGGATTTTAATTACAGTACTGTATCCTACTGTGAATAAAAACAGAACTGTATGTAGACCTACATGTTGCCTGTAGGCTGTAGCCTACTGTCACGTTTCATTTCTTTGTTACTTTAATGTCGAGCACAAAACGCAAACGAGTCTGCTGCGCGAGAGCTGCATTCCTTGGTAGCCAGAAAGCGCGTCAGCAACCTGAAGCAGAGGAGCATCGAGTCATTTTTCGTTCCCAGTTAATGGACTTCAGGAACACAGACGTGTTGTGGGCATGTAGATTACTAGACCTACTGTATTTGTTAAATAATAGCCTTAAGCCTAGGCAACGTTAGCCTACATCGGTTGTTTTAGAGACTTTCTTTTAGGCTACAATTGCCAGACACGACAACTTGTCTGTCATTTCATTTATTTATTTATTGATTATCATTTGCTCTAATTGTTCTAATGTTGGGTTGTTTTTAGGCTATACCATTTTGTTCTGTGAATACAGTAGCCTATCGATGCAGCGTACGCCTCGTTTGAGAATAAAGTACTGTATTTGATCAAAGCACGCACTCAAGTGGAAATTCGGTTATTTTATTATAGGCTACTGTAGGTCTATTATAGGCTAGGCTATATGAGTTTAGTTGGCTATTTGATTGTAATTTTGATGCATTTTCACAAGTAATTAAGGGTATTTATTGGTCTATTATGAGTCTATATGAAACAAGTATACCACTTATTGAATTTGGTGCATTTTAACATAAGTTTCAGTCATCCGGACATTTCAGCGATACGAACGACCTTCGGTCCCGTTGGGTTCGGATAAGTGGGGTCCTACTGTATATGCAAACAAACACACAGCAAAATTACTTACAATTTCTGCATAATTTCCACAGACAGTTGGTACTGCTTCATCATTCAGAAAGAGTTTTATCTGAAAATCCTGCATTGTACTGACCCACGTTGGAAAAGCAATCGGGCAAAAAATGGTAAGCACATTGCCAGTGTTTTGCCAATTTCAGCGGGAATGTTGCCATCAAAAATAAAATGTATTCACTCGGCTCTGCTGTCCTTTGAGCTTGGGAGACGATCTGTGCTGCTTAGTACATCCAAGAACAGAGCATTTTCCATGGGAAGACATTATGCTAGCTAGTGGGGTCCCCGAAAGTTGACGTAGAGTGACACGGGAGATTTGAATGGCTTGCAGGGACTGACTTTTTTTCTAATGTTTTCATTTCGGCTGACCACAATAATATGACTGGGTTGTTTCACTTCATACTTTGTGTTAGTAGGCCCATCAGAGACTCAAATGTACTGTACATGCAAAAACAATGAAAAAGTTAGTTTTGCAAACATGGACCCCTTTAATGCAATTTGTGAAGCAAACTCAAGGTCAAAAACTGACTCCAAGCTGTATGTTCACAGCTGCGGAGAGTGGGTAGCTTATATCCATACTGGCTAAATATCTTCTGGGAATTGGCAACACCTGGCCATGGACCAGCCTTTGCTAAACATGGTATTGTTGTCTCTGAGGAATGACACAATAATAACACGATGTTTATGCAACCAAAGACAAACCTGACCAGACACTCTGGATATGTACAAATTAAGACAGATTTTGTTGTGGGTCAGGAGGTTCAGATTCCTTTTATTCTTACTTCTGCTCCCCTCCCTCACGCTCTTCCTCTATGCCTTTATTCCCTCATGTGCTACTAACTGAGAAACTCAGTCCTGAGTAGGCAGCGAGTTGTTGGTTAAACTCACTCCCCCAGTATAACTTCCAGCCACGCTAATGAAGAGCTAGCTCTTAATGGTGTAGCTGGTTAAAATTGTGTCTGTCCCGCGGGAGACCAGGGCCCTGTACTACGAAACAGGATTACAGGGTTAGCGAGATAACTTCAGGTTCAAGCCTGGTTTATCCGTATCACAAAGGTGGATCACTTTTCACTGTGCTACAGTATATCGCCATGGTAACTTATGCTGCCGAGCTAACCTGCTCCGAGGCAGGTTAAATTCCAGATTACGGATCAAAACGTATGAAGCACTGCCCGGTTCACCTGGAAATGGCACTGGGCGTTAAGATCCCATATGGAACTTGAGTGTGCGAATTAAAAAATTATCTCAGTGCGTAAATAGTGTGAGGTTCTTTTACAGACCGACAAAACTCTCTTGGGGTTTTTCTGATATCATATGAAAGGTTGCATAATGGCTTTGTCATCTGATATTTTGCCCGAACTTGTGCATTTACAGTCCCACAGAAAACTGTGACTGTAAACTACTGTATGCACTTGCGTTTTATTGGCTACAGTTTCATGTAGGCTCTGCTGTGGGCAGGGCCGGACTGGGTGAATATTTCCTGCCGGGAAATGTAGCCCCAGTCAGGCCACGAGCCGAGCCGACGCGGTGAGATGGAACACCTTCAGTTTCATTGCCGGGGGGGGGGCACCGGGAAGATTCCCGGTGCTCCCGATGGCCAGTCCGCCCCTGGCTGTGGGTGATGCGGAGAACCAAGTTTTGTGATTTAGTATTAGACTAGCTTCCCCTTCCTAGGAACAAAAGTAGCCAACATTTTAATTGAATTGTTATAGCACCTATGTCTGGGAATAAATGACATGGCCTACTGCTACCTTCTTTTTTGTGTGTTGGCTGTAAGCCGATACACCAAGAAGAGGGAATGCCACTTTATCCCTCCCTCCGTCCTTCCGTCAGGTTAGTGACCTGCAATTCTATGTTGCTACCACAAGAGGCAGTGGTCCCATAACATCAAAACAAAAAGACTCCACAGATTTCCCAGGTCAGTGGTGGCCGAGTGGATAGTGCGCTGCCTATCACCGCGAAGATCGTGAGTTCAATCCTTGGTGTGGACATACCAAGGTACCATGATGTATTTTGTCACTGGATTTTATAGAAGTTATGTAAAAATGCGGTTACCTGGTGATTCTGTCAGTTATTGAATTTATGTGGTAGAGCCATCGGCCATAAATACTGTAAACGAGCGTGGATCATATTTGTTAATTATAGACCCTTTTACAGCCTAGTCAGCACAAGTATGCGCGCACATTCTTGAAACAGTAGCAGAGGAAGACAGACGAATTCGCCTGTGGCTACAAGCCATTATTAAGCGTACGGACTGGACTGTGGATGCGTTTGCGGCGAGCGTGGGTCATATTTGTTAATTATAGACCCTTTTACAGCCTAGTCAGCACAAGTATGCGCACATTCTTGAAACAGTAGCAGAGGAAGACAGACGAATTCGCCTGTGGCTACTAGGGCTGGGTATCGAAATTCGATACCTTTGTGTAGGGTTGCAAAATTCCGGGAAAGTTGGAAACTTTCCATGGGAATTAACGGGAATTAATGGGAATAAACTGGGAAGTTTGGGGCTATTTATACCAACATAAACAGACATAAATATAAACATTTTGTATTGTCATAAGCAGACATTTCTAATACAAATTTTAAAGATTACATTTTTAGCTTAGTCCATTTGTGAGTGGATTCCACAGCCCTCTTGGTGTGCAGGATTCTAGGGACTTGCTGTGCATGCGATGGAAGAATGTACTGCACCTGTGATGGATAAATGCAAAGTACAGGGTTGAAATTCAACTCAATTTGCATTAAATCATGTTGTTTCAACCAAGATCATGCTGCAAGATCTAGAATTGCATTTATGTTTTTTCCCTGACTAGCCTACTGTTCATTTAAGTTCCCTGCTATAGGGGTCTGTGGTGGTGTAGCGGTCTAATGCATTGTGTTTCAGTACAGCTGCCCACCGGAAACCGGTGGTCTAGCCAGATCCGAGTATGGCCGGATCCAAGAGTGGCCTACTGGGCCACCGCACCCCAAAGATGGTTAGTTTAATCTCGGCTTGAGAGTTCGTCACACAACAGCAATCCTGTCTGGTGTTGGAATTACGGTTGTGAGCTGAGATAGTCAGGGAGTTGTCTCTCCCTTTCACATTGCTGACCGGTCGGGTTGTGTGACGAATCCTCAACAGTGAGTAGGGGGTAACTGGACACTAGGTCAGGGTCAATTGGCTACCAAATTGGATGAAAAATTGATAAAATCCTAAAATAAGTATATAAAATAAAATACAAAAAAGGTCAACATTTCCCAAATTCCTGAGCTTAAAGGAGAATGTTCGTTTTCGACAACCTGGACCTTATTTACGGCATATTATAAGATGTTTGACTTACCGAGATAACTTTGGTGTAATTCAGAGGCCTGTAGAAGACATTTAAAATCCAGCGGGAGCCAAGTATATCCATGTAATGGCGGCGGACGGGGCACCGAGAATGCAGCTTCTAAAGAAATTATTTTCTGCCGCGAAACAGTTGTTTTCATAAATCTATTTTTAGGAATCGCTAGTTGTGCTTCCATAGAGCGAGGGCTTGTTGTGGTTTTCACATGCCTCTGTTATATGATCTTTAGAAACGTCTTTAGAAACGAAATAAAGTTTCCCCACTTGCTCCAGCATGCATGTGCACAGCGCGCAGACTGGCTATTCTCCGTCTGTAGGCTACACTCGTGGCTCACATTCTCTACGCTACGATCGGCTTGTTGGTGCCTGGAATATTGTGTGCAATATGGCTGAATATTTATCAGATTTTGAGGATATAGAAGATGACTTGGAATATGATGGAAGCCGATCGTAACATAGAAAAAGAGCATTCTCCTTTAACATACAACCAGCATCCAAGGATTTAGATGGCGCGAGAAAGCCTTTGTTGTGTTACAGTCACATGTCAGATTTTTTATGAACGATTTAACGTTATCCTCATAGCTAGCTTTGTATGAAGAGTGGCAAAAGTTAGCTAGCTAACGTTGGCTGAAAGTGCTTGCTACACAACGTTCTCTCTAAAAGCTCAGAGCTAGGCAGCAGTATCGTGCGTATGCAGTCATAATTCCATAGTATAATTTATGAATACAGCTGTCTTATACGAAGTCAACTTTCATTTAATATAAATTCAGTTCACACAATGATATTACCTTGACAGGTCTCCAGGCACGTGACTCTTCGTACGTTGCGTGGGTGACCATTGGGGGCGCAAAAACGGCTGATACTATGTGCCGATAGTAACTAGTTTCAAAATGTCATATCGGCGCCAATTAATCGGCCAAACCGATTAATCTGTCGACCTCTACTTTGTACTCAATAGACCTCAGCAAGGGGAGGAGTTTCTTGTGTAACATAAAATAGTCTATCCTAGAACATGCTTGATACACTGGCAAAAAAAAAAAATACTGTCTGGACGCTGGATATTTATGCATCAATCCCCCCTTAAGCCTGCAGAAAGGCATTAATTGTCTCTGCTGATTTACTTAGGTGTGGCTCTGGAGCGATCCAGAGTTGGATTAAGAACACAATTCAGGTCTACGCCCCAAATCAGTTTGTGACTATTCCACTCTGGAAGTAGAGAGAAAGAGTCTCTGAAAAATGTTGCATTATCCCAATTGAGAGCATAAGCACATGCATGGGAAATTATAAAGATGACCTTGCACTATGACAAACCGACTGTCCTTATCAGAAACAACCTTTGATTGTACTTAAACTGTACATTTCTGTGGATAAGAATGGCGGTGCCTCTGCACTTAGCATTAAACAGAATGAATAATCTGTGAAAAGCCCCCCCTCTTAAGTCTGGTGTGGTCCTTGTTGAGCAAGTGAGTTTCAGTCAAAAATGCTGTATCTGTCCATAACTTTGACAAATGTGAAAATATCTTACTCCGCTTTACAGGATGATTGAGCCCTCTGGGGTTCCAATTGGTGAATATAGTTTCTGCCCGCTTTGCTCTACTGGTATTAGGGGCTGTCATATTTCCTTATCAAAACTATTGCAGCCTGACTAGAAACACTATAATTAGTACTAAAAAACATTCTGAAGTAGGACAATTTTCTCTATGAACATTGTGGAGCTGAAGGTGGCTGACCTGAATAAAAAAATAAAAGTAAAAACATGTAAAATGTAACAATCACAAAAGCCCAATGCCGGCCCCTCCCCAACTGAGAGGCTGCATACCCAACTTGCATGTTATCTCATAACATAAACATAAGCTACTAAAGGCTTACCTTGTGAGACTGTGCTTCACCAGAACAGTATGAACATCAGAGGAAATGATGCAGCTAAACTCACAAACTGTAGTCCAAAATCAAACTCACTTATAACTTCCAGAAGTCCAAAATTGACTAATATCGGCTTCTGTATAACAGCCATAAAATCTTGCTGGTGTGTGCTACGACAGTAGGGCAGTAAGCCAGCCACCCACCCAAAATATTACTATTAACCCGTGTTAGAAGGGGCCCTGCCAAGCTAAAATGAAAATGAACCATAAAAAGTGCTGTATTAACCTCTTGTTGGCAGCCCCACTGTTCAAACATGAACAGTCTCATGTTAGGGCTAGCCTCGGAACTAGCTTCTGGGCTTGCCCTATATCAATCAATCAATCAAAGCTTTATCTGTATATAACATAGCTAGCACGTGTATCAGGCTTCTATTTTTTTTTTTCACATTTCTAGACATTATTCTCCGGCAAAAAATCTAAATATATGAACACCTTTGAATTTTGCTGATGGGTGGTTCGAAAAATAACTTTAATTAGCCGCTTCCAAATTAAAAAGTAGTCCTAGTGAAGAGCTCTGTAGAAACACATCTTCACATCGCACCGCTACCGGAACTCTCGCCCAGTCTTTTTTACCCTGTATATAAATTATATTGCGTCTTCACTAAATAACTGCCAAGTCCATTTTTATGTTGACGATATGCTTGTCTATTGTGTAGCAGATTCTGTACAACTGGCCACTGATAGACTGCATATTGCATATAATGCCCTGCAAGAAGCACTATTCAATCTTAAACTAGTTTTAAATGCAAGTAAGACTAAATTTATGTTATTTACAAATGCCAAAATAGTGACACAGGCAATCTTTCTTTAACAACAGTAAATTACTCTTGCATTGAGAGTACTCTTGCAAGTACAAATATCTTTCATTCACTTTCAAATATCATATAGATAACCTTGCCAGCAATCTGTCAGAAGATTGGCTTCTTGTACAGATAAATCCTGTTTTCCCATGTTTTGCATAAAAAGAATTGCGGAAGTAACATTCTTATCTGTCTTGGATTATGGTGATGTGATTTATAGACATGCAGCGTCTTCAACATTAAAGCCCTGGATTCAGTTTATCACTCCACACTTAGATTTGTTACAGGTGAGAGTTATACGGTTGGCTGGTCATCCCATTAAAAGAGGTGAAATACTCATTGGTTGTTGATCATTCTTAAGTCGCTCCTTGGTAAATTGCCTCCTTACATCTCTAGGTTGTTAACTTAGTATGTTAATCCTTATCCTACTCGTGCAAATGCTTGTTCTAGAGGTCCTTTGTACTCGGACGGAGCTCGACAAAACTGCCTTTTCATTTGCTGCTTCTCACTCCTGGAATCTACTACAAAACACTTTTAAATTAGACCATCTCCTATCCAATAATCGTTTTAAGGTCATGACAATGGGCCAATTTGTTTCTATTTGTAATTGCTTTGCTTGATGAAATGCGTGCAGTGTTTTATTAACCTATTTAATTGTGTATACTTTATATGCTTTATTCTTGTAAACTCGGCTCCGCAGAAAATGAGGGTCTCCCTCAGTGGACCCCGAGTGGAAATAAAGGCTTGGAATGAAATGAGATGAGATGAGCGAGCCCCCATGGCAGTACAGGCATCCAGCAGATTTGGAAGCGCTCGGGCTTCAGCTTGGAGTCTGACCATTGTTTACAGATAGGGTGGGTCTGGTCCCTTTATCACCCCGTATACGTACCATGGTCTTGAATCTGATGCGAGCTGCAATTGGGAACCAGTGAAGGGTGCAGAGGAGGGAGGTTACTGTACATGGGAGAATTTACATATCTTGAACACCAGACGGGCTGCAGGGTTCTGGATCCGCTGCAGAGGTCTGATGGCAGGCAACCAGAAATTAGTTGCAATAGTCAAGGCGGCAGATGACAATTGCCTGGACCAGGAGTTGCATTTTGTCTTTCCCTCCTCCACAATCTGCACTTTTCCTCTCTTTGTCCCTCACTTGTTCCTTGCCTCTTTCCCCTCATAGCTCACATTTCACTCACCCTTACCCTCTCTCTTCCCTGACTCACACACACACCAATTTTCATTCCCTTTTATTCTCTCTTCCCTCACATGCTACCCCCCCCCCCCCCCACCACACACACACACACACACACACACACACACTTGTATTCACTCTCTCTCTCTCTCTCTCTCTCTCAGTTTCTTATTTGCCAGTGTGGTGTGTGGAGTAAAAAGGATTAAAAAGTCAGCGTAAAAAATCGATTGAATTGTAAAAATCCATGAATGGCAATATAATTGAGGCAAAGTACGTTTTGGCTTCTCATACCAGTAGAGTTACCACAAGTTGGATTCAAAGTGAAAGTGACACTTATGCGTGTGGCCAATCGTTGGTTTAAAAGTGTAATATTTAATGAGTTTAATACATATAGTACCACCAATTCAGTATATATATTTTTTAATTATTATTTATTCTTGTCTCATAAGATACTTGACAGGATTCACTTGCCGCCTAGGCCTACTCTTAACATGCTGTCTATACATAGTGATACATAGGAATCAACGACTCCAGTCAACTAGTATTGCCCTCTATAGATACACTTCGGCAATACAGGCAGGTAATTGGGCTGAGCAGTTGTTGAAAATGTTGAATCTAGATCAGAATGATCCTGATTTAGAAATCCCATGTTTTGCTACTCAGGATCAGGTCATTTGGATCGCTAATAAATAAATAAATAAATAGCTGGAGCTCCGAATGCAAATGACTGGTAAGTTTAGTAGAGAGGGTCTGCAAGGAGAGCAACTAGCCAGTGCTGTCTTGTTTTGTTAGTCTGTTGTCTTTGGCATTACTGCTGATGCCCTCCTTTTCTTACCTGACTTGCACTTTCTTTACTCTCCTTTGGTGCCTTCCCTCGTTATGCTGCAGTAGGCTATGTATTCCCCAATTTATAAATCATACTGATAATTCGACAGCTAGGGCACCATAGCTGAGAGTAGCTAGCATTTCTTTATGCATACATGTGCATATACCTATATATAGATCTTTTTGAGGTTTAATATAATTTGTGGGGGTGTCAACATATTCTGTTTCATGCATAGGCCTAACTAGCGTGTGTGTGTGTGTTCGTGTCTGTAGGTTATTCATTATTATGGTTTCATTATTCTATTGTTAGAGCTCTATGGCACATTGGCATAATTACGAGCTTCACACTTGCACTTCTCTCACATTATGTCATTATTATCTCTCTCTGGGACTGTTCACTGGAGCAGAAAACCTGTCCAACATTGAGATCAGAAGGATAAGGAAAATTAATGAAAATAGCTCCGGCAACATCAAAAACAAGCCTTCAAGAAGGCTTCAGAGTGTTCCCACAAAACGAGTGCCTGGCTGAGATTGTTTAGCATTGGTTTGAAGCACTTTTACTCCCTACCAGCAGGGGGCCACATTGTGCTTCACTAGAATGAACTGACCAGGACACAGAAAAACAGTGTCCACCTCCCATTGCCTGCTCTGTAAATGTGTAACTGTAATTGGCATTACAGAGTGCACTACGAAATGTATGTCCCTCATGCTGGTGTTGAGAGAGAGGAGATTTGGTTATACATTTCTCTTGGATTCAGTTGTCCTCCTCATTGAGAAACAGAGCTTCTATAATTCAGATTATTCTGGTAAAAAGAGATTATAAAAGAGATTGAAGGGGGGGTTAAGAGAGAGAGTAAGGGCGAGGAGTGACATAGATACACCGAAGGAGTGAGAAATATAGGGGGAGAGTAGTGGGAGCGAGATATATTTATACAGAGAGATTAGGAGAGAGGGATAGGGAAGAATATGAGAGAGGGGGAGGGAAGCTGCTCTGGATACTCTCCATGCGCCAGCACTGCAGTCCACCAGAAAACCACACAGTGTATCTGATTCCACTTAGCTGGATGCTCCTGTACCAGTAAAGTGCCAACCGTGTTGCCAGGCTTCTCCCCTGCCCCCTCTGTTGCTTTGCCTCAAGGGCACCCTTATCACCCTTGCAGTGGAGAGTTTTGGTCAGCCTCCCTGTCTCTGAGGGATAGGAGCACAGATATAAAGAGCAAGGGAGAGTGAAAGTAGTGAGGATATTTTGAGATATACAGTGATGGGGAATTGAGAGAAAGAGAGAGAGAGAGAGAGAGCAGAGCACCCTGTTTAAAATTTCAATTCTCATACATTCTCTGGTAACAGGAGATTACAATGGAATGAACGACAGGGGAGAGATAGAGAGAGAGATACTGTACATAAGGTCAAAAGGATACTGTGGAAGGGTGGGCGGTTTGCATGCAAGAGCTACAGATTACATGGAGAAAGAAGGAGAAAGAGGGTTGAGAGATAGAGAGAGGGAGAGAGAGGGAGGGAGGGAGAGCAAGACTGAGAAAGCAAACTGTAGAGAGGGTAAGAGAGAGGTAGTCTGCAGTAGTCTGACACCACAGAAGAGAAGCGAAAACCAGATCGTCAACACAGCACTGGTCCTTCTGATTAAACAATTAGAGCCTAGGGGAAGGATTACAGAGGCGAAGGTTCCGCTTCCAGACTGATCAGCATGGAGAAACAGGGAAAGGGAGAGAGAGAGAGAGATAGAGTTGGAACTGTCATGGTGGACAAAGAGGATAGGTAGCTGTGTTTCAAAAGGTTGACCTTGAAGGGCTCAAAGGCTAGGCAGAGGATTCGACTTCAGTGACCCATGGCAAGGAAATATCCAACACCTCAATATTTGTGTGAGAAAATGTGTGTGTGTGTGTTTATAGGGAGTGCGAGAGTTGTTGTGTGTGTTTGTGTGTGTGTGCGCGCGTGCGTATGTGTGTTTGTGTGGGACTGGGATGATGCTGCTTTTTTTCTGATATGAGAGAGCTCTGTATTAGTGTCATTATGCCTTGTTTATGCCACAGGCTGAATGTCCACAGGCTGAGCCAAGTTAGAGTCCGACCGTTTAATCGGTTAACCGATATATCGGGCCGATATTCACACTTTTACAAATATCTGCTCCGGACCTGTGGGAACGGTTACAGTGTCTGTTTCCACCACTTGGGCTGTTGCGTTCCACGGAATGTTGTTTGCGGAACTAATATTGTTGGTTGCCATGCAACGTTTTGCTCGTGCTCTTCACATTTCTACTAAAGAACGGTTCTGCTTCACTCAGTACGGTTAGACAACCGTGCCATGGGAACGGTTCTGTGAACGGTTCTGGGCCCAACCGGTCCCATGTGGAAACACCGTCGGAACGGTTACCCTGCATTCTCAGAACGGTTCGGCACGACAGTGGAAATAAGGCTATAGTTAGTCATATCCATCATTGTCATTCTGTAACATTAACCCCCTTCCTCTCTTGGTCGATAAAGTTAACAATCACGACCCTTATGCTTGGCGTACTTGTAATGTTAACGTAACTTTAGATCAGACAGGAAATCATTCAACGTGTGCATTAACGAACGAATGAAACTACTGCATCTGTAAGCTGTTAACCATATCACGACCTGTAACTCAACAGTCATTAATGTAGTGTTAGATCAATGGATTCGGGACATTGACAGGTGTAGGCCTACCCAAGACGTTACCCAAGTCATTTGCACGCTTCATTAACTGATTAAAAATGTGCTATAATGGCAGCTACGTTAACGTTACCAATGGTGGTGTGCGTGTACTGCTTTTACAGACAAATCAGTGGGGATATATTACGGAAAGGACACATACACAATATGGGCACATATTAAGGGACATCACAAACACAATGGTAAGATGGGTAAATCATACTTATGCCTGGCTTTCCCAGTGACGTTAGTTATAGGCTCGAAAACGCTGCTAGCTAGCAAGCTAACGTTAGCTAGCTAGTAAGCTCTACTGCTAGCTGACGTGATACATCAATCGTCTGCTTGTTCTGCTTGCTTGTTAGTCTAGCTAACTAACATTAGTTAACTAGCTAACTATAAGCTAGCAAGCAAACAGTGATAAACATTGTCAAGTATTATCTTAGGTTAGTAGCTAGCTAATTTGCTATTAGCTCACTTAGTGATCTGCAGTGCTGGCTGCCTAATGATCATGTCTCGCAATGAACCTCAGCAATGTCATTCGCGCAAGCTAGCTAACGTTAGCCAGCTAGAATTTGGAACAATGTATGAATCTTACATTAACATGTTCATGGCTAACGTTAGTAAGGCTAAGGGGGAAATGGGAAACTAAGCTTCATATTGACAAGGCATCAATTTGAATTTGAAAATTGAATATATATATTTTAGTTACACTTATTTGGATAAAGATAAGCCTGCAATATTAAATGTTTTGACCTTTTAGATTTTGAGAGAAGGGACAAAATGTAATTGCGTTATGGATGTTACGGAAATGGACAAGCTTTTTGGACTGACTGAACACATCATGAATATTCTGTGAATTGTTCTTCCAATGACTAATATGTTCAATATAATTTTGTAGGGAAGGCTTTGAAGTACCCAAAAAGCACATTCAAGAAAGAATTGTATTTCCTGTTAAGGGAAGAATCAAGAAAAAGCGCTGTTATGGATGTTACATTTTTGTGTTATGGATGTTACATGTCTGAAATAGACAAGATGCATCGTCAAAATATCATCAAAACAGCATGTATTTGACTTGGGTGCCCCATTTAAGTGTTTTTGACCAGCACCCAAGCCAAATGAATGTTTTAGGACTTCTGCCAACCCATAGTATGGGAAGCACAACTTGGGTAAAGACATTTGAAATAATAAAGCACATTTTAGTTTTTAAAGGACTATAGTCTGCTTTTTAATTACAATACAGTAATAGGTTTGTGTTGGCCATCTATTGTACAGTTCTTTATATGAAAGAAACACAGGTGTGGGTATCAAGGAGGTTATAAGAAGAATGTGGGTAGGCCTATAGGTTTTCCACTGGCTTCCTATCACAGCAAACATTCGACGGCCGTCGAAGGATACGGGTCTAGACAACGTAACGTCATGACCTGACTTCATATTGACCCGATTCTGACATGATAGTGAAATGATAACTGAATTAGAATATTACACTATATCATATTGTGTTATTATATTACATATTATATATATTCTAATTCACTATCATGTCAGAATCCGGTCGATATATGAAGTCACGTCAGGAACTGACTTCATATTGACTCGATTCTGACATTATAGTGAAATGAACACTGAATGAGAATATATAATATAATAACACTATATATTGTACAATATATATTGTGTTATTATATTATCTAATTCAGTGATCATTTCACTATCATGTCAGAATCGGGTCCTGACGTGACTTCATATTGAACCGGATTCTGATAGTGAAATGATGAGAATGTGATTTGACAGTGGTGTAAGTTCATTACCTGTTAGACAGATATTAATTCAGACTTGTTGTGAACGCACTGTAGCCTAGTTTATGCGTGTTATTGAAACCGTAGCCTGTTATAAAAACAGTACTATGTATCAACAATGTAACTAATAGGGGCTAAAATGTAGGCTACAGTAGCCTATTTCGGCATTTCCTCCTGTAGCCTATGAGGAATTCGCCCACAATGTAGCCTACCACCTGTGTTGTCAACTCGTCAGTAAGGGAAGTAGCTATTGGCTGTCCCAGAAGTCGCTAGAAGTAGCTAGATATATAAACTTGTTTTGTTGTTGTTGCTGTATAACATTAGCTTTTTTTCTTTTTTCTTTACAGTGCAACCCTAGTAGCCTACATGAGCCATGATGATGGGCATGGAACAAACAATCAAACTATTGACTTTTTTTTTTTTTTTGCTTTTTTCTTTTAAACAACGTAGGTCTGTAAACCTAAAGAATAATGGGAAAAAATATAGCCTACATGGCTTAATTAAAACTTAACCTAACGTCACCAGTATCTAGGTAAACTAGCCGTTTCTGACAATATGATTGGTTGTTGCGGGAGGGATCCCAGCACGTGTGGTGTGTGTGTGGGCGAGCGAGGGAGAGAGGACGTGAAGGCAGCAAAAAAAGTTCTCTCATCGTGACACGTGAGCTGAGCTTGCTTCCTTGTAAACACAATAATTCCCCAAATGACCAGGAAAAGTAGCTAGATTTGTCACTGGTCGCTTTTCATGAAATAAGTTGCAGGGGGGGTCTGGAAAGTCGCTAAATCTAGCGACAAAGTCGCTAAGTTGGCATCACAAGTACCAATTTTTACCTACTGCGCCTGCCCATGCCATGTCAACCACAGCTGTCTTATTATTCATATCAGAGCGATGCTATATGAATTCAAACCTGCGCATGTACATACATAAAGTGCTATTATGTGTATCATGGTCGAAATAAAGCCTAAACGTGTATACAGTATTTCTTATTCAGAATTTCCTCAAGTTCAACGAGGAACTAACCTAGAACATCTTCGCGCATGTGTACCACACCTTTAGAAGTTTCTAAAGATCATATTACAGAGGCATGTGAAAACCACAACAAGCCCTCGCTCTATGGAAGCACAACTAGCGATTCCTAAAAATAGATTGATGAAAACAACCGTTTTCAAATGTTTTCAAAACATTTTTTAGAAGCTGCATTCTCTGTGCCCCGTCCGCCGCCATTACATGGATATACTTGGCTCATGCTGGATTTTAAATTTCTTCTATAGGCCTCCAAATTACACCAAAGTTATTTTTATGAGTCAAACGTCTTATAATATGATAAATAAGGTCCAGGTTGTCGAAAAAGAGCCTTCTCCTTTAAAGTCCATTCATTTTTATAATTTAAATCAGCAAGTTGGGCGGTTTGTTCAACTGCAAATGGCACATTTATGCAGATGACACGTCCTCTGAGGCAGGCCATACCTGACCTGCAGACTGGCTTCAATTGGTTAAAGCCCTCGTCTTAAATCTAGCATGCCAAAGTGTATGCTTTTTTTCAAGGAATCAGGATTCCGTTGCTAGTAAAAAGGTGTTTTCACTCTGTATGGCACCAAATTGAAAGAGCTGTGTTATATAAGCCTGATTGTGTGGGGAAAAGACAATACGGTGAGGTTCCCAAAAGAGTGTCTGGAGTGTACTATACTATACAGCAAGTTAGGCAAAATGCAGAAGCAAAGTGCTTTCTGTTTAGGCATGCATATAAACTTCTATATCAGCTGTTTCTGCATGAAGTGCTCTATCAAAAAGGCCTAGTATTTATAGAAGGAGTATAGGCATGACAATGTGCTTCATGAATGACCATGATCACTGATTGGTAGATGTGGGGCTGTCTGTCTTGTGTGTCTGTCTTGTGTGTCAGTGAATCATTAATGTAGAGAGATAGATACTACAGACAGACAGACAGACAGGGGCCTTCACTAATGCTCCCTGCACTGAATGTTCACTTTACTCTGGGTGCAATAATGGACTAAAGATACTGTATACATTTTCTGAAAACACAATTTAATTAATGTACTTCACATATAGTTTATAATTGATGTATTACGACGTACAGCCTGATAATGAAACAGCTTGACACAGTTTATCATTCAGCACTTCATTTTATAACTGGTGATCATTTTCAAACACATCAGTGTAATTTTTATCTATGTATTTATTTGGCCATAGATTGGCCATCCTTGGCCGCTAGGAAAACACAGCATTTACTACTTTGTTTATAAAGCAATGCAACAAAGGTTTCCCAATTATCTGACCACCCTCATAACATTGCTCTGATCCTCAACAAACAAGATCTCAGGATTGCTTAGTTCTTGAGGTCCATCGAGTCCGGACAAGAGCTGGGAAAACCTGCTTTTAGTTACTGTGCCCCTAGAGTTTTTAATGGGCTTCAGGAGACCATCAAATTGGACTGGTCTCTTTGGGTAGTTTTAAAAGCATGTTAAAGGAAATTGAGTTTATGGAGTGTGCATGTTTTATCAATTTATTGTTTTCATGATATTTTTGTTTTTATTTGATCAGTATGATGTCTTTGTATTCAGTTATTTATTTATTTATTTATTTTGTTTTAAATGTGTGATGTTTTTATATTTGCTTTGTAACCAGGGCACCATTGAAAATGAAACTTCACTTTTATTTTTTTTAAATTATATTTAACATACTTCTTGTTTTACTGTGCTTCTTTTTTACATGCTATCCCTCATGACGTAACACAATTATTAGTCTATACAATAGTCTACTTTTTACCAATATTATTATCATATGGCTAAAATTTAAAGCATATTTCCATAGCATGCTCGATTGATTTAATAGTCAAGTGGAAATTAAATTAACTATTTGTGGTCTGGAGAGGACATGGGTTATATGACTCAATGCGGTATATGTATGACGGAGCAGTACGGCTATATATGACGGCTATCAATTTCAATTCAATTCAATTCAATGGTCTTTATTGGCACGAAATAACAAGTGTTCATATTGCCAAAGCAACAGTGGAATTACATAAATAATTCTATATACACATACATATATACACAGATACTTACCTATAAACAAATACACACAGATGCAGATAAAGCATACATACTGTACATCCCATACGTTCAATATTTTAAAATTCTGCATTAAAGGAGCATAATGTACACACTACATTACAATATAACAATATTATTAAACAAAATATGTGTGTAAATTAAAGCAATAAAAACAATTAACTGATTATTAAGGTTGGTATATTAGTTGTTCTCAAGTTGTGACATTTTTGTACAGATTTAGCAGCAATGAATGTATTTTGGCATTTCACCTAATAGGTAAGGCATTTTGTCAACATTAGATTTAGTCTTGTATTCTTCATATATTTTTGTGATTTGGGGGAAAGAGCTTTGTCTAAAATGTTGGTATTGTTTACATGCTGTGAGGAAGTGAAGTTCAGTTTCTACTTCCTGTGATGCACAACTTGAGCACAACCTTTCTTCTCTGGAATAAATCTCAATACCCAGATTATGTTCACTATAGATATACATGTACATAGTCAATCTTTTCCATAGTTTTCAATCCGATATGGTGGTAAGGTAATTTGCTAATGTATAATTTCTATTTCAAGCCAAATAACATTGTAGCCTAATTTTTTGTATTGTGTTTGTGTCATGTTTTTCCAGTGGATGATATATTTTTCTTTTTGTTCTGTAATTTGTTTTGGGTTTATCGTGTGGGTGCTGTCCCGAGGCTGTGTGCGGTTTGATGAGCAGTCTCAGGACTAGCTGGATGAGAGGGCTCTTATCTGATCTCATCTCTTGGCAAAGTAGGGCTTTGTGATGTAAGGTATTTTCAACACTTTTGTTTAGTTGTTGGTAGAATTTAATTGCTCTTTTTTGTATTTTAATTAATAGTGCATATACTCCTAATTCAACTCTGCAGGCATTGTTTGGTGATTTACGCTGAACTCTTTGTTTTTACAGAATTCTGCTTGCAGTGAGTAAGTAAGTAAGTAAGCTTTATTTATATAGCGCTCTTCACAGCACAGATGCGCAGAGTTGCTTTACAGTAATAAATTAAAATCGAGACAAAATTAAAACGACACAGAACAGAAAAAACAACATTGCGAGCAGCAAGGAGTTATAGATGGACGAAGGCCTGTCTGAACATGTCTGTCTTACTGTACGAAGTTTTTTGAACAAGAGTTCAGTTGCAGGGTTTCAATTGGATGTTTGTCCCACTTGGCAAATGCTTGATTGGTGGGTGGACCCCAGACTTCACAGCCATAGAGTGTGATGGGTTCTATAACAGTTTCAATAATTTTAAGCCAGATTTTAATAGGGATGTCATCCCTATTATCATAATTAATAATTCATAATAATGATATTCATAATTAATTATCATCACCACTGCACTCTTTTTCCCTGTGGGATTCTATGCTTTAAGCATATTTTTGTTGACCTACATATATGCTTTACCGCATGGGCAAATGGGCAACATTTTTTATTGTATTTCTTGTTTTTACTGTCTATGTAAGGAGAAGCTCTAAGGTGAGCATTTCATTGTAATGTACTGTACAGTACACAACATATACAGTAGACCACCTTGAAACTTGTTTGTCATGGTGTTTCACTCTCCACATCTCCCACATTTGTAGTTTCCCTGGAGTGTCAACCAGCTTTTGGAAATAATGGACCAGGTTAGGAAGCAGGAGAGGCTGGGGTACCTACCTTAGACGGTGACTGTTAGAGGATGGATGCTGCTAATGTCTGTGAGAGATGATGAACCAGACAGCGTGGAGACTACAGCCCTTTCCGTTCTGCCTGGCTCAGAGAACTCACTAGCCCCAGCTGAAGAAGTTAGCCATAATCGAAGGTGAGGTCGGGCGTCTGCTGAGAGGGGTCCTAAATGAGCGTCCCAAAGGGCAAGAGGGGGCTCCTCTGTCAAGTACAGCATCTGGTGTGGAATTACGGGGTTTGGGAAATGAGGTGGAATTACTCTCACCTCTTTTGAGGGACCCACGCCCCTATAATCTCACCTTCATTATTGGATTCCACAGAGGGTTGGGGCTGTGAGAACGGACTTTACCTGTGAGTGAACTCGACCCTCGATAAACCACACTTGAATAGGGTCAATGTTACAGGTTATGTTTTTTTTTTAAATTTCAATCCATGTCCTTTAACCTGTCATCAACATTATTTTGGGAACAAGCAATATTGTTATATCTCTCACCGAGGTTTTAGCTGCTAGTCTCCATGCATGTCAGCTGTGATGAATCAGCCTGGGTTACAAAAGCCTGCTTCTCCCACTGCCCCACATTGGAATGCAGTAAATTGTGTACAAGTCCCTTTAAAAAAAAGAAGATACATTATTTGAAAGGGCTGTTATGATATGATTTACTTCCTGATTCAGTTGTTGAGACACCTATTATATATACTGTAGGGCATTTGGAAAGTACTCATACCCTTTCAATTTTTCCACATTTTGTTATGTTACAGCCTTATTCCAAAATTGATTACATTATTTTTTCTCCTTAAACATCTACACACATTACCCCATAATTATAAAGTGAAAAAAGTTTAGTTTTTAAGGGGAGACACCCCAGGTGAATAGGAAAAAAAAAATCCTTAATAGGTATCACCATCAAACTCCCCCAGTTTGTTAGATACATTAAGGAGCATCTTTTTTGTATTACAAGTTTTCTGAAATCTTATGGATTAATAAATATGCGCTAATTTGCATAATTTCGGGACATCAATTTTTTTAATTGGTTCAAGCCAGATTCAAAATTCTTGTTTCATTTTGTTCACATATCCCTATTCAAAACTTTGGTCAAGGGGGATTTTTGATATCTCTTTTCTTCACTTCAGAAATCAGAAAATACTGTCAACAGTCATAAAAAGACAAATTTCCGCCATGTTTTAGGGATAAACTGTTATATAAATCAGGCTATGAATTAAATTTAAAAAATCCCCCTTGGCCAAACCCTTCAGAATATGGATTGGAACAAAACTGGAAAGTTAGGTGTATGTAGGTGCTACTCAAGTGGTGTTTTTGATGTCCCAAAGATGAGAAATAACTTATTTTGAGAAAACGGGCTTTGAAAATTTGTATTGTAAAAAACCATACATTTGCATTGTAAACCAATATTTACAAACACAATATCCAATCGCATCATTAGTAACAACATTACACAACATCTGAAAACACATAGAAACGGAAAACTGAATAACACAGCATGTTGTGGATTCAAAATAGTCCAGGAGTAGACATTTTGTATAGAGAAGCAAGACCTGTTTAGTTGGAAGCCCACTCACCACGTCAAGGTACAGCCCACGAGTGGGGTGTTAGTAAGACGAGACTAGAAACGAGACAATGTTAGTAGGGAAGAGAACATTCCCTTTTAGAAAGCTTGTATTATTTTGTTAAATTGGACAAAGATAGACACATTTGACGAGGACATGCATGAGAAAACAGATTATCTAGCTTTTTGTGTTTTTTTAAGCGTTTTACATGGAGAAAACATGAATGAATGAATGAATGAACATGAAGAGTAAGCTGATTCATAAATACACAGGACAAGATGTGGTAAACAATGCAGGGTAAACACCAATAGAAGCTAAATATAGATTGCCAAACAAACAAGTGATATAACCATCGTCAAAAGCAACACCATAGGAGACATCAAGCTACGCCGTCATAGGTCTACAGAGTCACTCCTCAGATGGCACCACACTAGCTATCCACAAAACTGTTCCAGGCAGCTAGTTTGTAGAACCCACTCAGCTGGAGTTCACAAAACTGTTCTAAGCAGCTGGTCTGTAGAACCCACTCAGCTGCAGTCCACAAAACTGTCCTAAAACCACAATATGTTCCTGGTGCGCATGGGGTTGTCATCAGTGAAGCAGACTACCCCATATTGCCCCCTTCATGTTGTCCACTGAACGCTGGTTATTGAGAATTATTGTAATAATTCTCAATAACTGTAATAATTTTGTAACATTTTGCATTTATTGGCAGTCAGCTTACCTACCTCTGGGTCCACATCTGCATATGCCTGCCTAATCTGCTCTCTGCTTCTGTGCAAGGACTCCAGACCTCTCTCTATTTCAGCAACTGAAATTAAAACAGTTTATTTGGTCAGTTTATGGATGCATGTAGAAATGCCACAGGTAGAGAGAGGGAGACTACTGTGCATATGTATAGGCTTCTGATATTGGCTAGAGAGAGAGAGAGAGAGAGAGAGAGAGAGAGAGAGAGGGAACACGTTTCAATAGCCTACCTGTCACCCTCTTGTCATGTTTCTGATACGTTTTCAGATGAAGCCCTGGGATCCAACACTTTACAAATCTTTTGGAGAGCTGCATACCCCAACCCTAACTCGTGCGCTAAGAGGACCATCCTCACATTGACATCAAATGCAACATCATTCCTAGTTGTATCATGAAGCCGAGTCGATGTGTAGACACTTTTGCGATAGCCATTTCTCACAAAGACTGCACTCTAAGAGCAAAGTACTACAGAACCCACCATTCTGAGGATCTATGTTAATTTTAAGAACAGTCCCTGCACAATTAGGACAAATCAACCCAGTTATCAGCTCATTCAAACGCGCCACATCTCTCTGCTGCTCACTGGACATGCTAACACTAGCCTCATCTCCCTGCTGCTCACTGGACATGCTAGCACCAGCTAATGACAACTTGCGCGAATAGGCACTTTATATCTCATAAATGTAAACCTTTCCATTTAGTTTATCTTGTTTTCTGTTCAACCTTGCGGGCAAACACTGTTGTCGTTGTTGCTTATTACGTTTAGAACGCTTTACAGACGGCATTGTTTGGATTAGATATAAGGAAGTGGAAACGTGTCACATGACGCGCTGAACCAATCACGTTCTCAGAAATCAACAACAGCGAATGAGATTTCACGCTAAGCATCAAACCCGCCTTTGTATTTCCACGATTGGTTGCTGATGCAAATGAAACTATCAGGTTTGGTTGCGATAGCATTGCGCACGAGAGCCAGATCTTTCCAATGATATCTCACGAGTGGATCCAAAAGACGGCCGTGGTCTGGTTCGTTGCGAAAAAATGCTAACTTTTGGTGATTTTAGGAAGAATCTACAGACGCAAACAGACTAAATTAAGTAAAATAAACATCATCATCATCATCATCTTCATCCGCTTATCCAGGGTCGGGTCGCGGAGGCAGCAGCTCCAGCAGGGGGCCCCAGACATCCCTTTCCCTAGCAGCATCAACCAGCTCTGCCTGGGGAATCTTTAGCCGCTCACAGGCCAGTGCGGAGATGTAGTCCCGCCACCTAGTCCTGGGTCTACCCCGCGGCCTCCTCCCAGCCGGACACGCCTGGAACACCTCCCTAGGGAGGCGCCCAGGAGGCATCCTCACTAGATGCCCGAACCACCTCAACTGGCTCCTTTCGACGCAAAGGAGCAGCGGCTCTACTCCGAGTCTCTCTCGGATGACTGAACTTCTCACCCGATCTCTCAGGGAGACCCCAGCCACCCTCCGGAGAAAACTCATTTCGGCCGCTTGTATCGGTGATCTCGTTCTTTCGGTCATGACCCATCCTTCATGACCATAGGTGAGGGTGGGGACGAAGATAGACCGGTAGATCGAGAGCTTTGCCTTTTGGCTCAGCTCTCTTTTCGTCACAACAGTGCGGTAAAGCGACTGCAGAACCGCACCAGCTGCTCCGATTCTCCGGCCAAACTCCCTCTCCATGGTTCCCTCACTCGTGAACAAGACCCCCAGATACTTGAACTCCTTCACTTGGGGTAAGGACTCATTTCCTACTCGGAGCGGACAGGCCACCGGTTTCCTGCTGAGAACCATGGCCTCAGATTTAGAAGTGCTTATTCTCATCCCAGCCGCTTCACACTCAGTTGCGAAACTATCCAGAGAGTGCTGGAGGCCGCAGGCAGCTGATGCCATCAGGACCACATCATCTGCAAAAAGCAGTGACGTGATCCCCAGCTCACCGAACTGCAAACCCACCTCCCCCCGGCTACGCCTCGATATCCTGTCCATGAAAATCACAAACAGGATTGGTGACAAAGCGCAGCCCTGGCGGAGGCCAACACCCACCGGAAAGGAAGACGACTTACTGCCGAGGACCCGGACACAGCTCTCGCTCTGGGTGTACAGGGATTGGATGGCCCTAAGTAGGGACCCCCTCACCCCATACTCCCGCATAACCCTCCACAAGACCTCTCGGGGGACCCGGTCGTAAGCCTTCTCCAAGTCCACAAAACACATGTAGACAGGTTGGGCAAACTCCCAAGCCCCCTCCAAGATCCTTGCGAGAGTGAAGAGCTGGTCGGTAGTTCCACGACCAGGACGAAATCCGCATTGTTCCTCTTCGATCTGAGGTTCGACTATCGGCCGGACCCTCCTTTCCAGCACCTTGGAGTAAACTTTCCCTGGGAGGCTGAGTAATGTGATGCCTCTATAATTCGCACACACCCTCTGGTCCCCTTTTTTGAATATTGGGACCACCACCCCAGTCTGCCACTCCTTCGGCACTGACCCAGACTTCCACGCAATGTTACAGAGGCGTGTCAACCAAGACAGCCCCTCTACACCCAGCGCCTTCAGCATTTCTGGACGGATCTCATCAGTCCCTGGGGCTCTGCCACTGTGGAGTTGTTTGACTACCTCAGTGACCTCCTCCAAGGACATTGACGACCCCCCATCATCTTCCGGCTCTGCCTCGATCGTAGAGGGTGGATTAGTCAGGTTCAGGAGTTCCTCAAAGTGCTCCTTCCAACGCTCAACAACCTCCTCAGTTGAGGTCAGCAGTGTCCCCTCCTTGCTGTATACAGCTTGGATGGTCCCCCGCTTTCCCTTCCTGAGGTGTCTGATGGTCTTCCAGAAACACTTTGGTGCCGACCGAAAGTCCTTCTCCATGGTTTCTCCGAACTCCTCCCACACCCGCTGCTTTGCCTTGGTCACGGCCGAAGCCGCAGCCCTCCGGGCCAGTCGATACCCTGCAACTGTTTCTGGGGTCTCCCGGGCTAACATAACCCGGAAGGCCTCCTTCTTCAGTCGGACGGCTTCCCTCACCACCGCTGTCCACCACGGTGTCCGAGGGTTACCGCCCCTTGAGGTACCTATGGCCCTCAGGCCACAGCTCCCAGCCGCAGCTTCAGCAATGGAGGCTTTGAACACCAACCACTCATGCTCGATGTCCCCAACCTCCACAGGGATGCCTGAGAAGCTCCGCCGGAGGTGGCAATTGAAATCTCTCCGGACAGGCTCTTCCTCCAGACGTTCCCAGTTCACCCTCACTACACGCTTGGGTTTTCCAGGTCTGTCCAGAAGTTTCCCCCGCCATCGAAACCAGCTCACCACCAGGTGGTGATCAGTGGACAGCTCTGCCCCTCTCTTTACCCGAGTGTCCAAAACGCATGGCCTCAGATCAGATGATACGATAACGAAATCGATCATCGACCTTCGGCCTAAGGTGTTCTGATGCCAGGTGTACTTGTGGGCATCCTTGTGTTCGAACATGGTGTTTGTTATGGCCAAACCGTGACATCTAAATGCGTATTTTTGATGTTTTTTTTCCACTAGTATGAAAGAAGACATGTTATGGAAGCAAACTAGCACAAAATCTCAAATTTGACCAGGGCGTTGAAAAACGATGTTTTCACCTACCGTGTCTCCCCTTAAAGACATTTTTGCAAATGTATTTAAAAAACTGAAATATTTCATGTACATAAGTATTCAGACCCTTTACTCAGTACTTTGTTGAGGCACCTTTGGCAGCGATTACAGCCTCAAGTCTTCTTGAGCATGACGCTACAAGCTTGTCACACCTGTATTTGGGGTATTTCTCCCATTCTTCTCTGAAGATCCTCTCAATCTCTGTCAGGTAGCGTCGTTGCACAGCTATTTTCAGGTCTTTACAGAGATGTTAAATTGGATTCAGGTCTGGGCTCTGGCTGGCCACTCAAGGACATTCACAGATTTGTTCCGAAGCCACTCCTTCGTTGGCTTGGCTGTGTGCTTAGGGTCGTTGTCCTGCTGGAAGGTTAACCTTTTCCCCAGTCTGAGGTCATCAAGATTCCCTCTGTGCAGTACTTTGCTCCGTTCATCTTTCCTTCTATCCTGACTAGTCTCCTAGTTCCTGCCACTGAAAAACACTCCCACAGCATGATGCTGCCACCACCATACTTCACCGTAGGGATGGTATTAGCCAGGTGATGAGTGGTGCCTGGTTTCTTCCAGATGTGACGCTTGGCATTCAGGCCAAAGAGCTCAATCATGGTTTCAGAAGACAATTCCTTTGACTTCATGGCCTGGTTTCGGCTCTGCCATGCACTGTCAACTGTGGTACCTATAGACAGGTGTGTGCCTTTCCAAATTATGTCCAATAAATTGATTTTACCACAGGTGGACTCCAATCAAATTGTAGAAATATCGATTTCTGAGTATTTGAGTAGAAACAGGATGCACCTGGGCTCAATTTTCAGTGTCATAGGGGGAGTGGATATTTATACATATGTGACCGCCGCTGGTAATTTGGTCCTCAACTAGGCAAAATCATTTTTCAGTTTTATACAGATTATGAAAGTGCAGATTGTAAGCTTTCAAATTAGGTCTCATACATTGAAATCTGAACATAGTTGAAGAAGATATGCTTATTTGAATGCTAGTACTGCCAAATCAACTTAGCTGAGAAATCCTCCTCCAAAGTTCTCCAACATTTTCACACCTCTGACTGCCAGGTAATGGGCGTGAACAATAGCCTGGTAACCCCACCCCCAGCCACTCCCCCACTGGACGATCTGTCATTATCTGTCAGAGTGGTTGTCAACTTGGGGTATTAACTGAGAGTGGCTGCCAAGTGAGGTGCTCTCTCACTGATGACCCCACACTCTTTGAGTCAGTATTAATCTTGTTCTTAACTGCATTCACAACACAATATAAGATTAAGTTCAAATGTAACGTTCTTTATTGTCACATACATGATATAAAGTACAAGCATAGGTAGTAAAGTGTACAAAAAAAGGCAACAGTCTAAGTGTTAAAGTGTACAGTCAGTTGTCTGTTTTATAGACAAGGTGCATAGTGTTCATTGTGATGAAGTGTACAACAAAGTAATAACAGTCCCCAGCTCAATACTCAAGGTAATAACAACAGTACTCAGCTCAGTATTCAATATTCTAACAATGCAGTCTGTGCAAGTGTGGGCAAGTCTGTGCAAGAGAACAAGCAACGTTTCAGTATACAAACAGGAAAAGGCTGTGGCCTTTCTCCTGCAGTGCTGTCCGTCCTGATGATCTGCAGTGAATCTACAAGCGGACAGTCTTGTTCTGAGCTGCTGTGGAGTTTGGCGGGGGATATGTGACGTCTCGTCCCTCATCAGAACAGAACTCTCTGATCTTGTCAAAGAGATACGTCTGTCTGGCCATGTCCAGTCCGGGTGGGGCTTGCACAAGAAGACCTTCTCTGGGGGGCAGGACATCAGGCTTGCGCAGTAGCTGAAACTCGACTGCCGGTGCATCACGGCGTTCTCTGGCCACAACCATGCCAGGTCTCTCAGCATCAAAACTGCAATAGAATAGAAGGAAGAAAGTACATTAAACTATTGCCCACAGTACTGGCACTCCATATAGATAAAATAGTACCAGAAAATGTTGATTAAATAGACTAGCTAATGCATGATAGGATGAACGTATTCTCACCTGTTGTGCAAAATCAAAGCTGTAGTGTATAGTGATCTTCTTGCTGGCTGGTATGGAGGGGCCCAGGGAGAGCTGCAAATCCTCACAGGCCTGGAGCTTTGCTCATCCTGTAACCAAAACAAAAAACAAAGGTGTCAGACTACCATACCTCTCATGCTCTCTCATTCTGTTTCTCTCTATAATATAGCTACCTAGCTAGATATAAGCTGCCTCGCTGGGTAGTTTAGGAACAAAGGGCTAGCTCACTAGCTAGCCATGTCCCTGTGCTAGGCAGCTGGCTGTATATTAGCTGCCTCGCTAGCTAGTTTAGGAACAAAGGGCTTGCTCACTAGCTAGCCATGTCCCTGTGCTAGGCAGCTGGCTAGATATTAGCTGCCTTGCTGGCTAGTTTAGGAACAAAGGGATAGCTCACTAGCTATAGCCATGTCCCTGTGCTAGGTAGCTGGCTAGTTTAGGAATGAAGGGACAGCTCAGCTATCTAGCATGTTAGCTAATGTTAGCTAGCTAGCCTTTGTTAGTTAGTGCTAGTGCCTTTGTTATGCTAGCTAGACTTAGTCACTTGTTTAGAAAGGAGCTACTGCTAAACGACTAACGATAATGTAATGTAAAGATACATTACACAGATAGTATAAAGATAGCTTACCCCAAAGCAAAGCCGAATGCTTGGCGTCAGACAACAGTGTTGTGAATTGCTTTGTTGATACAGTCATCCCTGTATCACAGTTCATCAAGAATACAACTCCGTGTACGAACGAGTCCTGCTCTGCTGGAGTTTTAGCTGCTCTAAAAACTCTTTCCATGTCCTGGATGCCATCCCCGTCTTCATCTTTAGCAAAAGCTGTAGCATCCATGGTTAAACTTGGGACTGAATGTAAACAAAGCCGGCGTGTTGGGGAAGGGTGGGGGGCGGAGAACCCGGAAGCAATAGCCAATGAAACCAAATCATGCTAATCGATCTGCCCGCCCCCAAACCCGACTCGAAATCAGCTAAAAACGAGCTTAGTTTGCAGACTAATTATACGTATTTCGTGAACCTAAAACTGTTGTCTGTTATAGTAAGTGGGTTCTTCACAACTTCCAACTTTGGTAATACAAAAAAAAAAAAAAAACGAAATAAAACCTTTTTCTTTTATTTTGCCCCCTAGCGCATTTCGGGGTTTGCCGAGTTGCGGACCAAATCACCAGCCGCTGTCACATATATATATACATAATATATATATATATATATATGTGACCGCCGCTGGTAATTTGGTCCTCAACTAGGCATTTTCATTTTTCAGTTTATTACAGATTATGAAAGTGCACATTGTAAGCTTTCAAATGAGGTCTCAAACATTGAAATCTGAACATAATTGAAGAAGATATGCTTATTTGAATGCTAGTACCGCCAAATCAAGTTAGCTGAGAAATCTCCCTCCAAAGTTCTCCAACATTTTCACACCTCTGACTGCCAGGTAATGGGCGTGAACAATAGCCTGGTAACCCCACCCCCAGCCACTCCCCCACTGGACGATCTGTCATTATCTGTCAGAGTGGCTGTCAACTTGGGGTATTAACTGAGAGTGGCAGCCAAGTGGGTTGCTCTCTCACTGATGACCCCACACTCTTTGAGTCAGTATTAATCTTGTGTTGTGAATGCAGTTAAGAACAATATAAGATGAAGTTCAAATTTAACGTTCTTTATTGTCACATACATGATATAAAGTACAAGCATAAGTAGTTAAGTGTACAAAAAAAGGCAACAAAAAAAGGCAACAGTCTAAGTGTTAAAGTGTACAGTCAGTTGTCTGTTTTATAGACAAGGTGCATAGTGTTCATTGTGATCAAGTGTACAACAAAGTAATAACAGTCCCCAGCTCAATACTCAAGGTAATAACAACAGTACTCAGCTCAGTATTCAATATTCTAACAATGCAGTCTGTGCAAGTGTGGGCAAGTCTGTGCAAGAGAACAAGCAACGCTTCAGTATACAAACAGAAAAAGGCTGTGGCCTTTCTCCTGCAGTGCCGTCCGTCCTGATGATCTGCAGTGAATCTACAAGCGGACAGTCTTGTTCTGAGCTGCTGTGGAGTTTGGCGGGGGACATGTGACGTCTCGTCCCTCATCAGAACAGAACTCTCTGATCTTGTCAAAGAGATACGTCTGTCTGGCCATGTCCAGTCCGGGTGGGGCTTGCACAGGAAGACCTTCTCTGGGGGGCAGGACATCAGGCTTGCGCAGCAGCTGAAACTCGACTGCCGGTGCATCACGGTGTTCTCTGGCCACAACCATGCCAGGTCTCTCAGCATCAAAACTGCAATAGAATAGAAGGAAGAAAGTACATTAAACTATTGCCCTCAGTACTGGCACTCCATATAGATAAAATAGTACCAGAATGTGTTGATTAAATAGACTAGCTAATGCATGATAGGATGAACGTATTCTCACCTGTTGTGCAAAATCAAAGCTGTAGTGCATAGTGATCTTCTTGCTGGCTGGTATGAAGGGAGAGCTGCAATTCCTTACAAGCTGGAGCTTGTTTTTGCTCATCCTGTAACCAAAACAAAGAAAAAGGTGTCAGACTACCATACCTCTCATGCTCTCTCATTCTGTTTCTCTCTATAATATAGCTACCTAGCTCGATATTAGCTGCCTCGCTGGCTAGTTTAGGAACAAAGGGCTAGCTCAGCTAACTAGCATGTTAGCTAACGTTAGCTAGCTAGCCTTTGTTAGTTAGTGCTAGTGCCTTTGTTATGCTAGCTAGACTTAGTCACTTGTTTAGAAAGGAGCTTCTGCTAAACGACTAACGTTAATGTAATGTAAACAGCACAGATAGTATAAAGATCAGCTTACCCCAAAGCAAAGCAGAATGCTTGGCGGTGGTGTGAATCTGGTACGTCGTTCGACGTTTCGCTTGGTAGCAACTTGGTAGCAACAAGTTGATACAGTCATCTCTGTATCACAGGTCATCAAGAATAAACTCTGTGTACGAACGAGTCCTGCTCTGCTGGAGTTTTAGCTGCTCTTAAAACTCTTTCCATGTCCCCGTCTTCTCTTTAGCAAAAGCTGTAGCATCCATGGTTTAACTTGGGACTGAATGTTAACAAAGCCGGCGTGTTGGGGAAGGGTGGGGGGGCGGAGAACCCGGAAGCAATAGCCAATGAAACCAAATCATGCTAATCGATCTGCCCGCCCCCAAACCCGACTCGAAATCAGCTAAAAACGAGCTTAGTTTGCAGACTAATTATACGTATTTCGTGAACCTAAAACTGTTGTCTGTTATAGTAAGTGGGTTCTTCACAACTTCAACTTTGGTAATACAAAAAAAAAAAAAAAAAAAGTTTTTTTATTTATTTTGCCCCCTAGCGCATTTCGGGGTTTGCCGAGTTGCGGACCAAATCACCAGCCGCTGTCACATATATTAATACATTTGCAAAAAAAAATCTTAAAATGAATCTTGTCATTGTTGGGTTTTGGGTGTAGATTAAAAAAAGGAATTTAATCAATTTTGGAATAATAATAATAATGTAGCAGATTATGGACATGACAAATAGGGCTGGGTATTAATCGACTTTGAATAATCGATTATCACTGTAATAGAAATTTAACTGATCTAGTCAAAAAAGGATTTACCAAGATTCGCTCAAAAGGTTAAGTCTGGTTTATTGTGAAAAGCATAGGAGCGCAAGGACTTCCTGAACAACGCAACAAGGGTGGTATCCAGCGAAGTGCCGGCTCTGTCTTTTGCTGTGCCTTATATGCAGTCAAACACAGGTATGGTGCTTCCAGGATGTGATTGGCTACTCCATTGTACGTCATATGAAATGGCAGGCGTGGCCAAGAGTACAGACATGTGACATGAGAAAAAGGCAGCAATTGGGGACAAAGGATGGTTATTCTGTTGTAGACAGATGGCCTCCTGGAAGCCATTTTGTATGTTAGCACAGCTATGTGAATATTTGGGGGAGGTGATGAATAACAAAAGGAGAGAGAGAACAAAGGTTTAAGGTGTTTGGATGTAAATTCCACAACATCACGATTCAATTTGATTCGATATCGATTCAGTTAGTGTTACTAAAACCTGTTTCTTTTTTTTTTTTAGCTGTCACCTTAATTACATGACTGCCAAGTTATGCAACACATCAATACTATGGCTGGGTATCGATACTGATTTCCAAAAATGAATGAATGAATCATTGAATGAAAAATTAACTATTCATTCCTTCATTCATTCATTCATTAAATAAAAGATAGATTTTGGGATTCATGAATCGATTCTGAATAATTTGATTCAGAATCGATTAATCTATTTTTTAAACCCAGCCCCAATGACAAATATTCTACAGACCATATGGTGATGCCTGATAAAGATCTGTCAGGCCCGGGGCATCCTGCTCTCCTCTATCCAGTGACTAATCAATGGGAGGTCATGTAGAGCGGAATGCATTTTGTTCAGACTGTTTCCTGTCGAAGTCACAGGAAACCTGACAAAACCCTTTTAGCATGGATTTATGACCCCCCCCCCCCCCCCAGGAGTATGCACATTCTTTGTCTCGTTTCTTTAATAAAGTGCAATTACTTTCTCCCAACTATGTGATGCAACCACCATGAGAATAATCCCCGGGAATAAAGTATTGGTAGTGATGCATTGTATTTGTAACCAAGTGTTACTGTGTGTTGTAAATAACTGGTTATATGCTGCTAAGTCAACCTAGCAATGTTTAGTATCAATCTGAAGCTAAAATCATGAATCAGTTGATTATGCATGTTGGGGAAATGTAATGTCATGTTGAAACCATAACACAGATATTTGTTCCAGACTCTTAAGAGAATCTTGGCTCCCTTTTTATGATCCCGAGTGGGTGGGGGTCAAACCCCTCACTCTGTGTGAGTGACCAATTGGTGCTGTCTATGCAAACAGGACACACCTCAATTTCCTGCCCTTTTTAAGTAGGGACCGGACAGATTCTCTATCTCAAGTCTCTCTCAGGTTCTGTGTTCTCCAAGTAACACGTAACCACAGGATCCAAGCTTGTGCCTGATTGATGAAAATCAATCTGTATCTGTGGAATTGCTGAACTGCTAGCTAAGATCTCTGTAGTCAACACCAGGGTCTTAGGAATTTCCACAAACTCTTCAAACGATCCACCTCTGGCGAAAGCAGAGATTTTGAATGAGACATTTCCAACTTTAAAATTCAGAACCATTTCAGTTGGCTGTACACCAAACAGCGCTGAAGTTGAACTCTGTACTATAAGTCTGAGCGGCAAGTCCGAACTCTGAGTCGCTGCGACTGCCAACGTTTGCCAAACACCCTACCTTCAAAGAAGCCGCATCGACGGAAGAGCCCCGGCTACAAGGAAGGAAGGGGGGGGTTATAGGGGATTGCTGTAGAAGGAAGGTCAAGATTATGTTAAGCAACATACATAACATTTCTACAGTGTGTACAATGAGCAGTAAGATTATGTAGTGAAGCATTTTTACAGCTCACTTATCTGGCCCCCGGGTGATTACTGTTTTTTTGCTTCCCTCTGGAATATGTAGAGGTGGGTTGTATGCCCACCTCCCTTGTTCTCTGTAAAGCGCATTGTGTTGCCTCTGGGTATGAAATGCGCTATACAAATAAAGCTTTGATTGATTGATTGATTGATTGATTGATTTGCACACGCCCATTTCAGTCATTAAAAAGTCAGTGAGTAGGGTTTTAAAACTACGCAAGGTAATAAGATCCCGGAGCTTAAGAGTTAAATCTATGACATTCTTTAAATTTCTGCTGTGTTTTCATATTGCCATATTGGTGTTTCCATCTATTATTGAATTAGTATAACTTCAATAAATATTATTAACCTTTGATCACGTCCTAGCATCATCACATGATCTTTACTGTAGGTCACTTGATTGAGTGAAGACATCCTTCAGACTGAGATTGATAAAATAGACTATTGATAAAGGTTATCTGTTTCCCTGTACAGAACAGGGTGGTGCCCCATACGAGTTGATTTAATGTATTAAATCCATATTCCTTCATATTTGTGATAACCGCATTATAATCATAAATTATACCTAGTCATAGTCATATGTCCATAGTTCTAACCCTTAGACTACTCCAATAATAATAATAATAACAATAATAGTAGTAATAATAATAATAATAATAATAATAATTATTATTATTATTATTAGAAGTAGTATCATTATTATTACATTCACACTTACAATATGTCCTCCACATATTGCAGTTTAGTCATTGGGTAGTTTGGTCATTATGTATATTAGTTTATTATGTTTAAAGTGAGCCTTTCACAAAAGATCTTAATGCTATCAGAAATAGAATGGCATGAGCAAATACATAGCGTATGCGTGCACACACACTCTCACTCACACACACACACACACACACACACACACACACACACACACACACACACACACACACACACACACACACACACACACACACAGAAGGCTGTGAGTCAAGTCCACACCTACACTACACAAACTCTCAAGCAGAGATGCAGCTTAGTGATGGGCTCGTAATCAGGGTCTTTATTTATTTATTTATTTGTTCGTTTTTTATCAAATCGGCATTACTATCCTCCTTTGCGGGTGACTAGTTATCCTGTGCCATAGTAATTTACAGCAGAAGGCTCTGTCTTGGGTTAGTTCAGGATAGCGATGAGGGTCCATTAAGATTTGTGTGTCTCGTGGGCAATGATTTACTCCCCAATCCACAGGCCTCATTTTAGAGAACTTTTTTTTTCACCCGACCCTGTTACTGCTGTGTGATTCACAGGTTAGTGGCGTGACCTGTCTCTCCTGTCTTATTTCCCCCCCCCCCCCCAGATGATTGTACATAGTAGGTCATACCTTATTGAATTGCGTAAAGCTATCCCGAGTCTTGATTCTGCATTCCACATAAACCACCAACCTTCGTCCATTTGTCTTGCACAACTTTTTATATGAAGAAATTGCTTGATGTGTATTCATGTTTTTGCTCATCTTAACTTAATGAAATATAATTACACACAATCAAATAATAAAGCTTCAAATTATTGTTTGTTATCGTTATTATATCTTATTTTTGTTATATAGTAAATACAAGTTCCTCCAGTCGTTCACTAGTACTACCACTTTGTGTCCTGTGTGTCTCCTACATAAAGGACATATCTGAAAAGAGGGGAGGAGAGGAGTGGAGGAGAAGAGAGGACAACTGGAAATCGGCATCGTTCACTCCTGCATCATAAACATCTAATGGTATTGCTGGCCGTTGACAGAGGCACAATGTTAGGATATGTAGAAGATCATCCAGGACGCTGAAGTAGGGCCAGGTTGCCCCGGCAGCCCCTGACTTCTTGTTGTTTGAGAGGGCTTCTTTATAAACTCTGAGCATCCCTTTCCATTTGGAGTTGCACTGGACCCAAGTCACATTATAGCCTTTTTTTTGTAATTTCTCTAGCCACCATTACCCATACCGTCTTCTTCTTGAGTTTGGGTAAGGAGAAGTTGGACTGCTGCTTCTTGTAAAGAGAGATCAGGTACAGAATGGCAGCCTGGCTCCAAACAAAGGTTTCCGTCACTTGGGAATCTTCAGCCGGTTCAGTAGATTGACTGGATTCATTTGTTGAACCTAGTTCTGATCCATCAGCTGATGCAAAAAGACGAGAGTGAGAAAAAGCTGTGTTTAGTATATAAAAAACATTCCTAATTTGATTTGGGATACTTGATCAGACAATCAATTCAATCAGTCGTCTATGTGATTATCAAAACTTGACAAGCATAAATGACAACCAGTTGTGGCATATCTACAAGCAGTAGCCTATACTATAAGCACAACAGTACTTCCATATATGACATGATTGTCATCTAGCACTAAGCACATTCATCTTCATTTTGTAGAGCTTGATTTGGAAATGGGCTGTAATTAAAAGCCAAGACATGACTCCTGACTGGAATACCATTTGTGAAGGATGTATGATAGAACTACAGACCTAAATCAACGTAGGACTAACGTTTACATTTGTGCTGTATGTTGGAGCTAACCTAGGTTAGCTAATTAGCTAGCCAAATAATAACCAATATTATAGCTAACATTTGCTTACTCCGGAGAAAGAAAATGTCCGGTTTGAGTTGTATCCAGGAATTTGAGTTGAATCATTTCATTCAGTTTATAACATGTTGTGCTAGGCTAGTATTAGAAATGATAGATGCTAGCTAGCGAGTTATTTGAGTTATCCAGCTAACGTTAGCTAACTTTGGTTAACGTAGCTGAATAATGGTGCGTTCGTTTGTGGTCAGAGGTGGCAAGTCGCAAGTGGCAAAATACCTACCTCCGACCTGTGTGCATTCGAGCTATAGCAAATGATATGATGATTATATGATATGATATTGACGTCAGCCGGCAACTGGGGGCTGAGAAACATATCTGAATTTGCGATGAGGAAGTGCGAGTTCATGCAGCGTTTTATTTAAAGTCCAGGTTAACCCAGTTCAAATTTTTGTTATGAGCTTCACACACCACAGGAAAACATGTCATTAACCGCCCAGCCAAATCTGAGTGATTAAAAATGTCGCTAAGTATATAAAATAAGGCTTCAAAATCGGTTAAAAATCAGCAGCATTCTCTGGTCTGAGACTGTGGGGGCGTGTCTGCTGAAGGCACCGAAGCCACACCCAATTGCGTGGGGAGGGGGTGTGGAGGGAAGAACCTGTCAAATAGTACCGTTCTCTGGTCTGCATATTGTCACACTGGCACGCCGTCTCTTTTGTGGTAGGAAGGCACAGCTTTGTGAAAACAGAGAGGAGTTGAAATTACACTTGTCTAATGAGTCAAACGCACAGATGCTTCCTCCTAACCTACCTCCTGACAAACAACACAGGTAAAACTGTAGCTACTCTATACCAACGCGCCAGTGTTACTGCCCTTAGATGCAAAATACAAAAACAGGCAACGAGGAATGTATGAGTCTGTCCCTATTTTCTCACTGCCACCTCCGGACCCATTCCTATCCCTCCCAGGCGATCCTGTCGTCCCTTGGGATCAATGGAAAAAGTTGTTTAAAATGTACCTTTTAGTCACTGGCTTGAACAGCGCTGATAGCGCGAAGAAGCGTACACTAAAACAGAATAACGAGCACTCGGCTTCAACTTTCCCGCAACATATCCAACAGAACTGGAATGTTCAGCCAGTAGCCGCCGAGCACCGCTTCACTGGGAGAGGGTGCGTCTTTCTCCAGCTGCAGCTGGTCTACCTAACCATCCCCCTCGCTCCCGCCTCCCGGTCTCCCGCTGGAGAAATATACTGTAACCATTACCGGTGAACCCATACGCACATCAGGTGCCACAAATATGGCAGGCAGTTTCTGTATAGTTAACGCTTATAGTCATAATATATCATCCGTAACGTTATTTGGTGGGTGGTCGCCTGGTCGATGCTGCTAGCTATGTTAGCTAGACTATATACACACTCCCATCTGCAACAAGCTACATAGCTAATGTTAGCTATAATTCCTCCTAAGATTACATATAATTCATCATAGCTGACATTACCACATAAATGTCAAGACACATTTTGTAGATTAACGTAGCAGTGTATTTTCCTATTGCTTACGTTAACTTGCTAACGTTATAACGTTAATTAGCTATAAGCACACAAGGCAGCGGTGTCGGCACCAAAGGTTGATGCGACAGGAGGAGAATGGAGGCCGGGGAGAGAGATGGTTGGCTCCGCCGAATTCACCAGGACCAGTCGTGAGTCCGTGAAACCCAAAAGCCTCATATTATAATTGCAGAAGCTTTCGGGAGTGAAATGTTTGCTGCAGAGGCGGGTGCTAGCGTTGACAGACTCTGTAACACCATGGCTCTTCAAAAATGCTAACCATTTGCTTCTCATTTCAGCTTTACTCGGGAGTGAAAGAAGGAGACCTTATCATCCCATTCCTGCTGGCATCCAGGAAGGATGCATTTTCGTTTAGTTTTATGCATAGGCATTGCTAACTAAGAAAAACTAGCTAATTCTAGACTGTTGGTTAAAACTAGCTAATTCTAGACTCAAGATTGAGCAGGAGAACCGAAGATTCAAATCCGTTCTAGCTTTATATAGTGTTAGGGCGGGGATATGCTAAGAACACCGCTCTACGTCATCCGGTACCGTTTTAAGCCCGCCCAGAAAATCCAGAAATCAAAACTGGTCAAAAACACAAAACTGGTCTAACTTCACAATTCAGTACTACAGATGGTTCATCCCATTTTTACATGTTATCAGCAATGCATCACTAACACATAGAATGTGTTTTCAAGCAAATCTCAGATTTTGGTTAACTGGGACTTTAATCATTCCTAGTAGCAAGTCGCAATTTGCCACCTCCCAGTTATAAACGAACGCACCATAACGGTAACGTTAGCAGATAAGCATGTTAACAACGATCAATAACCTCAGATAACTTTAGGAATAAATTACCTGACCAATAACCTCAGATGACTTCAGAAATTATCTAACCAATAACCTCAGATAACTTTAGAACTTACCGATTTCTGTGCATCTTTAAAGAGCTGCCATTTCTGCGGTGACGTTAGTTTTGGTGCTCTCGCATTCCGTCTCCCCAACCAGAGTGGTCAGAGTGAGCTCTGACACTCTGAGAGTGTAGCGCTCTGAATAACCGAACAAGACATCCTTGCAACGCTCCGAATTTACGAACACTCCATTTCGTATCAGAGTACGCTCCGGCACTCGGAGTGCCTATTTCCGAACGCACCCATAGTCTCATGGGAGGTTGTCTCACATAGCCAGACATATCTCCACACTTCGTTTATGCTGTGGATAATGGGAAGATAATGCTATATTTCTTTAAACGATTGATTGAATTTGCTGTCTGTCTCTTGTTGTGTATTGCTTTGTCGTTCTATGTTGTGCTGTGCCGTGAGCTATTAGATACATAGAATTTCCCCAAAGGGATTAATAAAGTATCTATCTATCTATCTATCTATCTATCTAAACCAATCACAATTGTTTTTGGCAGAGCAGTTGCTAGGCTGTTGTTGTTGTTTCACGTCGTCTGTGAGAATCTCTTGGGCAGTAATAAACGAATAATAAGGCTTATCCCCAAAACCTAGATCTGTTGAGTCTAATCTTGCATCACCAGGCTCTCCTCAGCCTCGTTTCTATTCATTGTTTAGTGCTTGGTTTCCGAGTCAGAGCCTGCTGGGAACCTTTCACAGATTTTTTGTCGGTACACAATGTTTATAAATGACGCCCCCTGGTCTTTTATGGATGTAAGCTCATATTTTGGGGTTCATAAAGACTGCTTATATTGAAGGTGGTGTTTATTATTGACTTTCCCTGTGTTTCAGTGGCAGCAGCTGAAAGACAGCTCAAGATCAGGATGGTCTCACAAGGTTCATAACACTCATTTAACAGTGCCTGTCTATATTAGAATCAAATATGCTGATCAAGTGTTTATCTGTGGTTACCATAGGTCTAATGTTTCAAGAGGCACCAGCATGGGATATGTTTTTGAGTTTGCATTAGGGTCATCCTCAGAATATATTAAGCATGGTTAGTTCTAGGTCACTTTCAGAATAGGCCTACATCATTCACATATTGAAATTAGAGTTTAGAGAAACAGAACACTTTTGACGTATGCCTTCCGGTGCCTCAATGCAACAATAGCCACACAATATGTCCAGATGAATGTAGAGAGAGGCACATAGCCTGTATTGAGGTTACCATGGAGACTGTTGACTGTGTAAGTAAGCCAGGGAAATTCAGAAATGTCAATTAGGGTTCTGCCACTAAGATTCAGGTTAATTGATAACTACAGGATATTGAGGAGAACTGTGATTGGATAATGCAGGAGGGTCTCTGGGTTTGGAAATAAAGAGAAAGTCTGTGCATTAGTCAGGCAGAGCACTCTTAGAATCATGCACTGGGTTAAATTGTCAGTAAACTTTCAATGACTATTGAACTCTGGAGTCCAGTGTTTTCTTTTTATCATTAAATAATAGCGATGGGGCATGCCAGAAGAATCAGCAAATCTGACCCTTCAGGGTTAATAAATTATTCCACAGTTACTAGATAAAGTCTATAGATATGATGAAAGCAAGAATCATCAAGAAAACCATCACACTTCACTCTACACTGACAAACTTTACACCTCTTTTTTAAGTTCCTTTCAATCTTAATGTAAACCCACTGCAATGGACACTGAATATTTGGAGATACAGAACTGTACTGAGCTGTCAGTTTTATTTTAAACGAGATTACTTTCTTATTGCTATTGGAAACCGTTTTCACACACTGTTCACAAAAGTAAAGCATTTGTACTCATGATTATCAATTAGGTTAACCTCTCTCAATTCTGTAGTTCTATATATTTAATGCAAGTGTCACTAATGTTAATATCAGCTGCTGAAAGAGAACACATGCTCTAAAGAAAGATTAATGCATGATTGTGCTTTTCTTTGAACCCGTCAAATCATCCCGAAAGCCATTACCTTCTCAATGGAGGAGCAAGTTGCCTTTTTCTAAGAAAAATTACTTTTAGAGCCATTGAATTGTGCCAGCGCAGTGTTAATTAGACTATTGAATATAGTGAACCAGGATTATGTGGGTCAATACATAATTTATAGGTAATTCAGGGGTCATTTACTTTTTAAATGGAGGAGATTCGCATAGAACTGTAATTTATCTCATACAGAAGGAATTCATTTTAGTACACTTACATTTTCAAAGAAAGTTACAGGATCAGGTGCTGGTGAAATATGGTGAAACAAATCATTTGGTAACACTTTCTATGATGCCCATGTCTATAACACATTACAGCATAAACTATAAGCATTACTTATAATGGGTTATAATCTGTTTATAGCACTGTAAAGTATAGCTATGAGCACTATTCATAATGCTTTGTAAAAAATAAAAATAAATCATATCACTTAAAGCATTTTATAATGACTTATATAAGGTCAAGTGTCATAATGCTTCATAATTTCTGGTCAGATATTTTCTCCATAAGGATCATAGTGTATTATAATTCTCATAGTTGTAATACATTATAAACATTCTATAATGCATTATAAGATTATAAGTTACTCTAAGGCCATGTTCACACTAGACTTCTTTTTATTTCAGAAAAAGTGCCGCCTTTTGCGCCTTTTCTGCGCTTTGTGCGTGAGTGTTCTGTAACCTTAACGGGAATCAAAATCATCCTTAACGTCAACTAATTTATTAATATTATAAGGGCCTAGCCTACTATAAATTAATAGCCATCAGCTAAAATGATGGCAAATGAATAAGTACTCGCACTGGCTTTCGTGTTTGAGGGGGAGGACGAGGGTGTACCTGACCAGCCAAGGTGCCGTTTGTGGGTACATGATATCATCCGCGGCCGACAGCGGTACGGGGCATATTACAACCTCGTCCAGGAGCTCCGTCTGGATGAAGCTTGATTTAAAGCTTACTTCAGGCTAAGCAAGGAGCAATTTGAAGACCTGTTGCGGAAGATTGGGCCAGCAATCTCGAGACAGCAGACACAATTTAGAGAGACCATGAGCTCGGACGAGCGGCTCTGCATTTGTCTAAGGTAACAAGAAACCACACACACTCTCTCTCTCTCTCTCTGAACAATAACTGCTCATTAAAGCGATTAGTTTAAGCAAAAGGTATGAGTTTAAACAATTGAGTATTATACAAATTGTATGTTATAGCCTACTGTATGTGCGTATTTTCTTTTTCTTTTTCACCTTTTGAAGGTATCTGGCAACTGGGGACACCTTCCGTTCCATAGCCTTAACACTACATACAGGGTGGGACACAGTGGCAGGCATAGTGAGGAGCGTCTGCAAGGCCATCTGGGATCTCCTCCCAGAGTTCATGCCTGTCCCAGACAGAGCGGAGCGGGGGAAGATTGCCCTGGACTTCCAGACCCTTCAGGCCTTCCCCAATTGTGTTGGAGCCATGGATGGCAAACATGTCATTATTGAGGCCCCACCATCCAGTGGCTCCTTATACTACAACTACAAGGGGACATTCTCCATCGTCCTCCTTGCAGTTGTGGATGCCAGGTATCGTTTCAAGGTGGTTGATATGGGTGCCTATGGGAGGAACAACGATGTGGGTTTGCTGGCTGCCTCCACCTTTGTGTGTGCCCTACGCCAGGAGTATAGAGTCTAGATATAGAGTCTGATGGCTGCTGACACAAAGGAATACCTGAACTAGGGCTGGGCGATGTCTCGAATTCGCATTTTGTTTTTTGAACGATGTGAAAAATACCTAAAATGCACTATCGAGATGAGTGCTTCCTCCTCCCTCAGCAGTTCTCCCATTTAAAAATCTAGGTTTTGTCCCCCCCCATTTTTCTAATCTTTCAAATTATATTTAGCTTTGCCTGCCTCAACTATCTCCACACTTCGTTTACACTGTGCCAGCGCCGGAGACAGGTCTGGCTGGACATATTACCATTCTGCAATAGGGGGGGGGGGAAACGCAGTATTTCTTTAAACCAATCACAGTCGTCTTGGGTGGAGCCAGCCCCGGACGCAGCGACGGTGCTCTTGCAAAATAGTCTGGATCGAATCTGATTGGTGCCGAGAGAATCTCTCGGCCCGAATCAGATTAATTTGCGTTGTCAGCCTCGCCACTGATTGGGCAGTGTGACAACGAGTGACAAGGTTTATTGCCAAAACCTACATCCGTTGAGTCAGACTAGCGGTTGCGTATCCCAAGCAAACTTTCTCTCACTGCAATGAGCAAAACCTGGTATGGATTTTCAGAGAGGTGGCTACTCTCATGCAAAGATGTGACCCGTCTCTGTAGCAGTTCTCCATTTGGCCCATCTTCATTACCCTACCCTGTGGTAGGACATATAGGGCTAGATGAGAAACATTGCTACAAAATTGCTATCTGTCTCGAACAGGAATCTGTTAGTTTCCCTTGGTGGTGTGTAAGTTGACCTAGAGCATTGATGTTTGCATTCTGCCGCTTATGAGCATACAATTACAATTACTTAGCCTCCATATGTTTAGCCATAAATTCTACGTAGCGTGAGGAATGTAAAACACAATCCTCTGAAAGGGTGGAGTGCTCCAGTGCATGGAGGACCTTAGTCATGCAGACATCCAGTGCATGGAGGACCTTAGTCATGCAGACATCCAGTGCATGGCGGACCTTAGCCACATCTTAGCCACATTTATCTCCCTGCTCTTGTAGATTAGTCACACTAGGTTGTAGTCTGCCCACAGGAAACAAGATGGCAAGTGCTCTACGGTGGGTATCTCTCAGCCAGCTCGATGGCACTATTTATTTAGCTAAGGGTAAACTAATGGGAAGTCATGACTCTTGTTTCCTTCTTTTTCTCCCCCTGCTGCACCCAGCGATGGCCCATGGCGATAGCATTCTCTCCTAGACATTCTTTGTTTTTGTGTATTTAAGAAAAAAATGTTAGATCTGCAAAAGCTGGGTTTAAACAGCCAAGGCAGGTGGATAATTTTTAGTTTTTTAAGTGAAAGACTGGTTCATTCTTCATGACATACCATTTGTTTTGGTTTCATAGACCTCATAGATGCTGATGCTCCACTTTTGGGTGAAGCTGCAGTGCGTTGTGTTGTAGTGAGCCTGCTCGTTTAGGACGACATGTTGGGTGAATTAATGTTGTAATTAGTCAGGTTGGTCGGTCAGTCGGTAGAAATGTACAATAACTACTCAAAGATAACTTAGGATGCCTATATTGTGAAAAAAAACATGCCGAAGATATGCTAAAGTATCAGTCAAGTAGGTGAGTATGTCCATGTTGACAAGTGAAAAAGTAGAATACATTTCCTGTCCAAGGTGTCTTAGCACCCTCCAAGCTGGCTCAGTAAATAATGTCCAGCCAATCAGGGGATGCACAGACTGAAGGCAGTTGTATCGATGATGATTGAACCTTCTTTGCCATTATTTGTGTTTGTCTCATGTATAAAGTGCACAATTAGTCAGCCTTGACTAATATACTAGTTTAACAGTTCATAGACAGTTACATATACCTGACATTACACATTTTGACCTGTTTGTAGGTAACCATGTCTTTGCTAAGTACTGTAGGTCAACCATGGCAAGATGTCAAGAACATTTGAGCTGCCATGACCACATTCTGCCTATTATCAGGAGGATAACATAAACCTTAGTACAGCAGACATTTTTGTTACTTATGTTGACAAAATACAGTAGTTGTGGGTATTATTAAGGAAAATGTAGTTCCCTTTTAATTGTGCTGGTGCTTTTTGTTGGGAAAACCTAGCGATGAATCTAACCCTTAACACACAAGCGTAATACCTAAACATTCTGTCAAAACACAGACTAAATGCAATTTCTTTGAAATAGTTGATTCAAAAAGCAACAAAATGTCATTTTGACAGAACGTGTGACAGAAATGTCAACTGTAGTGACATTGACTTAGGCATCAATCCATCTGACTAGACGTGGACAGGCATCAGAATAGTACATATTTCAATGATATTATGTTGCCACATTTGGTGAAACAGGGGAATTAGTAATATATTGTATAGCAGGTTGATAGGATCTTAACTGTCACATGAGATGTATGTTTTTAGGACTGAAAGAGTTTGGTATTCCAGATGGTCACAGACTATGTGAGTATGTTGGGCCAACTCACATTCCAGAACCGTCTGCAAACATTCCCCCCTCGGCTGTTTGGGAGGTTTGACACTGTAGGAGCCACAATTGACTTATGTTTAATTTGGCGTTTAACCTGAAAAAAAGAAGCGTTAAAATATTGAATTAGGAATATCACTTACCTTGAAACCTGTAAAAGAAAAGAATTTGAATATACTTACCTGGAGCCAGGGCTCCCCGTATGGTTGGTAATGGAAGTAGAATGATTGAAATGCCGATCACCTGTTGAAAGAGCCAGCCTATATCTAATCAGTGAGGAGCAGAGCATGGCAGAGCAGAGTCCTAGCAAGCCTGGGTAAGGTACAGTCTAATGACCACTAACCTAGACAAAAATATGGAAATGTTTGCTGAAGGATTGATGAAGCTACTATTGTTGATTGTTTTATTTTGTACCTACAAAGTTGATGCGTGAATCTTATGTTTAAATGTAAAGGAAAATAAATCAAACTTTTTGTTGAAATTTTACCCTGGATTATGGACATTTGTACTTCTGCAATCATGCCTAGAGTGTGCGTCAGTAACACCTTGCCTTGCTGGGACAGTGGCTACAAGTAAGGAAAGAAGCCACTACAGGCACCATCCACAGAATTATACATAATGCTTGAAACAACAGCTCATGCGGCAGGCTGCTTATACTGTACTAAACCCCAGGTCAAAATTGTGAAGTTGTGTTCTTGCTATTGTGTTTCCGTTATCTGGGTGTTTGGTTTTGTTCCCACCGTACCTGTATTACCACTCCACTAACTGTTTAGAAATAATTATTCTATCCACAACATTTTGTAATCAAAATAAACTTTACTTGCAATACACCAACCTGATATCTCAAAAATGACTTTGTGTGGTAGCAATTCTGCAGAAGCCTGGAAATGTTGCCTGTGTATGTACAGTAACTGGGCTGTTTCATACTGTTAGGTTATGGTTATTCATAATAGGTGCTCTCTAGATTTTCTCTTTCTATTCCTATTTTTGCCTATTCAAACAAAGGAATCAAACTATTTCGGTATTTCTTTTAAGCAAAAGGCTTGCTGTGAATAGGTATCAAATGTAGTACTGAAAAAATCAGCTACATTAACACATTCCATTACTACAGTGAATTGCTTTCATCATCAATTGAAAAGTACAATTCTGCTGGTATATAATAATAGTCAACGGACACTCCGCTGTCAGTTTAAGTCTAGTCTCCCCTCTAAAGCCCCTAACACCCCCTTCTATCACAGGTAGGTAGGAACATGTTGCCCTTTGTTTTGTGTCTTGTCAAATACACCAGCAACCACTATTAGGTCTAATCGAGCATCATCCGGGGGTGGGGGGATTTTTTGAGTGGTGTCATCGTGGATGGTTTCAGGGCAAATATGTGAGAGATGAGATGAGAGGGGCTTAGCAACAAATCCCTCCTTTCCCTCCTCCTGCCTTTCTGTCTCACACACCATTCCTCTGTCTGTGAAGCTGAGAAGATGGTTGACAATGTAATTGAAGAATAGCTAAAGGAAGAAATAGGAATTCGATCTATCAGCTTTGATGCCTTGTTTTTCAAATGTACCGTATATCACAGACTACCTGCATTGCCGGGGCCCTCTGATTGTGGCTATTAGACCTTTAATTGCACTCTATGGTTGTACTTTACATCCAGCTGAAGAAATGCTTCTGACAAATTATCATGCCAACAAAAGTGTATTATCCATTGATACAGCCTATGATTAATCAAGGCGAGCAGAATCACATTTTCATTGAAAGATGATAGAGGATTACCATCTCACTGCTTTGACCTTAGGAGGAGAAATACTGTAGGCCATGGTGATGAATACAGGCCGGGACACACTAAAGAAATGGTCTGCAATCACAGCAGGGGATGGTCCTTCAAGATCTGTGTGATGTCATTCATGCTGAGCCATCAAGACAACAGAGTATTTCCAAAGCTAAAGCAGCCTAGAACCGTCATTTCAATAGCCTTCTTGTAAGATGGCTGCCCTCTCATTCCAGTGGATAAATAAAGTATGTACTGAAAATATGCATATGACAAACAAATAAATAAATAAATAATATTACCTGTATTAAAATTGTTATTAGTTAACAGTTTGTAATGCCTATGCACTTTCATTGTAGGTTTTGTATTGTAGGTAAAACATTCCTAAATTAATTTGTTTTAATATATGTGTTGCTTGTATGGCTCTGCATGCTACTTACCCCTTTCTGCCTCCCCTCTCCTTAGTGCCTCTCCCTTCTACCTTCTAACCTACTGTGTTTTTTTTATATGATTCACTTAAATATCATATAAGAGACTACAGGGTTAGCTAACACATAATGGCCTACCATGTAGGCAAAATCTCTGTAACTATTAGTGCACTCTACTATTAGTCTCTCTTATGAAGTATTTAGCCCATGTGTATTGCTCTATAAATGTTATTGGCCAATATACAAACATTTTCCAGGAGCTTGCTCGATCGTCTTGTTGAGAGAGGTCAGGGAAGAATTTTTACAGCTCAATTTTTACAGGGTAAGGGTTAGGGTTTGACTTTCACCAACAGCCTTTGACAATATGGGTGAACAAAATAGAGCAGTTATATCATTGGCTTTGAACCAACCCTGAAGACCTTTATTTTTATTTTCATATGGAACCTACATAGAGGAAAGTTGTGCAAATCCAAAAATATCTCCAAGGCAGGTGCTGGATTAATGTAGACATGTACAACTACACAATATAAGTACATACTGTAATATAGATAAGGTCCTCACAGCACATAAGAAAATTACTTCAGGCCACCTTTATGTAGAAGAAAAGGAGGTTTGGTTAGAAAGGTCACAAGGAATAAATCAACTACAAGGAGGGAGCTGCAGTTTGCAGATTCTTTTCCTCCTTTCATTATATGGAACCAATGAAATAATAGTAGTTATGTGTTTCTGGTATTTTTTGCTCTTTAAGATTCTTTATCTAACAGGCCATGACAGGGTGAATAGCTTAAGTTGTGGAATAGATTTATTGGTAAAGTTGATGCTGGCCTAATCTACATAGTTTTTATATAGCAGTGTTTCTTCTCAAATACAACAAATACAAGCTGTTCAAATTTATATTATATATACTTGAATGGGTAGTGTGCTATTTGGGATATTTCACCCTAATTGTGGTCTGTCTACCATGACCCTGAAGCATAGAGACCATCATTTCAGTGATCATTTCCATATTGAGCTAGCTGCAGTTTTTATGAAGGCTCTCAATGGGCTACAATGGGAGTCAATGGGGCACCCGTAAATGCGGTGAAAAACTATGATACATGTGCTTTTCTGAGACTTGTGACTTTTGCTCTCCTGTGAAATGTACATGTATAGAAATCTGAATATTATAATGTTTGGCATGGCTTGGACATAAGAATTCCCCCAGTGCTTTTTTTCACTGCTCACACGGAGAACTACGTGCAAGTCATGCCAAACACCAAAAAATATCCGGATTGCAATACATAATACATGCACCTGTTATTTTGTAACACAGTTTGGTCAATATGCCTTGTTGCGATGGGAACACACTTTGACATTTCACCTGCTATTGTACAAATTCAAGAAATACCTCCTGTCGGTCTCAGCAGTTGTTTGGGCTTTTTAAAGACATTTTTTGTTTTTTTTGTTTAAAAGGTCCATGTTCTGTATTCTCTATTTCTACCCCCCCCCCCCCCCCCACCTCTCTCTCTCTCTCTCTCTCTCTCTCGGTTGCCTACCACCAGTGAATCTCAGTTACAGAGAGGCCTGTCTTTTTGTCCTCATAGGAATTCATCACAACATCCCCTGGGAACACCATATATTTCACTTTTACAATTCTGAAATACACATTATCTTACAACAGCAGGCTCAATTCAAACAGTGATACTATGGGTTTGTTTTCTCAGTGCAACCCCCCAAAAAACAGCTTACAGTATTATGTCTATTATTATTTGGGTAGACAGGGAAACAGCATACATGTTGTCTAGAGGTGGCTTTTCTCTATAATTTGATTCTTCTATGTCAGCCAGGTTTGCTCTGACACTTATCTGACTTAGAGACACACAGGCATGCACACGCACAGCTTCCCTCATTCCATCTTCTAGACAGACTGTATAATTATACAAACAGCTTTCAGAAAGAGGGATTAGGTCCCAGTGAAAGTGATGCCAGCTTATGTTGGCACATTTCTGTCACACACTAAAAAGTGTGCTCCAGAGATTAACACAGCAGAAGTGGGGGGAGGAAGGAAGAGTTTTGATGTCGGGTAACAATATTTCAGATCCTGTTGTTCTGTTTGGAGTGAAATGAAGTTGTAAAAGCATAGCTGATTATTCTAATTTGTTCTAAAGTAGAAGGTTATTGCCACATTATAATGTGATGTTCCACTGACATCAGTGACTGTGTTTGTCAGATTGAGAGACTGTTTACCATATTCATCAGATTTCAGACAGGCCTAACCACAATGAACATGCTATTTTCCCCTGCTGATATTATTTGTGAAAGATATTGTAGAGCCCTGTATAACTTTAGTCATAAATGGTTTTGTTTTTCTGTAATACGTATAAGAACTAATATAAGTTATAATAAGTTATGAATAAGAAGCTTTTCCAACAATGCTAATTGACAAGCTGTGCTTGGAGATATCAGGGTTAGCACCAGTGCCATGATATTTGTTTGCCTGGAAGCCCTGCCTGAAAGTACAGTAGGACCCCACTTATCCGAACCCAACGGGACCGAAGGTCGTTCGTATCTCTGAAATGTCCGGATGACTGAAACTTATGTTAAAATGCACCAAATTCAATAATTTGAAAAATAAAAGAATTTCCACTTGAGTGCGTGCTTTGATCAAATACAGTACTTTATTCTCAAATGAGGCGTACGCTGCATCGATAGGCTACTGTATTCGCAGAACAACATGGTATAGCCCTAAAAACAACCCAACATTAGAACAATTAGAGCAAATGATAATCAATAAATAAATAAATTAGATGACAGACAAGTTGTCGTGTCTTAGGCTATTGTAGCCTAAAATAAAGTCTCTAAAACAACCGATGTAGGCTAACGTGGCCTAGGCTGTAGGCTATTATTGAACAAATACAGTAGGTCTAGTAGGCTAATCTTCATGCCCACAACACGTCTGTGTTCCTGAAGTCCATTAACTGGGAACGAAAAATGACTCGATGCTCCTCTGCTTCAGGTTGCTGACGCGCTTTCTGGCTACCAAGGAATGCAGCTCTCGCGCAGCAGACTCGTTTGCGTTTTGTGCTCGACATATGAGTAACAAATAAATGAAACGTGACAGTAGGCTACAGCCTACAGGCAACATGTAGGTCTATATACAGTTCTGTTTTTATTCACAGTAGGGTACAGTACTGTAATGAAAATCCCACCAGTAACCAGATAGCAGGCTAAAAAAAACAAAAACGTTTTTTAAGCCTGTCCGGTAGACCGGGAGGTTCGGATCTCTGAAGTTCGGATGAGTGGGGTCCTACTGTAGCCCACAAACGCAGAGAGAATGCTATGAAAATAAGATATAACTCAGATATCATGACTAACTGTACTGAGGCATCTTGCAAGCATGACACATTTGTACTGGCTTCGTCTTTCTGTAATGGCAGCATGATTAATGTTCACAACTACTAAATTAATTATCTACTTCCTCAGTAACCTGCTACTAGAACTAGCATGCTAACCACTGAAGATACTCCATATGAATGCCAGCACAGACAGTCTGAAAATAGTACCAATCAAAATGCAATCACTCTGTTTATGTGACCCTGGTCCAAACTGTTGTATTATTTTTCTTCTTCGAGGGGCGAGGCAGACACCTTCTCGTGGTGCCCCCCGTCAGTAACTGCGATTAACCACTGTAAGCGAAGCAAAGTCTGCCAACTGAGGGCCACCACCCGGTGGCCAAAACTTCGCTCTAGCTGGGTCTATCCTAAGCAGGAAGCATATGCTATGTTAGTCCATCAAAGGTTGAACTGGACTCTCGTCGACCAATCCCTGACTGGCTCGGAGATTGAGTGGTTGTGCGCGGACGTTGGCGCCTTTAAAATCGTCAACGTCTACAAGCCTCTGCCCTCGCGAATCACACCAGCGTATCTCACAGTCTTCCCCCACCCCTGGGCACCCCCAGGAGCAGAGTCAGACAGACTTGCCTCAGCCCTGCTGTCTAGACTCAGCCGAAGGAGACAAGAGCGCTGGGAGGAGGCAATTAACTCCATCGACTTCTCACACTCCAGCCACAAGGCATGGAGCATCCTTAACAACCTCGCTGGTAGGTCTAGACACTCCCCCCATCACTGCCCCATCTCTGCAAACAAAAGTGGGACTTACTTTGCAAAGACCGCGAATCGTCACGTCTCGAGGCAAAAGAAGTGTCTGACCTCTGGAAGCCCACAACTCCTAGCAGCGGCAACATCAGGAGCAGGGCAGTAGTTTGTTGCTGCCCTTGAGCATGTACAGCCAGGGAATGCTCTGGGGCCTGTTTCTATCTGCCCGGAGCTTATACTCCATGCCACACCTGCCTTGAATCCTGGTTAAGAGCGTTCCTCTCTTCCTGCTTGCCAACTCAAGATCCCCAAAATCTGGAGTTGTTGCGAACAAGCCTGAAGGGGACCCCAAGAGTTACCGCCCCATCTCTCTGTTATTATCCCCTTCAACCTTAACAACAAGGAAGCCAAACGTGAGCTCTGAGTGCACATCGATGGAACACTCCTGCCATGCAGCGCTGAGCCAACCTATCTCTGTGTGATATTGGACAGGTCACTCACATTCCGCCAACACCTCCAGTCACAGCGCAATAAGTTAACAGCTTGTGTGGCGTTGATGAGGCAACTGGTCCGATCAGGCTGGGGCACCAGCGCAAAAACACTGCGTACGGCTGCCCTAGTCTACTCGACCAGTGAATACTGCGCACCGGTTTGGTGTTGCAGCACTAACACCCGCCTCATCAACCTACCTATCATCATCTCCTATCATCACCTAGCATCATGACAGGATGCCTGCATCCCACTCCTCTGGACAACCTTCCCATCCTTGCAGGCATTCAGCTCGCTGGCCTCTGCCACACAGGAACCACAATACGTCTCACTTGCTGGGCCGTGGAGCCTAACCACCTGCTTCACGACAGGCTCACTGCAACAGCGGAGCTTCCCCGGCGTCTCAAGTCAAGACACCCTTTTGTTCCTGCAGCACGGGATCTCCTGCAGCAATGCAGAGATCTTAACATCAACTAGGCAGACACCTCCAGACTCCGCCGGTCCTTCCCCTCCCGGGATGGACTTACCCAGACCGGCGTGGGTGAGGCTTAATCGCCTCCGGACCAACGTCGGACACTTCCGCTCATCGATGCACAGATGGGGCTTGGTATCCTGTCTGGCTGGCGAGAGTGGCGCAGAGGAACAAACTGCAGACCACGTCATCCAGGACTGTCCAATATATTGGACACCCAACGGAATGCATGGCCTGACAGTTGTGGATGACAAAATGGTGACATGGCTCCTGGAGGTGTGCCCGGATATTTAGCCAGGGTGACCCCTCACCCAGGCTCGGGGTGGTAAAAAGATAGCCCCTCGGCCCTGAGCCTGGGGGGGAGAGGACACAACATCAAACCCACACGAAAAAGAAACGGTTGTATTGAATGTTATTTAGGCCACAACAAGATGTGATGCAACTACAAATGTCACAGTGAGACATACTACAGTATGAATGTGAACAGTGTGTGAAAATGCTTCCAACAGCAGTAAGTAAGTCACTTTATTTAAAATAACTTTAATAAATAATATTTTCTTTAAAAGACTGATGCTACTGCTTGAAAGGGATAGTGCCTCATTAGGAAGTAGTCGATATAGCAGGTTAGGAGTGATGGAACGCAAGCTAGCAGTTTTCGTTGTTATTGTTCCAACTCTCATAAACTTTTCATTCACCTTGTAACTTGGAACCTGACTTTCCTAGCAAGTGTACAACGTGACTGTTTTGTTGCAACTGGTAAAGTTACCTTTAATTTCAGTTTTCCTCATTTCCCTAGCACTACCCCTCATGCCTAAACCTAATTTAATCATTCCATTGTCCTTGTTTCTATCCCCAAGCCTAACAATTGGGGTTTCCATACCTAAACCTAACCTAATCATTCATACCGCATGTCTAAACAGAACACATTTCCTTAACCTGATATATATAGGCCACACAAGGTATTACAGAAGCTCTATCAAACAGCAGTACCAGTTGTTTTGGGAGCATCAGGTTAGACAACAGGTTGGGCTATCAGTCAATGATTTGTAAAGGGATGCTCTTTAATTTTGAGTCACATTTCTCTTAAATAAATTTGTTAAAAACAGCTAAATTGTAAAAATGCCATCAGCCTCCAGTCACAAGCAGGCCCAGAACAAACTATGCTAATGAGGTAATGATAGTGTTAGTGTTAAACCATGGTCTGTTCAATTTGAGCATCCATTGCAATCGTTGTGGACATCGTGTTTGAGGTTACAGTAAATATAAATATAAACCAAGAACACTGCATCTACAACTATGCTGAACAAACAATGTACAATTGTGTTCAACTGGAAATGCATGTGCCTCCTTTTTTTCTGCCACTTTTCCCCTTTTCCAGCATTAATACTCCCTGTTGATTGACCTGCAGTGCTTGACTGGTGAGTGCCTCTCTCCCTCCATCTCTATCTATGATCCTGTCCTCAAACTGAGTCATTAGGGGGGTTTCATGGGGGAATGATTATGTCCCATCAGCCACAAAGTAATGTCATGAGCACAGCAGGATGTCACCGATGTTGTTCCAAAATCACACCCAGCAGAGCTATGACACAGAAACTGAGAGGAAGGGAATATATCACTGACAAAATGCAGGGGCACATGCGTTATTTTTGAATCGCTTAACTTTCTCTTCCTTTATCTTTATGCAACATGTTCAAATGTGTCAACCAGAATTTGCATAATGGCCCGCTGCCTTGACAGTTTGCCTCTCTGATAATGCAATCAAAACATCAGGTCTCATTTCCCTAGGGCCATTCAGTATGTTGATTTTTTATATATTTTATTTAAAAAAGAAAAGAGAAAAAAAAGAGAGAACACGATTGAGAGCTGCATGAAGTGATGCAATGGATGATTTTTGGGCCCGTAAACAAAACAAACCTCACATCTAATAATTCAACTTATTTATTTAGAAAATACATATTATTTATTACACATTAATTTAAAGAATAAAATAATTAACAATAAAAAAATGTATAATATCAACATAAATTATGTTAAAAAGTTCAACTATCCCTTTAAGTCCAATTGTTGAGTCTCCCATTTAAATGTAAGTATGGCTGCTTTTACACAATAGTTTCAATGCATGTCCTGAAGACACAATGGATGTGGAAACTCATAATACAAAACGTCATAATTTATTTGATTGGATTCATATTTATAATGAATGTGTCTTGTTTTTGTGTCTGAATGCAGGACTGCAAAGCTTCAGTGGCGTGCACAGACATTTTGGGGGGCAGGTGCTCAGTGAAAAATGAGGGCACCTTGCCTAGGGGGAGGGGGTGCTGACAGATCTTTTTTATTTTGATTGTCGTGCGAGCTGTTGGGGGGGGGGGGGGAACTGAGGCTTAGGGAGCTAACAATATACTTGGTTTGTTTATGGTTTACCTGGCTGGTTAGCTGTCATCACTCAGGCACTCTGGATGGGGAAGGGCAGTGGAGGAGATGCGTGTGCTGTGTGCAGTGCTGTGTGCAGTGCTGCTGCAGCGCGCCTCCATTTGTGTCCGCTTTTCGCGTTTACCGTTGACAAAGGAAGAGAGGGAGGGGAGGGGCACGGGTGTGTGCGCGGGGAGGGGGGGGGCTGGCAAAATTACAACACATTTTGGGGCATTATTATAACACGCTTTTAATCGAGAAGTGATCGATGTCACCATGGGCCACATACAGTAGACCTACACTGTAAAAAAATAATAATAAAAAAAGTAACTTTCAAAAGGGCACTTGCCTTGCAGAGGGCAAAGGGCAGGTGCTCTAGCACCACCTCGTGTCTATCTGTGCACGTCCCTGCAAAGCTTGATACATACAAGTATACACATTCATTTAAAAGTTTGTTTAGAAATTGCTAAAGCAGAGCTAAACAGAGGGCTACAAAGACACGGTTTCCACAGAGGTCCACAAATGTCCAGAGTCATGGTACATTATGACTCCCAGAAACATTGATCTCAGGATCTAAACCCATGTGACACCATCACTCAGTCTCACCTTTAACCAGCTCTCTAATTGCTGTTGAAAGTGACCTAGCCCACACCAGATTGTTTACTGATAATAATATTTTCTCCTTTTACTTACCTAAAGCCATTAAAGGCAGGGCTCTTGATCCATCTCACATCACAGGTTGGAGTCTCTTAACTCAACATACAGTATGCAGTGGACTCACTCCACCCAATATATACCAGACATGTGTATTATAATGTAATGAAAAAGGTAAAACCAAATGAAAAGGCTCAGTGGTAATGTGTTCAATGACACTGAGAAAAGCACAGTATGAACCATATTCTCCTTGAAGCTCTATTCAGGGTTGGAGCTGCCATCTTATCTGTAAATGAAATATTAAACCTCTGCCTGTTGGCTAAGTGTTGCATAAATATTGCATGGTGTGGAGGAAAGAGTAATTGGCTCTGCTATCCATAATGGTTGTCAGCCTAGTCAGAGAAAGTGGGGTGTAATTCAATTTAAAAACATAGTGTACCCAGTTATTTAATGTCACATGTACAGTAGTGGGAAATTATGCTAAATAAGATAGACTAGCTAGATCCTACACTGACAAAAATGAAATAAAATGGTAGCAGATAAGAATAGTAATCATACGAATATATAATTGCCAAATATTACTAAAGAAAAAAAAGTCCCTTTGGAAGACTGTTTAAAGTCGCAAAGAAATGAAAAAACGATATATGCCAAAGAAATTACAAAATTCTACTTTTGTTGTAATCTTATATCAAAGTATATCATTTCTTACTTCCTGGAAAATGGTAGGTCACGTGCAATGACGACAACAGGTACCTTCGATTTTAGGCCAATAATCTCACGATTATCCATGATTGATGAAATGCAATTTAGGACCAATGATCTTTGTCAGGGATGACCAAGGAGGCAATGAGAAATGAAGCATGGTGTACAGTTAAAAGGGATATCTTTTTTAACTCAACCAAATATACAAACAAATGTCAAATGTACATCAAAGATGCATGGTAGCACTCACCAATCCTCAGATTCCTCAGCATGCTCTGAGGAAGGCCTCTGGCCGAAACGTTAGCATGATCCATTGACGGCAAAAATAAAACCGGTGAAATAGAGGATCTGTCCATGTATCTTTTATTGGTGAGTGCTACCATGCATCTTTGATGTTCTTTTTGATGTTCATTATTTTGGTTTAGCACCACAACAAAGTTTATTTTTTGAGGAAGGCGCATCCATTTCTATTGCAAATGTCAAATGTAATCAGTGTTTTAAAATAATAAACAACAAAACAATACCAGCCACAAACAAACAGATCATGAATTGAGACTTAAATACTGTAACAATCATTACAACAAAGGGTATACATAAGGTGGCCAGCTCCATTATATCCAAAGAAGTTAGACTCTAAACTATAGTTTTCCATGTAGCCTACAGATATTGTGAGATAATCAATGGGTCACATTTTAAATTGAACCATAATAATTAACAATATGTAAGTAAGTAAATAATTGAATCCAACAGAAATTATTAATGAAAAAATAATAAGATGCCAATAAGACTAAAGCACATATACTGTAGCAGCATAAAATAGTTTGGACCAGGCAAAGGAGGACACATTCACAAATACATTGAAACAATAACTCATGAGAGGTTGTGGTGTATGGCCAATATACCACGGGCTGTGCTGCGGCCATAGGCACGAGGCGCAGCCGAGTCTATCACGTTGCTATGGAGTTTCAAAATGGAGTTTCAAAACGACAAACAATGAGCCCTAGCAACCAAAACTAATACTCCTGACCAACCTAGCTAGCCATGAACGAAGTGTAGCCCACCTTTGCTGTGCAACTGCAAGTTGCAAAAGTGGAGGCTACACAGCACGGATAGAACAACTCAAAATTGACATTGAATGTTTCCCATTTTCCTTGAGTAGAAACCGTAATGTAACCAACAAACGGTTACACAATGGAGCTAACGTTTTTACAGGCAGTAATAATTGGCACAGTAATATTTCACATAGAATGGTAGAGGCTTTGCCCGTGGTATATTGTGAATATACAATGGCTTAACTATTCAGATTGCAAGGTTACCTGTTATATAATAATCAATAACCAATCCGACCAAGTGCAAACAGTTGCAAGAGTTTTCCGTACAGCTTACAAGGAGGCCAAGCACCATAGGCCAGGTTATGGCTTTGAGCATGAAATAGACTACCAGGAACTGAATAGTGTGGACATGGGGGAGGATTCTCCACTGTAACAAGGCATGTTCCCACATACAACAGCACATTTAATCTGAAAAGAAAATAAACATGCTTGAGAAGATAGTTGATTGTGCTCCAAAAATTAGACTGGATGGGGCAACAAGCTTCAATAAAAAGAGTGTATTATTTGAGTTTCATGCTGCACTTGGCCCATGAAGTCGTGATTTACGATACTACTCGCCCCTCTTGACCTGTTTTCTCCACTCGTGAACTCTTTTCTCCACTCGACCCTACACCTAGTTCGCTCTGGAAGTTGTGAAGATGGTCCCTGGCCCTGTGAAAGTAAGTGAAACTTAAATAATACCGTGTTATTGGCATTTATGTCTTATTTGTGTCTCATTATATCAGTCGTACACACAGAATTACCCAACTGTTATCTGAGGACATATTCGCTACCTCTTTTTTCTGCACAAAATACAGCGTAGTGCGTTGTTACCAACTGGTTCGGCAAACAAAGCTAGCTAATGTCCATCTTTGTTCTGAGCTGTTGTCTACTGTAACTTGGTTACCTTGTTGGTGACGTCGTTCTCCATCTCTCCCACCTCCCCACTTCCTAGCCAAATGGAATGCACAATCAGTCTTTAGGGTGCTAACTTAAATTAGCACCCTTTCTCTTAAAGGGGGGTGGCTGTAGCTCAGTTGATAGAGCGGGTCGTTCAGTGATCGAAGGGTCAGTGGTTCGAATCCCAGGTCCGACTGTCCACATGTCGAAGTGTCCTTGAGCAAGACACCTTACCCCAAATTGCTCCCAATGAGCCGGTTAGCACCTTGCATGGCAGCTACCGCCATTGGTGTGTGAATGTGTGTGTGAATGGGTGAATGAGAGGCCATTGTAAAGCGCTTTGATTGCCGCTAAGGTGGAAAAGCGCTATATAAGTGTAGTCCATTTACCATTTCAAAACACTCACCAGCCTCACGTGACGGTGCATCTCTCAAGCTTCGGAGTGAGAGCGGAGTGGCAGTCACACTCCAAACCCTTTTCCCAAATATCATAGTAGGGCACTGCTCACGTCAACTTGAGCTTGCAGTTGGTGATGTGATGAAAGAAATAAGGGCTAGTAATCATTTCAAAACCCATCAGTTTCAGAACAGTCAAAGCTGTATGGAGAAATTACCCTGCCCTGCAGCCAAGAGGATTCCTGGCGTGAAAACTACAATGGCCCGGCCAAGTGCCTGTCATCATATGCTTTGGTTAGCAATTTAAGATGCATGTACGATCCCCACTACAAGAACTATCAGAAATGTCTCTTGAGCTTCAAAAGCAAGACTGCACAATCATAATGGCACATAAAAGCATTAGGGCAAATAAAAGCAAAAGGACAAAACATACACAGACCTGCAGTACACCGCAACTCCAAAGGGGGATTCCATAATAACTACTACTGGCTAGAGCTGCTCAATTAATAATAATAATAATTATAACAATAATAACACAACACACACACACATCTTCAGTGGCGCCGGTAGAATTTGTCCTCTTTATTTATCCCATCCAAGGTGTCCTCATTCTGGGGCAGCCAGGAGCAGTGGGCAGCCTTGTCAATGGTAATGTGTGATAAGATACTGTAGACACAAAAGAAAGTAGGGGTCAGTTGTGCTACTTTAGCAATTACTTGGCAACCCCTTTACTGTGTTGGGAAAACAGTTGGATTTAAGTATAATGCAGAGAATAGCACATCCATCTATCAACCACCAAAGTATTCAGCCTCCTTTCCAACCAAAATCTCTGATCGACTTTCAGTTTGTGTCACCAACCAGCATCCTCCTACCTGGTGACCTGAACCTGCATATTGATAATACCCTGGATTTTTTTTTACAAGTCCTCCAATCCTTTGTCGGGTCAACTCACAGCTGTGGTCACCCCTTAGATCTAGTGATATCCAGAGGGTTGAATACTTAACTGTGTCAGACCACTACTGTTTATTTTTTTATGTCACTATCCCAGGGCTAGAAGGTTATGTCACTAAGCGTCCCATTAAAAGACGCTTTATTGGTCCCTCCTCAGCTGCTACAGGTATGCTCTCAAACCACATGTCCAGTCAGGCCTTTTCTGGTGAAACTGCATCAATCCATGAAAATGTTAACAACATCAACCACAAATTAAAGTCATCTTTAGCCATAGTGGCACCTGAGAAAAATAAAAAATAAACCACAAACTAAGGCCATCCCCTGGAAAAATGATCAAACCGCCCTACTTAAGAGGGAATGCAGTCGAGCTGAGTGTGTATGGAGGAAATGTAAGCTCACAGTAAGATTCTTTAAATTCCATCTACGCCTACAACAAAGTGCTGTGCTGCGAAAGACAGGCATACTTTTCTAAAATTATCAGCAATAATACAAACAGCCCCAGAATTTTGTTCTCTACTATTGATCGCCTACCAAATCCTCCCCACTTCACAGTCAAAGTGCGAGGAGTTTGCCTCATTCTTTGAAGAGAAGATTGTCGGTCGTGGAATTAAGAAAATTAGTGCTGAGCTGAAATCCTCCACCTGCTCCCTACAGTATATAATTCTGTTTTGAGTAACTACAGGCCAATATCCAACCTGCCCTTTCTAGGTGAATCCGAAAGAGCAGTGTTAAAACAGCTAGAGACATTTTTACATGACAATGATATTTATGAGGAATTTCAGTCTGGTTTCAGAGGTGGACATAGCACCGAGACAGCACACCAAGTTGTATCTTTCTGTAGCACCAGACAACAAAGATGTCTTACATTCTCTGCTAAACTGCCTTTCCAGTATTGTGCAGTGGATGAATGACAATTTTCTTAAACTAAACTCGACTAGACTCGGAAATCTGGCCACACACATCTGGCCAAAAGAGAAAAACCTTGGTGTTATCCTTGACCCTGACCTTAATTTTGAAAATCATATCTGCAACGTATGGTCAAATCTGTGGGTAATTGAGGGAGACTGAGGGTTGTCACAGCAATGCCATATCAGAAAGCTACATTGTCATTTCAACAATTTTATCCTGTATTTCCCCTTTCCAGATGAGGTCCAAGGGATTAAAGTGGGGCTGCCCGTCAGAGATAGAGATGAAGAGGTGTATCAATCAATCCATCAGTAAATTATTTGGAAAATTCTATCTGTCTGGATGACCTCAAGGGCAGACATCTAATAAACAACTCTGGCCTTTTGTTTGGAGAAAACTCGTCTCTGACATTCTGTTCCCGTTACATGTCACTTCTACCTGACCTTTGAAGTATTTTTTATCAAACTATATGAGTGGGCAACAGTATATTTTGCTTGACAGTAAAACAAATATAGAGAGTGCAGTGTGTATTCAGTTGAATTTGACATTGGAATATTGCATAACCGTCCAAAATCTGCAGTCAGGAGTCTTTTGCAGAGTTTGCATGTTCTCACCGTGTTCGCAAGGGTTTCCTCCCAAAGATCTCAATAAGAAAAACATGCAGAAGAACAGATGCTCTTCAGTCCGGCCCCTGACCAAGACCTGGACTGAGCACTTGGACTTGGTCCCCGGGCACCATGAACGATGGCTGCCCATTGCTCCTGGCTGCCCCTGGAGGAGGACAGCTTGGATGGAAGAAATTCAGGGAACAATTTCCACTGGCAACGGCCCAAAAATTGCATGAGTGTGTGCCGTGTCGCCGCTCGCTATGTGCAATGTGTATGCCACGTGTGGCCGAATAAAGACCTCCCCCGTCCAGGTCCTGTAAAGTCCACAAACAAGATTCTGGCGTAGGGGGAGTCTAGGTGCTGAAGGATGAAGTGGAGTCCCATGTTAACTGCGCCATCTTCAGACCTGTTGGCTTAATAGGCAAACTGCAATGGGTCGAGGAGGGGTTTGGTGATGACCTTGAGATGTGCCAGCACGAGGTGCCCAAAGATCTTAATTACCACAGAAATCAGGGCTACTGGTTTGTAGTCATTAAGTCCTGTGATCCTCGCTTTTTAGGAATGGGAATGATTAGTAGATGTTTTGAAGCAGGAAGGTACCCTGCATTCATCCAGTTAAAGATTGTGAATACTGGAGACAGCTGTTCTGCACAGTGCTTCAGTGTAGAGGGTGAGACGCCGGTCCAGCTGCCTTGTGGAGGTTCTGTCTCTAAAAAAAGCTTGTTAACGGAGAGGTGTGATTGGGAGGGGTGGGGGCTGTCTGGGAGTGTCTGGGTCTGGAGGTGAGTGCTGTCACTGTCCTTACTGGAAGGAAGCGGTGTAGTAGCTGTTGAGGAGGGCTGGGTGTGTGGGTCTGAATCACAACTGCTCCATTGTCTGTCAAATCTGCAGCAGAATTAATTGAGGTCATTTGCATGTCTGAAGTCATTCATAGTGTGTGGAATTCAACTCGGTTAGACTCCAATCTCAATCCACACACTACAGCGACCCCAGCTGTTCGAGTTTAGCCCAACTATGTATCCGGATTCGACGCCACTTCTGTGAGGTGTCACTGAGCTGCTCGTTAGTATTGCTTCCACCCTCAATTGCCCCTCAGTGGGTTCGATCTAGGATTGGGCTGACAGGATGCCTCACAGTATGATACAGTAACTGTACTATCAGAAACAAATGTAACTAGTCCTGTTGGTGTACACTTTTCCGAGGCAAAACACAATACCTCCACACTCAGATATGTGAGAATTGAGGTAATAAAACATCCATGCGGGGTGGGGTGGGGTGGGGGGGGGTATTAACTCTAAAACGTGCTCCTAAAACGTGAACTCTTTTGGATACTTAAACTTAGCACTTTTGCCCCTAAAGGATTTAATGAGGATTTTGATATTAGACCATTTCTGTGAATGATACCCTGTCTCTGATCTCTTGTCATATCTCTAACAACAACACTGCCGCTGTATATGATATGTTGTGTTATTGATTTGGAGTTTTATCTTTAAGATAAACTTAGAAAAAGCTCTAGTAGACTATAAATTATATGTTTTGCTTATATAATTCCGTTACCGGAACATGGATGTGCGTAAAATTCGTTTGGGGAGTGCGCGCACGGCAGGCGAACCAATGGTGTCTGGAAGCCTCAACACAGTCGGGTCGGAGATAATTAGCCTAGATGGAAGAGATCGAGCCAAAAAGCCATGAACAAGCCAACAGTCCCAAGTATTTGTAGCCAATAGATAGCCTACCTCCACACAGCGAACACCCCAGCCTACTGTATGCCAACCATCTGTCCTGGGGCTATCGGCCTATTTGTTACAATCTATTTTTAACAAACGAAAATAAATACATGCTAATAGCCTACATTTTTATCAAACGAAAAATGAATACAGTAGTTTACCAAAGTTGTGCTTGAGGTATAAGATAAGATGGTACTTTATTAATCCTAGGGGAGAAATTATAGACAGGTTGGAAAGAGAGACACACTAGATACAGGGTAACAAAAGAGAACTAGATAAGGGGGGGGGTAAATATAACTATATACATATAACTATACAAGAATGTAAGTCTAAGAGTACACAATACGTAGGCCTACATACACAATATAATTATGTTCTTGCATTCACTGTCTGTGTAAATATATAACTATGCATATGCATATATATATATCTCCTTGATTCCCACGCAGTGTGGATGTGGTTTCTGCTGCATGGAGTAGCTACCTAGAGGCATATGAGCTCGGTCTTTTCCAAATATTGGACGAAGGCTATTCAAAACACATTAATTCCTTCTATACTGCGTTGGAGACACTTTAAAACTTAACATAACACGTAGAACGAATTGCCAGCAGGTCTCTCTAACAAGTTGGTTATGTCATTCGAATGACTTAGCTATCTCATTCGAATGACTTAAGTATCTTGTTCGAACGAGATAAACTTAGAAAAAGATCTGCTTTTTTTCGATACCCTTCAGGGCTTCCGTAGTTTCCCTATGTCAAAATAATGGACATTTTTATAAATAAACAGAGACGCATCTAATACTATAGGTAGTATATTATGATAGCCTGAGTCTGTGAGTGTATTTGTAATACAAACTAATGGGGGTACAAACGTTGTATAAGTTGTATACTGTATACTGTGATTATAACTTGTAAATTTGGTATTGAGTATTAGAGTTTATCTGTATCGAGCATAATCTAGGAGCCAGCAGCAGCATTTCACTATGACTGTACACCATAGAAATAAAATAAATCTTGAATCGTGATTCTCTATGCACTTTTTGTGTATATTGTGTGTGTGTGTATGTATATAAACACACACACACTAATATATTTATATATATATATATATATATACAGTATATATATATATATATATATATATAAATGACTGATTGCAATGTGCGACAGGTGTGCTATATCTTATATCTGTCAGGACTGAGTCGCCTGCTAACCGACATTGGCATGCAGCAGAGGGTGGCCGAGGAGGGTGGGGCCCTGATTGATGGACTAATGTGGTTCACCTGTGCTATGGGACTAATGTTTCACCTGTTATGGATTTAGATGTGGTTATACCCCGGTGTTTGTGTGCTCTGTGTTCGAGCTTGAAGGTTATACCTGTGTTTATTATGTTTAGGTTTTAGCCCCTGTGTTTATTATGTTTAGGTTTTTCCTTTTCCGTATTATCAGCTTGGTGAGCATGTTCCTTAGTTCCAGTACTGTTTTAATTCCAGCACTGTTGTAATTCTAGTACTGTTTACCTTTTTAGGAGATTTTTTTTATTAAAACTTTTCTATTTTTTGCCCAAGACTCATCCAGCAATTACACTCCTTCCTTGTCCGTTTTGACAATATCACATGAATTTGCACGTACTATGGATATTTAAGATGGCTACTCTGTATTTATCAGAATTTATCAGAGGCTGGTGAAATTAGTACTTTATATCTATACGGGGAGCGGGCCCTTCTATGAAGGCTGCGAATGCCCACCATGTTGCACCATGTAATTGTATTAATTTGGTTGCAAACTGCAACCTTACCACTAGATGCCACCAAAAATCCCACACTGCACCTTTAAGGTGCATTTGTCACTTGCTTTTAGAAATTGAGAACAACCATACTCCCTTTCCTTATGGGGTTAGGTGCTTGACCAGATCTGAATAACATTTAGTATGTTGAGGCAAATAGTATTCTTTAGAGATATTGAAGTTGCCTCCTAGTGTGATTACAAAGGTCATACCTACTGTATGTCTAAAAGGTATCGATGAGCGGAGGAGAGAGTAGCTCTCTATAGGTCAACACATACAGCAGGGCTGCCAAGTGTCACGCATTGAGCGTGAGACACACACATTTCAGCCTATTCTCACGCTCACACGCCACACTTCACAATTCTCACGCAGAGAAATGACCAACCTCTAAATAGGCCTACTAGCAGTTCAATGTTCATGGGACCCTACTTTTCAACTAACGCTAATCTCGCCTCCCAGGTGTCCTTCACGGTCCAAAAACCCTATCCAAATCTACTTGCGGGGGGAGGGGGCGGCGAGAGTGTCGTCCAGCGGAGGTGCTTGTGACTTAGTGGAAAAATCTCACTCCAAACTTTTGGTCAAACTTGGCAGCCCTGCCAAGTACTAGATAGCTACCATGCATCTCGTTGGCTGTGGTTGGCTGTACAGGTTCTCCGAAATTAACGTGCAAAATACGCACTGTAGCAGGCTGCCCGGTGCTTCTCAGGAGCAGGACATCTGTGGTAGCAAACTACGCGAGAAGTCACTGGATCACTTGGCTATTGAAGCCTTTTATTTAAGGTGCAAGTTGACAATGTTTAAATGTCAATAGTATATTTTCATCAGGTCATCATAGTATTTTGCTTCCTTTGAGTTCTCATTATTTGGTAAATACAATGTATTGCGTCTTAGGAGTAGGGGTCAGGGACCTAATGTGAAGATAATTTTTATTAAATATCGAGGTCCGAAAGGATTAGGGGGCATTTCTTATCTGATTTCTCAGAGAAATCTAAAATCAATATCCAATTGGACTATTCACACATGACCAAGCCAATAAGTTCTCATATGATTTAGCCCCCCTTCATGTGGCTGCTGGTATAAATGTTACAATTACACTCTCTTGCTACATAGACCCAAATGTAATTGTATTTTTAGTAAGAATATAACCTGTCTCATTATATTTCTGGATCTCTCTTCACTTCCAAGGTAAATCATGTGCAAGTGATGCTTAGGTCAAGATTTTTTGGTGCAACTTAATTAAGAGTGAAACTGATCAGTGTTCACTTTTCTTTTTGCTCATTTTTGTCTATCTCCGTTATCTGAGAACTACCATGCTTTCTAAAAGCAAGAGCACTTGAGATCCCCTGCATATTTTAGTGTGCTTTCTGAAATCAAGACCACCTTTTTCACATGAAGGAGGAGGGTGTTACGGTTTCACCTCCACACACGCCCCCCTCCTCCGCCTCTCCACAACCCTCCACCTCTGTGCCTACCTCACACGCCCCCTGCAGCTCGGCACGAGCACTGCGCGCGCTCCACCAACACAGCTGAAATTAGTTGAGCTGATGGGTGAATGAGCTTACGGCTGGATCACTGCACACCTGCTGCCACTTTCTCATCAACCCCCTCTGCCTACAAGAAGCCAGTTTCTCCAGCCTTTCATCGCCAGATCTTCCCTAAGAAACGCCTGGCAAGTATCCTAGTTGTTAGACAAAGTATTTCTGCTCATATATGTGTGTGTATTTGCTCTCTGGACCACCGCATCCCAAGGCTTACTTGTCTCTCCATGTTCCCTACAGAACGACCAAGTGTGCTATGATCTGGCTTGCCTGCCCATCACTCTGCCCGCCACCCACCGCAGCTGCTCAAACCGGCCTCAACCTCCAGCCTGCCAGGCTCCCAACCTGAGCCATCTGGGCACTACCTTCCCTCCCAGATCCAGATCCCTGCTGGGCAAAGAGCTTCCTGCCTCCTGTGTCGTGCACTTGAGCCCCGTAGCTAACTAGCCTTAACAGAGGGTTTAGAAATGGAGACCTTTAACCTTGTACCTATTTCTCTCTATGGACAAATCAAAATACAGTTTATATAAAAAAGAAAAGGGTGAGGTGTTTAGTAGCTCTTTTGGTTTGATAAACAAAGCTAACTTAGAGCTAGCTCGCTGGGCCTGCATCATGCTTTTTCACCAGCTTTGGATTAGCGATTTAACAATGTGCGTTGCCAGCAGGCTACAAAATAGTAGTCTGGCTTCGCCAGACCCAATTCGCAAGAATGCGAAGGGTCTGGAAATCCTGCATTTATTTTCATTTTCCAAGGGGCATTATCAGTGGCCGGTCAGACCAAAATGCCTTTGGACGCAATTGGATAAACCTACAAACAGCAACATAACGTGGGTTAGTCATATCTGTAGGTACAGTTGTATCAAACCCGCCTCATATTTGGTAAACGTTGTGATTGGCCCAACCAATATCTGGTCGGGTGGAAATCAGTTTGAACGGGTGGATGACCAGACTGATCTACGGAGTGAAATAGAATGAGCTCACGTGATCAGGCTGGCGATGACAGGCTAACAAAATATCTCATAACTGGCAATTTAAGCCAAGGCTTGCCAGCTGTCCTTACCCACATACGGTATTCTGTACTACTACCACAATCTACTAAAGCTACCAAATTACCTGACATCTCTCATCACATGGCGTTCTATCCATCACCAGACAAGGTCTTGGGATTGATTAATTACGGCTCCTGGAATCAAAACCGAGCTGGGAAAAAATGCTTTTAGTAGTTGTGGTGCTAGATCTTCAATAGATTTTTCAAATTGGATGCTTTAATCTCATTGGGCAATAAGTCGAGGTCTGTTGATGTTTTTGCCATGTTTCAGCTTGAATGTGTAAAATGTATTGATCTACAGTATAATGTTTCTGTATTGTTTATGACTTTGAATACTCTATGAATGCTTGTAACCATGGCACCATCGAAAATGAAACCTGTTCTCAATGGGTTCCCCTGGATAAATAAAGGTTAAATAAATAAAAAGAATATCCCAGCCTCAACACTGAAAAAAGATAATGGACACAGCTGTTTTTATCACTGCAAAGCTTCCTCTGTTCAGACCCTCTCATCTCTTCTTCTCTGACAGCCTTGCAGCTACAGTAATGAAAACTCTGAGGATAAGGGGAGAAGCACCCATATATACACACTGTATAATAGGCAATTTCTTCAAATGCTAACAGCCTATGAAAAGGTCTTACGTCTCAAAGATTTGATGCACATAAGCGGGTGAAATTTCCTAATAACTTGTCATCTTCACATTGAGCCAAGATGTGTTTTTTTTTTCTCCACATCTTCCACTTTGGCTCTGGACTACAAATGAGGAGTCTGTGTCTGACTGTTGTCCCATGTCCTCTGTATTGAGTACACAACCCAGATAGCAAGCGGATCTGAGCCATATACAGGCCAGGGGCCTCATTTATCATTGAGGTACGCCATTTTACACGGTCTTTTTCGCGATTTCAGGTGTACGCCATTTCCCCCCCCCACATTGCGATTTATCAAGCCGAAAGGGCGAAAATTTAGTCGCCTTTCTACGCGCTTTTGTAGGACACCTCTCAACTTGTCCTACCGATTTACACGGTTTTCTACACCCTTTTTGAACACAGGGGGAACTGGCGACGCAGGTGGTGCGTCGGTGAATTACAATGTTTGATGGAGAGAAGAAGAGCGACAGTTTCTGAATGCACAATCATGTAGGCTAATAGCCCAATTCAGCACAAACATATATCGCAATGCAAGATTAGACGTGTCCTCTAACCGGCTCATTCATGGTCCGATATGGATTTGTTCCCCAAACTGAACCTATGCGCTGTCCCAAACCTTTCCGCGCTATATGTCACACACCTAATGCAGGCACTCCATCAAACGGCAATAATTGACCAATTAGATTGTCAGTAATATGTGATCATGTGGACCTGTTTGCTGTTTGGTAAGCATATAAATGACAGTCCTCCTGTGCGTAATGCGAGCCTAAATGAATCCGGCGCTACTCGGCCTACTGGCCGAGATAGAACTCCAAAGAGGTGACGGCGATGGCGACTGCACCCACATAAGGGCACCATCAGTGAATGAATACGTCTATGTGAATCGCTAAAATGTGCACACTATAAATACCCAAATCATATGTGACATGCTCATCACAAGTGTAGCGGCACGGTGGCCTGGCTCCACGCATGACTCATTCATCCTGGCGCACAGCAGGGTAGGGGCTAGACTGGAGGCAGGCGCTGCGCGTGACGGCTGGCTTGTTGGTGAGTGCATATGCCAAGATACATATTCTTTGTCTTATTTACTTTAATCTTTATTAGCATTTTCCATCCATACAACGACAATACAATAAAACATAAAAACTTACAATAACAGCTTATGGGTACTTCCATCCATGCAGCTTTTTTTTCTTACTCAAATATGACAATTTTAATATTAGTGGTATCATCACACTTCCTTCTATAATCCATCCATTTTTCCCATCTCCCTTCAAATCTTTCCTTCCTGCATCCTCAATGCATAAATAAATCTCATAAATCTCCTCCACAACACCCACCACTGCTCCTTGGTTGGGGGTTCCACCTTATACCAAGCCCTCATTATTGTCTTTTTACTAGCAACCAATAGTACTTTCACTAGGTATCTGTCCCCTCCTTGTACATCATTCTGTTATGTTTGCCAAGATGTATATTCAAAGCTGATAAGAATGAGAACCAGTCAAGACCCCACCACAAAATGAGGACCCAAGCCCTCAGCCCCCTCCCCGTCATGAGGTTTACCAGCGGGGCCAAAGGGCCCACACTGAGGTCATGCGCCAGCTATGAAGACACAAACAAGTAAGGTTCACATTTCTACCATTTTATTGTCTGTTGGTGGGTGACTGTGTGAGGTGTGTGAGTGCGTTTGTGAGTGAATGTGTGAGGTCCGTGAGTGTGGTAGTGAGTGACTGTGTGAGTCCTTGAGTGTGGTAGTGAGTGACTGTGTGAGGTCCGTGAGTGTGGTAGTGAGTGACAGTGTGAGGTCCGTGACAGCATGTGTGAGGGAATGAAGTGCAGTGAGGATGTCCTGTTGGCTCTGGTGGTGTAGTGTGGTGACCTCCACCAACTGCTGAACAACTGCCCCACAACTGCCCCAATCCCTTCTGCCATTTCCCTCTGGGCCTCTAGGGTCATGAGCCTCCAGCACAGCGTCTGATAGGAAGCCCAGCCCTCAGGGACCCTTGAGGCAGGGACGCTGGCAGCCGGAGGTGGAGGCGTGGGCGGTGGAGACGGAGGCGCTGGAGATGGCACTGGAGGTGGAGGCCGGTGCGCTGGAGGTGGAGGCACTGGAGGTCGTGGCACTGGATGTAGAGGCTGCAACCGGCGGGGGCACGACCGTCAGGTCAAGGACCACTGCAGACTCCCCCTCCTCTGAGTCCCACCCCACGTCAGAGTCTGGAGAAACAATTTCAGTCATTTTCTTAGAGTTTGTCTGTTAACTTGATTATGCATTAAACATTTTATTGTGTAGCCATATTCAATTGATATGTTTTTCTGTTGGCAGCCAAATAAATGCTTAAGTGTGATTTACCGGGTGATTTAGATGAGAGTCTTAATTTCCCAGAGGGGAAAATGTTTAATGTGGTCTAACATTATGAAGTGGTCATCTGTGTTATCGTTCCCTGTTTTTGGTCCTGAATCAATCATAGCCTACCACAGAATGTGTGGAATGTTTGCTTTCCTCACAGCCACATAAAACAGCATGTCCGTGTAGCCTACGCCACATACAGGATGCACGAAACGTACAGTAGGCTACCTAAACTGTAGGAGCAATCAGACAAATGTAGGCTCGTACAAATAGCTTACCTTCCGAAGATGATTTTCTTTCCTCGCGTGGACCTCACCAACAAGCACATGCACCTCCGTCTCCGAAAAGTTTCTCTTCTTTCCGCGTTTTTCCATAAACGTCTTTGTCTTTCCTATGCTCCACGCTATATTATGTCGGTTCCTTCCGGGGTATCCACGTTGTGCGCTGTCATAGTTTTGACCATATATGGTTGAATTTGGGCGTGGAGAGGGCGGAACACGGGGCGCGTGCGCGTACACTCTCTCCTCCGCCACCGTCGGATTTTTCGTGGAGGAAATTTACGACATTTTTGATAGATCCGAAAAGCGTGTAAATATTCTCGTCGTACGCTACATTTCGCATTTTCCGCGTTTTCGTCGTACGCCCTCTTTTACACCTGAATTTACACGCTCTTTGATAAATGAGGCCCCAGATCTGGCCCTTGTGGCTTAGTTCCGGCCCATATATGGCCCAGAATCCTTACACATCCGCTTGCTATCTGGGAATGGTGGTTCTCCTGCTACTGGCCATCACTGTAGATACTCAAAATGATAAGCTTGTGTCGACAGAGAACGAACAGAAAATAAAACATGCATGGTTGCTGTTTACATCAGTAAGCCATGTCTGTCTAAAATCATAAACATAGTGGCTATCATCCCATGTACTGGAAATGGGGTGTTAAGCTGTTCCTTTTGTATCTGAAACATCGTGATTCCCGAGGTTGACGTCAAAGTCATCATGAAATACGTCACCTGAATTCGGTTTTCCGCCATTTTACTCGGGGTAAAACATCCCGATTTCCCATACATTTCCCGATCAGCTGCTGATCAATCAAGATGGCAGTCTGTAATAAGACTGTTTATTAGCGCTTCTGTATTATTTGTCTCTCATTAAATCAGTTGTACACACTGTACTGTCCAAAGTCTATCAGTGGACAATGTTGCTACGAAGTTCATATGTGCAAAATAGCATAGTTTGTTATCAAATGGTATTTCTAACCATGGCTAACTTGGCTAGAACTACAAAGACGCAAGTGCGTTTTTCGCATTTTGTTTCTGGAATGCATTCAACTGGGATATGATGTCCCTGGTGCCAAATACAGCAAGCTCCGATACAAAAGAAATGCAGCATCACATTGGTGGTTGAATCTACTCCACAACATTGTTGTTGAAGTGGAATTTGAGTGACATATCTGACAGTGAGCTATGACTGTGCTGCATAATCAGATTAAAGTTAAATGTCAGTATTTGTCAGTTTGAACAACACAATATTTGTATGTATGCAGTGTGCCCTTTTGCAATCTGCCAATGCAATGAAGCTAATTAGCCATGGCAACTTCTCAGAATACAAAATAAATTGAATCAACAGTTCTGGGGCGGCCGCTGGAGGCCTGGCTCTTGAACGGTGGAAATTGTCTGACTCTCTCCGGCTGTGATCAGTACGATTCAGAGTGTGTGCAGCATCCACTGCCATGGTTTATGCGTGCTGGTGTGAAGAGAGGGACATCGCAGAGATGGTTAGCGCCATCCACTATTAAAGTGTATGCATGCGATATTTCCGCATGTCATAAGGAGTTCGCCAAAACAATAATGTTACGAACAAAATACAATGAGGGCATAAAATAAGTGGATGGACAGACACGGATGCCAAAGAGCTGAATTCTCCAGTATGATTTTCACCACAATGGTGTCTTGACTAACTGGCTAACTCAAATAGCTAGAAACAGGAACTGCACCACTAAGAGGCACCAAAATAAAATTTGGAGGTAGAATGATAGTCTTCCATTACTGAAAATTGTCTCCAACAGTGACTAGATCTAACCATGCATCTGTGAAGACCTCAGAGATTAATGGGACTTGGACATTTTGGGGCTTTTTAACTATGATTGCTTCCAAAGTCATTTGCCCATTCGCTTGTCTCTTTTGACCGATTTGGGGTGACTCCAATATCAATATCCATATCAATATCAATATCTGCTCCACAGCTCTCAATGTTGCAGGTGTTGGATCATAATAGTTAAATGCGGCCCCATCGGATTCTCCAAATGGCATCCAATCAAAACAAACGTTAAAGTCCAAATAAATGGCAATATCCTTGTGACGTTAAACTTAGCGCAGCATAACACTTTAATGTTATAGTCTATATTTAAGCACAAGGAGGTGCTTTATCGTGGTTATTGCTGCAGTGCCGTTATTATTATTGACACACAGTAGGTGTGTAGTTGTCAGTAAGTCCTCCCTCCTCTTTGATTGGCTGGCCTGGCCTCAGGATCAATCAGCCCAGTTGGGGGATTTTGTATACTGGGTATGATTTGAGGTTTGTTTCCCTTGCTAAGAGTTGAAGGTTATAACAAAAACAAAATCTTCATTGCAAATGTGTCCATTAAATCTCTTTGAAGCATATATCCTTTCAGATTCAAGTAATTCATTACTGTGGCTGGTCATAAATCCAAAGCTGGTGGTGACAGCTAATTACTTCCCATAAAAAAGGTGACAGTTAACAGCTCTGTCTCCTCAGGCATTGCAGGAAGTGGGGAATTCAAGGACAATGAAACAAAGAATGACTAAGGTTCATACAGCCTGTAGAAATGTTAGAGAAGAAGTCATTCACCTCTGCTCCACCACTACAGCCATTGGGCGTCCCGCGTTGCCTTCAGCCATTGAGGGAATGCTTCCTTTGAAATCAATGAAAGCTGCTTCACTGCCAGTGTTGTGTTTGATGGCTGCGTCCAAGCTCAAGAATTGGCAAGATTCAGTTCTCAATGGTGGAGAGGGGGGTTATGTTTCAGGATTCTGTGGGAGAATATTTGATTCTATAACAGAGATGGGCCTGCTGATCAAGTGTCTATCTGTGTTTACCAGTGTTTCCCACAGGATTTTGGGCAGCTATGGGGGGTGGACCTCCGACCCTCTAGGGGGTCCGGGGGCACGCCCCCAGGGCTCATTTTTTTAACATTGTTAATTTAAATGCATCAATTTTACACACTTTGAGAGCAAAATCAAGAAGCCATAGCAATTTAATCATCAGACAACATTTGGTTATGAAAGGGGATGGCAAAGAAGTAGTCATACAGCGATTCATCAAGACAGATTGATGAAAACAACCGTTTCGCGGCAGAAAATAGATTTTTAGAAACTGCATTCTCAGTGCCCCCCCCCCCCCCCGCCATTACATGGATATACTGGCTCGCGCTGGATTTTAAATTTCTTCTACAGGCCTCTGAACCACACCAAAGTGATCTCGGTGAGTCAAACATCTTATAATATGTCGTAAATAAGGTCCAGGTTGTCAAAAACGAGCATTGTCCTTTAAATGAAAATACAGGTAACACCCTGACAAACAACTCAATGTGCCAAAGACCACATTTCATATTTAATGCAACATACTGCGGGACATGAGCCCTTAAAAAATATCAGTTCTGAAAAAGAAAAATCTGGGAGAAAAATGTGCAAGTGGAAGCTGAAATGACTGCAGTTGCTAAAAAGAGCCAGCTGACCATCATCTAATAGAGATCCCTCAGAGATGGCAATCATGCAGTCTGAACGAGGCTTCCCCTCTGACACTAACAGATGCCACACACCAGGGCAGAGGGCCTGGACATCTCACTGGTCTAATATCTCCCACCCTCTCTCCCTCCCTCCTGCTATCTAATGAGCCTCTGACATTAACATAGTGTGAGTGTGTGTGTGTGTGTGTGAGAGAGAGTGTGTGTGTGTGTGTGTGTGTGTGTGTGTGTGTGTGTGTGTGTGAGAGAGAATGATGAGTGAGGGAGCTACCTGCCCTGCTGCCTCTACCTGCCCTCCTGCCATCTGAGAGTCAGGTTTTTTTTACATTACATCAGGCTCCGCAGCAGTTTCTTCATCTGCTTCTACTCTCACTTTCTTCTTGAAGAATGTATATATTGGTCTGGTACTAGATAATTAACAGTCTAGCTTGCTAACCTGGAAAATTTGTGTTACATAGACTGGAAAATGAATGTTACAGCATAGCCCAAATTATGTTTGGACAAGTAGACAACTACAGTGGATGTTCAATATGGATTGTATTGTATATATTGTAAGTAGCTAACGTTAACTTACCTCAAACAACCGTGTCTCAACTCCGTGTGGAATTCCAGCGTGAATCAATGCAGCTGTGTGCAATTCACACTTCCAACAAGCATGACCTATTTCAATCCACGCGATTTGCGGGGGAGTGGGGGGGGGAGTAGCCCAGCAGAGTAGCACCATGAGTACAGCGCAAAACACAACAGCGTTTTTAAAATGTATTTATGAGAAGTCAAAACTTTTGATAACCTACATTTTGCAGCTATGGCGGGACAAATTCATCCATGGCGGGCCGCCATGGATGTATTAACGTACGAGAAACACTGGGTTACCTTAGGTGTTTCAAGAGGCACTAGTGCAGGATATGTTTTTGATGTTGCACAAGGGTAATCTCCAGAATAGTAAGCATGGTCAGTTTTAGGGTACCTTCAGAATACACCAGCATTGTCACGTACCGAAGTTAAAGTTTATAGAAACAACGCTTCTGATGTATGCCTTACGATGTTTCTACAGTACACCACAATATCACATGTCCATATTAATGTATAGAGAGGCACATAGCCTATACTAAGGTCACCATGGAGACTGTTGATTGTATAAACAAGCCAGGGAGATTCAGAAACAGACGGAGCATAAAAAAAAGATCGCCGGGTGGGTCTGTTTTCCACTTCTCCTGCTAGCCCCGATGTGACCCCAGAGATACGCTGTCACTCCTCTAATCTGGGGTCACATATATAAGGATATAGAAAAGGGTGACCGGACTATTCCGGACGGTGAATTTCAAATCTGACGCTCACCATGTATTCCTGTAGATGTCTTTTGTCACGTTGGGGCCTTGTCGGTTCGTTTATAGGTGAAATAACCACTGGTATAGCCTATTTTTCACTCACTGTTCCTTTGTTTTGGGGTTTTCTGGTTCTTCTTCTACGCTCTACTGGAAATAGCGCATGCTCTGTGCGATACGTCACAGTACTGCCACTAATCGGTGGCAGTACTGTAATAGATCATGAACAAGCTATTTAGTATTTGTTAATAGTTTATCCACCTACAGCTGGCCCCATCTGGCCTTCGATCAGGGGACCCATCTAAAAACAAATTATTAAAAGTGAGTAAGAAATCATTATGCAAATGTTAGTAAATATATTTGTTAAAGCATTAGCATGCCGCTAACTCCCGAACGAGAGACAGCATGGAATCAGCTGAAAATGTTCTCCATCGCTCGACAACATAATAGTCATAAATGAGTCTCTATGTCCAAAATGTTTAACTGCCCCTTTAAGATGAGCATATTGGTACATAAATCTAAAGTTGCAACTATTCTTCATTTTGCTAATGTTTTCAAATGTTATTTTATATTAGTAAATTGGTAAGTAATTATTATCAACTCATTTGTAAAAGTTCAGTTAATATATTTGATAATACCATGTTCATGAGTTATAGACCTTTTTGGGACATTATTCTAAAGTTGCAACTATTCCTCATTTAGGCTAACTAGTGCATAATACCCATGGAGCCATCATAGTTGTTCTCACCCATCCATCCATCTGCATCCTTATACTACACTTTCAGTAAGTGTTAAAACAAGCAAACTTTTAAAAACGAAGCTCTCCTTTAACCTTGTTGCCTGCTGTCTTCCCCACTGTGAATTTTAAATAGCCCAACCCTTCGCGCCACTGACACGCACAGTGAATCACAAACAAAAACACACCAAAGGGAAGCATGAATCCACATCAGCGCTCTGACTAATGTCATGTCTCATGTCCAGGAGCACAACTGGACTCTGATAAACTGATCACTGCAAAAATCATTTTTTATAGTTTGTATTCATTCTCTTAGCAAGTGACAATGATATGTATGATTTTTGTTTGGGCTCTGTGTATATTATAGCATTCTTCTGTTAAGTTATTTCACCCCATATAGATCTTGTTTTTGTCAGTCTTGTGAATCTGTGAGAATCACTGGAGCTCCAGTTGTTTATATTTCTTTTCATTACACATCTCTCCCAGATGACGCACCTTCTCTGGTGAGTGTATCCTTCAGAAAGATTGACTGCTGCTAATGTGGCGCAATTTATTTGTTTTTATCATTGGTTGGAGAATACAGAATGTCTAATTATTCAAACCCGACTGTCCTGGTGGGAATTTGTTGTCTAGTTGTCACCAACAGAAATCTGCACTTCCCAGGCCTCTTGCAGGTTCCAGGCAGTGCCTGTGCCTAATGAGGCTTAGCTATTATATAGGCCAAGTCACACACACACACACACACACACACACACACACACACACACACACACACACACACACACACACATAGCTCAGCTCTGGAGACAGCAGGGACTGGCTTTGGCAGAAGAGCCTTACTGTGGAAATCACCAGAGTATGGATGGAGTGCAATCAGAGCAATATGGTAATGACAGCTCTCTTTAAAAAATTAAGAGCACTTTCATGTTCAAGTGGCTTCATTTGTCAAATGTTCAGGGTACAGGTACGTGCAATGAAATGCGTACAAGGTAGAGTGTCAAGAACACGTCACCTCTCTGCAGCGCCAGGAGTGTACTACACCCATTACTGTAGTTTCACAGGAAGTCCACACAGGTGTGTTTGCTCTGATTAAATGCTTATGCATCTGGAGATGCCATGGTGGGTCAATGTTGGGGCAGTGTCCAAGCAGCTTTAGAATATTTAGTAAATATTCAAAATACTTAACTAGTTAGAAATAAGTGTACATTTATAAATAGTTTATTTTACTTTTATTATTGAGTTTGGCCATTTCGCATTTCATGGTTGAGTAGCCAAACAGGGGGGGGGATGCCCATGTTCCCTTAGCCCTAGGATTTTTTTGAAGCAGCAACTAACTTCTTTTTCACATTTTGTTAAAACTAATTAAAACCACCTTATATCAGATTGTTTCATTGAGCCTTAGCGTTCTGATAGCGTCCTACTTCAATGACTCCTACCAGCCAGCCACCCAGTCTTGTTATTCCAGCATTTCTGCCTGTGTTGTCAAATTAAGGCCCGTAACTTTGCTCTGCCCTTGTACCTTAAATGTAGACTTACATATTATACGTTTTAGGTCTTTCATATGTAAACAAGTCTCTTACTGCCATCTAGCAGTAGGAGGTTGATTATCACCGCTTTAATGATTAAAAAATACAAAAACAACTTTGTTTATTGGCTTTTGCAAAAATATCCAATGGCATAAACAGATCATTTATGAAAAGTAAAAAGCCCTAGGATCCCCCTCACTTCCAAACCTCAGCCCTATGTTTACTCAGCATCAGTCTAGTCCTAGAAAGTTTTGCATAGCCAGACCTTTCTCCACACTTTTTTTTCGCACTGCACCCGATTATATATCTTTTTTTATCTGTGCCCTTGTAAAATAGTGTTGGGGGATTGAATCTGATTGGCGCCGCTGGAATAGAGTGGCACCAATGATAGGCTCATCTCAAAAACACTACATCTGTTGAGCCAGACAAGAGCCAGCCCTTCCCTGCCAGATATTGAAATACATTGTTTCCTGATTGAAATGTCTTTTTTGATCTGTAACTTCTGGCAGGAAAGGAACATGATAGGCCACGCCTACCACCACACCGCATTTTTATTAGGGTGTAAAATTAGTTGTTCCATGGCCCCATGACAAACCTTATGTCAAAGTTGTGTTACGTGAATCCGATCAGAGGTTATGCACCTTTTCATGATAAACCACAACCATTTCGATGCCTCCTTTTTTGTCAATCAGAGTGGAAAGTTAATCAGTTGTTCCTTGCCCCATGACAAACTTTTTGTCAAGGTTTTTTGTTGTTGGGTGTATCCCCCTGAGGTTATGCACCTTCTTGTGATATGCCACCGCTTTTGACCAATTTGGTGTAACAATTTAAAAATCAGTTCTTCCTTGGCCCACTTGCCAAACTTTTCCACAAAGTCCATGTAAATCTGTCCATAAGTTATGTGCCTTTTTGATGCCTCGCCCATTTGCGCGCCCCTTATGGGGAAATAAACATAGAATTTAACAAACAGACAGGGGCGAAAACATGACCTAATTGACGGCGGTACTGATCTGAGGAAACATAGGGCTGAGGGAACATGGGTTGAGGGAACATAGACACCCGTCCAAATGACGCAAAAGACACAAGGGGCTGTGGGAGAGTGCTGTATCCAGTACCACAAGTTTTTGATACTCAATGTTGATTAGCCATGAATTTAATTAGTTACCTACACATGGTAATAAAGTAGCTGCCTGTTCTCCATTTATAAGCAGGGATAGGAGACATGTGGAATGTAGTAAAATGTGAATGAGTGTGGTTGTGTAAAATGAGTGTGGTTGTGTGGTGAATGAGTGTGGTTGTGTGACTGGACGTGCTGCTATGACTGATGAATGTGAAAGAGTGAGTGTCTTAATGTAATACTATGTCATCTGTATTGTACTTTGTTTTACTTATTATGTTTGTTGTTTTTATCTGTTACCTGTTTACAGGGACTGCAGATGCAAATTAGCCTAAGGCTAACTCTGGTGCGATGCATCAAATGTTTTTACATTTATGTTTTAATTGCACATGGTCCCTTCCAAATAAAATTGAAGAAAAAAATCTGATCTGATGTGATCTATCCCTAACTGTATCTGACTTCTGTATCCACTTGGTAATTCATGTAAGCATATATATTACTGTACTTTTATTCGCTTCGCTTTTGTATTAGGAAAAACCCTATTGAGAAATAATTTTTTCGGAAAAACACATTTCTACCGTAGGCCTATAAATAAATGCAGTCTGAATGCTTGAAATGAACATGTACTAGAGTTTATTGAAGAAATAACTCATGAGAGGGTGTGGTATATGGCCAATATACCACTGGTTGTATACAACGGTTTCATCATCAGGAAACATTATAGGATAAATACAGACTATTTCAGTGTCTTAATATCGATTTTAGAGAACTCCGCCAAAAAAGGTAGTTCCTAAAACTATCACGTTGCTATGGAGTTTTAAAGCGACGAACAGTGAGCTCTAGCAACCAAAACTAATACTCCTGACCAACCTAGCTAGCCATGAACGAAGTGTAGCCTACCTTTGATGTGCAACCTTTTGCGAATTGCAACAGTGGTGACAATAAATCAGAGTGGAAGGCTACAAGACGGATAGAACAACTCAAAATTGACATTAAATGTTTCAATTTTTCTTGACAATATCCGTAACGTAACCAACAGACGGTTATGCAATGAACTAACATTTTTACAGGCAGTAATAATTGGCACAGTAATATTTCATATAGAACGGTAAAGAAGCTTTGCCCATGGTATACTGCAGCCATTCTCAACCAGTGGACCAATGCCCACCGGTGGTCCGCAGAGCGCCATCCAGTGGGCCGCAGAGGCAGTGGTAGCCTACTGCCAAATGGTTAGAATAAAATAAAAGTTTGGTTATTTACAAAGCTAGTTGTTTTCTAAATGTACTCAATAATTCACATATAAATAAAAAATGTCAAGTTAAAATGTATAATTTCAATGACTAGTTACATCACCACTATCACCACGCCAATCACATCCGTTGGTGTTGGGACAGATGCGTTCACCTAACGTAGCTAGCGAACATTCCCTCAGATCTCATGTATTTGGGAAGATGGTCCTCAGAATTTTTTTATCAATCAAAAGTGGCCCTTGGCTATTAACCAATCAGATTGCGAGGTCGGAACTACCCGTTGTATACATTTGTGTAAAGTATGGTGGAAATTCTGATGTAATAGTGAAAGCAATTTCACACATCAATGCAAATCAGTCATGTTATCTCATGGATAGAGCAGGGTTTTAATTTGTAAACAGTTCCATCAAAATATAATAGGATGCCTGTGTGTACAGCTCACTTTGCTGCCTTTAGCATACGTTTAAACACAATGAAAGGCCTAATACGAAACACAAGCTTTGGCACCTGGGGCTTCGTTAATCAAGCATTTAAGCATTGGTTACAGACTATTGCTTAAATATGATTTAAATGTGGTTTTTTTTCTATTTTATTAATTAGCATACAGGGTCTATACCTTGAAAGTGGCAACTTTCCTAAGGGAACCTTATTGCTAGTTGCTTTGGCGAAAAGCATCTGCTAAATGACGAAATTGAAATGATTAAAACATGTCTGTACATTTAATGGTAGGCCTCAGATACTAAAATAATCAATGTGTTTCTGACATACAGTATGTATTATACTTATACTATATGTCAGGTATAATATCCTATGAGGAAATTAGAAAGTTACATTTTCACATCCCACTATTAACCACTAATTTACAGCAAATTGATAAACTAAGGAATCCTGATAACATTTAATTTCAACACATGAGGCCCTGGGGGGGGGGGGGGGGGGGGCAAAACAAAGGAAGCTTTCTTGAGAGGTTGACTCCTTTGAGACCTTGTTTGTTTCCACCAGTTTCTCCATTAGAGGTAAGAGGTATTAATGGGACCACCAGCCATGCCACTCCGACAATGAATACTCTCCCATAAAGCCTATCAATACTAGGGCTGCAGGAGCTCAAGAGATGTGCCAGTAATTATGCCCTCTGGATGTTCCCCAACAAACACACACACACACACACCCTGTGGGGGCTGCTAAGAGCAAGAGTATAAGAGGCCAGACCAATTAAGGGAGGAGATATGCCACATAGCACAGCTCTTAGACAGGAGGTGCCATTCCGTGTTTTTACCTCACATGTAGAGGCTGCCAGAGGGGTGTTATCTTTATGAGGAGGGCAACAGTTAACTTGACGCAACAGATGGTTTGCTTGTGCAGAGAGTAACAGAATGGGAGGTTGCAGGACCAGAATGGTCTCACGAGGCAACAGTTGCTACCGGTTTCTAAAGAAGGTGTTGTTCTACTGAACAAAGAAAAAAAAAAAGTTTCTTTTTCACGTGTGTGAATACTGTCACTGTTTGTTTTTGGTGTGGAGGGATCAAATAAGTTAACTAATTATATTTTTCTGCTTGTTTTTGGTGTGGATAGACTGGTAGACATGAATATAATGAGAGGATTTGTGGCTGATGATTGTGGTTAAATGCCATTGAAAAAGTAAACAAATATTATGTTTTACATAAAGGCCATAAAGCAACATGTGTAAAATGACCTTCCCCGATCCAAGTGCGTATTTTGGTGAGCAGTTCTCTTTTGGACAGTGAGGTGAGAAAATGTTAATGCCTGGGTGAGAAAGGAGGTGTCTTTCCATCCCATAGGACACAGGGCAGGCAAGTGCCAGGGAAGTTGCCATGGCAACCCTCATCCCTTCCCAAGTCATCAGCTGCCAGAGTTTGACAGGTGTATTAAGCCTTGTGGGCAATAGGAATCAAGAGGATTGACCTTCTCTGGGCATGTTTTAATTATTTATTTATTTTTAGCAAGGGCTGATTTTGAAAGGCATCCAAACTGTGATACCGCCCCCTTGTGTAATCGACATGCCATTGCAGGTTGACTGCCGGGAGAATATTATTGCCAACCTGCCATGAGGCAAGCTGGAGGGATGGCTGGCCAAAAGAAGCCTGGGCTTAGGGACTTGTGAAATCCCCTCCTCTCCCAGTCCATTCGGTATCACTCCTCTGCAGCCAGCTAAGAAAACAACTCAACATTGTCGTTCGGATTATTTCCAATTAAGTTAATGTCAGTCAACTGTATCAGTGTGTATCAAGATATAAACTCAAGTTATTATAAATCAGGTTTCCGTGCAAATCATAGCACTGAGACAGCCCTGGTCAAAGTTGTAAATTACATCAGAATTCACTTAGATAATGGTTATCTCTCTGTTTTAATGCTTCTTGATCTTTCTGCTGCTTTTGACACGGTGGATCATGATATCCTTATCGCTAGGCTTGAGAAATGGGTTGGTCTTGGAGGCCCGGTTCAAAACTGGTTTAGAAGCTATCTACTCGGTCGTGAGTACTGCATCTCAATTGATGATTTTTGCTCTTCAGGATTTAACAGCACTTGCAGCGTTCCATAGGGCTCCATCCTAGGATCTATCCTTTTTAGCCTTTACATGCTTCCACTTTTTACCACTTAAAAAATATTGCTAAAGTTAAAATTCTCCCTCTCCCGCCGAGATGCAGAGAAACTAGTACACGCCTTCATAACCAGTCGTCTAGATAACTGCAACTCACTATTCACTGGACTCACCAGTAAAGAAATGAATAGACTAAGGGTGGTAAAAAATGCTGCAGCTAGGGTACTAAAAAGTATGAGCACATTACCCCTGTCCTGAGATCACTACACTGGCTCCCTATAGATTTTAGAATTCAGTTTAAATTGTTGTTGTTGGTTTTTAAAGCTTTACATGGTCTCGCTCCTGTTTACATCAGTGATATTTTAGTATGTTATGTTCCTGCCCGAGCCCTTAGGTCCTCAGATTCACTGCAACTGACCATTCCTCGCACCAGAACTAAAACATATGGTGAAGCTGCCTTCTCCTCATATGTCCCCAGATTATGGAACGAACTTCCACTACTTAAAAAACTCTGGCACCGTGGATACATAAAAAAAAAATCTGAAGACCTACCTGTTCAAAAGGGCATTTCCCATTGAATAATAACAATGCTGGTTTTTAATTTTGTTAGCATAATGTCATTCCTATTTTACATTGTTTACTCATGTCTGAATTCTACGTTTGTGTTTGTTTGTTTTTTCTGTTGTCTATTGTATTTGCATTTTGTATTTATTATGTTGTGTAAAGCACATTGAGAGGCACATTGTGTCTGAAATGTGCTCTATAAATAAAGATTATTATTATTATTGAGTGAGACTTATAATTTACCTCCAGCAAAGCATTATTTTGAGAGAACACAGAAAACTGATCCTCTGTTCTTTGGATTTACTATTATATTCAGATTAAGGTTTTATTTGTGACATCATGTAACCTACAGTGTACAATCACAGTGAAATGTTGCTGCCGACTCGGTGATGTGCTATGTATAATTACATATACACAATTTACAAATTGCACACAATCAATACAATCTATACAATATAAGGATAAAGATACCTGTGTGAATGGATTATGTACATGCTATAAATAAATCTTAATAAAAATATAAAACGGGTAGTTCCTACCGCACATTCTGATTGGTCGAAAGGCATTCTGAACCGTGATATCCATGATATACGAACGGTTTAGAATGGTTAAATCACCTGTAAAAGTACCACTGCGTGTTTCTGAATGTTCATCAGTGAGGAATGCAGTCATCATTTCTGTGGTCTCTGCCTGCAAGCTGCCAAACTGCTGTGTCTCTGGCTTTGCTTGCTGTGCACCATAAACAAAACAAACTGCCAAATGAATTGGGGGACAATATCTCAATATCCTTACCTAGAGCTCTGTAAACTAGCTAGCTAACTGGCCTAAATACTGTCATTCACAGCAAGCAGGCTAGCAGACTCTGTGACTATTTATTCTTAGCTATAGAATGTACATAAAACACCCCTGCCCCCCAGGTTATTTATTCATATCCATACAGTACTTATACCATGTTTGCTTATTTATTTGGAAAAATTAAATTACCCAGGTCTCATCAACAAGTTTTCTCGGAGTCTGGATCGATGAACGTTTAAGCTGGAAGAGTCATATTCATCTTGTATGCAACAAAATATCCAAGTCTATTGGTATCATTTATACATTTCTGAAAGTTTAGTTCATCAGAAGTGTCTATTAACTCTTTGCTATAGTTTAATGTACCCGTATCTCACATATTGCAATATCATTTGGGGAGCTATTTATCCTACACATCTACAGTGCATAAGCTTCATATATTGCAAAAATGATTTTGTAGAATTACAACATTTAGTGATTGGACTGATCATTCTTTTTAATCAGTTTAATATTTTAACTATCTTTAATTTAAACAAAAACTTAATATGTATTTTTATTTTCAAAGTATTGTTTCAGCCTGTACTCACTCCCTTGCCTTGTAAAGCCTTCTTTCAGTTTAATAGCGATGTTCACAATTTCAATGAGACATGCCAAGTGGCTACACACCTCCCATTCTACCGCACTGGGCTGCCAGTTCTCTATTAGATTCAGGGGGGCTCAGTTATGGAACAATATTAATCATATTGTATCTCAGTCAAACTCTCTCAATCATTCTAAACACAGACTGAAAAGGCATCTGCTAAATTAATTTAATCAAACCAACCTGATGTTTGTGTCCCTCTGCTAAACTTGCTTACTTTCTTTCATGCAATATAAATCATGCATTACTGTGCACATGCACTTGCTTGTGCACGCTCACTTGCTTGCCTCCACACACACACGCTCGCATGCACACGCGCACAGACACACACACACACACATACCCTCTCACACACAGCACACACCTTTTAATGTCTTTTTCTTTACATTACATTACATTTACATTGCAGTCATTTAGCAGACGCATTTTTCCAAAGCGACTAACAATAATTGCATTTAACGTAGGAAAAGCCAATTTACTACTACTTGCCAGAACTCACAAGTGTATCTTCTTTCTAAAACAAGTGACTAAGAGCATAATCTAGTGCTGAAGGCAAAGTGAATAGCAATATAAGGCAAAGAATAGCAATATAAAATACAATATGTGCTTAAGAGGGAGGATCGTTGTAGTACTTCTCGAAGAGATGAGTTTTGAGCCTGCAACTAAAGATGGGCAGCAACTCTGCTGTCCTGATCTCAGTGGGCAGTTCGTTCCACCACTGCGGGGCCAGGACAGAGGGAGCCGTGACCGTGTCGATCGACCGCAGGGGCCTCGGAGTGACGGGGCAACCAGTTGCCCCGAGGTAGCAGAGCGTAGCGGTCGGGAGGGGGTGTAGGGTTTGACCATGGCCTGGAGGTAGGAGGGGGCTGTTCCTTTCTTGCCCTGTAGGCTAGCGCCAGAGTTTTAAACTGGATGTGAGCCGCTACAGGGAGCCAGTGTAGGGAACGGAGAAGGGAAGTTGTGTGGGAGAACTTGGGGTGGTTAAACACCAGGCGGGCAGCAGCTTTCTGGACAAGTTCCAGGGGTTAAATGGCTGACGCCGGTGCCCCAGCAAGGAGGGAGTTGCAGTAGTCCAGACGGGAAATGACCAGGGCCTGGATGAGCACCTGCGCCGTTTCATCAGTGAGGAAAGGGCGAATCCTCCTGATGTTTTACAGCATGAATTTGCAGGAGCGTGTGATAGATGTGATATGTGCGGATGTGATATATTCAGTTTTATTTTTAGTCATTTAGTGTACAAATGACTATGTACCAATGATTTATTGAGGTGACATCTTATTAACCCATTTGGGTTTTCTAGATGTTCACCTGCACAATCTGTTTATTTTCTGTTTTTGTTCTAACTAAACTCAAATGTTATTTATAAAGCACATTTAAGACAACCAAGGTTGACCAAAGTACTGTACAGCTCCAGAGCAACAAACACACAGCACGCAACATAACACTACAATACACCATACACAATAAGCAATATAAAATACAGTACAATACAGGGGCCATCAGGTGACCAGCTCAACCTGAGTTGAAGGCCTGGGAGAACAAGTGAGTCTTTAAAGAAGACTTAAAAATCTCCACGATCTGGGAAGACCTAATGCGCCTGGGCAGATTTTTCCAGAGCCTATGGGCCGCCACCCCAAATGCTCGGTCGCCTCCAGTCTTCAGCCAAGTCTTTGGAACAGCCAGCAGCAGCTGATTAGAGGATCACAGCTCTCTAGCTGGGGCATGAAAGTGCAGGAGTTCAGCAAAATACTGAGCTGCCAGTCCATTTAGAGCTTTGAAAACAAATAACAAAATCTTGAAATCAATTCTAAAATGCACTGGGAGCCAGTGAAGCGAGTCCAAGATTGGGGTTATGTGGTCGCGCTTTTGCTTGCCAGTAAGAAGACGGGCTGCTGCATTCTGCACAAGCTGCAGGCGACACATCAGTGACTGGCCAATGCCGACATACAAAGAATTACAATACTCAAGACGAGTGTTGATAAAAGCATGTATTACTCTCTCTAAGTCTTTGGGGGAGAGATAGCCCTTTACTTTGGCAAGAAGCCTTGGAAGAAGCTGGTTCTTATGACAGGAAGTGTTCTCTGTTTAGTGGGAACTCATTAGCTCCTTGAAGGAGCAGTTCTATGCCAGCAAACAGCAGGAGGGTGAGTCCCTATGAGAGTTTTCCCATGCCTCATTCTCCCTTATGATGATCCAGAGCTGTCCAGACGATGGTGTGCCAGGTGCTGATACGTTGCTGACTGCTCAGTTTATTAGGTATGTCAGAGATGGTCATCTTAATAGGGAGTTAACACGGATAGTGCAGGAGCATCCAGAGTATGATCTGCACAACATCAGAGATGAGGCCATCTATTGGGAGCAGGAGGGCAGGTCATGGGAAGGGGGAGCCATAGCCACTCAGTGAGCAGCAGGAACAGATCCAGGAGCTTGCCCAAGTGGTTAGGGTATACCAAAATCCCCCCAGACCGCCACCCTTTCAACGTACTGGCCCTGTCATTTGCAGTTGTGCCAGCAGTCAGGGCACTTTGCAAAAGTGCTTAACGTAACGTGTTAACAAGAGTTCCTCCTCAGGTACAGCAGGGACATGTGCTACCATCAGCCATCGGGAAACTGATCCCTTCTGATATAATAAACTACATTTCAGACCGGGGCCTTGCAGGTTCAAACACTACTATTCAGGCAAGCCAGAAACCTACATTACTGGGTTCATGTCCCACCATGGTTGTTAGTATGGGAGGGGTAGTGGTTCCCTGTTTGCTAGACAATGGCTCTATGGTTTCCACAGTCCAAGATGTAAACCAGTGTTCCCACCTGTAGACTTTACTTGGGCCTAGGTATAATGACGGCCACCCAAGTAGAACCAAAGTTTTTTTTTTTTTTTAGTCCATCTGCCTGAGAGAATGCCGCGATCTGCGACACCTGCGATCAATTCACTTGTCTAGTGGTAGTCTGGTAGTCTAGTGCAGTGATACTCAAACTCCACAGTTACGGCCCGCGGCGCAATTTTGACTGGCCCGCCGTTCGATCAATCAATCAATCAAAAATTGAGAAAAAAAAAGAAAGAAAAAAAACTAATTTAACGCAGCGGAACCATATGGAGCTGACCGTCAAGTCACCTCGGACTCACCTGCTTGAACCCATTCAAAGCAGCCACAAACATGAGCCTCAGCAAGTGTCGAAAAGTTGATGCCGAGAATCGGCAATTTAATCCCAAATGGACGGATGATTTCGCTTTTATTTTACCGTCTCATGCAAATGCAGTGCCACTATGTTTAATTTGCACGAGAACAGTATCAGTTGTTAAGCTCGAGAATATAAAGCGACACTACGAAAGCAGACATGCAAGCTTCCACGCTGAATTCCCCCTCAGCACCAAAGCCAGACAAGAAAAGATTAGTAAATTGAAAACTTCATACACCGGCTCCACAACCATATTAACAACAGCTACAACAGCAATGCAAAAGGCCACTGCGGCCTCACTACGTGTGACTTGGGAGCTTGTTAAACAATGCAAGCCATTTTTGGATGCTGAACTGGTGAAACGCTGCACGTTAGGCATGGTGGAGGAATTATACAGTGGGGAGAAACAGAAGGAAGAGATCATCAATCGTGTGAAAACAGTCCAGCTTTCTGACTCAACCGCGATGCGCCGGGTTGAAGTTTTGTATGAGAACAGCTTTTCATCTTTGATGTCACATCTAAAATCAGAGGAGTTGGACTGTATGTCCATTGCAGTGGATGAATCAACGGATCAAACGGACACAGCTCAACTATCTGTATTTGTAAGGTACTTCGATGGACATGAGTTCAAAGAGGAGTTACTTTGCCTTTTGCCCCTGAAAACTAACACGACTGGAGAGGTGATTCATGCAGCAGTGAAGAATTTCTTTAATGAAAATTCTTTGGACCTCAGTAAAATAAACCTTCTCGTTACCGACGGAGGGGCATCTATGGTCGGAAAGGATAAAGGCTTTGCATCGCGTGTAAGAGCAGAATATCCCACTGTCAATTCACTACATTGCATCATCCATCAGACTGTTTTGTGTGCAAAGCTGTCTGGTAAAATTAAACAAACCATGGACGTGGAGATTAAAACAGTGAAACATATCCGCTCATCGTCAAGTTTGCAGCACCGTCTTTTTAAAATGTTGCTCAAGGAGCAGGGCGCGGAGTATGCTGATCTGCTCCAGCACAACGATGTTAGGTGGCTGAGCAGGGGGCGTGTGCTGGAGAGGTTTTTTGCCCTCCGTAAAGAGATAACGGACTTTCTCTCCGGTCAGAAATCCGCCAAATCACAAGAGTTGTTGTCATTTATGCAAGATCCAGAGTTCATATCCCATCTTGCATTTCTGTGTGATATCACAAGCCACCTTAAACAAGCTGAATCTGCAGCTGCAGGGTGGAGGTGCGAGTGTCGGAGAGCTTCTCCACAAAGTGAATGCATTTCAATCTAATCTGGATGTATTCCTGTCCGATCTGAAGGAGAGAAAGTTACACTTCCCTTCTCTGCGTGATGTCCCTGCTGCAAACGCAGCTTCACTGTCAGCAATGGGAGAATTACTGACATGTTTGAGAGATAACTTTAAGACCCGTTTCGAGCATTTCAAAATCCCGAGTGAAGTGCTCAATTTTCTGCGGGATCCATTCAGCGTCACTGCCACCGGGACATGTCCAGCCGAAGCAAAGGCTCTGCTGCCCGATATTGACGAGGGCACATTCCAGCTGGAAATGACGCAACTACAGACAGACGATCTCCTCAAAGTCAAGTTCAAGGATGAAGAACTGTGGGCGTTTTGGACTCGTTCTGCACAGCAGTATAAGAACTGCAACAAACTTGCCATTTACCTTTTGACAATGTTTGGATCAACATATATTTGTGAGTCAGGGTTTTCAACTATGAATCTGATTAAAGATCAGAAGCGCAACAGGCTGACAGACGTGCACCTCAACCAGTGCATGCATAGGCTATTGCTCTCACCTCACACAAGCCAGTGTAAGATTGCAATGGAGAGGGTTTGCCACCCATCTCACTAGACTGCGGAATATATTTTCAGGTCAATATTATTTTATACTTTATTTATTTATTTAATCTATTTTTCTTGGTTGCTTTATGGAGAGAGAAAAAAACGCTAGTGTTTAATGTGGGGTCCAGTCATAAATGACTGTGATTGTAATGCAAATGTTAACTTTAGCAGACTGACTGACTGACTGACTGACTGACTGGCTGACTCACTGACAATTGTACAATGGAATTTGATTGTGTTGAATTATTTTTTGCACTGCCACAGAGTTATTCAAAAGAGAAAATTTTGCAAATTAGTTTGATTAAAAATTCATTAGAAATGGAAAAAGTGCCTTTCCTTGTCTTTCCATACGCTTACGTTATGTGGAAATAAAGAAAATGAGACGTTATCAAGTATCATTAATGTTGTCATTTTATCAATTGGCCCATGGCCCACTGCCATTTTTGAAATGTGGCCCACAGGTTCAACTATTTGAGTATCCCTGGTCTAGTGGACACAATCTCATAGAGCGCTTCCCCTCCCCTACTCAAAATCATGCGTCATTCTAAACGCGGAGAGAGATGATACTTTACTCTGAACGGCTCATCACGATGTGGTCAATATTGTGGATGGATATAGCACGAACGAGGTAAAGCAACTAATTTTCTCCTTGTGACTGTTTTCTTACTGGTAGTAGCTTGAATTGCATGAAAGCAAGCTGCAACTATGCTGCATTACCTAGCTAGCTTGCCCAGGCAGCCAAAATGGTTTGTCCCAATAATGGCCCAAATCTGGCAGGACGGAAGAACTAACTCGGCCCAAGTCCGGTTGCCAGACTCTTGCTAGATCTGGAAAGAATGACGCCCCAGAATCTGCCCAAGTACACTGGCCCGTATCCGGTTGCCAAAACTGAGCCAGCATTGTCGGCATTGGGCTGCAATTACCCCAACAAAAAAAGGCTCACCTAGCCTATACTGGCCCAAATCTGGGTGCCCAAAACCTACCCGACTCTGCCAACATTGGGCCGTAATCACCCCAACAAAACCGCCAGAACTGACCCACACCTAACTTTGCCAGAACTGGCCCATATGTAAGCCGGTTGACAGCCTGTAAACAAGTAAAGACTGATCCAGTATTCTGCCAGAGCTATAGTTACAAAATATCAGCCTATGGCTGACCAATATATGTCCAGAACTAGGAATTGTTTGATTAGTAAAGGGTTCCTGCAGGATTCTAGTTAAATGTAACCTTTTAAGACCTTTTTGACCACAATACCTACTGTATTGCACAGCCATACTGGTGTCATAGAAATTGTAATTTCAATACCTCCCTCAACCTTTCACATAGCTTTGCTAACCTCATTTATAACAGGATGAGCTCTCCAGGAGGTCGACACACCTAGACATTGTCTGCCCTAGAATAACCATTCTTTGTTCCATTGTCCCTGCAAGATTTACCGCGCTTTCTCATATCACGTGTCTCAACTCTTGACCATTGTTGATGATGTCTGCCATTTAATATGATTTGTACAGATGGGTTAGCCAATCACCCATTTTAAGTGAGTTTTCTTTGAATGCCAGCCATTTGTACTGCATTACACTAGCATTAGCATACTGCTAACACCCGGACCGAGATAGTGGTTGTGCAACAGGGCATTACACAATTCCCCTCAAAAAGCAATAAAGTCCCCTCTGACCTCTGCACAGCACGAAAAAAAAAGAGTATATTTCTGCTTAGTAAGACGTGGGTACGGTGACATGGATTCATTTGACATCCCCACCAGTGGTTGCAGAGAAAGGGTAGCAAGTCTATGATTTACACAGACTGTACAGTACAGCCCTAGCAAAAGGTATACTATCCTCTTTGATTCAGAAAAGGCACAGCACCAAATCAGAGAACAGACCTATATTGTGCCACAGTTGGGTTCCATGAGACAGCTCTATATAGAAGAGCCTATTGCTTGTCAATGCTGTACTGCATCATGCACAGACCAAGGCAGCAAACCAGAGGTAGATTACTCTCCTCAACAAGACAACAGTCGGCAAGGATAAGTTACTGTCCTGGCTATTGCTTTCAGTCCCCATGAGAGCAGTGAGGTATAATCTCAATACTGGCTCCTGCTCAAGGCAATAGCATCCCTGCCAAGTGGTGTTGCTGCAGCAGGTCACCCACAGAATACCAAAAAAACATGACATTTTCAACCCATTCTCGCCAATCTGTGTATAAATAACACACTTTTACACTGTGCATATCATATGCCAAAGTGCAATGCTGCGCGTAATACATACGCCAAAATCAGAGTTTGTGATTGGTTGTTCACCTTGGAACACGTGATACAAGAGGGGTATGAATTTGCGAGCGCATTTGAATGTGGGTTGGGTTGGTCAAACAACTTTGGTGAGAAGACAAGCAAAACTAGCAAACAACACCATTACTAGCGTTACTACCATTTCACCTAGCAAACAACACTACTAGCTAGCGAAGCTAGTGAACTAGCACACATTCCTGCTGTTAGCTAGCGTTAGCTACTGTTCTTATAGCTACTGTTCGCATTAGCTAGCTAGCGTCCTAGCGTTAGCAAGAATTATAATACTAGCTAGCTAGCTAATGCAAACAGTAACTAGGAAGCTAGCTACCTATTCACGGTGTTCACAAGCACCATCCACGTCAACACAGGGGTTAGACGTGGACACAGGGATCAGGCTAATTTACGAAACTGGACCCAGGAGTGGATCCTACTTGGACAGCACTTAGTGGGCGCACTCCGCATATCGCAATATCCCTGCACTGGAACGCGCACCAGGGCAATTGCTCAATGCTTGCTGCCTGAGCGCCTCCACGCATGAGTGGTATGTGATCCACTGGCTGCAACCCGGTTTTGGCGTATGTATTGCATGCAGAATTGTACTTTGGCGTATGGTATGTACGGTGTAAAAGCATGTTATTTATACGCAGATGGGTGAGATCGGGTTGCACATTTTAGCACAGAATAGGTTCAGATGGATCTTGCAAAAAAGGTATGGGGGATTTGTCCATGTCCCTATCATCAGGTCATTGATTGTCATTTATGGATACCCATTTCTCTGTAGCTGTCAATTAATGTAAGTACAAAACAATATTTCGAGCATTATGACGGCATGATTCACCATCTGAAATAGAGGTTTCCTCTGTTAACACTTTAATAAAAACTCTCCCTATACAAAACCAAACTGTTAACCACTATACACTTATAAAGTGTTAACAAGTGCACACAATTCTTAATTTATGTACTTCAGCTCCGGTTAAGTTTAGGCATTCCAGTCGGGAATGATTTATACCATACAAAATATGTTCAAATAAGTTATATGAGTAGGCAGATGTGACTTGGAACATCTGAGATTTGGGTGACTTTTGGCACCTCTTAAACCCCCCGCAAACCGCAGCCAAAAGCGTCACGATACGCCATGATGTTCCAATTATAAGGCTCCCATTGTTGAAGCCCACACACTGGTGTAGTTCGACCAGAAGCCAACAACATCGCCGAGGCAATTCAAAGTGCTTTACATTAGACATCAAAAGCATCAAGACAAAGTGCAACACATAAAAGGTCATACAAAACCAAATGAAAAAAAATCAGAACATTTAAAACAAAATGCAGGAAAAATAAAATACAGGAATAAAAGTTACGTTAAACAACCCACTGATATAACCACTGGTGAGATTAATCTTTTTTGATATTAAGTCTGTATTTACTCATGACATTGTTTGATCATACTCCTCTTCTTGTGTAATATCTAAATGTTTGTAGTGCTGACTAGTGACTACTTGCTAGTGTGTTTAATATAGGGCATACTAATCTGCTGCCTGTGAGTATTACTACGGTATGACATCACTGCCATGGTTGTATTGGTTGTACAGGTCCTGTTGGCCTTACTTTCCTTTTAAATAGGCCTTCATAGTATATGTTATGTTGGACTGGAGTGTGTCTGTTGGTTATTCTCTGTGATAAAGTGTGATACTGTGCTGCTGAGCTTTTCTTTCTTTAGTTTTGTTCGAAGTGGGGCCTCAAAATGTTCATAGCCTTGGGCCTTAATGTCTTAACCTGGTCTGTGGAAATTTCTCATTTAGGTTTAGTATTAGGTCTTAAGGGTCTGTCCATGATTCACGAGTCCTCAAAAACAGCCCCCTCTACACTCCCACCAGAGGGCTATTACATCCTTGGGGATGGTGGGTACCCTTGTCTGTCAGCCCCCATTGCGATTATCACTCCGTACAAAGAGCCAGTCTGCCTTTCCAGGAGGTTCAATTATCATCATGCCAAGGCCAGGTCAATTGTGGAGCGGTCATTTGGCATAATGAAAACCCGCCGGAGATCAATTTTCCTAAAATCACTGGAGGTGAAGCCAACCTTTGCACCTGAGGTCATCGCTTGTTGTGCCATACTCCACAACATCTGTGTGTCCAACGGAGACATCATGGAGCCAGCCGAAGAGGTTTGTTTGTTTTATTTTACACTCAACCAAGCCAAACAACTATTCATTGTATTTACTCTTGTACGATATGGACAGTGAAGAGCAATGAGAGCTGCTGTGTTCTGAGCTACCTGTAACCTGTTTTAATGACTTTATGTTGTGTTGAACCAAATCACTGAACAGTAATCTAACTGTGATAGTGCCAATGCTTGCATAGAATAACTGAACTGTCCAGAACCTGTAGGTTTGATTCTGTTTCTATGATTAACCTGGGGGGTTCAGAACTGTTGGAAGAGTCACATTCAGTGATCTGTGGTAAAAAAAAAAAAAAAAAAACATTAACGTGGTTCATGATCATCAAAACTACCTTATTCTAAAATGCTTACTCTATTAAACTATTGTTATTCATAACTCCAATATGTTGCCACACATTTATATTGGTCCATGCCAACAGCAGGTGAAACACTTACCTCAGAATACGTCTTAAATAGATCGTCACATCAGTCATCCTTCTTCTTTCCATGTCATTTCTACAATGCAGTAATTGAACATTACCTATACTACTAAGTGCAAATGTAGCATTAGTTACTCAGGCATACCTGTATTTTTAAAACATAATTTTATTAATATTTTCAAATGACAAAAAGGACGGCAGATTAATTTGTATTGGAGCATCTTGTTTTTTACTGTTACATCACTACATTTGTTCAACTATGTTCTCAAGAAGAGACAGAAGCTTCTCCTCCTGCTGTTCCTCCCTCCTGGACCTTTCCTCTGTCTTCTCTGTTTCCTGCTGCATACATGTAAACTCCAGGACAGGGTCTGCTGCTTGCTTTCTTTTTGTTGGCCCTGGCCCTAACTCCTCTGCCTCCTCAGTCAACTCTCTGACTGGTGTGTCTCCTCCTGCTTCTTTGGTCTCCTGTCCTGCTGCAGGCTCAGCCACTGCAGTAGCCCTGGAATGTTCCCCCCGGGCTGAGGCAATAAGGACAGGAGGCTGAATAGATGGCCTCCCCCCCAAGTGCCTCATCCATAAGGGGGTACCATTTCCTGAACCCTGCAGTGGTTTCCCCTGACTCTGTCCCTTGTCCAGTTGGTGTTTTTAGTTCCTTAAAATGATCAAGGCATGGACTTGTCAAAAACTGATAGAATCAGGCACAGTATTACATAAATGATTCTTAAGCTGTAATACAAGCATTGTGATAAGAGATGAGGCAAAACGGACCTTGTTGGTTTTCTTCAGGTTCTCCCACGTTTTGGCAGCTCTGGCTGGGGTTACCATCCCCTCCACGTTTTGGCAGCTCTGGCTGGGGTTACCATCCCCTCCAGATCCATCTCTTTAAAGGACAATGCTCGTTTTTGACAACCTGGACCTTATTTACGGCATATTATAAGACGTTTCATTCACCGAGATAACTTTGGTGTAATTCGGAGGCCTGTAGAATAAATTTAAAATCCAGCGCGAGCCAAGTATATCCATGTAATGGCGGCGGACAGGGCACTGAGAATGCAGCTTCTAAAAAATCTATTTTCTGCCGCAAAACGGTTGTTTTCATCAATCTGTCTTTATGAATCGCTGGTTGTGCTTACAAAGAGCGTAGGCCTGTTGTGGATTTTCACATGCTCACTTGCTCCAGCACGCATGCGCACAGCGTGCTGGAGCAACGCTTGTGCGCTGTGCGCATGCGTGCTGGAGCAAGTGGGGAAGCTATTTCTTTTCTAAAGACGTTTCTAAAGATCATATTACAGAGGCATGTGAAAAACCACAACAGGCCTACGCTCTACAGTATGTAAGCACAACTAGCGATTCATAAAGACAGATTGATGAAAACCGTTTCGCGGCAGATCGTAAGAATTAAATTATATCCAGACGGAGAACAAAGATGAGTTTGAGAAGAAGGTAGGCTACTCGTCTAATGTCATAGATGGGTTTCATAGAATTTGAGAAATTTAATGAGCCAATGATAAAACTTGTCTTCATTCGTAGACTATAGGAGAAATACACTGTGAACCAAGCCTGCTAAATATGCTCAAAGATGCCACCTGGCGGTGGTGCGTCATTGAAATGAAATAACACAGGCTGAAAGCCTGCAGGATTTCCCCCATGAAATACTGAAATGGTGAAATGCTGCGGCAAGGATGAGTGCTCGAGGCTACCCACTGTAGTCTATAAACGAAATTAAGACATTATTGCCTTGGTGGTAACGACGTTTGACCAATTCTCCAGCACAGCAGATAGACCTGTGGGGCATGGGGCTTTCAGTACTAATAAAGGCAAGAGTCAAGTAGGCTACTGACACAGACAAGGATAGGAATGTGACACATTCCTTACTGGTTTGAGTTTAAAGTCCAGGTTAACCCAGTTCAAATTTTTGTTATGAGCTTCACACACCACAGGAAAACATGTCATTAACCACCCAGCCAAATCTGAGTGATTAAAAATGTCGCTAAGTATATAAAATAAGGCTTCAAAATCGGTTAAAAATCAGCAGCATTCTCTGGTCTGAGACTGTGGGGGCGTGTCTGCTGAAGGCACCGAAGCCACACCCAATTGCGTGGGGAGGGGGTGTGGAGGGAAGAACCTGTCAAATAGTACCGTTCTCTGGTCTGCATATTGTCACACTGGCACGCCGTCTCTTTTGTGGTAGGAAGGCACAGCTTTGTGAAAACAGAGAGGAGTTGAAATTACACTTGTCTAATGAGTCAAACGCACAGATGCTTCCTCCTAACCTACCTCCTGACAAACAACACAGGTATAGCTACTCTATACCAACGCGCCAGTGTTACTGCCCTTAGATGCAAAATACAAAAACAGGCAACGAGGAATGTATGAGTCTGTCCCTATTTTCTCCCTGCCACCTCCGGACCCATTCCTATCCCTCCCAGGCGATCCTGTCGTCCCTTGGGATCAATGGAAAAAGTTGTTTAAAATGTACCTTTTAGTCACTGTCTTGAACAGCGCTGATAGCGCGAAGAAGCGTACACTACCGGAGTTGATAATCGGGACAGACTCATCCACTCTCGTTGGCAATGTTATGTGTGAGAATAACGAGCACTCGGCTTCAACTTTCCCGCAACATATCCAACAGAAGTGTAATGTTCAGCCAGTAGCCGCCGAGCACCGCTTCACTGGGAGAGGGTGCGTCTTTCTCCAGCTGCAGCTGGTCTACCTAACCATCCCCCTCGCTCCCGCCTCCCGGTCTCCCGCTGGAGAAATATACTGTAACCATTACCGGTGAACCCATACGCACATCAGGTGCCACTAATATGGCAGGCAGTTTCTGTATAGTTAACGCTTATAGTCATAATATATCATCCGTAACGTTATTTGGTGGGTGGTCGCCTGGTCGGTGCTGCTAGCTATGTTAGCTAGACTAAGGTTATATACACACTCCCATCTGCAACAAGCTACATAGCTAATGTTAGCTATAATTCCTCCTAAGATTACATATAATTCATCATAGCTGACATTACCAAATAAATGTCAAGACACGTTTTGTAGATTAACGTAGCAGTGTATTTTCCTATTGCTTACGTTACCTAGCTAACGTTATAACGTTAATTAGCTATAAGCACACAAGGCAGCGGTGTCGGCACCAAAGGTTGATGCGACAGGAGGAGAATGGAGGCCGTGGAGGGAGATGGTTGGCTCCGCCGAATTCACCAGGACCAGTCGTGAGTCCGTGAAACCCAAAAGCCTCATATTATAATTGCAGAAGCTTTCGGGAGTGAAATGTTTGCTGCAGAGGCGGGCGCTAGCGGTGACAGACTCCTCTGTAACACCATGGCTCTTCAAAAATGCTAACCATTTGCTTCTCATTTCAGCTTTACTCGGGAGTGAAAGAAGGAGACCTTATCATCCCATTCCTGCTGGCATCCAGGAAGGATGCATTTTCGTTTAGTTCTATGCATAGGCATTGCTGACTAAGAAAAACTAGCTAATTCTAGACTGTTGGTTAAAACTAGCTAATTCTAGACTCAAGATTGAGCAGGAGAACCGAAGATTCAAATCCGTTCTAGCTTTATATAGTGTTAGGGCGGGGATATGCTAAGAACACCGCTCTACGTCATCCGGTACCGTTTTAAACCCGCCCAGAAAATCCAGAAATCAAAACTGGTCAAAAACACAAAACTGGTCTAACTTCACAATTCAGTACTACGCATGGTTCATCCCATTTTTACATGTTATCAGCAATGCATCACTAACACATAGAATGTGTTTTCAAGCAAATCTCTGATTTTGGTTAACTGGGACTTTAAGCTCCAGTATCGCAGTGTAGGCTCCAATCTCTGACTGGGCATGGTTCCGGTGACATCATCTACTGTGTCAGCAACAGGGGAGATTCATCAGGCAGGAGATCGCCAGACAGCATAGTGGATAAACCTGAGGAGCATGGGGCTTTCTGTTACGGCTCGCATGCCCTCGCCTCCACAACCGCCTCCCTCTCTCCCCTCTGGGCCCGCTGCGCGCTCGGGGCGTCCTACGCGCTCTACCGCACGTCGCATCGGCCCGGGCATACAACGCTCTGACTCTCCGGAGTTTCCCCCCACTGCCGGGCGTTCCCCGTCTCCGGCCAGCTCCGCGGACTCGGCAGTCTCCTCCCTCTCCGGTGACGAAGAGTCGGATCCCGACATGCCCAGCACATCGGCCCGTGCGCAAAGACAAGAACGGCGCGCTCGTCTCCGACGATGACGCGGGCGCGGCTCTACTCACCGGTTTCCAATTATCATCACCACACCTGTCCCTCGTTCTGCAATCACCTTCAACCTCTACAAGAACCTGGTCTACACTCCACTCATCGCCAGATCTTACCATAAACTCTTGTGGTAAAGTATAGCCTAGCCTACTATAGTGTTGTCAAAAATATCGATTTTTCGATTCATATCGATTCTGAATATTTAAAACAGTTTCAATACTAATTTCCCGCAATATCGATATTTTCCACACTATCGATACCAGCTGGCTTTCTCGCTCTGTCTTCTCTCCTACAGCGAGTTGTTCACACACAGGCACACACACACACAGGCACACACACACAGGCACACACACACACACAGGCACACACACACAGGCACACACACACACACACACAGGCACACACACGCTGCTGCTCTGCACACATGGCCCCGCCCCCTCCCCCTCACAGACCTGTCTGGTCAACAAATCCTCTCACTCGCTCTGAAGATGGCAAGTGCAGAGCCTCCGCGACTCGTGGATAAAGAAAACAGCAGAAGTGCTGTTTGGAAGTACTTCGGGTTTGAAGCAAATGACGAAGGAAAAGCTAAAGATGCCACGAAGCCCATTTGCAAGCGTTGTTGCAGAGTAGTGCCAACGAAAGGTGCAAACACAACAAATTTAGCAAAACACCTGAAGGACCGACACGCGGATCTCTATAAAGAATTTAGAGAGGGTGACAGCTCCACTTTCAACATCACTGAAACATTAAACAAAATGGCCCAGTAAACTATTAACTTTAGTTTAATACATGAACTCTAGTTTAATACATCCATGAGCTTGCTATCGAAACGCCGCATTGACTGTGTGTGTGTGTGTGGGGGGGGGGGGGCGGTAGATAAGATAGTTAACGTGAAGCTAAGCTGGCTAGATAATCCCCCTCAAAGCTACCCAGCAATGGGCCAAAGCAGTCAATGTGGCGTCTGAATAGCTGAGGGGAATTAGCTAGCTCACTACTAGCTAGCTCATGGATGTAAACTAGAGCTAGTTAGCTTAGCTTCGAGAATGGCTGTTGGGCTAACAGGACAGCACCAGCTATCAAGCCTGAGGAATCTTGAGTTAATGGTCAGTAAATCAACTTAGATGCTGTTATGCTTAACACACAGTACTATTAACTTTACTTAATTTCTAAGATTAGATTAGATAAGAGTTATTTTTAAAGGTCGGATCTAAAGAGAAACCAAGGTTTTTAAAAGTGATATTTCTCTTCTCTTATAGTACCAGAGAGAAGCTGAGGAGAATCGGCCAGCAACAAAAGCGACACACACACAGCCTACCCTACTAGCTGTATTTGAACAACAAAGAAAGTATGATGCAAAATCAAATGAAACCAAGAAACTGAACAGGGCTGTAGCAGAGTACATATGCATGGATCAGGTCCCCGTGTATACTGTTGAGAAACCTGGGTTCAGACAACTTCTTGGACAGTTAAATAACAAGTATGCCCTTCCTTCACGGAATCATTTCATGTACACTGAAATCCCCGCCCTATACAATGAAACAAAAGATAAAATCATGGAGAGCCTTGGGGGGGGAACCCTTCTTTTCATGCACCACTGACCTGTGGACCAGCAGGGCCACATCCACATTCATGGCAGTAACTCTGCAGTTTATAACAGAATCCTGGGACATGCAGAGCTGGTGTTTGGGCTGTGTTGGGCTGCACTCAGAGCACACAGGGGACAGCTTGAGGGAGGCGTTGGAGGAGATGGTACATGAAACATGGGAGCTGGACATGTCAAATATGGCTGGCATCACCACTGATAATGCCTCAAATAACAAAAAACCATTTCAGCAGGACTTCACATGGGTCCCCTGCTTTGGGCACAACCTACACCTAGCCATTAGCAAGGGCCTGGATATAGACCGTGTGTCTGGAGCGCTGTCGAGGCTGAGGAAGACAGTCTGCTTTCAGCAGGTCAAAAAATCGAAAATTTTATGCCCTCAATGTTGTCAATTTCTCCCCGTGGTATCGAAAATGGTATCGAGTATCGATACTTTTCAAGGTATCGTATCGAAGTTAGAAATTCCAGTATCGTGACAACACTAGCCTACTATCTCCTTACCCGTATTTTGTAGTGTTTTTTCCGGTTCCCCGTTTGTGATTACTCTCACTCACCCTGCCTCCCCTCCTCATCTCTCCAGTTCCTGCCTGACCCACGCCTGTACGATTACCCCGCTCCTGCCTGACCATCGCCTGTACGACAACCCCGCTCCTGCCTGACCATCGCCTGTACGACAACCCCGCTCCTGCCTGACCATCGCCTGTACGACAACCCCACTCCTGCCTGACCGTCGCCTGTACGACTACCACGCTCCTGCCTGACCATCGGCTGTACGACTACCACATCCCCCTTTGTGATCTTATTAAATCGCCCCTCCGGGCTTTACCGTTCCTTGCCTCCTCCTTTCCTGTTGCGCCTGGGTCCCAAACCGAACCCTTACAGTAAGATCTGGCCAGTTTTGACCCAGCCAACATGGAGTAGAGACCTGCACCTCCCGGACCACTCCAAGCCCTCCAACAGACCCAAGCTGAGCAACTGCCGCAGGTATCCGGCCAACAGCAAGCCCAGGACGAGCGACTGAGGGGACTCGCTACTCTGGTCAGCACCCTGTCCGACCAGGTCACCGCGCTCAGTGCCCGCCTGGCTCCGTTCCTGAACCCCACCGCTCCACCAAACCGGGAGCCCCATCTCGCCTCCCCGGCCCCCTACGACGGGACATTCACCCTCTGCCGGGAGTTCCTCATGCAGTGTGAGTACGTGTTTGATCTCCAGCCAAGCATGTACTCCACTGCGTCAGCTCGCATAGCCTACATCGCTAACCTAACCACGGGACGGGCTCGCCGCTGGGTCATGGCGGGTCGCGAAGGCGCAGCTGCCTACATGCAGGACTACACAGCCTTCGTGGCAGAATTCAGGACTGTGTTCGACCACGATGTCCACGGACAGGACGCGGACGCTGCTCTCTCCGCCCTCACCCAGGGTTCCAGCTCAGTAGCGGACTACGCCACGGAGTTCCGCATCCTCGCTGCCCGTTGCTCCTGGAACGAGTCTGCCCTGTACAGCGCCTTCCGACGGGGCCTGGGGGACGCCATGAAGGACAGCCTGACTGGAGGAGACAGACCAGCGACCCTGAACCAACTCGTCTCCCTCTCCATAGCCATAGACGAGCGCCACCGGGAACGCAGGCGCGAGCGGGCGCACCAACACCACAGCGCACCCAGACCGTCTCCGCCTCCCTCTGCCGGTCTCTCTCGGCCTGCCCCGGCCTCCCTCGCCCCCCCAAACACCGCTGGAGAGGAACCCATGCAACTGGGTTGGACCCGACTGACCCCTGCAGAGCGTGAGCACCGGGAACAGAACGGACTGTGCATATACTGCGCTAGCCCAGCGCACGCCGTCGACTCCTGTTCCTCTGCACCTCCCAGGACGGCAAAAAGAGTAGGCTCACTCGCCAGGGGGTACCAAGTAAGCCGGCTCATCCATCCCCAATCCCGGACCCGTGCCGCCAGGTTCACTGTCACCCTCGCCTGGCAGGGGCACACGCTCTCCGTCCCTGCTCTCATCGACTCCGGTGCTGACGAGAGCTTCGTGGACGTCCAGTTCGCCCACAAAGCGGCGCTCCCTATCTCCCCTCTGGAGAGGCCCCTCTCGGCCTTCGCTCTGGATGGCCATCCCATGGGTCCCATTACTCACCGGACCCTGCCCCTCACCCTCACAGCCTCGGGAAACCACGTGGAGAACATCCGCCCCTTCGTCATCCACTCTCCCGACGCTCCGTTCATCCTAGGAAGGCCCTGGCTGGAACTCCATACCCCTCATGTCTGCTGGAGCTCGGGGCACATCCTCAGCTGGAGCACCGCCTGCCACGCCCGCTGCCTCCGAGCTGCTCAGACCTCCACTCGGGTTGACCGACCCCGTCCCGCTCCTCCGGACCTCTCCACGGTCCCTTCGATGTACCACGACCTTGGGGAGGCCTTCAGTAAGGAGCGCGCCCGCACACTCCCCCCTCATCGACCCTACGACTGCGCCATCGAGCTCCACCCTGGCGTCCCTCTTCCAGCCAGTCGTCTCTACAACCTCTCCCTCCCGGAGAAAGCAGCCATGGACACCTACATCTCCGAGTGCTTGGCCGAGGGTCTCATCCGACCATCTCGATCCCAGGTGGCAGCGGGGTTCTTCTTCGTTAAGAAGAAGGGAGGAGATCTGAGGCCGTGCATCGACTACAGGCTGCTCAATAACATCACGGTCAAGAATAAGTATCCACTCCCCCTCATGAGCTCCAACTTCGAACCCCTCATCGGTGCCACCATCTTCACCAAGTTGGATCTCAGGAACGCTTATCACCTGGTGCGTATCCGTGAGGGGGACGAATGGAAGACCGCCTTCAAGACCTCCCGTGGCCACTACGAGTACCTCGTCATGCCCTTCGGCCTCACCAACGCCCCCGCCGTCTTCCAGGCGCTGATGAACGACGTGCTCAGGGACATGCTGGACGTCTTTGTGGTCCTTTACCTGGACGACATCCTGGTATTCTCCAGGAGCGCTGAGGAGCACGTCCAGCATGTCCGCATGGTCATCCAGCGTCTCCGGGAGAACCGCCTGTATATCAAGGCGGAGAAGTGCACTTTTCACTCCTCGTCAGTGGAGTTCCTGGGGCTCATTGTGGAGGGAGGCCTGACGCGACCCGACCCCCGCAAGATCAAGACCGTGGTCGAATGGCCTCAACCCACGACCCGGAGGCAACTTCAGAGCTTCCTTAGCTTCGCTAACTTTTACCGCCGTTTCATACGGGACTACAGCCGGGTAGCAGCTCCCCTCACCCACCTCACCTCATCCCTGCGTCCATTCGTCTGGACACCGGCTGCCAGCGCTGCCTTCTCCGCGCTCAAGGAGTGCTTCACCACCGCCCCGGTCCTTCTCCATCCTGACCCCTCCAGGCAGTTCGTGGTCGAGGTGGACGCATCAGACACAGGCATCGGTGCTGTTCTGTCCCAGCGGTCAGTGGAGGACCAGAAGTTGCACCCCTGTGCCTTCCTCTCCCGCCGGTTCACCCCAGCTGAGGTGAATTACGACATCGGGAACAGGGAGTTGTTGGCGGTGGTGGGGGCCTTGGAGGAGTGGCGCCACTGGCTTGAGGGCGCCGAACACACCACCCTCGTCTGGTCAGACCATAAGAACCTGACCTTCATCCGGGCGGCCAAGCGCCTCAACTCCCGCCAGGCGCGGTGGTCCCAGTTCCTCGGGAGGTTTGATTTTACCCTCACCTTCCGGCCCGGCTCCCGCAACGCCAAGGCCGACGCGCTGTCCCGCCTCCACGCGCCCGGGTGGAGGGCCTTCTGCAAGGAGATCGGCGCCACCATCAGCCTCTCCTCTGGCTACCACCCGCAGACCAACGGCCAGGCCGAACGGGCCAACCAGAGCCTGGAGTCCGCTCTCCGCTGTGTGTCGGCTCTCCACCCCACCTCCTGGAGCAGGGACCTACCCTGGGTCGAATACTCCCTCAATGCCCTGACCAGCGCTGCCACTGGCAGGTCTCCGTTCGAGTCATCCCTCGGGTACCAGCCCCCGCTGTTCTCTCTCCAGGAGTCGGAGGCCTCCGTCCCCTCCGTCCAGGCCCACCTCAGCCGCTGTCGCCGTGTCTGGAGGGAGGTCCGCAGGTCCCTGCTCCGCTCCAACGAGCGCTCCTGCCGCGGGGCCAACCGCCGCCGCACTCCTGCTCCGGCGTATCGGCCCGGTCAACGGGTCTACCTCTCCACCGCTGATCTTCCGCTCCAGGTCCCCTCCAGGAAGCTGGCTCCGCGCTTCGTTGGGCCCTTCGAGATCGACCGTGTCCTGAACCCAGCTGCGGTACGCCTTAAGCTCCCTGCTTCCATGCGGGTACACCCTGTGTTCCACGTGTCCAAGGTCAAGCCTGTCTCCTCGAGTCCCCTCATGCCTTCTGCCCCGGCTCCTCCGCCTCCCCAGATGGTCGACGGGCATCCCCAGTGGACGGTTCGGCGGCTGCTGAAGGTGCGCCGCCGGGGTCGGGGTTTCCAATACCTGGCGGATTGGGAGGGGTACGGCCCCGAGGAGTGCAGCTGGATCTCCAGGCAGCTCATTATGGACCCGTCTCTCCTCCGGGACTTCTACCGGGCCCATCCTGACGCCCCCGGTCGGTCGCCAGGTGGCTCCCCTCGGGGGGGGGGTCCTGTTACGGCTCGCATGCCCTCGCCTCCACAACCGCCTCCCTCTCTCCCCTCTGGGCCCGCTGCGCGCTCGGGGCGTCCTACGCGCTCTACCGCACGTCGCATCGGCCCGGGCATACAACGCTCTGACTCTCCGGAGTTTCCCCCCACTGCCGGGCGTTCCCCGTCTCCGGCCAGCTCCGCGGACTCGGCAGTCTCCTCCCTCTCCGGTGACGAAGAGTCGGATCCCGACATGCCCAGCACATCGGCCCGTGCGCAAAGACAAGAACGGCGCGCTCTACTGACGCGGGCGCGGCTCTACTCACCGGTTTCCAATTATCATCACCACACCTGTCCCTCGTTCTGCAATCACCTTCAACCTCTACAAGAACCTGGTCTACACTCCACTCATCGCCAGATCTTACCATAAACTCTTGTGGTAAAGTATAGCCTAGCCTACTATCTCTTTACCCGTATTTTGTAGTGTTTTTTCCCGTTCCCCGTTTGTGATTACTCTCACTCACCCTGCCTCCCCTCCTCATCTCTCCAGTTCCTGCCTGACCCACGCCTGTACGATTACCCCGCTCCTGCCTGACCATCGCCTGTACGATTACCCCGCTCCTGCCTGACCATCGCCTGTACGACAACCCCGCTCCTGCCTGACCATCGCCTGTACGACAACCCCGCTCCTGCCTGACCATCGCCTGTACGACAACCCCGCTCCTGCCTGACCATCGCCTGTACGACAACCCCACTCCTGCCTGACCGTCGCCTGTACGACTACCACGCTCCTGCCTGACCATCGGCTGTACGACTACCACATCCCCCTTTGTGATCTTATTAAATCGCCCCTCCGGGCTTTACCGTTCCTTGCCTCCTCCTTTCCTGTTGCGCCTGGGTCCCAAACCGAACCCTTACACTTTCAGCGCTGAGAGAAAAGAGGAAAGTGCAACTGGGAACCAACATAGACAGGCATGGGACACATTCTTTACCGGTTGGAGCTTAGCCCCAGTTGTGTGTATCCTCCAGTTTCCCCACTATTAGGCAAGGCAAACTTTATTTATAAAGCACATTAGCACATTTAAAATGACAGCAGTCAACCAAAATGGGGTACAGAGGATGGTCCTAAGTAAAAACAAGGTATTTCAACAGACAATACAAACATGAAACATAAGCTGTGTTCGGAATTGCTCCCTATTCACTATATAGTGCACTATATAGGCTGTCAGCCATTTTGTTTGTAGTGTCCGAATTCTCCAAGGAATTTTCGTTCCCTATATAGTCCACTATTTATTACCCACAATTCACCTTGATTTGCAGGGAACAGTGCATGTACCCTACATTTTCTCAGTTCCCTAGGTAGTTCACTACATGGTGAACCCTATATAGGAAATAGGGAGTGAGGGAACGAGGGAGCGATTCCGAACACAGCTATAGACTCGGCTTGTGCTCAGACTGAGTGAAATGCCAGGGAGAAGAAGTGGGTTTTTAAGGAGGATTTAAAAATATCATGATTCTGGGAGGATCTGATATAAAGGGGCAGGCTATTCCAGAGCCTAGGGGCAGCCGCAAAGGCCCTGTCACCTCTAGACTTTAATCTGGTTTTTGGCACCTCCAGCAGCAATTGGTCTGCAGACTTCAGCCCGTTTAGGGCTTTAAAACCCATTAGAAGAAGTTTCAAGTCAAAATGAAGGTGGACCGGGAGCCAGTGGAGTGAAGCCAGGCTTTTTCTTACCTGTGAGGAGGCGAGCGGCAGCATTCTGGACAAGCTGTAGGCGGCAGAGAGAAGACTGGTCCATGCCAACATACAGGGCGTTACAGTAGTCAAGTCTATTAGTGATGAGGGCATGGGATCACCCTCTCTAGGTCTGTAGCAGAGAGATAAGGCTTGGTCTTAGCTAGGAGACGCAGTAAAAAAAAAAAGCTTGTTTTAACTACAGCACTGGGCTGAGTTTCCCAGAGGCATCGTAGCGCTACGTTCATCATAAGCTATGGCGTTCATCATAGCGCTACGATGAACGTAGCCCTACGATGCCTCTGGGAAACTCAGCCCTGATCTGCTTATCAAATTTAAAATCACTATCAAAAACCACCACTAGGTTCCTCACAGAGGAACGAATGTTGGAGCTCAGGGGTCCCAGAGCATCAACAGAGCAGGCTGAAGGGAGGATGTTGTCCAAAAAGGATGATCTCAGTCTTGGTCTCATTCAGATTGAAAAAATTTGAGCACAAGATTTGACGTTGATCAAGCAGTCCAGCTGTGGCTGCATACAGTCCTTGCTTGACCGCAAGGGGCAGATAGATTTGGACGTCGTCTGTGAAGCAGTGGAAGGAAAGCCCATGCTTTCCAAAAATAGACCCTACAGTAGGGGCAGTATGTAAAGTAAAAATAAGATAGGGCCCAGGATGGAACCTTGAGGGACTCCACAGGTCAGAGGAGCCGTAGTGGAGGAGAAATGTCCTAGCTGCTCTAAGAAACTCCGAACAGTAAGATAGAACTTGAACCAGCTTAAGGCAGAACCTGTGATACCCTCAGACTGCTCGAGGCATTGTAGCAGAATCGCATGGTCCACTGTATCAAAAGCGTCTGTCAGGTCTAGGAGCATCAGTACAGGAGAGCTGCCTGAGTCAGCAGCTAGAATCAAATCATTAAAAACGCTCAGCAGGGCAGTTTCAGTGCCATGTCCTGGTTTAAAGCCAGACTGATACTTCTCGTAGGTGTTGTGCTTGGCTAAAAACGACTGCAGCTGAATATAAACTACTCGCTCCAAAACCTTAGATAAGAAAAGTAACTGAGATATGGGCCTAAAATTACAGAGAATGGAAGGGTTGATAAAAGGTTGCACCCCAGCATGTTTAAGGGCAACAGGGATACATCCTGAGCTGAGACTAGTATTAATCAAAAGCAGAACACTAGCTCTGACTGAGTAAATAACTTCTCTGAAGAGGCGATTGTTGTCTGAAGGGCAGGTTGTAGGCCGCAGATGCTTGACTACATTGAGAGAGGAGACTCAATAAAGCTCAATAAAAATGTTAAAAAGTTAGGTGATGGCAAAAGGGGGGAAACATTGCAGGGATTTCTTTCTTTTTTTTAAGATTAAGATTTCTTTATTGTCATTGCCACATGTACTGCGGGATAAGAGAGTTTAGAACATTAAATCAAACCTAGGGCTTGTGACTGTTGTTGGAGACTAGGGAAGAGATATAGGCAGTTTTGGCAGCGTTAACAGCTCTCTGGTAGTCAGACAGGCAGCCATGTAAAATCTCGAAGGAGACGTGGAGTTTGTCCATTTTCCATTTCCTCTCAGCGCGTCTACATACAGTACGCGTCTGAGAGCACGCGTGGTGTTGTTAAACCATGGCTCTGAGAATGCTTTGGGGTGCTTTGTCCTGAGAGGAGCAACAGAGTCCAAAATCCTAGTGCATGGGGAGTTAAAAACAGACAAGACCTCATCAGCGCTGAGGGCACAATTTTCTTTCAATGTAAACAGCACGGAGTCATTAACACAGGCAGAAAATTGTGATGCAGTCAGGGGGCTAAGAGCGCGCCGGTGGCATGCGGGGGCAATTGGTTTATCTGCTGGACAAGGGAACGACAATGTGAACAACACGGGTAGATGGTCAGAAATACACGTTGTTGCAAAAATTTAATTGACAAGACAGATGAGCCATAGGATAGTATGAGATCTAACCTTTTTATGTGTGGGGCCGGATACACACTGAGTGAAGTCAAAGGAATCAAGCAGGGTTAAGAAGTCCTTAACCAGAGGTCGGGATTAACAGCACATATGAACATTAAAATAACCAGAAATTAAAATATGGTCGTATTTCATAGTAATCCCCGACAGAAAGTCAGCAAAGTCATTTGTAAAGTCTTTGTTGTATTTCGGTGGGCGATATACGATCGCACACAGCACAGGAGGGGACAGGTTCAGTTCAAATAACTGCAGCTCAAAGCTACAGTAACTAGTCACAGGCTGGGACAGTCGGCACTGTAGGTTGAATTTGAACACTGAGGCTATACCCCCACCACTGCCCATTGTGCGGGGCGAGCTAAAGAATGAACAGTCAGAGGAGTTCAGAGAATGGGGTAGGCCTATACTCGCCAGTATGCATCCAAGTTTCCGTCATGAACATAATATCCAAGGTATGAGAAGTGAAGAACTAATTAAGCAGAAAAGTTTTATTTGCTATTTACCTAAAGTTTAGCAGGGCCATACTAATGTTTTGCTCAGGGCTGGCTGATGGTGCGGAGGTTGCCATGGCGAACGCCACAGACGAGACACCGGCCCGGGGCTGACAGCAGAGCGGGGTTGGGAGGTCCAGTCACCGGGGACAGCAGGGGCGACGCCTCCGGGAAGACGGGGCGGATCCGCTGACAGGCAGGCCTTGAGTCTGATGAGCACACCACCTCGTTTACCCCGTATTCTAAGACGCTTTTTCTGGGGAAGGGCGCAGGGCAGGCGGTGCTGGTACTCCGGGGAGGTGGGTCGAATCTGCTGATAGCGCTCCCTTCGGGAATGGATGCACAACAGCCGGCTCAGATGCGCGGGGATACCCGACAGCATAGGAGGGGAATTGTTTCCTCATCACCATCAAACAATGGGCGATTAGACAGCAATAAAGTCTCAGATAAAGCTCTGATGTTGAGAAGTGCTTGGTGATCATAAACCAGCAGAGCAGACACATCTTGTCAGACTTAATAACAGAGACGGGGCAACAGCAAGCAATGTAGTGAGGCAGCGAAGCGGACGGCTTGCCACCATGGGCGCCATCATGCATCATACTGCCTCCTTGTCTCAATTACCAACTGGGGGTATAGCCTCCGCTCTCCCCAGTATAACCAACACACCAGTCAGACAAAACACAGGACAGAACACATACAAGGGAAAAGAAAACCTCTCTAATCTCTTCACTTAGCGTCAACAGAGAAAAAAGGGTGATCAGTTGGACAGGGTGCCATCCTGCACGCAACTCAACCAACAGACACACAAAACACAGGCTTTTAAAGGAACCAGCCTTTATATATCCTGCTAATTAGCTAACTCATCAGTTAACTCATTCCAGCTGCATCTATCAACCGTGTCCTATAGCTATCCCACTAAAGGCCTATTTATGCTCCCTTTTCGTACGAAAATCTATCCGTCCGTTTCAAACGTTCTAAAAGTCACTGCCCACATACTTCCATGCGTCCTTTACGTTGGTTAAGTATATGTTGAATACATCCACTAGAGGGCACTGCAGTGACAAACATTGCTTTTATTAAACTTTTTGGCTGGACTGCAACAGCCCTATAAACGCGAATGTCTGTGACTGACTGTGATGAAGTCCCTCACCAACTCGCACAGCGATGTCCTCAAAAACTTCCGCTATTTAAATCTGCCGCTTTCAAAAGTGAAAGCTTCTTCTGTTCATCGTGTCTGGACGTGTCTTGCTTAAACTAGGGCTACACTGCCCCCGCGACCTCCGGTGGTACTGCTCTGTTTCGCCCATATCCGTAAGCTTTCAGAAGACGGAAGAGTACGGACAGAAAGCTCCGTCCGTATCCGTCTGCGTTCTTTATGTCAAGCATTAATGAGCCTTAATGAGTAACCTATTTCAGCTGTGTCTATTAACCATTCCTGTCATTCCCCCATTCTATCACTATGTCCCATTTCATACTGTCACAGACCCCAGGAAAACAACCACTGCTGCAGAAGTTAATGGGGATCCGATTAAACAACTAGAAATGGTGCTCAGAGAGCACAGACCTCTGCCCCTGAATGTATTTCGTGGCTCTGTGCATGCCAAAATTTAATAAATTCTAAATTGGCCCTTGCTACACCCCTTCACCGAGTTGCATGACAAGCGGTCTGGTAGTTTTTGTGTAATCCTAGTCCAAAAATTGAATGGCCAGCCCGGCCGTATTTGGACAGCTCATGGACCCGCCCCGTGATTTGGATCCACTCCAGAATTTAATGGGTTGTTAGTTGGCCCATGCTACACCCCTCCACCGAGTTTAATGAAAATCGGTCTGGTATTTTTAGCGTAAACCTGGTCTAAAGAATGAAGGGAGGTGAATGGCCATCCGTGTTTGGGCGACTTGTGGACCCACCCTGTGATAGGGTTCCGCTTGAAAAATTCAAGGGGTTCTAAATTGGCCCATGCTGCACCCATCCACCGAGTTTCATGAAAAGGTGATCTGGTAGTTTTTGCATAAACCTAGTTTAAAGAATGAATGGAGGTGAATGGCCTGTTGGCTACTTGTGGACCCGCTCTGTGATTCGGACCCACTCCAAAAAGTAATAAGCTCTAAGTTGGTCCATGCTACACACCTCTACCCAGTCCGTCAGTTTCATGAAAATCAATCTGGTAGTTTTTGCGTAATCCGGCTAACCAACTGACAAACCAAGAAACGGCTTGTGGATCCGCCCCGTGATTCGGAGCTTTTCCAAAATTTACTCTACACCCTTCCACCGAGTTTTGTGAAAATCGGTGCAGTAGTTTTTGTGTAATCCTGCCAGACGGTTTCCTGTCAGACGCTGGGGCGAAAGTAATTACATTTCACACATTTTGTGCTGTGTGTTCATTGTGATAGGCTAAAGTTAGATCCGTCCATGATTGAGAAAGTGTGCACATTGTTGCCATCGAGCATTTTCTTTCCATTCGCTGGGTGGCATCCAGCAAGAGGAGTGTTCGTGCGGTCTGAGTGAACTATTCTGTCTTCAATGAGCACTTCCAGAAGGCCTCCACCAACAATGAGGGGGATAGCAAGGGAAATACAAAGGCCTTGATGACATCCTCACATCCTTTCTCTTTGTCGAAAACTAGGGAGTGATATACAACACTTTGGTGGAACTGAGTGACCTTTCCCGCCAATTCCAGCAGCGAGACATACTGTATAGCATAACTCAACGTATTTGACAAGCAGCGAAATAGAGTGGTATGGGTGTTCGAGTCGATGGTGAGACATAATGTGGAGCTTGTTTTGATATGGTGAGTAAGCTGAAATTGTGTTAAAAGGATTTCAAAGTCTGCTAAGAGGCTTCATTTTAATCAAGGGTTTGTTCATGCTCTGTTTATTTTCAACACCACAGCCAGCTCATCAAAAGATGCAAGTTTAAGGACTTGCCCCCTCTGGCACTTAGATTTCTTCTGTTAACTAGGTCTAATCTGTTTATGAAAACTTGTTTATAGGCTAATGAACTAGGCTAATGTTATAGTCAGTGAATTTGAGAGCTTATATATTAACATACACTTGACCTGACTGTAATGCATTTACAGTATTAATGGATAAATAGTCAGAATAGTATTGCCGATTTTAAGTGTATATTCTTGTTATTTGACAGGCTGGCTACTAGACATTAATGAAATAACCCCTATTAACAGTGAATAATCAAAGGTCTATTAGCACAATGGCATTTGTGGCTGACTTAGAAAAAGTCGAGCACTACACCTCTTCTGCTCCTCAAGACATGTTTACCCGACCCAAATGCTCTCAACTTCTTTGTTTATTTCAGCCTGGAAAATTTTGCGTCTCTTCTCTCTCTCTCCCTGAACCAGGCCTTCCATGTGACAGACTGTTCTCCCATAGGCTCGCACGTGGCTGTGATGAATTAGCTTAATGCTGTGCAAATATTAATCACATTGTCACCGCAGTTGAACAGGGAAGCAGTTTGGAGCTTCAACAGCCACACGGCCTCATTTATCAAACTCTGGAGCTTTCTCTTAGATGGTTACCTTTGCCATCTCCCAAACACAAGCTGTTCCCACCCAGTCTCATGCTATGTCCAGCCCTCAACCACTTCTAATACCATTGTCTAATTCAAGCTTTTTACAGTTAGATAAGGCATATATTTCCCAAGTTTCGTCATCACTGTCAACCAGGGTCTGTGTAAAAAAAGAAGAAGAATGCACATATTAGAATGTACATTACAAAATGGATTATTTGAGCACGAGTTTCTATTCTTTCAAGTTTCAAGTTTTTTGTTTGACACAAAGTGAAATGCATGAGTATTTAAAAGAAGTATTAAACCTAGGCTAACTCATATTACCAATAGAACAAACATTCAATATTTAAAATGGTCATTCAAGATTCTTGTCAGGGAGGGGATGGGAGACATCCTGTATCTTTCGGTTCTTGTCCTGGGTGTCTGCAGGTGTGCTTCATGTCTGGTGTGCCGACCGGACACCTGGGCTCTGAAGGGGGGGGGGGGGGGGGGGGGGGCAGTTCTTGAAAAGGGAGTTCAGGAGGCTCAGTGCAAAGTCCCTACAGAGTGACTTTCTTTTCTCATAGAGGGTGGGGAGAGAGAGGGTTTGGAGAGCGTCCTGGTAGCCAGAGTATGCTCTGCCCATTATGATCCGACAGGCACGCTTTTGGACACGTTCAATCTGTTAAGACATGGCCTCTGTTAGGTTACCATTCCACACTGGGCAGGCGTACTCCAGGGAGGGGCGGACGTATCTGGTGTAGATGGTGGTCATGTCTGGGATGGTAACACCAGATCTCCTTAGACTCCTCAGAAAGTGCAGCTTGGAGTTGGCTTTCTTTACCATAGCTGTGACCTGTTGGTTCCACTGGAGGTCAGACTGAATTTGAATGCCCAGTACTTTGACCGTGTCGCAAGATGGTAGCTGCTGACCTGACAGGAAGAGGGGGATGGTGGGAGGAGCTTTCCTCATAAAAGTCACAGTCATAGTTTTGAACTTCGATGGATTTAGTGGCATTTGACTGTGGTGGACCCAGCTCTTAATTATGTTGTAACAGGCTTGGGGTATGAAGGTAATATACTTTCTTTCCTTGTCAAACATCACAACCAACAGGTCAACCCCATCACTACATTTAATTAAAACAAAGACAATGCATCATGTCTCAGGAATTACTGTACTTAAGTTCAAATAACCACACACGAGATATGGAGAATGAAGTGCTGTTTAGAAATGTAAATTAGCTAAATATCTAAATATAAAGGGCTTAATATTTTAGAATAAATTGCTCTCAATGTGCTAGTACAGATTCAGGGGTTGAATCTAAAGTTGGCTAAGAAATGGTGATTGGAATAGGGGTGCTGACATAAGTTATTAACACCTACTGTAGCACTGCAGGTTGAAAACTGAAACAGAGGAGTGTGGTTCTGGAAAGTTTGGATTTCTGTCTGTGACATTCCAACTCATGTGGGATGTTGGTGAATTTGCCACAATAATGCTATGTTTTACTTTTTTATTATTATAAAGAACGCTAGGATATATCTTCAATTAAACACTTCATCAGGCAGTCTTTTCCCAGTCTTTTTCCATATTTCTTTTAGTTGGAAATCACACAAAAAAATGAGGCCCATTCGCTAGCTGCACAGGGAACATGTCCAATAATCATTTTTATGACCTTCAGAGCCTCAGTATCCAGCTGTTTTACCTATTGTTTTAGATCTATATTTCCTACATGGACAGGATAGCTGCATGGGAGTATCTGTCATAATGAAAGATTCTTGTCTGTTTTGGTACAAGCCTCAAATTCTGAAATATGATTCAAGGATATGGGTAACAGTTTTCTTAACCCTCAGACTCAGAGGTCGACTCTGGTCATGTCTTCATCATATGAACATGGAAATAAAACAAGGCTAACAGCATTTCACATGAGTTATTACTTGCAGCACTAGACTTTGAGTTATACTTTAACTCTTCCACTATCTCCACTTTATTGAATTGGAGCTTTAATGGTTTCCTAGACAGATCGTAATGATAAAAGGTTATTTTATGTAGATGGAAGTATACAGTTATGTTGTATTATGACCAACCCATATGGCATTAGATTCGTGTGGCAACATTTTATATTCTGAAATGTTTTATTTACATATAAATCCTGACTTGAATCATAGCCTTTACTTAAACCATCAATTACACTACATAGATTTAGACATCTAATTTCTGCAATGTCCCATCATAGATTTTTTTGTGTGGGAAATGTGCTAATTGGATGCTAACCTAACAATGTGTAGATCCTATCGGCAATACCTTGTCTGGCTCAGTCAAAAGTTGATGTCGATCTACTGTATGAGCAAGGAATCTAAAACGATTTAGTTTCATTTGATTTTGTTTTAGACTCAGAGATGTAATGGTAAATACAGAGGTCACCTTGTTTCCATGAATGCAGTTGATCAGAAAATAGGTGAGTAAACTATCAGCCTCATTTTAAAGAGGTGGGTAAACTGGGGGTGGGCTTACACTCCACTACACCCCTGCTTGTCTGTGAGCAGGAGGTCAGTCCGATATGGTCCTATCATATTGCTGAGTCTACTATAACTAATATAGCTACTGTACCCTCCCAAGACTAGTGTGAGTGTCTGAGTCAAAATAACATGAAGATAATTAGTTTAATCTCTGCCCGGCTACTTCGTCAGTATCTTTGTGAAGGACTCATAGAGTTGGGAATTGCCTATGTGTAAATGCAGGCAATGCTGATTAATTGCTACTTCCGTACCAGCATGGGATCTCTCAGTGGGATGAGATTAGCAGCAGACAGAGGCTTATATTTAGAGGCACTCATGATAAACAAACATGGCTGGCCGTGGCTTCCCAATCCTGCCCATTCATCTCATGTCTGTCAAGAACAAGTCATCAATAGGGGGAGATACTGAAAGATGGGGAGGAGGGGATTAGGCTTCTCATTTCTCCGCACATCTCCTCTCTCCCTTGTGTTTTGCCCCTGACTCTCCACTTCGATTACAGAACTTTCTACTTGCAAATTGAGTCAGGCTCCCCTTAATTAGATCTGTTCTCACTGCATAATTAGACAGACTAAAAGGTGGGTAGATCTCAGACTTGGATAAAGGGTGAATCAGAGGCTTTATTACAGTCATTGGGTCAGTTAACAGCTTGTATCTGTCATATAATCCTTTTTGTTCTCTTAAGCTATTTTAGTTTGATAACACCTTGCATGCACATATGGAATATTCAGTATTACTACTAAACATTCTTCTGTAAATACCATGTACAGTAGGGCTGTAACTATTCTGATAATCGATATTAATCAATTAGTTGGAATTTTAAAATGCCTATTTTACTGATTCAATATATGCTAAATTTTAGTTAACCATTAACATGTTTTCAGTGCATTGCAGTGCTAACTAGACTGCACTCGGTTGAGCTGCCAACTTGTGCCTTAGAGCTGCCTATTTTATTGAGAAAACAAACATTTGGTGTTCAAGGTATAGTCCCAGGTGTAAGTAAGAGTGTAATGTGAAAGTGAAAGTAAGTGAAATCCCCTGAATGTGTTTGTCGAGCACATGCTTCCGAAGACAATACTGCAGTCAAAAAACAACTTTTCGACTTTTAAAAAATGTTTCTGGCCTCTATTGGTCGGTTGGAAGTAATAATTACTCCTATACACTCATAACGAAAGAGAAAACTAATTTGTTGATCCGCCCCGTAATTTGAATCCGCTCCAAAATTGAATCAGCTCCAGGGTACCATGGGTGGAATATACATTTGTACCAAGTATGAACATCATAGGGTTATTTATTTTCAAGTTCTGATCCAAACATACTCTGCCACACCCCAGAGGGAGGTGTGCTTATAAAGACTTGAGTGAGAGCACCTGTGTTAAGCGGGCAAACTACTGAGTGGGACTATAAAAGGCAAGTTAGTTTGGTCAGAGAGGGTTGGTTGCTGGAAGTGCTGTTGCTGCTGGGCGATCGCAAAGACGCTGCGGGAGCACCACCCCCTTCCCAAGATAAGTGTGCCCATGCCACTCTGAGCCGCTCATGTTTTATAGCCTTTGTGTTTGGTTGAAGGCACTGGAGAATGATAGAGATCCCTTATTGAATTGTTTTAATATTAGGGATAGGATAGGGACTGCACAGCTGTTAGCCAGGGATATGGAAGATTTTAGGTTCTAGATAAGTTAGGGAACAGATTAGCCCTTGGCCAGGGTAACAGGCCAGTCCCTACCCCCAGTTTGCTGAAGTAGGCCCATAGAGAGGTTTTAGGTACTGTAGTCTAGGGTGTTGTACTTGTATCCGATTGCGATCTTCATGATAAATATTTGTATTTTGATTACGTCTGCCCACACACTTAAACTCTTTGGTAACCTTTCGTTACAATACATACCCACTCACATACCCACACATCTTCACACCCACAGACAGCTGTGAACACCCTGCTTGAATGCCTCATCGCTACAGCCATTTAGTCTACACAATGTAGTCTACATAAACATATACATAGACAATAAATTGCATGGCACATAGCTCGGGAGGTAGAGTGGCCGGCTGGGGATCAGAAGGTCCCCAGTTTGATCCCATCTCCCGGCAGTGTGCTGAAGTGTCCTTGAGCAAGACACTGAAACTCAAAACGCTACTTGCAGCATAGTGGCACAGTACTTAGCACTGTCGCCTCACAGCAAGAAGATCCTACCAGGCCTTTCTGTCAGGACTTTGCATGTTCTCCCCGTGTTCACAGGGGTTTCCTCCCAAGAACCCAATGAAAAAAAACATGCAGAAGAACATATGCTCTTCATTCCTGTCCTTGACGAGGACGTGGACTGAGCACTTGGACTTGGTCACACAAAGTACAAGAAAACACATAGCCCACATATCCCCGAATTATAGGAAAATATGATGTGCTCAATGTGATAGAAGCAGCCTAATGGAAAATCACAAAGTAGGCCTCACAATTAATTAGTAGGGGGAGATACAAAAAGATCAAAGGGCGAGATTAGGCTTCTCATCTTTTGAGTCTACCTTCTTGCCCACCTGATGTCCTGATTGGCCCGTTGTGTTTTATAGGATTTGCATGTTATGGAACAATCTAATGGATCATTGAGCAGAATGTTATTCAAAACAGAAACAACTGCAGAGGGGGACCTACACAGACTGACATGTTGTCCCCCACCCATGCATGGTGCATGTCATCAGATGTAAAGTTGTTGAAAAAGGCCATGAAAATTATATGATAATGTGGTGCTCATTTCAAATGTGCGCGACATAGTTTGTTTCCTTTTAGGAGTATGTTCTTGAAACATGGTCTATGCGTCTAGTGGATGCTCAATTCATTGACAGGGTCGGCAACAGCAAGCGCCAAAAGAGCTACTAAACACTTAAAGCACTGCACTCTGTGTATTGGAAGGGCCATTTGCTAATGACCAGACAAAGACAATAGCACCATCAGATAAAAGAAGGGGGCTAGCACCTTTTTGCCATGTCAATAATGGTGGGCAGTGCTTCCAGGTAAAGAGAGGGTTGGGAAAGAATGAAATACAAGGTCTTCTCTTTGTCTAATTAAACTAATTTTAAAAATCTAATATTATTTGCCAGTGCTCCCATGTCCTTTCTGTGTGGAGTTTGCATGATCTCCCTGTGTTTGTGTGGGTTTCCGCCGGGTGCTCCGGTTTCCTCCCACCATAAAAGACATGTATGTTAGGGTTCATACTCCTGTCAGTGCCCCTGGCCAAGGAACTGCCAGAGATCTGGAGCTGGTCCCAGGGCGCTGTACTGTGGCAGTCCACTGCTCCTAGTGTTAGGATGGGTCAAATGCGGAGAAGAATCTAAATTAATAAAGTAGACTTCTTCTTGAATATTAGTTATGTTAGCATAATTGATTGCTGCTCAAAAAGTACTATATGATTCCATACAAGAACAACGTTTTCCAGACTCCCCCAACACAGACACCAAATCATATTTTGGAATAACCAGCAAGCAAATCTTGTTTGTCAGCAAACAGTAGATCAAAGTCCTTTATATCGTTAAAGGGGCACACCAATACTTCACGTAATTGGTAATTAAGTACTGCCTCTTCAGTGTATACCAGCAATAATATGACTATCTATGGAGGGGGGAAATATGGATCAATAATAAATATACTTGATAGATGAATGTCCATTTACACTGGTTAATTTTATTGCATTCCTTCACACGGCCTCTTCTCTGACAAATTACACCTTCACCGAGTTGAAATACTGTATGTAGCCATCACACGATCCCTAAACCACTAATTAATACACCTCCCTTAGCTCATCAAGGCCAACTAATTAAGGGGATTGGAATGAAATAAAGATACCTAGTGGGCTGCAACGGGGCCCAACACACTTAGCACCCTCATAAAAGCCAACAGCGGTGAACTTGTAGGGTCAATCGAGGTGAAGAGATTTTAAGCTTTGGGTTCAGGGCTGAAACAGCTAACTGCTAACTTCACAGCCTCACAGGAGGAGCAGGAGAGTTGTTAAGCTTTGGGTTCAGAGTTTCTAGCTTCACAGCCCCACAGGAGAGCAAACCAACCTCTATCCCACAAGGTTTCCCTTGTAGCGCCATGAGTAAAATCAATATGACCCACATACAGTATTAAGACAATATACAGCCCGTTCTTCCCCCATCTACATTACATTAAATTATAGTCATTTAGCAGATGCTTTTATCCAAAGCGACTAACAATAACTGCATTTAACATAGGAAAAACCAATGTACTACTACTTGCCAGAACTCACAAGTGCATCTTCTTTCGAAAACAAGTGACTAGCATAATCTAGTGCTGAAGGCACACTGCAAGAATAGCAATCTAAAATACAGTGCAATACAATAAAATACAATAAGTGCTTAGGAGGGAGGATTGTTGTAGTATTTCTTGAAGAGATGAGTTATGAGCCTGCGACGAAAGATGGGCAGCGACTCTGCTGTCCTGACATCAGTGGGCAGTTCGTTCCACCACTGCAGGGCCTGGACAGAGAAGAGCCATGACCGTATCGATCGACCGCAGGGGCCTCGGAGTGACGGGGCAACCAGTCGCCCCAAGGTAGCAGAGCGTAGCAGTCGGGAGGGGGTGCAGGGTTTGACCATGACCTGGAGGTAGCAGGGGGCTGTTCCTTTCATTGCCCTGTAGGCTAGCGCCAGAATTTTAAACTGGATGCGAGCCGCTACAGGGAGCCAGTGTAGGGAATGGAGAAGGGAAGGGAAGTTGTGATCTACAGATCATTACTGTCCCAAACAGAAAGGTTGCGGTAGGTAAAGGAAATAGTTACCTCAGTTGCTCCAGAAAGTTTGAGGGAGTAGGAGGAAACAGTTACCTTAGTTGCTCCATTCAAATCCTTCCATAAGAGCCCTTGAGTGTCCCAGGTTAATTACAGCAATTTAAGAGAGAACAGACTAGATGGATATTGATTCAATTAGTATACATTTTTAATGCAAAGTGTGCCTGAAACAAATATGGTGGTGAAAAAACACATCTTGTGACCTTCTTGGGATGGCTATCTGCAATGCTCATTACATTGCAGGAGGCACAGCTATTGAATCACAGCCTGGTCACACAAAAACAACCAAATACTATGAGTAATGAGGTTCCAAAACGGCCGATACTACTGTTTGCTAGCGCTCATGTGGGGTAGCCAATACAGCAGGTTATACTGTATGTTATATATTGACTAGTGAAACATGGTGGTAGGATGATAAGATATAAGATGAGCTATACTTTAATAATCACTGTGGGGGAAATTTGGGGTTTAAGCAGTGGAAAGGGTATAGTAGCAGCATGGCCTGAGTATGGAGCTCCAACCTCCCCCGACACACCAAGCTACGCATCTTCTACACAACTGTGGAGTCAGTACTACTCTATATGGCTGCGAAAGCTGGACTCTGAAGCCCACCCTACATAAGTCCCTGGATGGATGCTACACCAGAATGCTACGTTCAGTACTCAACATCAACAAGGACGAGCGTGTTAGGAACAGGCACCTGTACGGGGGACTGCTAAGGCTGAGCGAGAAAGTGGCAGCCAGAAGAATGAGACTTGCCGGTCACTGCCAAGGACACCCAGAACTCCCAGCATGCATGCTAGTGCTCTGGGAGCCAACACATGGGGATCGATCACAGGGGCGCCACGCATCAACATACTGGGACGTGCTGAAGACCGATGTGCGAGTGGAGAGTGCTGGCGAGCTAGCCAGATGTATAGAGGACTGAGATGGCTGGAAGCTCCGCTGGAAAGCTCGTCTAAGGACGACCTGATAAGCAGTGGGAAAGGTACAGCAGAATAGATAGAGGGATACTATACATAATAGATCAAGTTAAATTACAAGGAAAAAACAAGAAGCTAATATATATATATTATTATTTTACTGTATGTCTAGATGCTGGATACACCCATACAGTACAAACATACTTATATACAATCTGTATAGACATGTATAATAATAATAATAGTAATAATAATAATACTCATTTGCATTTGATTTAGTTGCGTACATGCAACCATACATACATACATGTATACACTCATTCACAACACTCAGGACCACACAGGAGCACTCAGGCACTTGTTGTAGAGTCTGATGGCCGCAGGCACAATGGAGCGCCTGAACCGTTTTTGTTGTGTTCTGTAATACACCGAGGTGGGATGGTGCTCCCCATCTGCCACAGCTTGTCATGGAGGGGATGGGAGGGATTGTCCAGCATGGACTTCAGCTTGTCCCTCATCCTCCTCTCCACCACAGCCTCAAGGCTGTCCAGTCCCACAAAGAGCTGGCCTTCCACAACAGCTTGTTCAGCTTGCTGGACTCCCCTGCCTTGATGCCGCCTCCCCAGCAGGGAATGGCAAAGAACAGTGTGCTGGCTACAACAGACTGGTAGAACATTCACAGCAGCCTGCTACACACATCAAAGGACCTGAGCCTCCTAATGAATAACAGCCTGCTCTGTCCCTTCCTGTAGAAGGTCTCAGTGTTGTCAGTCCAGTCCAGATTGTTCTTTAGGTACACTCCCAGGAACTCGTATGAGTCCACCATCTCCACTTCCTCCTCCTGGATGGTGATAGGGGTTGGAGGTCTCTTGTTCCCTCTGAAGTCCACCACCAGTTCCTTGGTCTTGCTGATGTTGAGTTGGACATGGTTCACCTCAGACCATTAAAAAAATCTCCTGATCACATCCCTGTACTCCTCATCATCTGCCCTGATGCAGTCTACGATGAAGGAGTCGTCTGAGAACTTCTGGAGATGGCACGCTCCAGAGTTGTGGCTGAAGTCGGAGGTGTAGAGGGTGAACATAAAGGGTGACAGGACAGTTCCTTGGGGGGCGCCCGTGCTGCTTATGACCACATCGGACATGCAGCCCTGGAGCCCTGGGGTGGATTGGTGAATGAACAATGCACTTGCCTTTTTAGGATGTAAATTATTACCAGAAATATCAGAATTTTGATCCTAAAAAATCATTGGAAGTTTTCTGGTGTTGGAATTCCCCAAAATCTCACCAAGAAGCTGAATAAGTAAAGATCTGTTTACAAACCAAATGACAACAACATCTGTCTCTGTTAAGCTCAGAAAACCAAGCAAAACGGCATATGTGAAGTGGTGCCCCTTGGGACCAAACTGAAAGCACACCCACATGCTAAGAAATAAAAAGACAAGTAAAGTCTCGGTTGATATTTTTTATTTTATTTTTATTTAACCTTTATTTATAAAGGGAAGGCCCTTGAGAGCAAGCTCTCATTTACAAGGACACCCTGTTATAGTACATATTGAAACAATACACACACAAAAAATGAATACAAAAAAAGCAAGACAATAACTAAATTACAGTACATATAATGACACATTAAGAGAAACCAGAGCAATCCCTATGTAATTTATCATCTAGGACAGGGGTTCTAAAACGTTTTTTATTTCGCTTTTTTCCACGGACCACTTGCAGTACCCTCGCAGACCACAGTTTGACAACCGCTGGTCTAGAATAATTCTAAATGACTCTCTGGAGATCAACCGGTCCAGTTTTAGTGAGTCCTGGAGCCTGTTCCATTCATCAGGAGCGTAGAAGGAAAATGCAGTCTTTCATAATGCACTATTCACACAGGGAATAAACAGTCTGATGTGTGACTGCGAGCGTGTTTGGTAATTTGAATCATTAGTACTTAGGAGTGAGGACAGATACATAGGGAGCTTGCCACATAGGGCTTCATAAATAAACTGAAGACAGTGTTGCTCTCTTCGAATCGCAAGAGAAGGCCAGCCCAACCTTTCTTATAAGATACAGTGGTGTGTAAGAAACCCATTACCAGTTAGAAAAGCGCAGAGCACTATGATACACCGCTTAAAGTGGCTTCAACACAGTGGGTGAGGCATACTTATACACAACACCACCATAATCAAAAACAGACATGATCAGTAATTGCACAATGAACGTTCTAGTATAGAATAAAAAGCAAGCCCTATTCTTGTATAGGAAGCCAATTTTTTTCCTCAGCTTTTTGGTAAAGTGTTCTACATGAGTCTGAAAAGAGAGCTTAGTGTCCAGCCAAAATAATGCCAAGCTATATGAGTAAACAATTTCAATTTGTTCGCTTTGGAGTGTATGGATACTGTAAGAATTGTCTAAACTAGGGGACCATGAGAACAGCATCCATTTAGCCTTGTCAGGGTTTAGGACAAGCTTGTGATAAAAAAAAGACTATTGGAATGCATCAAAGGCAGTCTGCAGGCTTGCAGTGGCCGATGCATGAGTGGGGCCAAAACTATACAAAATTGTATCATCAACATAATAATGAATGTTACAATGCGGAGAGGGGAGTAAAATCTTATTTATATAGAGAGTAAATAGAAGTGGACCTAAGATGGACCCCTGCGGAACACCTTTACCAATCACAAGAGAGCTGGATCTAACACCACCACCCACAATGGCCTACTTTCTCCCTGACAGATAGAGAACCAGCTAACAATGAGATCATCTAATCCAATGGAGGACAGTTTGCTCAATAAAACACCATGGTCCACAGTATCAAATGCTTTTGAGAGGTCTACAAAGAGAGAAGCACTGACAGTGGTGATAATTGTCAAAACCGTTTAATATGTTATTTATAACAAGGGATGTGACAGTTACAGTACTGTGTCCTGGTCTGAACCCTGTTTGTTGAGGTTGGAGAATGTTGAATTATCACTTGATGATATCAACATCACAAAAGCATCTTAGAATTAATCTTAATGTCCCCAACCAACCAACACTCACTGGAACAACTTCTCAGACAAAATGGAGGAACATTTATAAATTGTTATATCGCCAACCAGCCTGAACCAAACAATGTTTCTCTACTGCCTCTAGCAATTTCTGCCAATTTGTTTGAAAATGAAGCTTTGTCACTGTTTTCCTCAGTGTGTGAATTATAGTGAGGCTTTTGTGGGTGCCTTGCTATTCATCTTTTGCCATTAAAACACAAATACAGTTTTTCAAGATACTTTAAGAGCTCACTCTACCATCAGAATCAGAATTTGTTTATTGCCATGCAGTTTTTCAATGTACTAGGAATTTGCTTTTGGTCATGGTGCATAACATGGAGACAACATTCGATTGTGCAGGGACGAAATAGGACAGTGGAAAGACAGGACAGTGCAAAGAGCACGTACAAAATGCTAGTGCAAAAAGGATAAGCTAAGAAAAACAACAATATACAAAAGATAGTGTAGTCAATGTATATACAGTGAGTATGCAGAGTGTAATGTGATTGGGTGTATTTGTATATGTCTGTGCGGTGTGATATGTGAGTGCAGTGTGTCCTATATAGTACATTCAGGTTATGTGCAAGTGTGTGTATATGTGTGTGCGGCGTGATACAGTATGTGAGTGTGGTGACCTCCTACAGTACATTCAAGTCATGGGTAAGTGTCTATTGACGGTGTCTCTCAGCAGTGGCGTGGTGGGCAGAGGACAGTGAGGGACAGGGGTGGGAGGAGGGAGGAGCCCCTGTTGGAAATGGGGGTTGGGTTGTTGGGGCTGGCGGGTGAGGGAGGCGGGGGGGGGGGCATTGTTTGTCAAATCTGCAGTAGAACTCGTTCAGGTAATTGGCCAGGCGTGCGTCGTCAGGGGACTGGGGGAATTTCAGTTTGTAGTTGGTGATCCATCTCAGGCCTTTCCAGACAGAGTACGGGTTCCCCACTTAGACCTTTTCCATCAAGAAGGAACCGGTTCGGTGCCGGTTTGCGAACCTAATTTTGAACGGTTCTGAGCATTTCGACCAAAAATAAATGAGTTCGGGAACGCCAAAGTTGGTTCTGAACCGGCACCAAAAAATTGTAGGTTTTTCAGCGCGAACCGTGACAATATTGCGGGCGTGGTCTATAGATTTGCTGTAAACACGTTACTCGATGCTAAGAGTGGTAAGCGACCGCTTCAGCTATGTGTAAATGTAAGCTGGGAATAAGGCTCCCAAGTGTGAATGATCTCATTCTCTCTATGCTAAGTGCCAACTATCTGAATAACCAGCCATCGAACTGACTTTATACAAATTATATAATTGACAATCCCTAAAACAATAGTCTGATGATGATCTATTACAATTATAATGAAGTAGACTATGCAAGCCACTTTTGTGACACAGCACCTAAACAACTTTACACATGCCTATATCTCCAAGCTAATGACGTACAACGGTTCTGCTCAAAACTGGTCGAAATGCGGTCCCGTTCTCTAGATAGAACCAAGGTTCCAAGAATTCTGAACCGAACCGGTTCACGAACCAGAGTTACTTTGGTGGAAAAGGGCTAACTGTGAACTGGGCCCTGTACTGCAAAACAGGATTATGGGGTTAGCACGATAACTGGTTCATCCGTATCACGGTGGATTGTTTTTCACCGTGCTATATCGACATCGTAACTTATGCTGTCGCGCTAACCTGCTCCGGGGCAGGTTAGGTTCCAGATTACGGATCAAAACGTATGAAGCACTGCACGCTGACTGGTCAGTTCACTTGGAAAATGGCACTGGGTGTTAAGATCCCATATATATATCAGCATGCAAATTATAAAATCTCAGTGCGCGAACAGTGAGGTTATTTTACAGACCGACAAACCCCTCTTGGGCTTTTTCTGATATCATATGAAAGGTTGCAGAATGGCTTTGTCAGCTTATAGCCTATTTTGCCCGAACCTTTGCGTTTACAGTCCCGCAGACTGTAAGATATGCACTTGGCTAGAGTTTCATGTAGGCTCTGCTGTGGGTGATGCGGAGAAGCAAGTAGCCTACATTATTTAATTTCATTTTCAAGTACTGTGTATTTCAATTTACTGTATAGTTTCAAGTACAAGTATTGTGATTTAGTAGTCTATTAGACTATCTTCCTGTTCTTAGGAACAAAATTAGCCTACATTTTACTTTAATTATTATAGCACCCATGCCAATAAATGCCATATCCTACTGACATAGGCTACCTTCTTTTTGTAGTTTAGCCTACTTCTCCACCTTGAGCCTCACTTTTTCCATCTTAATATTTTGTATCTTAATATTGAGTTCTAAACTCCTTGTATAGAGACATCACATCAACCTGAAACTAATCAAATAAATTATATCCTACTTGCTTTATTTAAGCGCCCCTTGCTCACAGGGTTGCAGAATAGGCTATAATTGCTTTACACTGCATAGGGCCCAATTATAGACATAGCCTACTCATGTTCATGAGGATATTGATAAAACACATTCACACCATTTGTAATATTTTGTAAACTTTCCTTCCTGCCTTTGACAGTAGTGACTGTGTTGCGCCTGAATAATATAGTTCATATTTCTATAATATTGCTCTTCTTGTGTAAAATGCATTGGACGGAGCATGGAGCATGGGTCCAAATACCCATTCTAAGGTTGCGACTGGTCATTTCGTGCAAATACATCCCCTTTTACTGTGAACGCTCATGGCTAGATTGGACCATCTGGGTAGACTTAACGAGTTGATAGCCACCGTCGTGGTATGGTTTATACGTGATTGTGGTTGTTTGGTTTACTCGAGCGAGCTAGTGAAAAGTTATCCTGGATTTGCCGTTGTTGTAGCTGATCTTGGTGCGAGTTGGGACACATGTTCTCACAGTGGCTGACGAATGAGTCACTTTGTCTGTGTACTCATCCAGGCTGTTACCTTTTCACCCGCCCAGTCAACATAGCCTCCATCATTCACATCATTCACAGATTGGACGATAACTACGTATGTGGGCAACAACATGCGGCAAAACAACATTCCATACATTTCCTTGTAACAGGCTACAATTGTAAACTCACGACATTCTAAAAAATACCAAAAGATAAATCTCTCAATATCCATCATAGGCCTACAGCATAGCCTAACAGGCTAATTGACATATTATTTACACAAGTGCGTCATTTTGAAAGCGACATAAGCAGTACATTGTAATATCATATGATAAAATAAATGCATCAAGAGGCAACATTGCTGTGGTAACCTGTTTTATTAAGCTTAACGGCAATAAATGATTTCATAACTTGAGTGTGTGACATGTTCCACTCTCTGAACTCCAGAGCTTCTCGGCACACCGAACTTTTTGGCTAGAGTGCGCACCTCCTTCTCCATAGAGAACCAGCACATCATCCTTTAGCCAGTAGACAACACAAGTTTGTAATATTATGATTTGCCACCCGTTTACTGCAATCCGTCCAATAATCCCTAATGTTTCACAAAATTAAAAAACATAAATATTTTTAGGAACCCCCCCCCCATACTTTTCCTATTTTGTGGTTTCAGGGGAGCTACCCCCTAATTCGCATGCTGGTTTTCCTCATTAAAGCATCAGTAATTGTTTCCTATGTGTCATATTAAGTCATACGTCTCTGGTGCTGGGCAGTGGCTAATAACAGCAGTAGAACGACCACCAGAACTGTAATCCTAACACATACAGTAAACATACTGATCATTTGATGATGAAAGGAGAGCCTGTCGTCATGCTGATAGGGCTGACCTCTACCGAAGAATACCTAAGAAAATTTACTTTTTGGGGTAAATCAATCCTTTTATTCCGTACCTTTGTAAATGCTCTGTGGATGTATTTTTAATTTTATTTTTATGATTTGTCTACTTAGAAATAAATAACATAAATGTTATTTATGGCACCTTTAACTGTGGGGGATATTCAGTGCATTGAAAATGTCCTTGTATCCTTTCACTGATCCCCCCCCCCCCCAAAAAAAAGGTATTCGTAACGGGGGGGGGAACCATAGATCTCATAATAATGAGAAACTTTCTCATAATTACGACTTAGTATCTCATAATTATTACTTAGTATCTCATAATTATTACTTAGTATCTCATAATTATGAGATGCTAAGTCATAATAATGAAAACGTTTCTCATAATTATGAGATGCTATATCGTAATTATGAGATACTAAGTCGTAATTATGAGAAAGTTTCTCATAATTATGAGATGCTAAGTCAGAATTATGAGAAAGTATCTCATAATTATGAGATACAAAGTCATAATTATGAGAAACTTCATTATAATTATGACTTAGGCTACATCAGATAAAGTGCGCATGGGCAAGCGCTCTCTGCGTTCTACTGCGTCCTGTCAAACTGCCACCGCTCTGGATTTGAGAGAGCCCTGCCTGGCCATCGAGGTACCGTATTGTAGTGTGAATGCTTGGGACAGGCACACTCACTCTTCATTGAAACTGATACATGCCACACTCACTCTTGATTGACAATTGACCTGACTGATTGGTAATTCACTGCACCCGCAGCCTTGCCTGTGAACTCTGCCAGGGACTCTGGAGAAGAGATTTAAGTCAGAGCCGGGAGACGGGCGGGTGTCGATGGTTGCGCTGTGGTCTGGCTTGCCGACCCATTAAACGCTACGGGACTCACACTCATCCCGGGGGGGTGGCGTGTTTGCGGCTGGTTTAGGGTCGCCGGCACAGAAGAGCTAGTCAGTCAGGGGGCTTGGGGGTCTACTAGTTAGCCAGAGGGGAGCTGGGACTACCTAGGAGTATGACCCAGCTGCTCCCATCTAGTGAGAGTGTTTGGCCTGCCGCCACGCTCTCTTTGTTCCTGCGCCACCGATGGTCACCCATGCACAGATTCATACGTTACACTGAGCCTCATCGGACGGACGCAGATAACCGCTCAGATTCCGGGGGGGGGGGGGCGATAAGGGAGTAGGCTGGGGATTGGGTGTAGCCCAGGGAACTACAGTCTGTTATTACAGTAGCCTATTTATATAGGCCTACAGTATATCAATCATACATTTTACTGCCAAATGTGATCAAGTTAAGCCTTCGGACCCGATCCGTGCATGCTCTCCCCATGCTCACTTGGGTTCCCTCCTAATTAAAGGGGTAGTGTGCTATTTTGGACATTTTGCCCTATTTCGGATATGCCTAACACAAATCCGAAACATACAGTAGAGACCATGATTTCACTGATCGCTCAAGTATTGAGCTAGATCGAGATTTTCAGCCGACTCAAATGTCTTTACAATGGAAGTGGACGGGGCACTGTAAAACACTAGAAAAAACTATCAGGAAGCTCAGTGTGTAACCTTACCGATCTCAGTATGCTGTCCCATGAAATATCCAATGGATTGTGTTTTCGTGATTGGCAAGGCTTGGATATGAGCTTTGCTCCAGCCTCGCTTTTACCACTCCTGCAGAGGGTTTCAGGGGAGTAAATAGTAGTCCCGGCTGCAAAATGTTCCTTGTGTTTTCTCCTGGCGAATAAATGATTAAAAATCAAATGAGTGGAACAGACGTCCGAAAGCGAATGTGACAGCAACAACAAGCAGCCTATTTGTGGTTTGAAAAATGTCTAATTGCAAATGGGTGAACACATGCTGATGGAGCTATGCACACTAGGTTTCCAAAGGCATTTGACTCCTAAAGTGTCCAAATGTGCAAGTCATTATGGACAGCAATCTTTCCCAGTGAGCCAAAGTTGTCTGGCAAGGGAATAACATGCTTTAGGGTACCGAGATGTGTTTCTTAAACAGGGTCTCTTTTGGGGTTACCATGCGTAAAGCAGTGTTGATAGTAGGCTACAGTATGTGACTAAACACCATACAAATGTATTGCTCAGTTGTCCAAAATAGTATGAGTAGTCAATGATTTCAGACAGTTAATTAGACACCCCATCTACCAAAATGGAAATCTTCTGTACACTTTTGTGTGTTTGTTTCCTTTACACTAGTATGTCTGGCCCACATTGCAAGGTTACAACATACAGTAAACATTGAATAGGCTAGCTGGAGGGATGCACATGTAACTCTAATGAATTGATTACACCTAGAACACGGCAATGCAGTGCAATGAGTACTGTGCTTCCAGAGCCCCTCCACATTGTTTAACTTTTTTTTTTTCACAGACAATTCAGACTGGTAGCCTACCGTGTGGTATGGGAGTGGGCGCTAAAAGCACAGCAGTTGGTCTGTGGACACAGACGAGTTCTGCAAAGTTGCATAGTATGGGCTATTTGGTATATATAGGCCAACCCATTCCCCACTAGAGAAAATGTAGATTTAAAGAGGCTGTAACCTGCCCCAAACTGTTCTCTAAGACTACTGATAATTCTGATGGCAATATTCTAAACATTCTTTTTATACAAAGCATTATTGTGTCATTATACCATGGCCTGGGTGAATACTTGATTCTGACTGGCTGGAGGGGTGTGCATTATTTCTTGACAAATGCACGGCTAGAGCCTCATTACAGGCACAAATCACAAATTTGTGATTTTTCACAAATCACAAATGTTTCCCCTCAGCATTACAATGAAACAGCCTTTTAATCTTGGCTCTACGTCTGTAAATATGTCACTTAAGTACGTACGTTTTAATATTTTTTCAGGCAAGAAAGTTACAATGTAGATTCCCCATATGTTGTCAGTTTCTAATTATATGCCGCAACTTTTTTGGAGTTCCCTGTCTGGCAGAGTGTGAGCCTGTCTGGTTCACTTCAGCCAGGTGTACTTCAAACACCATGGGGTGAATTCACAAAGTGAAATGTCTGAAATACCGTGCGTTGCCATCATCATAGCGTTTCTGTGTGTGGATATTTCAATGAGGTAATATGGGCGGAAAATGGGCCTATTTCTATGTAAATGAGCCTCAGTGCAAAAACAGTCCAATTCACAAAGATCTGCGCTAATTGCCACATGCAGTTATAGGAAGCGCATTTATAAGGGCCGTTATGGCCAGCGTTTCCGATGATCATGGCAGCAGTTATTGGAACCAGCCGAAGGCATCATAATGCCAGGCGTGCGCGTGAGAGAATATTTCAGGAGAATATCACTTTTTGATTTAAGCGAGACCAAAATCTTTCGGAGATAGGCCTACACGTTGCCAGTTCAAGCAATTCTTGCTCTACTTGTTGAAATCATGGATGATATTGAGCCTGCCACCCAGAGATCCCATTCAGTAGGCCTACCTGGCATTGTCAAACTGCTGTCAACACTCAAGGTTCTTGCATCTGGCTCCTTTCAGACACCTATCGCAGGTGCCTCTGGACTATCACAACCATCCATCAGCAGGGCCGTAGGGGATGTTGTACCAGCCATTATTAGCAGAGTGGCAAGATACATCAAATGTATTGCTGTTATTGAGTTATTTAACGTTGTTGCTTCACCAATGTTGTAGGCGCTATTGAGTGCACTCAGGTACGAATTGTACCACCGTGGGAAACGATCATGTTTTTAGAAATAGGAAGCAAACGCATTCTATCCACACTCAGGTAGTGTGCAACACAAGCAAGCTAATAACAAATGTGGTTGCCAAATTCCCAGGGTTGGTGCATGACAGCTACATTTTTAGGAAGAGTAGTCTGTACGGTATGATGCAAGACATGGATGACAATCCCTGGTTACTGGGTAAGAAAGTTGTTTTGAGAAAACCTTTGTGCTATAATATTCATTGCAAATATGTAGGGGGAAGGTATGTGCTTTGGTATCATATGTGATGGCGGCTATCAACTCCAGCCATGGCTGATGACCAGAGGAGGCTCGTCCATTGAGGTACAAGAGGATTGTCCTCAGTTTTGGAGAGAAGAGAGGGATTAAAATGTAAATATTAATATATATATTTATTATTAATTAATATTTTATATTATCTCAGTTTTGTTCAAAAATCAGGTTTGCCCTATGGATAAAAACCCATTGTTGAAATTCTAAAGTGACATCTACAAAAAGTGCAGTTGGCGGACCCATACATATCTTATGGAAGGGAGGACAGTCCTCCTTTCAGGCGGGTTCTTTTATATTAAATCAACGTAATGCCATTTTTCTTGGTAATTTGTGATTGGCCAAAACACTGAAAATGACGTGCATCGGAGGACTGTCCTCCGGCCCTGTCTGAACAGGATTGAAATATTGACATGTTGTTGGTCCAATCACATTACAGATTTACCACAGTGAGTGTGACGAGTGGTGGTGAAGACATATTGTTAATTTGCCACAAATTTACCGACGGTGCTAAATGCAACTTATGTAAAAAGTTAGTTGTGTCCAAAGGGGGTAACACCACCAACCTCATGAAACATTTAGAAGTTTCACCTTCGATAAATGTGAAGCGGTGCAGCGTGTTTGACTGCTAATGCTAATGCTGTTGGCTGCAGTAGAAGATGAGCCAGGCTAAAGACTCAGGTCACACTCATTATAGTTATTATAAATAAGTCTGTACAGTGTTTCCCCAACCCCCCCCCAACAGGACCTCCTGCTCCTCCTGAAAGATCCCCCCAAAAATGAATGCCAACAGTCAGACTTTTTCTTGGCCAGGTCGTCATTGCAAATGAGAATTGGTTCTCAATTGACTTATCTGGTTAAATAAAGGTTCAATAAAAAATAAAAAAATTAGCTAGATCGCTAACCTTTTTAGCATAAGTCAATGGAGTTAAAGGATGTTGTGGAATTTACATCCAAACACCTTAAACCTTTGTTCCTCTCTCTCCTTTTGTAATTCACCACCTCCCCCAAATATTCACATAGCTGTGCTAACCTACAAAATGGCCTCCAGGAGGCCATACACTTTGAATCTGTCTACAACAGAATAACCATCCTTTGTCATCCTTTGTCCCCAATTGCCGCCTTTTTCTCATGTCACATGTCTGTACTCTTGGCCACGCCTGCCATTTCATATGACATACAATGGAGTAGCCAATCACATCCTGGAAGCACCGTACCTGTGTTTTGATTGCATATAAGGCGCAGCAAGACCCAGGGCCGGCACTTGTCTGGATAAACCACTCTTGTTGCGTTGTCCAGAAAGTCCTTGCGCTCGTATGTTTTCACAATAAACCAGACTTAACCTTTTGAGCGAATCTTGGTAAATCCTTTTTACTAGATCAGTAATTCCATTACAAGGCCAATGCCCGTTTTTGACAACCTGGACCTTATTTACGACATATTATAAGACGTTTGACTCACCGAGATCACTTTGGTGTAGTTCGGAGGCATGTAGAAGAAATTTAAAATCCAGCGCGAGCCAGTATATCCATGTAATGGCGGTGGTCGGGGCACTTAGAATGCAGTTTCTAAAGATCTATTTTCTGACGTGAAACGGTTGTTTTCATCAATCTGTCTTGATGAATCGCTAGTTGTGCTTACATAGAGCATAGGCCTGTTGTGGTTTTCATATGCCATGGTCTTTCGAAACGAAATAGCTTCCTCACTTGCACCAGCACGCATTCGCACAGCGCGCAATCGTTGCTCCTGCGTGCTGGAGCAAGTGAGGAAGCTATTTCGTGTCTAAAGACGTTTCTAAAGATCATATTACAGAGGCATGTGAAAAACAACACAACAGGCCTATGCTCTATGTAAGCACAACTAGCGATTCATCAAGACAGATGAAAAGATTTTCGGTTGCTGTAGCTAGCTGCATAAGTAATGTAGCCACTGTTTAGTCTGTCTTCTGATGTTAGTAACTGTTACTGTTAACAGTTACTGTAGGGAGATGACCACAGCCCTTAATCCCTGTTACCACCCCCCTTCCAGAGGCACATTATTAGACACCCTCATACCAGCTTGGCATGCAGTTGAAAAGAGAAACATCATAGGTGAGCTTGCCAATGTGTTAAAGTAGCCATAACCAGCAATGGCTGGACAAGTATCACACAGGATCACTTTATTACAGTAACAGTCCACTAATAGAACTAATGTAAATGAAGGCCAAAAGAGACAGAAACATCGACCCAGGCAGTGTAGTGTAGTATCGATAAGAGTATCGTTAAGTATCAGTCCCGATAAGCAGTATCGGTGTTACGGCCCCTTGCCTTTTGATGTAGGCCTATTGTTTATTCCTATACCTGTGTAGGCCTATAGTTAATGTATGTTTCTTTTCTCTCGCTCTCCTGGTTTGTTTTACTCATGTTTTTCTCTTGTACCTCAGGTTTGCCCAGCTGACAGTCATTTGTGTCATCATGTCTCCACCCTATGTAAGCTTCAGTTTCCCTCACCCCAGCAGATGTGGCCGATCTCTGGTTTTCTGTTTAGTTTGTATTCTGTTGACCTAATTTTGTTATGTAAACTTGATCCTGTTTTCATTACCAGCCTACTATTTTTGTTAGATATTCATTACTACATTTGTTATCCTTTTTCTTAGTTTTAGAGCACACAGGTTCGGCAGGGTTAGGTAAGTCTGCCCATGGGTCTACATGCAGACACGTAGACTTACCCTCTGTTAGGACAAAAGCCCTAGGTAAGCAGTAACACCACCTCCTGTATTCTGCGGTGCTTTGGCACCTGTCAGGGTAGGGGAGGGGGGATTTTTGTTTGATTATGAATTTTATTTGGTGTTGGGTTTAGCTTCCTGTCGTTCCTGTGTTGCTATCTAGGTTAGGAATACACTTTTTGAATATATTTTGTGTCCTTGCCTCATCACTCAACCACTCATTGCGCCCCATTCCTCCGAACCACCAGGGGGCATAACATAAAATGGGGGCTCGTCCGGGATCCTTGATCCTGTGCAATGAGTGGTTGGATGTTGGAGTGCAGAGGTCACTTGAGTAGGCTGGAATATTTTGGTAGTAGTTTTCAGTAGCTCACTTTTTCTAGTGCAGTAGTGTAGGTCAGTTTATCTCATTTCTTGGTGAGTATTACTTTAAGCATTTGTGATTATTGGTTTAGTGCTTGGTGATACTGGTTCGAGGCCACGATGGCCACCTTTAGTATAAAGGAGTTTTTGAAGGAGCCTTCTGTTGAGCAGATTGATCGCTGCAGAAAAGATGATTTATGTGCCATAGCAGCACATTTTGAGGTTGAGATCCGTAAGTCCAAAACTTTGGCTCAGATGAAAGAAACAGTGGTGCAGTTGTTAGTGGAGAAGGGTGTACTTACTGGTCTGAGTGGAGGGGCAGCCAAGGAAGCAGATATAGTAGATCCCTCTTTGACTCTTCCTGGCAAGGAGGGGGAGGAGTCTCCTGAGGTAGTAGGCCTAGTGAACTCTCCTCCCCGTACCAGACTGGGTAAGTTGTCTCCTTACTCCCCTACACGGAGTGAAGGTGGTGACAGTAGTCCCCGCCTTAAGGTTCGCCTGGCCTACTTGCAACTTGAGGCGCAGGAAAGGGAGAGAGAGGCGGAGTATAGCCACCGACTAGCCGTTCGCAGAGTTGGATGCAGAGTTGCAATTCAAGAAGCTTGAGCTTGATGCAATCCATGCTGGCCAAGCAGCCCTAATTGCTCAGCAGTCTGCTACTCCTCTGTCAGGTGGGTCTGGTAGTTCCTCAGGGAGCCCAGCCCCTTTTGATGTAAGCCGAAACATAAGCCGAAACATCGCATTAGTTCCTCAGTTTCGTGAGGCAGAGGTAGACCACTATTTCGATGCCTTTGAGCGAGTTGCCACCTCCCTTCACTGGCCAAAGGATGCTTGGGCGCTGTTACTCCAGTGTAAACTAACAGGAAAGGCCTAAGAGGCTTTAGCTGCTATGTCTCTCAAAGATAGCCTATCCTACTCGGCTATTAAAGCTGCTGTTCTTCATGCTTATTGCTTAGTTCCTGAAGCCTACCGTCAACGGTTTCGCTCCTTCAGAAAAGCCTCCAGTAAAACCTTTGTGGGGTTTGTCCGCGAGAAGGAGACATTGTTTAAGCACTGGTGCAAAGCTTGTGATGTGTCTGATTTCAGTTGTCTTAGTTGATCCTGCTTGAGGAGTTCAAAAACTCCCTGTCTGACCGTTTAGTAACCTATATAAATGAACAAAAGGTTACTACGCTGGAACAAGCCGCAGTTCTTGCGGATGAGTTCGTTTTGACTCACAAGCAGTCGTTCAGCTCTCCTCGTCATGACAGCAGTAGAGTGTTTGTGCCGAATGCGACCAAACCCCACTCACAGTTGAATCAGTCCCAGCCCATACCTCCCCGTACTAAAGAGGATAGGGAGTGTTTCTTCTGTCACCAAACAGGCCACATCATCGCTGATTCTGCTGTGCGGAAACATAAAGAGGAGGCCGGCAAAGGTTCCGGCACTGCTACAGGTCCAACGCCAACTGGGTTGTGCCCGTTAGCTGTGAAATCGGAGGGTGTGTGTGATTATCCTCATCCTAGCTACAAACCATTTATCTTAGATGGTGTTGTTTCCCTTGAAACTGGTGTCCAGTACGGATACTCAGAGATACTGGGGCAGCCCAGTCCTTCGTTCTGTCTGATGTTTTGCCTTTTTCAGATGCGTCATCATGTCGTTCTAACGTGTTAGTTCAAGGTATTGGAATGGGCTACGTTTCTGTGCCCCTCCACCGAGTACAACTAAACTGTGGTTTAGTTAATGGCATGTTCAATGTGGGTGTGCGTCCGTCTCTCCCTATGCGTGGTGTCACTTTCCTTCTCGGGAATGATATAGCTGGCGGACAAGTTATGCCTGTCCTAGAAGTTTAAGATCTCCCTCTGTGTCCATTCATGATGATAGTGCCTCTGTATTCATTCATGATTCTGCTCCTCCTGCTACTATTGTGTCTACTGGAGCGAGTGTTGAACTAGTGACCAAGTGTGATTCTGTTTCTGAGACGAAACCATTGCCTTTGACTCGTGAGAGTCTTATTGTGGCTCAGAAAAGTGACCCCAGTTTTGATGCAGCTCTTACGCCCGAGCTAGTTAGAAATAAGGACACGGCATACTTTATTGAAAATGATCTCTTATTGAGAAGGTGGAGATCTCGTGAGGATTTTGACAGCGAATTTACTGTTGTGGTGCAGATTGTTATTCCCACCTAGAACAGACAGTCAGTGTTGTCATTAGCTCATGACCACTTGTGGTCTGAACATCTGGGGGTTACAAATACATACGATAGAGTGCTTAAACATTTCTTTTGGCCGGGCTTAAAAAGAGATGTTGTTTATTTCTGTCGTACATGTCACACCTGCCAGGTAACCGGCAAAGTGAATCAGGTCATTAAACCCACCCCTCTTCATCCAATCCCGGCTATAGGGGAGCCGTTTGAACGTGTCCTTGTAGACTGTGTAGCCACCCGCTACCCCGAAGCTATCCCCCTTAGGAAGATTACATCTCAGTCCGTGATTAAAGCCCTGATCAAGTTTTTTTCGACGTTCGGCCTTCCTGAAGTGGTACAGACAGACCAAGGTACCAACCTTCTGTTGGGTATCTTCGAGCAGGTTTTAACATCGTTGTCTATCATTCACATGGTCTCAAGTGCTTACCATTCTCAGTCTCAGGGCGCCTAGAAAGATGGCATCAGATTTTAAAGTCTGTTTTGAGAAAATACTGCATGGAGCAGGGGTCTCAAACTCAAATTGGCTTGGGGCCACTGTTGGTATCGTCAACTCATAGGAGGGCCACTTCAATGTGAACTTCAACTACTACTAACTATAAGAAAGTGCAATATTTCGGAAAATGTAATTTTTCATTTCCATAACTAGACTCACAACTCAGTCTCTAAAAATGTTGCAAGACTATTCCATAACTAACATTTTCATCATACAAATTCAAACCAGTTTCCATTCATTTTAATATATTTTAACAGTTAGTGCTGCAAATCTTTTTTCCTTACTTTTATTTTATCTTGAATAGCCTACATTTGTACTTTACTCTGTTTTAGCTGCAATATGCATCACTACTGTAAGCCTGCCCTGGACCTGTACTTGCATTTATTAAAGTTCAAGTTTGTTTCCATTTCTTATCAGACACTTGAATACATTTGTAGGCTACTACTCTGTCTTGCCAGACACTTATCTTGAACGACTGCTGAGGCGTTAGCCCTCTCAGCTGTGTGGTTTGTTTTTTCCTCTCGTCTCCCTATGACACTGTTCTCCATGTTTAGTAGTCTAATGAATAGCTCTTGACATTATATTCCTTTAGAACGGCAACTTTTTTCTTGCATGTCAGACAGGTAGCATTGCCATTGAACTCCACAAAAAATACTGCAATGTCCATATTTCTTGAAACTCTGTGTTCCTAACGTCAGTTAACCATGAAAACAGCTTCTCGGCTGTCTGCGGATCTGAGTGTACGGGTGGAGGATTGTGGAGTGATCAGTTCTTGTAGATAGGGAGGTGCATGACCGTTGATGCATTTGTGGGTGAGCAGCAGGATTTTGTAGTTGATCTGGGATGAGACAGGGAGCCAGTGCAGTGAATGTAGAATGGGGGTTATGTGCTCATATTTACAGACTCTCATCAGGACCCTGGAAGCGCTATTCTGGATGTATTGCAGCTTGTGGATGCTCTTGCCAGGGATCCCGATGTAGAGCCTGTTGCAGTAGTCCAGTCTTGAGGAGATAAAGGCATGGACAAGCTTCTCTGCATCTGGCAGGGTTAGGGAGGGACGAAGTTTGAAGATGTTTCGAAGGTGATAGAACGAGGTCTTGCACAGGTGTTTTATATGGTCGTAGAAGGTCAGGTGGGGGTCAAACCGAATGCCCAAGTTTGTGACTGAGGGGGAGAGGGGGATGGCCTGGCCGTAAACGTGAGTTAAGATATGGCTGAGGACTGAGTCTGGTGCGGGGTGCCCACGAGAAGTGCCTCTGTTTTGCTGCTGTCATCCATGCCTTTATCTCCTCAAGACAGGTGGTGAGGGATGACAGGGCTGCAGAGGGGTTCAGTCTTGATGATGTCGTGTCATCAGCATAACAGTGGAAGGATAGCCTGTGTCTGCTGACACAACCGAGGGGGGGCATGTAGGTGATGAAGAGGATGGGGCCAAGAACCGACCCCTGTGGAACACCACAGGTGACAGGGAGCAGCCTGAACTTGCAACCTCCCAGAGAGACATATTCAGACCTGCCAGAGAGGTAGGATGAAACCACTGCAGTGTACAGTATGAGAGTCCAACGATGCTGTGGAGGCGCTCCAAGAGGATGGTGCGGTCTACAGTGTCAAATGCCGCTGTCAAGTCAAGGAGAATTAGTAGTGATGGTGATCCTGCATCAGCTATCATCAATAGGTCCTTCGCCACCCTGAGCAAAGCTGTTTCGGTGCTGGAGGCAGAACAAAACCAGGTGACAATGTGAACAAAGTGCAAAAGTCTCTGGGGGGAGTGTAGGAACAATCACTAGGAGGGGAGATGTTCAGAGTCCAGGAGGGTCCAGGGAGCACAGGAGCTCAGGGTCAGGAATCCAGGCCAGGAACAGGGGGTGAGCAGGGCGAACCAGGGGTCTGGGGCAGGGGCGAGGGTCTGGACCGGGAGCAAGGAGCGAGCAGAGTGGACCAGGGGTCTGGGACAGGGGCGAGGGTCCAGACTGGGAGCAGGGGGCGAGCCAGGGTGACCCAGCCCGAACCATAACATTTTATAAATATCTATAAAGTATAGATGTCTGCTTTCGTCATCGTTTTTGTCTCTCCACAAACCTGCAAGACCTACGGAGCACTCGGACTGGAGTGTTTATGTCGATCCCCAGAGCAACATGACAATTTTTCAATCCGTCTGGGTCTGACAACAGAAGCCTGAACAGAGATGTGCATCAATGTTGCATTCATTTTGTTCCCAAAACTGTTGACAGCACATTGGCACACCATTGGTGTTATAAATGATAAATCCCGTTACAAATAGTGCCTGTAGGCTCCTAGTAAACTCTTCTTCTTCGTCTTGTTCTGTGTACTATTAAACTCCTACAGGCTCAACTCTTGTTACTTTTCTCCGGCCCGCACCTCTCTACAACATAGCGACAAAGTGGAAGTACTGTACAACACACAGTGACGTAGTGCTGTTTCAACATTCGGTTAGCAAATAGTCTACTGTACATTTATCAGGACATATAGATACTTTAATAATCCTTGTGGGAACATTTATGGGTTTTAGCAGTGGGAAAAAAGTACAATCAAATAAAGAATATAGTGAGGTGTAGTGGAAATTAAACTGATCTAAAGTAAAAAGGATTTGCCAAGGTTCGCACGAAAGGTTTAGTCTGATTTATTAACAAAACAATACGATTGCAAAAGGACCTCAGGATAAATCACAGAGTGGTTCATCCAAAGGGCAGAGGACGATTTTCATCGGCGACCTCTTCAACATGAGTGTATGTGTTATGTGTCACCGCCCATTACACATGTGTTGTGTCATAAGCTGTATGATGATTTTTTAAGTGAGCTTCATTCAACTAATTATGTTATTTATCAAGAACATTTATTGTGCAAGAGCTTATTTAGGCCTAATTATTTTTAGGCCTAATTATTTTAGGCCTTATTTTTCACTTTGACAAAAACCAATGGAATTAAATCTATTTTGACACAATTAAATGTAAAAGTCAAAGGGTTGTGCATACTGTACTTTTCATAGGCAATTTATTCTGTCTGTATTCATGAGATTTGCAGCTTTGAACAGCTGACCATTTCGGCTCAAAGAACTATTTAGCATTTCTCTGACTGAAAATGACAAGTTCTTAGGAACTAATGCTAGATTTGCACTGGACAATACATGTGGCTCTCAAAGGGAGGCTGACCGTTCAGGACAATGCCTGTGAAATTGCCTAATTGCTCATGCCTAACTGCTCGTAGGAATTATGCTGCCAATCCCCCGCAGTAGCCTATGTCACATCAGTGAGAGTGGCCTTAGTGGTCCAGTGACGCAGACCTTTCAATGTCTGTGGGTGAAAAAACCCCTGCTGAGCACTTCTACAATTTGGAAGGGGATTTAGTTTAATGGGTCACCGTCTGAATTCTGACTTCCATTTTCTTCATCTCTCTTCTTTCAGCCTCTACAGAAGAAAGAGGGATGGCAGGCAGCGTGCAGGGATAATGCCCCTGGTGAATTACTGTGAGAACAAATGTGAAGAATTGGAGACAGGAGCACAGTGCCCGTGAAGCCGTTGTGCTTTTTCGAACGATCGATCGATTGGTCTATCTATGGAAAACTGCCATTTCAAAATGAAGGGAGGTGAATGGGCGGCCATGTTCAGGCGGCTCTGTAGCGCCCCCCTCGGGTTGGAGCCATTCAGGCAGTTAAAACCGTGTCTCTGTGACCTTCCCACATGGAAATATGTATGTTTAAATCCTGAGGCAGTGTCATCTGGTGGCTAGGCGGTGAAGTGCATGGTCAACCCTATGCACCCGCACGCGTCTGCACCCACACACATTCTGTCAATAGTGTATGATGTGCATTGGATGTACAAGAGGTCTTATAAGTACCAGTGGATGGAATGGCTAATGGATTTTGAAGCCATGTAAATGGATTTAAAAGCATCCATTACCACTTGAAAGACCGTGGCTCAGGCCATTGCTATGATGGCTCTTTGGCACTTGTGGTACCCAACACAGTCACCAAAGAAGAACATGTCTGTGTGTGTGTATATATATATATATATATATATAAATATGTCTGTGTGTGTATATATGTATATGTATGTATATATATATATATATATATATATATATATATATGTATATATATATACATATATATATATATATATATATGTGTGTGTGTATATGTGTGTATATATATATATATGTTACGGTCAATGTGAGAAAACGGGGAATGTGAGCTTTTCCCGGTTATTGCGCATATTCCCCGACCTCGCGGGGAATGTAGGAGAAACGTGCGTTTCTCATATCTCCCGGGTAATGTGCACATTCACCGACCTTGCGGGAGATGTGAGAAATTGGTTAGTATTTCTCACATCTCCCGTACGGTCGGAGATTGTGCACATTAACCAGGAAATGCTTACAATTCCCGACCTTGCGGTAAATCTAGGAAAGCGCAACCGTATGCAAAACTTCTGCGCAGCCGGGTGGTGGGAGAGGGCTTATGTGACGCCTCAGAGGGTGTGCACCATAAGAGGCACCCACGGTAGTTGGGCTAACGTTACTGGCGCACACCTGTGAGAGATTTTTCGTCTTTTCGTCTGTCTTTCGGCTAGCTAACGTGCTAGGGTTCCTTTGGAGGTTCCCACCTTCCTGTTTTGCAATGTTCCTTTTGCGTTTGTTAACTTGATCACCAGTGTAGGCCTATCCTCCTAATACTACTTACACTGTGTGCAGCATAGGCTATATTACTGTTCAAGGTAGACCACAGACTGTTATTAACTGTAGGGGAGGACCGGGACGAATGAAACACTTTTTGGTTTGATCAGATTTACACAGAAATTATGAGCATTATAGCTTCCTCACTTGCTCCAGCACGCATGCGCACAGCACAGAAAATTTTTAAATTACATTTTTAGAAGCTGCATTCTCAGTGCCCCGACCGCCGCCATTACATGGATATACTTGGCTCACGCTGGATTTTAAATTTATTCTACAGGCCTCCGAATTACACCAAAGTTATCTCGGTGAGTGAAACGTCTTATAATATGCCGTAAATAAGGTCCAGGTTGTCAAAAACGAGCATTCTCCTTTAATCTTTTTTTTTGTGGTCTGTACAGCACTTTGGTGATCCTTGTGATTTGTAAAATGTGCTTTATAAATAAAGTGGATTGGATTGGATGATATAACATTAAAATAAGAATGTATTACAAATATAAAATCATGTAAGATAACATAAAACATGATAATGAAATACTTACAGTACAGAGACAATAAAAGTATAAAACAAACTTAGAGGTTAAAAGCTTGTGCAAAGAGAGCAGTCTTGGAGATAATAGATATCTGCTGATGGAAATTAACACTAGAATAGCTGAGGGTGGGTCAAGGTGACCCATGCAACTACATAAAAAAATAATTCTCTGCAACCGTTCAAGTTACAGCGCCCTGCTTTCATGACTTTTCCTAGATATGTGCGTTTTACGTGTCAGTGTTTTTGAAACTTCTAAATCCCACCAGGAAAAGGTAGTTTGGTCATTTATTTAGTGAATTCTGGCTAAAAGCCGGTCAGCCATCTTTTTTTTACCTAACTTTTAGGCTGCAATGCTACTTTCTCCCAGCAGATGTCGCCTAGTTTCATCAATGTTTTTTTTTATTTTTTTTTATAGGAATCAAGGTTGAATGAATAATCCATCCTTACATATGGATATAAGAATGTGCACAGCAATAATATTTTTGTGGTAGACTATATGTGACTTCAACAATGAATGCAAAAGGTTACACTCACACAATGGCTCATTTAGATAAAACTGTGTTTAATCTCAAAACCGCTCAACACAGGTCAAATGTCCTCAAACGAATAGCACTCGATAGTCTATGATGCAAATGTTCAATTTTGAAATGTTGTAAATGTCTTGAAAACACACCCTTATGTGTATGGATGTGAATGCTTATGTAGGCTAGTGAATGAATACAAAATTACTAGGGGTGCAGGCTATTCAACCCTCTAGATCGTTTGCATTGGTTCAGGGAATAATATGTTACAATGTTGCACTTGGCACTTGGGTCGTTTTTGTTCAACTGGCAATATGGACAAAGCAAATTTATAATATAACTGGGAGTATAATATAATTATAATTATATAGGAGCATTGGTGTGAGTAAAAAGAACTGTGCTTTATCCCTCTGGAGTCTACATTTTTATAGATTTTTCAGCCATATCAACACGCACAGAAATCATATACATAATTTTACACCGTTGTTTTGTGTACAAGACGTCTGTTTTGTGTCTTGAGATTTACAGCGTTTATGATTGGTTCCTGAAGGCATCCTACGCCGCCTTCTCTGAATCTCCATTGGTTGGAGCTTTCCCCATGGGAAAAGCTGTCTATCAGTCTCAGACATATTAAACCAATGACCATCCACATTATTCACCACTTTCTATCAAGAGAGCCCCCCATTGGATAAACCTGGGCCATGTGGTTTGCAAACAACTAGGGAGGATGTTTTGAATCAGGCTGGGCTAACGTTACCTGAATGAACTTAGGCTACCTGAGGAGATAAAATGAGCAAACAATCAAAAAACAGGAGATGTGCTGAGGTTTAAGAGGCTGTCTTTGAGTCCAGCTCATCAGAAGAGGAGCTTGGGGGATTTGGAGACGTGACAACAATTTGGATCTCGTCGATGATGTAAGTTTGGTTAGCTTTGCTAACGTTAGCCCATTCTTACCGGTAATTTTGACGTTACTGTAATGTAGCCGACTGCTTATGTTAGCTAGCACTGTTTATGTTAGCACTGTATGTTAGCTAGCTCTGTTTGTTTATGTTTTATGCTTGGCCACTGTTTATGCACACAAAATGATGAATCCTACTGTAAGTTACCTCATGAACTTATCAAGAATAAATATCCGCTCAATATATTTGTGTGTAAAGGGAGTAACTTAGGGTGGTTTCACACATATAGTTTTGTGCGCACCAAACAAGCTTTGGGCCTGAGAGCGCTCTGTATGGGCCTGTGTGAACACAACAATCGCAGACAAGTGCGCACTAAAACAGCCGCTCCGAGACCCTCCTGAAGAGGTGTTTTCGGAGCGGTTACAACCGATTTCTAGGGTGCTCCAGTTGTTGTGTGAAACTGCCCGTTCTCGGACGGATCTTTGACCTAAAAAAGACCCCGTAGTCAGATGCGCTGTGCATTGTGGGGCGCACTGTTTGTTTACTTGACTCTCCAGTGGATTGTGAGCTAGCTATCGAGCTAGCTAGCGCAAAGGTGATGAGGGACTGAATAACTGAAATATTATAACTTTAATAACCGAAATAAGAGGACAAGAGACATAAATAAGCGCTAGTGCTATGAGCAACAGGCGTTGTAACATCTCCATGTTTACGTCTTGTTTACATCTCAAGCCGTCTTCTGTTTACAGCCGTCGTCATGGAAACATCATTGGTGCGCACTACATCTTGCGTGGCCTTGCGAAGCTTGATCTGCATCTAGAATCACACCCAAATGTTTTGCATGCTCACACGGTTTTACTGAAAGGGGAGTTAATAAAGAGTGAATCTGATGCATCAAAACCTTGGGACCTACTAAAATGAATTGTGTTTTGTTTTCATTTAGCTGTAAAAAGTTTTGGGCCATCCAATGTTTAATATCAGCAATGCATTGGCTGAGGTTGCTCACTGAAATCACTAAGCAGAGAAAAAGGGGTTTAAAGATTCATAACTGTTCACACTTCTCACAGAACATGGACTTTTGATGACAATAGGTCATCAAAAATATTTAGTGATCCTAAAACTGTTTTTTGTAACATTGAGTGTTTTTCATTGAGTGGGTTCTTCATTACTTAAATTTATATGAAATGTCATATCGTAATAAGAAACAATAGGAAAACAGTAAAAAAAAGAAAGAAAAATAAGTATTTTGCCCTCTACATTTTAAGGACTGCCTACATCAGGACCAAATCTCCAGTGGCAGTTGCATTAAATCGCATTAAAAGGCAGCGACTATAATACAGTAATAATTTACGGTGGCCGGAAGTAACGATTTCAAACATTTGAGTTATGAATACCGTTCTACAACAGCTAGTTCCGACCGCGCATTGTGATTGGCCAAGACACATTCAGAGCCTCGCCAATAACCATGATATACCAACGGGCAAATCACTGGTAAAGGTATCACTCCGTAAACGCAGCTGGCATTAAGTTGCCTGTAGCAACGGTAAACAATAGAGAAATATTTCGGATTGCGGATGGCTGAAAGCAACGCAGTTTAGCGAATTTGAACATTACAAACTCATCTTTTTCAAATAAATATTTAAAAGCAATGGCACACTCGAGGCCATGCTTTATTTAAGCAATAAGACACGAGAGTGCTTTACTGTGGTTTACTGCTTTACTGTGGTTTATCCGCTTCACGTCGTGCCTGCGGCCGCAACACAGCAGTGCCCATAAACCACAGTAAAGCATGACCTTGAGTGTCTTATTGCTTTTATACAACAGCACTGCACTGTTGTTAATTTTATTTTGGAAAAAGACGGGTTTATAGTGTTCAGTCTTGCTGTTTCAGACCTCTGCGATACGACAGCTAGTTCCGACTTTGATTACGATTGATAGGCAATGTGAGTACGCTATGAGCGATAGGGAGTAGGAATACATTTGGTGATTAACCAGTGCCATTATAGGGTTTTTATGGCGCGTTCCAGGCAACCCGTAACTCGTGTTTTTCTGACCTTCTACACGTGAAAATGCACTGGAATGGCAGTCAAACCCGTAACTTCCCACCCGTGAACTCGTACCAGATCGATGTACTCCCAGTTGCGCTCTCTTGACGTCACACAGCCCTCTAAGCAAGATGGCAGCCCCCATGGGTATGGCAACAAAGATAAATTTAGGGCAACGTAAAGTAAATTTGTACATTGTAATCAAAATAATACAAACGATTATGCACTACAATCTGCTATGTGTATGTAATGATGCCCAAATATGTTGACAAGAGATAGCCAGTGCTAGCTAGCTAACATTAAGGTAAACCTGAACGTGACCATGCACACGGCGAAAAGTCAATGATGTCAATAAATAAAATGTAACGTATGGTATCTTAGCATAGCGAAATTAGGCATACAATGTTTAGCTTGCCCGCTCGACAATGTGCCAAATCTCAAGCTTTTACCATATCGGCTTGTTTACATTTATCCAGAATGCCACGCATTCAGACAGTTTGCCTGGAATGCTATGAAGTCGTGAGTCGTGACTTGAAGTCATAACTTACGGGCTCAAAATCCTATCTGGAACGCGGCATAAGGCACTGCTTGGAATGCGTCTTAGCCAATGACAATGCGCAGTCGGAACTAGCTGTTGTATAATATGGTTATTGGCATGTCTGTGTGCTTATAACTGCAGCACAGCCATGTCAATAACCACAATAAAGCACTCCTCTCGTGTGTTATTGCTTAAATTACATTATTTGGGCTAGGGATAGGGTTAGAGTTGATTAGGTTTTGAAAGCAGAATTTCTCAAAACAAGATTAAGCGGCGTAAGGATAGAGGGTGCTTCTATTCGTACGACCAACGTGATTGTGAGGCGATCGATAAGGTGCTGCAAGAACAGTGGGCAAGTCTACTCTTATGGCCGCTGTAATAGACTGTCATATAAAAAAAAAACACGGGCATAGTAGTATTGTACATGGACATGGATAGACATGTTAATCTAAAAGGCCCTTACTACCATGGTATCATGACATCATTGCTGCTGTAAAAATCCCTGAAAAGCTGCATATATATATATATATAAGTATCTCGAAAAGCTATTCTAGGCCACTGAAATAGACCAGAGTAGACAGGAGGTACTAAAACCTCCTCTCACTAGGCACCAGTATATGCACAGGTCTCCTACAGAGAGAAACTTACTGCAGGCAACCTCTCCATCTGTCAGTGTGCTGGCTAGCCAGGCTGTTAAGGCCATCTCGCCATGCCCTTCTCTCACCCCCACAACCTAGACATGCTCAGGGTTCACACCTTTCCACTCGCTTCCCTCTGTCTCACCTGTCCCAGTGTCCTCTAGGTCCTCGGGGCCCCTTGGTCGTCTTGCAAGGCGACATATGTGAGGCTGATTAGCATATGGCTGTGGGTTACTGTGAGAGAGCGCCATATGAGACAAGGGTGTGGAGACTGCAGGGGATGCCCTTAATTGATTCAGAGCACTGTGTCTTCCCAAATCAAGTTATCCTGCAACACCTGTTAAAGTGATGCGGGCAAGAGAGAAGAGGTGTCTGAGCTTAAGGATCTTCTCTTTACTGTGTGTTCTGAAACAGAATGGTACTTCACTGCAAGGGCACTGTGTAATGTGATTGTAGACTACTTTTTTGTTACCTGATATTCAGGCCCGTAGCCAGCCTTGTGGAAGGGGGGGTTTGTTTTTGCAAAAAGCGGACCTTATCGCTAATTTTATTGTCGCATGACTTGTTGACGGAGGGGGGGGTGCTGACAGATATTTGGTATTTTGATTGTCGGCGAGTTGTTGACTGGGGGGGGTAACCTTTTGCCCGGAATTCTGGACCTTTGGTCGTGAATTTTGCTCAGCCTGGCTACGAGCCTGATATTTGTACAAGACACATTATGCGTCAATGGAAATGATGCTCCCTTGCTTAAAGAACTCACTGATTTAGACATGACTGGTGAAAGCTACTGGAAAGCATTCTTTTGATTAATCAAAATATGTCTTTGTGCACAGATGTTTTTTTATTTTACATCAAGGCCCAGAGAATCTAGCTATGTAGCCCAATATCAGACCCACATACAGTATGGAGTCACATGGCAGTTAGTCTGACTCAACGGGTGTACTGTAGGTTTTGGGGATAAGCCTTGTTATTTGTTTATTACTGCCCAATCAGTGGTGGCAAAACTCTGTTGTCCGCCCAATTAGATTCAAACCAGACTACATGAAACAATAACCTAGCAACCGCTCCTCCAAAGACGATTGTGATTGGTTTGAATAAATACAGGCTGTTCCCTCTATCCCTGAATGATAATGAGTCCAGCCAGACCATTCTCCAGTGCTGGCACAGCGTTAACGAAGTGTGAAGATAGGCCTGGCTATGACTATAATGGCAGTTACTCCAAAACATTGTGGAATCACTTTGGTCTTTGGAAACACTTAGCACAAGGATATACTGTACAGTACTAACCTTAAACACATACTGCACTGAAATGTAATAGTGAAGCATCATCATGAACAGTGTGCAAATGGGGCTACTGTAACAGTTGTCACTGCATCGCTCATTAGCCATCTACGCCACTGAAAAGCTAGCGATTAGATGGCACAGGTGGGTGGTATTTATAGTGAGTTTAAACCAGTTCAACTCGGTTACACTTACCCCCCCCACTCCGCATACCACTGCGACCACAATTGGTCGAGCTGAGCCCAACTGTGTATCCGGAGTCATCAGCACCACTGTAATAGGTGTCACTGTGTCACTCGTTAGTGTTGCTTCAACCCTCACTTGACCTTGCTGGATTTAATCTCGGGTCCTCTGATTGCCAAGGCATGACCATCATCCATAAAACACGGGGGTGGGGTGGGGGGGTATTTCTACTAAGGAGTGAGTTTGACTAATTCAACTCGGTTACACTAGTTAGATGACAAAGTGACAAAGTGTTTCTGTTTTAGGGTTTGCTATTTCCAATACTTTCACTTGATATGAATGCATGGGTGTCACAAAGAATGATGCATATCAGGGGTAAAATCTAAGCTATGATGTTGCTGTTATCAACCAGGGCTTGGTTTAATACCAATTTCTGATGGCTGCTGGAAGTGCATTAATGTTCGATAACAGCACATCTCTGGATGTAGTGCAGGCTATTTATCTTGTTACCGTTCCAAATCAATACTCGGATCAGAACCCTACAAGTATTACTTAGTTAGCTAACTAGCTTTCTATCCGTGTGTAAGTGCACTTTCTAGAGAGCTGCTGCATCCCCTGTCACTTGTAACGGAATGGCTGACCATATTGTGTGATATCGATCGATGATATCCATCTGCATAATTCACATGGGAAATTACAAAATAAAAATAAAGCTGCAAGCTCACTGTCAGACTAAGTTGCATAAATACTTGCCTATTCTTTAATAAGTTGTATGGAGTCCTCAATTACATGCATGACATTGTTACAATTTTAACAATTGTTTAAAATGAATTGTTACATTCATTTTTTTTTTTTTTTTCTGGTTTTACCGGGCTGTGGCATAAATGTCTGTCTAAACGAATGGCCCTCCTTAAAATGAAAACTGGAGCAGTAGACTAATTACAATCCACTCCATATTTCACAAAGCTATTCCCTCCCTGGGTCTATCCAGGTGAGCAATGATTTTCATCAAGACTGCCCAAGGTGTCTTTCTAAGAGCTCAAACACTTTTGAAGTACTGTGGTCCGTCCATTCATTGCCAAACATTTTTTCTCTAGCTAGAGATCCATTTAGTCCTATGGTGTGTGTGTGTGTTTCCCCTTTCTCTTTCTCTCAGACCCTGCTGTGTTATACCATTTTAATTATTAGTTAAAATGTCTGTCAATCATTCAGGGTCATTGTCAAGTGTCTCATTTAAACCCATGTATTTGACATTCAGGAGATGGAAAAGCAGTCCATAATTTGATAGATCAGTGTTGTCAGAGGACAGGCCCCAGCCAGTTTATGTAGAGCACCAGGGAGACTACTGGGTGCATAACTACATCATATTCAGATAGTTTACACCTCTGCATATGGACCATATGTTGGTCAAGCTGCTGTTATTTTTTTTTTTTTTTATCAGTGGTGATTGCTCCTATAAGCCAGGGTAAATGGTAAATGGACTGCACTGGAGGGGGGGGGGGGGGGGGGGGTACTGCGTGATTTGTTGACGGGGGGGCGGGGCAGGCCATTCACCGCGTGCCAGGCCACCGGGAAAACTCCCGGTGCTCCCGATGGCCAGTCCGCCCCTGTAAGCGGCACTCAAAGTCGCTTTACAATGGCCTCACATTCACACATTCACACACCAATGGCGGTAGCTGCCATGCAAGGCGCTAACCGCCTCATTGGGAGCAATTTGGGGTTAGGTGTCTTGCTCAAGGACACTTCGACATGTGGACAGTCGGAGCTGGGATTCGAACCACTGACCCTTTGATCACTGAACGACCCTCTACCAACTGAGCTACAGCCGCTACAGCCTGGCTTACCCATACAAATCCAAATAAAACTAGATTTTTGCGACTTCTTTCAGTGAAAGAAGGCACAAAATTAGACTTTCAGACTGTTTTTGACTTAAAGGGACCCCGAGGAGTTTATTTTTGGTTACGAAACAGTCTAATTTTAATGTGGGTGAATCTGTGAATCAGTATTACCCACACTTGTTTATGTGTCCATTTTCAACAAATGTCCTTTCTTGTATGTAGTTTATTTTTAGATTATTATTTCGTGGTCTGGTCGTTCAGAACTTCCTTGGAATGACGAAACGATTTACTGCAGTAGCTACGCCGCCGACAAGAGACAGCGCGAGCATATATATACCGTTACATATTGTCAAACGTTACTAGTAAGACCTAGTTTTACGACAGTGCGCGGGGAGGCTCATGGAAAATGTGGTCTTTTTGGGCGGAAAACACTTCTGCTTCCCGAAACTCCTCGTAGGGCCTTTAAGGGCCATATCGCTTCATTTTCATCCGTTTAGCGTTTTGGTAGTGCTCCGTCGCCCCCTACAGCCCTCATGAAAATACTGTCCACGTTACGTCCGTTGACACCGGCCTTACAAGCTCGTCATTCACTTAACATTCTAGGCCAAGTAAAATGATTCTGGCTTAAGGAAATCAAGACCTAATGAAAAATCAACCAATCAAATTAGCCCACACATACAAAAACGGCGAAGAAACAATGTACATAATATTACTTTTTTGTGGAGAAGGCAATCCAAACCCTGGTTCTTTTGTATTTACTTTTCTTTGTGTATGTGTGTATTTGTATGTTACTGATAAAACAAGAAAAATAAAGTGTTAAAAAAAAACGGCGAAGAATGTCGTCATCAGTCGAAATGTAACCTAATCTGTAATTGGTCGAAATGCTAAAAAGTGGGCGTAGGGTAAAACAGTTCTCAAAGTGCTTACATTGGAATTCCCATTGACATTTTAACATGGGGATGGTTTATCCAATCAAAACTTGTCATGACTGTCCCGTCATACACGTCACCTGTCAATCACATTACCCACTTTAGCTATTTAGCTACTAGCAGCATCAATGAACATGGAAAACAGAGATTTTGAGTATTTTAAGTGGATAAAACGAGTTTGGGTTACGATATAAGGTTGGTCTTTTGTGATTAATTACCAGTTGTTATGGCTGTGCGTTTTGCTTTGCCTACAGTAGATTTAATCAGCACTCGAGAGCATGAACTTTGCTTCCTGGAGCAGTGAGGTAAGTTTCAAGCTGCATCAGCTGCATTCACTTACATGTATTTCCAAATGTGAAAACAACAGCATTGAAAAACAAACAGAATCCTGTTATGATGAGTTTGTAATTCCGATAGTTTGTTCTGCTTGCTATTGTTACTATTTAGTTTCTTGAAGTGATATCATAGCGACCTTTTAACACTGGAGACAACAGGCACCCCTCATTATGTCAGACTTGACCAAATGGCAGCTGTGTGAATAAAGTCAATAACCATGATTCAAGATCTGTTTATTAGCCATGTACTGTGTATGGTTCACACATACTAGGAATTTGACTAGGGTTAAGGCATGATAAAGCCTGCTTTGCTTTTATACAATACTATAACACTACAACACTAAAACAGCACTAACACTAACATTCTCAAACTATTTAAAACTTTTTTCATTTAGCTTTGTGTTCGCCGCGAACGTTTGCAACCATGAGGGAACGGTCTGAGAAGGTAGTTTGCGGTGAACAAAAATGGATTAAACCGGACTGAGGGAAATTGTATGATTTAATGGATGTATTGAATACCAGAGGCCCTTTTACTAAATGACGTACTATCAGCCATCCATGATCCAAAATAGTTATCCTGGCAATGAAGATTGAGGCTACAACAGAGAGTAAGTAAATAGTGCCTGTAACACTGAAATATGTGACTTACAGCACAACTAAATGTAAGGCAATTTGATTACTAAACCACTGATTGCTAACACATGACACGTTTCCAAAGAGTCATGGCATCCAATGTGACTAATTTAAGTTTAGCACAATCAAATAATGCACACTAATCAATCATCGTACAGTGAAGACGATTAAAGCATGCATTACATATAGAATGAAAGATAAATTCAAGGCCACGGAGGTCCAAAGCAATGTCTCCTGCTAAAACAGTAACTTCACAGTACTACTGGCTCATTGCCATAGTACATGTTATAATAACATCGCTGAACATGTCTACTGAACATGTCATGTGAACTATCTATTTTCTCAATGTTTCGGTGATTAAGTAATGATCAAATGAGCAAAAACATGTTCTTTTCCTTTTGGTGAATTTTGGAGCTGCCATTGATGTTGATGTGGTGTCTGAACTCCTTATGTTTACTGTGCACTTGTTATTTTAGCAGGCTATTATCTGAGATAAAGTGGATGGGATGGTGACCGGTAGGGGAGGATGGGTGTGCATATAAAGTGTGCACCTGTTGCTGGAGACCAACATTTGCTTTCAACTGTTTCTCCTCATCTTTTGTGTTTGTGTTCACTGGGCATTGCATGCTTCCATGCATTCCAATATTTGGCATAAAGGGAGCACCCTAGAAATGCTAATTGAAATACACAATGACATTGCACTTACATTGTGCAGTGTGCACCAGCCTAGCTCTGCCGCCCCATGGTGGTCGGACTAACCCAAGTACCCGCCCTCAGCCTCCGGGGCATGTCCCCGCTCCTCCTTGCAAGATTCTGATCCAGAGATGCCTAGTACCTCGGCACACACCCAGCGCGCGCTTCGCCGCAGGTGAAGACGGTTGTAGCTAATTGATGAATGAGCTTACAGCTCGGTGCTGCACACCTGACTCCAATCGTCATCAACTCATCTCCCTAGAGAACCTGGTCATCTCGTGAATCATTGCTAGATCTCATAGAATTCATTTGACAAGTACTAGCCAGGTTTAGCCTGGCTAATCCTTAGGTTTAGGTTTAGTTGTTTTCTTTCCATTTTCCTCCAGACCCGGTGTGGATTATTGGACAATGTTTGCAGATTGTTTAACCCTCATTCTGAATTTTCACTATGGAATTACAGATAAAAGCCTTGTATTTTTGACATTTTTTATATGATTGGGCATTTACCTTTTTCTCCTGTGTTGTGCAACCAAGCCAGCTCAGTGGCCTTGTGGTTAGAGTGTCCACCCTGAGATTGGGAGGTTATGTCATACCAAAGACTATTTAAAACATTGGTAACTGTTACGTCCAGTATGTGTTTTATGGTAATGAGTATGTAGGCCTACATTTTTGGTTGTGTTTGGGTTAATGTTTTGGTGTCTTGTTATTGGTTTTTGTCTCCCCCTTGTGTTCTCCATTTAACATTTCTTTTCAGATGAAGAGCTCACCTGGTTCAAATCCCCATTCATCACCAATCAACCAATCATCATCCATTTCCTTCCCAATAAAAGCCTTCCTGTTTTTTAGTTCTGCTCTCTCTCTCGCCTGTGCTGTGGCAGGGCCAGGTGTTGGGTGGGTAGTTTTGTTCTGTTTGTGCTTTGCCTTGTTTTAGAGTCTTCTAGTTATGTTAAGTTGTTTATTGGTTCTCTTAGTTACACTCTGTTTAGTTTGACCAGCTTATTTTTGTATTTAGTGGTTTTGGCTCATAGGGAAACGTTTAGGTTAAGTTTAGATACCCATGGGTTTACATTTTTACATTCATGTAGTTGTATTTTGTTTACTTCCTGAGTTTAGTGGTGGCACCACCCCATGTATTTATGGGTGCTCTTTGAGCACCTGTTAAATTGGTGGTGGGTTTTCAGTTTGTTTTATGTATTTAATATGGTGCCACCCTTAGTAACCTTTTCGTTCCCTATGTTGCCGTAATTTTGAGTTGGTGTAAATAAATATCTGGTTTTACACCTAAAAACTGTGTGTGTCTGTGCCCTCACTTGACCGGTCTGTTTTAATGTTGGTTGCCCTGGTCCTCCGACCCTTAGGGGGCGCCGTAACAGTAACCAATGCCTCCCTGCTTGGCACACAGCATCAAAGGTTGGATTGGGGGTAAGTCCCTGCGACATACTAGCGTCATGTCCAGGGGCTGTACATCAAGCTGCCTCACGCTAAGGAATCAGGAGATAGGCTCCTGTCCTATAGTTATGGGCCCCTCGGTTTCAGAACCACTGGTTCTCAAGGCTACTTACTTACCAACCAAGCCATAAAAATTAACCACTTCATCACTTGTAGTGTGGTGGAATACACCTTTAAGGAGGAGTAATTTCACCACTCGCGTAGCAATTTCGTATGACCATTATTTTGTCCAGTAGTAGCTATTGGTAGATTTATGACATTCCCTATCATTACATTACAGCCATTTAGCAGACACTTTTATCCAAAGCGACTTTTTGGAACTCACAATTTCATCTCTTTCTAAAGAAGTGACTAAGAGCATAATCGAATGCAGACGCCAAAGTGCAAGAGTAGCAAAATATAAATACTATATTTATAATTACTATAATTGTATGCAGCCTTTCCCACTCATCAAAAGCAATTTTACCATCTTATCTTTGGCCATCCCACATATTATACATTTAGCCTTCGGTTGTACCTTGCTCTAATTTCCATTCATGAATGTTAATATATTTTGATAAATTGCAGGGAAATTATGTCCCACTTGTTGAAATCATGAGCTGTGTATTGCTGAGCCACGACAAGTCTGGATCATGACAAAATGCTTAAAGTGATAATCTTCTTGAAATGTTTCCATATGAATGTTTGTTCTATTTCCTGGAGCTCCACCCCACAGGGCTAGCTCCTATTGGCTTGTGAAACCTAGCCAGCAACAATTGACTGAAGAAAAAAACTCATACACGCACCTGTGCCCAACCAGGTCCGGTGCACCACTGTATAAGCGGGCTTCGCCTGCACATCTGCTCCTTGAAACTTTCAGCTCGCTAGAAGACTGCAAGTGATAAGAAGAAAGAAGATGACTTGGCAACGACTCACCATGGAGCCGGCAGCGTCCTTCGGGGATCCCCGGCCAGCTCTGCCCAGTCTACTGGAAAGATTTTGCGGTTGCGGCGCCCTCTATAGTGACTTGGGATATCCACTCTGCTCCGCTGCATGGGGCCGCAGCAATCGCTAACTGGTCTGTGTGAAGAGAACGAGAACGTCGTCCTCAACCCTGCGCGAATCTGGTTAGTTTGGTGCGGCTGTTACAAGTCTCGTAACATGCCCAAACCGGCTACAATGTCTCACCCGCCCATTGCTTGTAGCCCGGCTCCTCTGCCAGCATTCGGGGCTTCCGGCTCAGCACATCTACCTCCGCTTCTCCCTGCCCAGCCGGTTCAGAGTGCCCAGCCCGGCCCAGTCCCAACCGGCGCGGCTACCCACCTCCAGGCTTGGGGACAGAAGCATACGCACCTAACCACGGTGCGCAGAGATGCGTGACTGTTGTTGACATTGTCTGGTTCTCATGCAAATTAGTTAACAAGTTTCCCCGAAAATGTCGAGAATGAAAGCGGCCTTGGACCAGGACACCAGAATTTGTCCGCTTTCTGGTGGCGGTCAGGGCCAAGTTGAATTATGGCAGATTCCTCGTCCTGATGTCACGATCTCCGGCACAGCCTCTCTCGAAACCGCTTAACAGTGGCAGGAGAAGTGCATCCTGCACATCTAGTTACAGCGCGTTCTGACGGAGGGCTTTTCCATTCACTTTCACTGGCCCCCTGGGAGTGGTCCCGTTGGAGCAGAGGAACGAGGGGTATTATTCCCGGTACTTCCTCGTGCCCAAGAAGACGGGAGGCGTGAGACCAATTTTGGACCTACACCTTTTCAACAAGGTGGTGGCAAAATTGAAGTTTCACATGCTTATGGTGCTGCAAATGCTGGAAGCGTTCCTTCCAAGGGATTTTTGCACAAGTATAGACCTGAAAGACACTTACTTTCACGTGCCGATAAGTCCTCGGCGTCAGATGTATTTGCGTTGTGCCTTCCAGGGAGTGGTGTACGACTATACCAGACTCCCGTTTGGATATGTGCTCGCCCCCAGGATCTTCTCCATTATGTGTGGAGACGGTGTTGAGACCACTGCGCCGGAAGGGCATCAGGATCCTCGACTACCTGGACGACCTGCTGGTTCTGGCTCCGTCGCCTATTCTGGCTTTGACGCACACCGCCACGGTGGTGGGACATCTCACCAACCTGGGGTTTGCGGTCAATTGCGACAGGAGCGCTCTGTGACCGGCCAGGCAGATTGTGGCCTGGCTTTTGAATGGCAGAGATTGTCTGACAGAGGACCCTCTCCGGCTGTGATCAGTATGATAAAATGTGTGTGCGCGGCATCCACTGCCACGGTTTACTCTGGCAAGTGGGCCGTTTTTGCGTGCTGGTGTGAAGTGAGGGACATCGCTCCCGAGTCCTGCTCGGTTGACATGATCTTGGGATTTCTTCAACACCTGAAGGGTCATGGAGATGGTTTAGCTGCATCCACTATCAAAGTGTATGCATGCACTATTTCCGCGAGTCTTGAGGGATTTGCCAAAACCACGGTTTTTGAGCATCCCCCGATTAAGTGTTTTCTGACCGGCGTGCACTGTCTTCGCCCAATGCCTAAAGCTATGGCACCACCTTGGGATTTGCTCTTGGTTCTGAACGCACTACGTAAGGTGCCGTTTGAACCAATGGAGCAGGTCTCCCTCAAGTGGCTCTCTATCAAGACTAGGGATGCACCAATCCAATATTTAGATCAGGTATTGGCCTGATATTCAATTAATAACTAGAACGGAAATCGGTGGCAATGGGCACATTCCATAGGAACCAATCTATTCCATCCATTTCTATACTGTGCGCAGCATGTGACGTCATGTGCAAGCAACGTGCTCACCCCGTGGGTAAACACAAGCTATGCATGGAGCAAACATGGAGCGAGCCAAAGGATCACCCATTCTGAGATTTTTCACGCTAACTATACAGACTACTTTGACAGCTGCTTGCAATATTTGCTAAGTCAATGTTCCGAGGGGTGGTGATAAAACTTTTTACAACACAACTAATTTAATCAAGCATCTCAAGCTCCAGTATTATATAGGCTACAATTCACATTTCCCTCAGTCCAGTGTTCACCAAACTAGCCTACCTTTCAGACTGTTTGCTTATGTTTGCAAACGTGCAAAAACAAACGTTAATTTGTTTTCAGACCAAAAAGCGAATACGAAAAGTGAAAATAAATTGAGAATTTCGCCTAATTAATTTCCGCGGCCAAAACTTTCACACCAAGCGCGATACGAAAAATAGCGTTCCATGCATTCCAAACAGAATTTGCGTAAAATAAAAACTCACAGTCACAAATCAAATTGTCACAAAACACACAGTCACAAATCAAATTGTATTCAGCGCTTCAATGTTGCATCCAACACATCGAAATAGCTGCAGTTGCATGAGCCTATTGACTGGTTGCAACATGCAACGCGCGTGACAATTTCTCAAGCAGGATAGCCACCCCAAAAAAATAACGGCTTTTCCATTGATCACTTTCCATTGATCACTAAGTTACTAGCGACTCACTACAGTAAAGGAAATGTCGATCCGTATCTCTTCAGACAAGCTTATCCATTTGGTAGAGCAATATTCAACCTTGTATGATAAGAAGCTAAGCACTTACAAGGACACTGAAATGAACGACAATATCTGCGGCAGGGTTGCTGAACAACTTGGGACAGATGACGGTGAGTAGCGACAAAAGTACTAACCCACTTAGCTAATGTTAACCATAGCTAACGTTAATGGCCTAATGTTAGCTGTCGACGTTCTTGTAACAGTCTGATTTAGCTATAGGCTATAACGTTATCAGAAACCTTCGTGGTCATCGTGAAAACAACTAGGTTAGCCAACTCCAATCACTGCTGTCTGCTGCTATAGCTACGCTAACGGTACTGCAAGTTGGCCTCTAGCCTATTACAGAGTGGTCTACAAGTAGGCACGTTAGATCTACAGTAGACCGTCCAGGTTTATTAGGCTACAGTAGGGACCTAATCATAGCTATTCTACACAGTGATCTCCCACACCAAAAAGAGGATTTATGCAGACGGGCTCTTCAACAGGCTCTCGTGCTGTGCTGTCAGCATGTTTGGCTTGCCGTCATTTGATTGTGACGTGCCTGTCAGGCCAGAGAAATCCGCAGAAAAATCAAAACATTTGCAGAAAAAATACATTTCGCTTTTGGAATGTAGAAATTTCGCGTTTGGTGTGAAGAGACTAAACTGGCTTTTTATGTTCTGCGCACATCTGCGGTTCAAACTACCCCCCAGTTGTTGCTTTGTCACCGCCTGGGGAAGGTGGGTTCACAGCTGTCTAAACAGCATCTCTCCCAGTGGATTTGTGAGAGCATCTCCAAGTCTTATGAGACTGCAGGTCGCCCTCTGCCTGGGGCTATTTGGGCACACTCTATGAGGGGCGTGGCCAATGGTGTGTCTGTATTTGCGTGGTGGCGACTTGGCCGTCACAGTCTCCTTTTGTCCGTTATTGTCTTTTATCCATGTTACCTGTCTGTGGCGTCATCTGTGCTGGAGACAACCGCCAGCGGGAGTCAGCGTTAGACATGATGTTCCAGGGTGGGACCGTCTGGTGATTGACGGTCTGCTTCTGTCCTTGGGAGAGGCTAGGGCGGGCTATGTTACGGTGTAACTTCTTCCATCTGGCTCTCCATTCTCGTGCCTCTCCTTGCCCTTGGCTGTGATAGACCGAGTGTGGTGGGGAGGGGCCAGTGCTTGCAAAGCCAACCTTTGGTATGGTCTCACCTTGGCTTCCCCCTCTAATGGTGAATGCTTTATCAATTAAAGATACATTTAGTAAGGGTTGATGTTATCTTTTTGGCTATTATTTTGGATTTTGAATGGTGAGTGTGAATTTTTCACATAATTTTCAAGTGTTTAATTCTATCTGCAATTCTATATGCAGCGAGCACTAATGGACCAGTGTTGAGCAAGTTCCAATTACAACACCAAAAATGTAGATTTTTTCAGAGTACACTCCTAAAACAAATGATTGTTATTTTCCGATATTGTGTGAATCAAATGTATTATTTGTATTGTTTTGTGGTTGCCGTGCTCAGTTGTCTAGACCTCATGGGGTCCTGGCACAGTGATTATGTGAGCCCAACCCTGCAGAGGAATGGAAGATCATTAGGGCTGGATGGCACCCGGGATAAGAGGCAGTCTACTGTATACCCCGCCAGTCTTGCTCACTAACAGCCACGTCCTCCCTCTCTTTTTATCTCTCTGTCATATCCCTTCCTCCCTCTCTCTGTCTGGCCAGTAGCCTGTGGAAAGAACGACCTCCTCCACCCTGTCTCTCCCTTCTGTTTCTAATGACCTTGTTCTGTGTGGCTACTCATGCTCATGGGAGGTAGGTGGTGTGCCTGCCAACACAGTCACAAAATACCCTATAGTGCCCTAAATAATAAATAATTATTTTTCACTCCTTACCTAGAGAGTGTATTGGTCATGTCCCCAGGGTACAATACAGAACATTATATGGAACTGGTAAGAATCAATAATAATATTACGATTTTTGGTGTGCGTCATTGTCTATGACATGGAGATGGTATTCTCTATGGCCGCATGAAACTAATTTGTAAAGAGAGCGATCACCATCATTGAAATAGAAATGTTCAGGAAATTGTAAAAGGATAGGGAAACAGTAATGTGAGAGTGTTCATCTGAGCTGCAGCGATACAATTCTATTATCAGTTAATTAGCAGTGCCTGATGCTGTGTTCTAGTGTGATTTCTGTCTCATGTGATTTTCCCTGTAGCTATTGCACACAATTAAAACTAACTAGATGAACATGGATGATGAGGAAAAAGCACTACATTCATACAATTCCCCTATTTCCTTACATTCCAAGAAGATTGCAGAAAAGAATGCGTAAAACTTGTCTGAGTTAGGTATTGACCTGTTATTATGTACAGCCTGGTGATGCTGATGAATCATAGAGTCGTGAGGTGATGTTATTTTTTAAAGATTTTAAATTAGTATTTCTGCCATTGTGGGTTGTAGTCCAAAATCTCTATGGGAAAACTGAATGGAATTTGCAAAAAATGCTGAAAATAAAGTACTGTTTACTGAGACAGAATAGAGTATGTTTTGCTGAGACAGAATAGAGTATGTTTTGCTCTAAAAGTTAAAATACATCATGAAGATCTGTTTTGTGTGAGCTTGTATGATTTGTTTGAGTTGTTTCGACACCAGAAATTAAGGGCTTCACAATTCACAAAACCGATTCATTTTTCCCATAAGGATTTTGGATTACACCATGATTAGTGGGGTTGTGTAAGGTTTCAGCAGATGCAAGGCACCCCAATTAAACCTGGCAAACATCTCAAATATGCACTCTCCTCACACCTCACCAGAACCGTCTGCATCAGACAAAATTAGACACTCGGCACGGCACTCTCTCGGGTGCCTCACTACCCTAAAGACTATACAGAGGCAGCTTCACAATGAGTTTCATTAGACATGATATGTGAACACACGGGTGCTGATGAAGCAGAATCAACGTCCTCTAGAAAAATTAGTACACATCTGCTTTGATTCATCACCATGTTATTGAGTAGGATTAATTATCACATTCATGATAATTAAGCTAACTCAAATGGTGGTTGTGCCAAGCTATACTGCTGTGACCCATTTATTGCCATTTCCCCTAGTGTGTGTCATCTCTTTTGGGGAAACAATAAGTAATACCAGGCAGAATCACCTAACGGTGATACCAAGGGACTGTCTAAACATTCGGGTCCTTTATCTGTCTCCATTGTCAGATTAATATGCATACTCATTCATATCTCTCCAGCAGAGCTTGTGGTGACACTGGCCGGATCATACACAGTGTCTACTTTCTCCTTCCTTATTAATCCACATGATGCTAGTAGTAGAAGATGGCCAGAGGGATGCGCTCTGGGGCTGGTATTTTAGCCTTAATGTATCACCATAATACAATCAGCCTATGAGCTGGACATAGCACAATGACTTGAGCTCCACTGCCTTCACCTACATGCTTTGCTTGCATATATTTCCAATATTTTATCCTATCTAATATGTATTTACAGTAGATGGTAGAAAGAAATGGGCTTACTTTGCACTTTTGTCACTACAAATTTGTCACCCTACCTTTAAATACAAATAATATTGTCATTTTCAGGTGATGTATTCCTTTAACTTTAAGCATGGACTCACTTTGAGACAGAGATGTACTGTATTTTGCAAGAGAGTACAAAACAAATATACAAATATAAATACAACATACAACATACAACACAAAATCATGTGCATACTTACTTTAATAAAACCATTTACAATAATCAGAAAAAAGAAAAAATGTTCTATATAGCAGTTAGCCCTCCAGTTAGGCATGAATACCGTTAGGTTTAGGCAAATGATTAGGGTTAGGGATATAGGGGTATACAAGCAACATTTAGCAGGCTTCTGGAAATTTGCAAACACACAATGTAAATATAGCCGCTAGCAACGATATGGGGGCCGAGCAGGAAGCGCAACCATCGCATCAAAGGCAACAATTGAAACAAGACATAGCTGCATTCGAATCCCTACCGTAGTTTTGAAAATCGGACATACGGTTCAGCATCAACACACTTCCAACTTTGACATGTTGATGACGCTAGAGAGTTTGCGGTGTTATCATAGACTTGGTGACAGGGGTCATGGGACTGTCCTCGATGATTAAATGTGCTTTTGATACATCAAAACATTGATGAGATATGACTCCACTTCCTGTTTGGTGGCCGCGCCGCCGATTTTGATTGGTTGCAAGGGGCGAATGCTTTGGAAAATCAAAAAGACAGCTTTTGTGAGACCTGGTTTGAAGATGGTGAAGATTCAAAGAAAATTGTGTCCTGTGAAATATTTTTTGACTTTTTCATAAAATCCAATATGGCGGACAATCCAATATGGCAGCTCATGGGTTGCGTTGAACACGGCTTGATCAAACGAATCCAATGGCACTGGAATTTTGAAAATCGGGCACACGGTTCAGCATGAACGCACCTCCAAATGTGACACGTTGGTGGCACTAGAGTGTTGTCAACATGAGACTTGGTGACAGGGGTCACGTGACAGTCCCCAATGAGTGTTTCTATTGTGGTTTTGATGCATCAAATTGTTGCTGACATATGATCTCACTTCCTGTTTGGTGACTTCCTCAATAGTTATAGGCTCATCCAGCTTCTCAGCTGAGTAAGAGTTGATCGTAGGAATGTCTAGAGAATCAAAAAAGTTGTTCAAAGCAGATTGATCATCTGATTACTCCGCCATATAAAAGAGATCTGTAAAATTGTTTAAATTGTTCATTCATTTGTTTGGGATCAGTGGTTATACCTGATGGAGTTAGAATTTGTGGGATTTGATGAGAAGCCGATGCCTGCCTTAATTGGTGAGCTAGTAATTGACTTGCTTTGTCACCAAATTTGTAATAAGCACATCTGGACTTGATTAACAACTCCTCAGTGTGAGCTGTAGAGAGAACAAATTCTTCAAATTCTGCTTTGCACAAAAAACGTTCCTTATATAAATCTGGATTATGTTAAACTCTGATTGAGTTAAAGAATAGGTATCGTCAATCTGTGTTATCTGTTTGGTCAAGTTGGCCAGTCTCCTTCCTCTGGTTCTACCTTTATGGGTACAATAAGAAATTATTTCCCCCCTCAAATGTGCCTTCAATGTCTCCCACAACAAGGAACCTGAGATCCACAAACCTGCTTTTAAACGCCATATCCACTGACCCTGCAATTGAATGTATTTCTGATCAACCATAGTATGTGCTGTAGATCAACATGCATACTCTATTGAATAGCACATCCTTTCAATCATGACACTGGCCGTGTCCAAATGTCCATACTATATATGTAGTATCTACTATATAGTACGCCAGATGCAGCATGCTACATCAAAATTGTCCTTCTACATCTGGCGTACTATATAGTAGGTACTACATATTCCCAAAATTACCCCAAAAATGTAGTAGGCATCGAGAGGATGCTATTCTGGAAACAAGACAAAAGAACCCCTCCAGTTCACAAGCTTCTCACCCACCCCAATAATAATAAGAAGCACAACCTACTGAGTGCACCATTAGCCCTGCTAACGGAGAGAATGCATTTGGAGGAGTGTTGCAGCTGGTGCTAAATGAGGCAAAGGAAGAACATTTCGTGGATTATTATCACACATTATCACAGTTTGGATTATACAGAAAGGTGAAGATCGAGCCTGTTGGATGACCAATATTGTTGTAAGTTTAACATGAACCATAAGCCGGAGCCCGTCACTTTCACCGGATGGCGTCCGGTAGTATACTACATTTATCTCGCATACTAAACGTGTTTTCATGGAGTAGTATGTACTAAATAGTATGTAGTATGTGAGTTGCAGTATGTACTATATAGTACGTAGTATGGACATTCAGACATAGCCACTTATATCTTCACTGGTGTGGGAGTTTTTGTTATTGCACAATTGTATAAATCAAGACAATCATGTTGTTTTTTTTCTTCAAAGACAGTGCATTGATCTGACCAAAGGCCAATGCCTCAAATGTGCATATACACCAGTTGCACTACAGTGAACAAAGGCAAGGAATGGTTATAGTGTACCGTGTCATCTTAAAATGCAAATACTGTATCACATTTTCAGCCTTTTCCCAGCCATTTAAATTAAAACAAAATGCATTCAGGTAGAGCTGTACCACCCACACCTACCCCATACAGAGCAGCCCACTGAAATGACGTAGGAGAACCTTCAAATGTGCTTCTACACCAGAGCATGTAAGATGAGTTAAGTGGTGAGAAATCCCACTCCACACTCAACCGGCTATTCTTTCTCTCCGCTCTCACACTCAGAGAGACTCCCTGAAGCTTTGCTATGCTCTCGCTCATCGCTCACCCAGATCCCCCGCTGCTCCACTCTCATATCTCTCACCGTTCCAAAAAAGGGAAAGAAAAAGCTGCATTGAAAATAAATCTTTGAAATCTAAATCTCATTCTCTTCCATTTCTGATGTGTAGGCATTTTGATCTTTGATCGTAAGTCACTATGAGATACTACATTACTACAAGCCTCTCACACATACACTAATGCTTGTATCGGGCATGTTTTTGGAAGAGAATAATTCTATCATCTTAAATCATGCACTGAGCCAGGGTAATTTGCATAGACTCATCTCTTGAGTTGCGTCGCAAATCACCTGAATGTTATGGAGTGGAAACCCAATTGCATTCACATATACGGTATGTCACCATTAAGCGTGGGAGCGCACAACTTGGGTACTTATAGGAGACAATTATCATTAAAGTTGTTTGATTAAAACATTGCCCTTTCTTCCCCAACAATAATTGAACTGGGTTCCCACTCTTTTCAAGAGTTCATTTTCCAGGACTTTTCGAGGACATCCATCATGTGGGAAGGGCACAGCTATTAGCGTGCCCGCTATTCTTACAGTGCCCTAACCCAAACCCCAACCTTAACCCTAACCCCAGTGTCCCAGACCTAGTCTGACTCAACAGATGTAGGTTTTGGGAATAAGCGGTGTCATTCGTTTATTACTGCCCGATTCATGTGGTCGGCCAATCAGTTGTGATGGGATATTTTCCCACACTACGTGAAACAACAACCTAGCAACTGCTCTGCTGAAGACAATTGTGATTGGTTTAAAGAAATTGTGTTTTTCCCCCTATCCCTGAATGGTAATGAGTCCAGCCAGACCTTTCTCCAGTGCTGGTACAGCGTAAACAAAGTGTGGAGATAGGTCTGGCTATGTGAGACTAGTTACTTGTTGTTTCATGTAGTGAAGGGAACTTTTGAAAACAGTAACACGCAGAGCAGACGTGGAGGAGTCTAGATTGAATTTCCCAGCCCCAATCATTGGTGACGGGAGAAAGACTAGTAGAACAATGTATTGCCCACCTTGATTCAAAGGCCCTTTTACATCCTATGCAATTTGGTTTTAGGAAAACACATTCAACTGAAACAGCATGCTGCTACTTCATTGAGGTTATTGAAGCTAATCTAGATAAAAGAGGGGTGATGGGTGCAGTCGTCCTTGACCTGCGTAAGGCTTTTGACACAGTCAAATACCATATACTACCCAATACATTGGCTAACTACCTTTCTGGAACTACTCAAAACTGGTTTAAATCATATCTAAATGGCTTGTGTTTCGTCTGCTGGTAGTCATCCAGTCTCCTGGGTGGCCTCTAGCCGTTTCTCCGCCTCTCGCATGCGCACCGTGCCCAGGTCCAGCATCGCCCTCAGCTCCGTCTCACAAGCATTCTCCTGGATCTCTTCATTCATCTCATTGATGGCCTGCTCAGTGGGATGGTGAAAGGGTCAGACAACAAGGGCCTTCTCAGCCAACTTCATTCATCTTTTCCTGCAGCTTCTCACTCTGGGTCCTCAGTGTTCAGCTCAATGTTCTTCTTATCTCAATCTGCAGCTTCACCTGCTCCTGGGGGGGGGCTGGGCTGGCTTGAGGGGGTGAGAGAGAGACATCCACCTAGGAGATTCAAGTTATAATTTTGAGATGTGCTTTTAAATCCCAAATAAAAATCTAGCATTAAATCACAATTTTTAAATCATAATCATTTGAATACTCGCTAGCTGGCTAGGTAACTAGGTTAGATAGCCATTTGGTGTTTAGCCAAGCTAGCAGCTAGGCTGCTCCAACACTATTCATGTTATACAATATACAGAACGATGCCTTTGGATTTGTATGTGAGGGAAAAGGTAGTACACAATTCTTACCCGTTTGATGGTACAGTATGAGCAACCATTTCAACAGTTTTAGTTTAACATTAAATCATATCACAAAACCACCACACCACTAAGCCAAGATGGCTGCTGTAACTAATCTAGTTAGCTAGCCTAGCTCAGTTGTTGGGGCTTCTATTGTGTTAACGTTAACTTTAACCTGTTGTCACGTCAACTGTTGGTAACGTCGCAATTTACCAAACTACGACCAATGTGCTCGGCTTTATTACACTAATACGTTTTTTAGCGTTTTTGCCAAAATACGCCTCCATTTGAGCCTAGCAATTACACTACCAGCGTAATTAAAGTTCTGTGACTGGGTTAACTAGCTAGTTAGCAGTAATAAACCCACTTTTGACAAGCTAAATATGAGATAGTCAACACAACTATGACAAAGTTCACATCTAGCTACACTGGCCAAAAGACAGTTGTAGTTTCCAAATAATTTATCTTTTAATTTATAGCCAGTCAGTCAGTTAGCTAACGTTAGTCAGCATATACTTCGAGCAACATGGCTAACGTTAGCTCGCTAGGCTGGCAGGAACATTCTGGAAAGATGGTCAGAAAAGATAGCTACGTTTCATTCCTAAAATGTTCACCTTATAAAATTATGTCAAGCCACAATAACGGTAACTAAACCAAGCAAACAAATAAATAGCTATGTTGTTTCTTGTCCAAAAAGCTTACCTCGAGGCAAAGATTCCATTCGTCAGGTTCAAGGCTCGAGGGTAGAAGGTGTCTTGACTTCAAGCGGACCTCACGTAGCAGATGAAGTTCCGATTGGCCCATAGAAATGCCACAGAATTACAAAAATGACTATTTATCTATCCAATAAGGTTGATACTAGCCTGAACACCGGCGGGAAGGACAATCTCATAGCAAAACAGATAATGTGCAATCACAGTCATTTTTAAAACCTCTCCGGAGTTTTTAAAAACTCAGATTCTACTGAATGACCTAGTTGACACTAAAAACAGCAATTGTAGCCGAAAGGCAACAAGTTTGCAGGTATGTTATATAGAACTGCATGCTCTCATGTATGACAAGGTTTGACAAATTGACTGTGGCAGGTCTGCCAACAGTGCTAAGATCAGCCAAAATCTTTCAGCTTCTGAAAATGATGACATGACAAAAATGCATGTGAGCAATCTGTTCCTTGTGCTGATTATAGAGCGTCCTGCTGAGAGAAACCAGGTGTGAGTGTCCATCTCCTATATGCCAAAGGGAAAGGGCTTAATCGGTGTATATTACTTTAGAACCATAATTTTAAACATTGTCAGCACTCAAAACACTCGACACCATATCAATACAACATTGTTTCCGCCCTGACATATTGTACCTGACATATAGAATTAGTGATTGGACACAGACAGTTTTGTTATAATAGTATTCTGAGTAGAACACATCGGGGCAGATGTACAGTACTAACATGTTAGTGCCCATTTTGGCATTTCATTGTTACCATGTAACCATGGATCAAATCACATTCTACCTGGTGCAGAAGAGCAGAAAGTTGTGTTTTCCTACTCCTACTTCCTACATTCATGGGTGTTGAGAGGAAAAAGGTGGGTGTGAACACGCACAAAACAGGGAGGAGATGTGCGGAGAGACTGGTATGTATGAAAACTGCATGGTAAAGAGCATGTCTGTTTTGCGGTGAAATTTCTCTGCCTTAGAAAAGCAGGTGTAATACAGTTGCTCATAACCCACCAGCCTAGCTATAACCATATTCCTTGTTAATTATAAACATACAGTTTTATGAACTGCATGCATGGGGAGCACAATTATTAGTGTGAATGGGCTGTCAATTTAATTTCTTAATGAATTATCAAAAAAATGTGAGAAAAATTAACATAAATGAATCCAAATATTTTATTAATTGATTTTAAACGATTTCGCGCAATGCGGCATTGCCTGATGGAACAAGCAGGCTAAATGGAAATATTTTAAATTGCGTCTGTCATGTTTAAAAGTTCTAAGTCCTTAAAAACTAAGTCCTTATCAACTTGAAGTTAGAATCTCTAAAAATCCTTTAGTCAATTGGAATTTCATAGTTCTGGAAGAAAGATGTGTGAATCTGGCCGAGTCTGGTGTAAAGAAATGTATTGCTTTTCGTAGGAGTCAGATTAGCAATAAACGAGTTACAGTATCCCTGGGGCAAACTGACCCTAACTGCTCTCGTTTACATTCATATACCGCGGGGGTGGTGACAGTGACCCCTACCCAATTCTAAAAAACACAACCAAATAAGCGACGGTATTTGTGACTATGATATAATGAAAAATTCTGTAATGGGTTTTTCCATAACAGAATTTTCCCTGTATATTTTGTGTGCATGTGCCAGTTATGTAATTACGGTCAATATTTTCTGGGCTACACTGGCACCGGTATTTCGGGCACTTCCTCTGTCACACTTTCGTTTATTTCCTCCTTATCTTAAATTAAAAACATTGATTAACTTTCATCACGTTTTCTAGGCACAAATACATTTTCTCATACTTTTTTTTTTCCAGGGACAAAGCTTTGCAGATAATCGGACCCCCTGAAGGGATTCAAATATACTATACTTCAGAAACAGTGTTCGTCTATAATAGCACTTCATGAATTAAGCAGCCTCTTCACAGTTCTGGGCGTAATACCAACTATCTTATGTTGTTTTCCTTATCTTGGTGAACAAGTGGCCTATTCATACACTCCTAACCACAACATCAACAATGCCCACTTGCTCATTAAAATTATCTGTTGCACACCATTTCACCCAGCTCAAGCACACACACAGACAAATCCTGAGCATGTTTGTTATTCGCTCTATCGTTTCTGTGACTTTTCTTTAGTTTAACAGCTTCTCAGTTTCTTGGGCATCTATATTGTAAAAATATAATTGTTAGAAATACATGTGTGACTTATTGCCAGGTGTGACTTGTTGCCAGATGTTCAATCAATCAATCAATCAATCAAAGCTTTATTTATATAGCGCATTTCATACCCAGAGGCAACACAATGCGCTTTACAGAGAACAAGGGAGGTGGGCAGACATCCCATGTTCTCAATCTTATCTTTTACATTGGGTCAAAATGAATCACAACACGTCCTCCGATGCAGGTTACAAACCACCAACAGAGAAAGAAACTGGACGTATTGGCACATGCCAAATATATTGCTCAGATTGATTGACCTGAATCGAGAGATGTCTCAAAGCGATGCTGGTGGTAAAACCAAAACTAAGTTCACATTTTTCGATGACGTGGAGGGAATTTTTCAGCCAGAGGCCCATTGTAACATTTTTGGGCTCTACTATCAACAGCTCAGGTTGGTATCAAGTTATTAAAACATTAAATTATAATTGAACATTTGAAGGGAAACTGTAGGCTAGCTAGCTACTAAATAATTTTGTGTCTAAGTGACTGAGGCCATTTTTGAAATAGATACTCCAGTACTGAGAGCACTTAATCCGATGGACCTGAAGAAGATGATATTGATGATTCAGACGGTATAGCCCTTATTCACAGCTTGTTGACAGGTATAGCTCCTGTATCTGCTTACTGTTCAAACATGTGATAGGCTAATAAAGCCCATCCTCTCTTTGGAACATGTTCATACGAGTCCTAGAACTACAGTTGGAGGAGAAGGGAACTTTGGAGAAATATATGGAAAATATACTGACAACTTTTTCCTTTTAAATAGAACAAGAGTCACTAGATAGACATGACTCCGTGGGCTCATTGGAAGCAGATGGTGACAGATCTGAATCAGACATACCTGTATCCCAGTCCGAGGGGTCAGCAGCATCACCAAGGGGTCAAAGATTCTGGACACGTTACACTGCAAATACAAGGCCTACTTCAAGAGCAGAGGACAGGACAACCACCTTCGATGCCCTCCTGAGACGACAGCAGGAGTAAGCAGAGAAAGACCAAGCGACTATGCAGTCCATTTTCACTGTTCTGGGTCAAGCAGTGCAGTGTGTTGAGTGCTGTGCACATGCAGAGAGACATGCACGTGCAAGTGAGGTTATGGCTGGGCCAGGGAGACAGCCATTACCTACCTAGTTCCAAACACCCTAATTTTCCTCACACAACCAACAGGCTACCTCCTACAACCAATGGCCAGCGACATCCTACAACCGACAGTGGTCTACTTCCCACAGCCACCACCAGTCTACCCCTCACAACCAACTACCTCTGCTGACAAACAGGATTCCAGCATGTCATTCCCATCATATTTAGACTTGGAGTAGGCAATATAAGCAAAGGGGAGAGGATGGGGTGAGAAGAAGAGTGGAGAAGAGGAGCGGAGAAGAGTGGAGGAGGGGAGAGGAGAAGTGGAGGGGTGAGGAGAGAGAGTTGGAGAGGTGAGGAGAGAGGCCACTAGATTACATGTTTTTGATGTTCATATTCCCAGTTTAGGGACAGTTCAGCTGTATGTTTACATAGGAAGGATGGCAGAGAGGAGGAGGGGAGAGAAGAGTTAGAGAGAGGAGGGGAGAGTTGAGTTTATGCCTCATGTTATATGTACTGTACATGTCCACTTCTACTGCAGTGTCTGTCACTTGATGCCTTTTTTCAGTTCAAGGAGACAAAACGAGTTTTATTGTACTTTTCAGATCTCGTATGTGTTTTTGTGTGTTGTTCTTTACATCCAACTTGAAATATAAATACAACAAACACATTTCTCAAATTAATATCTTCTCTTTTTTCTCCTTTTATTAATGACATTTTCAACAATATGAATTTTGCATTCCACATTCCAAACATTTCTCACATTTCTGAATCCAAACTAAACAAAGATATGGCTGACTGCCCATTTCGAAATGCTGATGGTTGATTGGTCAGTCCAGCACTGCAACATACACTTATTTTGTACACCACACAATAATTAAGTAGCTGACAAGTCAAATGTACATTTCCCTGATTAATGGCTGTGATCTGTCCTGTCCTTGCTTTAGGGAGCTGCCAGGTTAAGTCGGTTTGCCACATGACGGACAAGGGCATCCCTCATTGCCTGTGCCTCTCTGTTGGGTTGATCAACATAGTGCTGACCACATGGCTGAGTTGGGGGGTTCCCAGGGGGTTCCAGTGGGACAGGTACCCACGGCTTCTCCTTCTCACACATATTATGTAACACACAACATGCAACCACAACTGTTGGCATGAAGGAGTGGTGCACATCCGACCACTTGGAAAGAATATGCCATCACGCCTTAAGCCGGTGCCCAACTGTGTGCTCAACCTTGCGCCGTACACCGGTGGCACAAGGTGCACCATGGAGTTGCGGTGAGGTTTTGTCTGTGCCTCAGCCACGTCGGGTAATTTGATCAAATTGGCTCCACATCTAAAAATGTATCCAAGAGGGACGTCCCTATTAGCGCAACTGTTACCGTGTCTGCCTCACAAGCAGAAGAGCTCGTAGAAGCATGGTTGAACTTTCAAAAGTCCGCTAAAAATTTGCTTGACATTTTATGGAAACACGGCTACTGATAACTGCTAGAAGCTCCCCACTGTATATTTAACTGAATATGTGACATGGGAAAGCAAAGACAGAAGTGTTCCTTTTTCTCTAAACTTTAACTTCAAAACGTGACAATGCTGATGTATTCTGAAGATGACCTAAAACTAACCATGATTAATATATTCTGAAGATGGCCCTTGCGCAACATCAAAAAGCATCTCCTACATGTGCCACAATAATGTAATGTCTTTGACTCTAAATATCTTTATTTGGCTCTCTGCTTTCTGTTTCCCCACGTTTGCCTTGCGGCATGCTCTATGAGCCTGTTCTGCTAAGTGCTTACTGTGCTTTGTTATATGATTCACTTAAATATCATATTAGAGACTACAGGGATAGCTAATACATAATGGCCTACCATGTAGGCAACTTCTCTGTAACTAGTTGTGCACTCTCCTGTTAGTCATGTCTCTTGTTGTGGTCCCAGCCCAGGCCCCGCCTCACCCAGGGCCGGGGCGAACGAGCGCTGGGTCACTCCCGGGAACAAGCCCGAGACCACGGCAGGTGCAGCCTGTTACCAATCAGGCTCACCTGCCGCAATCATCACGGTCGGCTACAAGAAGCCAGCAGCCCCGCCGCTCAGTGCTTGGTTATACTGAGATCTTGGTAATTCTTTTGCGAAGCTCCCAGCTGATGGAACGGCCTTTGTTGTTTTCCTTTTACCTGTTAACTCCTCGTTTCCCTCTCTCCGTTTTCCCCTCCAAGACCCCGTCTTCGTCCCGCGCCTCCCTCTGTGACTCGGCTCTCCCGGCTCCCCTCCGCGCCTCCCTCCCGCTCTGCGATTTGCCCTGCCTACCGCCTCAGCGCCGGCGCCCGCGCCACCAACGCAGCTCCCGGACTACCCCTCTCCACCGCCTTCAGGCTTATTTGAGTTACACTGGTGTCCGTCTGCTTCTCTGGGTCTGCTGCCCTGGTCCGGTTCTCTGTTCAGGGGTGCCCCCCCCTTCCCTGGGGCATAACCTCTCTTATGGATTATCTAGCCCATGTTTAATGCTCTGAATACTGTATGTTCTTAGCCAATAGACAAACATCGTCTTGTTGAGAGACTTTACTGGCCCCCGTGTGAAACTGTTTTTTGCTTCCCTCTGGAATATGTAGGGGTGGGACCTATGCCCAACCTCCCATTGCTCTCTGTATAAAGTGCATTGTGTTGCCTCTGTGTATGAAATGCGCTATACAAATAAAGTTTGATTTGATTTGGGGGCTTTTCCCTGCAAGATTCAACAGATCATGTAATTAATTTGATTTTTTTTATTTGATTGACAGCCCTATTAGTGATTAGAAGCATACAATTTCCTTTTCATAATGTGATGAACATTATGATACCTTGTTAACTTCTATAAGAGACGTCAAGACTTCCTCAGAGATTTCTCCTGAGTCATAGCCTCCTGGGTGAGAAGGAAATAATGTGGCGGCTGGCTTGACTTGGTTTAGGACGTGGCAGCTGGCTTGACCAATGTTTCCGCTGGTTGCTCAGTATAACTATCTCACTGGCAAACTTGAAAGTGTTAGCAAACAGCCTTAAATCTCTGGTACATTTCATCAAAGAGAGTGTTCCACTGTTTAAACATACAGACAATGCCGTCAGAAGATTATTGTGTTTAGTTTATTTGGGTAGTTTCTGATGCCTTATTATCTTGATATTAATCATGTGTTTACTTACACATGGGGGTTTCAAATAATTTCTGCTCCCCATGTACAGTTAATGTAACAAAATCATTAACAATGAAGCAATTTAACATTTTGCAGCAAAAAATATGGTTATTTAAACAACAGCTAGTTCCAACCGCGCATTGTGATTAGCCAAGAGGCATTTGGAGTCGTGCCAATAACCACAGTAAACCAACGCGCGTTGTGCCTTATGCTGCAACACAGCCTCTTGTGTGTTATTGTTTAAGTATGACATAATTTCATCTGAATTCATTGGAAAACATTTCCCATGATTCATGCCTCAGCAAGATTCTACCAAACTTTAAAACAAAAAGCATCCTGTGCAATATTATTAAATCTGTGCAATATCCTGTGCAATATTTATTTAAGTCACATAAAAGCTCTCAGTGCTTCCCCTCTTTTCTTTTATAATTCAATTAAGTTTGCATATGGAGCAATCCAACACTGATGGAAAGCTGAGCTCCTGGCAGGGCAAGACGGGAGAGAATGTGGTGCCGATTAAACTAAAAGGATGAAGTTGTGCGTCCTTAGTCTTCTCTCCTCAGCATTACTGATTTTCTTGGCGAGTTACAGCGATTTAGTCTGCAGGCTGACCGCATCCTGAAATGAAGACCTGTGTTTGAAAGTACATTATGTGAGCCATCTCCCTTTTAGGGGCTAGGCTCATAGGAGGAATAGACTAGAATCAAATTATACTTTATGTTCCTGTGGGGCAACCGCTTTGGGGCTCATGGCACTATACTCTAACAGATGTCAGTGTGTTGCATTTCCTAACCGCCGAGCACCTCACAGGCTCAAACACAGGTGACCATCCCCATGAACATAGGTTTAGCCAGCTATGCCACTGAAAAGCTAAGAATGTTGATAATGTGGATGGGCAGTGAGTGAGTTAAGCCAATTGCATTGTGTTACACTACAAAGAAAAAAGAACCATTTTACAGTGGATTTCCATTGCTTAAAAATGGCACACCTAACTTTCTTTTCCATTTTCTCTATTTAGCATACCTCCATATCCATAGCCAATTGTGCATGTCTCAATATAACATTCCTTGATAAAACTCTAAATAGGCCAAGTTATTTATTTGGTTTGAGAAATTACAGCACGATGATGTGTATTGTGTATTCCAACCTTTATAAGGCTCTAAGGCACAGTTTACAGAAAAGGTGCAGAGACACTGATATGTTCTTTCAAAGTGAAACTGAGCAGGAGCACAGGAAGCTGCAAAACATGTTGAAAATCCCTCAAAAGAACTGTTCCTGTTTGTTGGTGATAGATGGCTCTCTTCATTAAACATGCTGGAGGGACTTTATGATCAGTATCAGGCCCAGTGGCGCTGTATGGGGGAGGAAAGTTAGGATGATTCTATGATGATTATTCTGCTATAACATCCACGATAATAAACTGTGAGAGCACTTAGAATACGAATGTAAGAGTTTACAAGTAATAAGCCTACATTCATTTAAAGTATTATTTATCCCTCCCCACATTTATTGTAGTTAGCCAGCATCTTTAGGTCACTGGATGGTAGGCTACTGTTGGAAAAATCCTGTATCATTGACTGATAGGAAGTAGAACAATTGAAATTAAATTGCTAAATTGGTTAATAGTTTGATATTGATGTCATTATGGAATGGCAGTGAGTTGCAGTTAGGCATGCATGGGAGTGTTAGTTCTCCTGCACTTACTGCTCCAAATACTGTACAGTATGATTGGAGAGATACATGGAGAGATACATGTGAGTGAATGTTAGTTCTCCTGTACTTACTGCTCCTTGTATGAGTGTCTCTTGGCTCATGACAGATACAAGTCACTCTTTAATTAGTAGCCTAAGATAATGTCCAGTCTTCCAGCAGCATCAGTATAGGTTTTTAAAGAACGTTATTTAATTTCACAAGTTACACAAAAAACAAGCAGATTTCAGTGCTAGCCTATAGGCCTATAGGCTCCACTACCTGATCTGTCTCCATTACATCATTACTGATTGTAGACAATTGTATGGCAAAATTAATACCTAGGCAAATCTAAGTAAAATAACATTAAAAATAACATTATAGCCTACAGCCACATCTGAGGTGGACATGGGGAGCCAAGCCACATTATTACTGGTGGTCTTGTAGCAGACTTTGTTTCAGATAAGTATGTTGTTATGTTGTTATTATTTTCCAAAATCAATCGTTACTGACTGCAACATTGTCTTTTTCTTGTTCTATATTAGTCATCTGTTTGTGTTACAGGAATAGTAGTGCACCTGTATTTCTATGTTTCCTTTTGGAAGTTGGCTACTTCATGAAGCGTGTGTGTGAGAGAGGAAGATATATACACCTGAGAAATCATACAGGTGTATGTATACCTGTACTGTTTATGCATGGAAATAGAGGTAGAGTTTAAAGGAATGAGGATTTTAACTTGCCATTGTTTCTCTAGAGGTCCCGTATTATCTCGGGTGACTTGCACAGGAACGTAATGGTGGCTAATGTTGGTGCATTCCCTTCTGCCAAAGCGATAGTACATGTTCTGGAAGTGGTGTGCACATATGTTTGTCTAAAAAGGGGGTGCAGAAGCCCTAAGGGATAATCTGGATGTGCTCAAGGTTGTGGCTCAGTGCACCTCTTTTGAGTCATCATCCTCACAGACTCCCTACCTGTATGTGAATGGATCCAAACGAATGGTTTGCCTGATCATCTTCCGGTTACATAAGCTTTCTGGTTCTGTTATCAGATGTGTTTGCTAAGCTAAACGTTGTGCATCGTCTCACTTAAAAATATATGAAGGTTTATAGCATGAGCTCTAGTAGCTAGAGAGTAGCTAGTCACTATCAAGATTTTGGAGTTAAGGTGTAAAAAAGAAGAAAAACATTTTACCAATTGCTCACGTGTGACAGTGGCACTGTGGAAATGCATGTACGGCTGTTTCTGATATAGACTAGCTAAAAAAATAAACTTGACAAAATGCATTAGGCCTACTCAAAAAAAAATGGGCATGCCAAAATTGATTGCTAGGATTTAGAAGGGTTTTGTTGTCTTATATTTTCGAAAATAACACCTTGTATATTTGTTTTGTATAATCAATGGCACCCAAGAAAGAACACGTGTTGAAATGTAGGAGCCCATTCTTGAAAAAAAAATCCTTAAATTCCTTTCCTGCAACTTGCAAATCGGCCCAAATGTTTGAATTTCATATTTTACCATAACACTTGGTGTTATCAAGAGAACTCTCAGAGCAGGTATAAAATGAACTTATTCTTAAAGGCACCCTCCCTTTAGGGCTAACAGTGATAACTGAAGGTTAGCAGCTGAATGGAGCTGCCATGATAATTGACATTTAGTGATGAAATGCCTCATGCAATGAATGCTAAAGGGAGAACTAATTACTGCCTATCCAAGTGTCAATAGCATCATCTGCTCTGTTCTAAATGTCAGTACTACATTGAAATGCTGCTGGCGAGTCTGCATAGAACCCCTGGCCAAGGCTGATTTAATAGACTTTCTCAGATAGGCTAAGGCAGACATTAACAGAACACTTATCAGGACTCTCTCTGTTCTTAAAGAGACATGTATATTGATACTAATCCTATATCAATTCCACAAGCTGTGAACAGTGAACTGGTGTAGTTATACTAAAAATGTAAAATCCGTTGGAAGTGGCTCCTTAGTCATGGTATAATGCAGGTTCCAATGGAGAGGGTAGGGCAGGGGTCGGGAAACTTTTAAAGCCAGAGCCATTTCTTCACATTTGAGAAACAAAAAAGTGTTCCTCAGGAGCCAATGAGTTTGAAAGATACAGAGCCCCTAAAGCAGTGGTCCCTATCCACCGAGCTGCAACCCATTCACTCCCGGTACAAATGTAAAGGACAAATTACGCGTGTGCAAACTCTGCGAAGCGTGAATCGTGCCCACAACGATGGGACTTAGGAGTTTTCATAATAGCAACTCATTACACAACAGTACAAATGCCCACTTGTTTAGCTGTGGTGCTTATAGTAGCATAATCATTATGCCAATGCATTAAACCACTGGTCAGCATAGGGTGTAAATTTCTATCTAAAAGTCTCCTCACCAACTCCGTAGCCTTCTTACGTCATTAACACACGTCATCTCCACCATCCTCTCTCCCCGATTCCAAGTTCTCCTCATCATATTCCTATTTTCGTTACTAGCCATCTTTTTGCCTCGGCGCCCATCGACCGTCGGGCTGGAGAATATATTTTAAGTTGCGTGTGTTCCGTTTTTTAGCAGGATTACGCAGAAACTATCAGAGCGATTTTCACGAAACTCGGTGGAGGGGTGTAGCATGGGCCAACTTAGAACCCAATACATTTTTGAGTGGATCCTAATCACTGGGCAGATACACAAATTAAAATAAAACAACATTTGGCCATTCTTGGACCATTTCCCTTCTCTTACATCTTCTACCAGGTTTACCATACTGCCCGATGGCCGAGTGGTTAAGGAGTTGTAATCTGTAGGCCTTCAGCTTCATATACTGTAGATAGATATCAACTTCATTTATTTGCTGTTTAAGCAAACAATATTATACCTTATCTTTCTATGCATGATTCTTATTCATTATTAGTAAAAATTTCATTTTCTTAGCCTAAATCCTGTGGTAAGCTATTACATATAAACTGAGGTGTGACTTTATTATTTCAACTGAGTTACTTAACAAAATGCATTCATGCGTGGAGGCCTGTTCTCTCTGAGCACCCTTTCTAGTTGGAAGCATAGAATTGTTCAACATATTAATGCTTCAGCTTACCAAGACATTTTGGAGAATTCTTTGCTTCCAACTTTGTGGGAACAGTTTGGGGAAGGCCCTTTTCTGTTCCAGCATAACTGTGCCCCAGTGTACAAAGCAAGGTCCAGAAAGGCATGGTTGGGTGAGGTTGTTGTGGAAGAACTTGACTGGCCCGCACAAAGTCCTGACTTCAACCCCACCTTTGGGATGGGAACTAGAACGGAGATGGAATCTAACTTTGAGACTGTAATTGTGTTTCCCACTAGCTGTTGTGGTCCATATAAAACCTTATTAATTTTGTATAGGCCTACAGTACCATCCATCCATCTTCATCCGCTTATCCGGGGTCGGGTCGCGGAGGCAGCAGCTCCAGAAGGGGGCCCCAGACATCCCTTTCCCTAGCAGCATCAACCAGCTCTGCCTGGGGAATCTTTAGCCGCTCACAGGCCAGTGCGGAGATGTAGTCCCGCCACCTAGTCCTGGGTCTACCCCGCGGCCTCCTCCCAGCCGGACACGCCTGGAACACCTCCCTAGGGAGGCGCCCAGGAGGCATCTTCACTAGATGCCCGAACCACCTCAACTGGCTCCTTTCGACGCAAAGGAGCAGCGGCTCTACTCCGAGTCTCTCCCGGATGACTGAACTTCTCACCCGATCTCTCAGGGAGACCCCAGCTACCCTCCGGAGAAAAGCCTACAGTACCAGTCTAATTAAATCTTCAGTCAAACTTTTGTATGGGCCCGACTGTTTTGATCAGCCCTGATGAAACGTTGCTTTCTAAATGTACAATCTGTTGTTGTTGTTTTCATGCTATTTCTGTTTCCTCGTTCCTTGTTCTCTGTGCTGGAGTTCTTTTAAGAGCTTGATGTCATTAACATATCCTGATATTAAATTGTCATTAACTTCAATTGTGTCTTACTGTATTTATACCCACATGCAAAATCAGGTAGATAGCTATTTTTTGGTGGTCAAGCATACTGTTTTTCAATTCCCATCAAATTTGATGTTTGGCCTTTGGTAAGTTATGTTTCAGATCATAGATAGCAAAATGTTTTTTTTTTGGAGGTGCAACTTTCATTCATCATCCAAACATTGTCTGGAGGGCATTTTCGATCATATGCCGACGTCTAGGTGACGTCTTGCCGACGCAACTTCTATACATCTGGCCGACGTCAGCAAGATGTATGTTTGCTAACCGGGTAGTTAGCTACATTACGGCACTACCGCACGACTGTAACATTCCTGTTAAAAAGGCAGTCTGTCTCTTAAAGACTGTGGGGCTTAGCAGGCCGAGCAGCCAATCACTAGCCTGCAACGAAGTATGCTTCACGAGAGGGAAGACTGGTTCCGGTGAAAAGGAGTTGGCTAGTTTAGTTTAAAGTCACTATTTTAAGAGAGTTTAGTTCGGTGACTAAGTATAGTTTAGTAGGCATATGTAGGTATGATTTGTGCATATGTAACAGGATTAATATTGTTCCACTAGATCTTCTTATTGTATAACTTTAATTATTATTATTTTCCTTGGGTTTCTGCTCGCCTTTTATTTTAATTGGTTGATTTATTATACACAGGGCTGGGGATTGGTTTTGGGGTATCTGGGGGCGTGACCTTGTGGGGTTAACTGTCTGCGCATCTATATTTCCTTCTCTTTTGCTGAGTATATGGGTGCAACAAGGGTAAGCCAACGAGCAACGAACTATTGCCAGAGGCTAATGTGTTCTCGTGCCCTGTCTATGTCCATGCAGGAACCATCAGCAATAAAAGATATCTGAATGCACGTCGTCTTCCAGTGTCCTCCGAAAAACACAACGCAGATTGAGCCTGGCTACAACTGGTACCGTGACCCGTCATCTGTTCAGCTGCTGCCGAACACCGTGGTTGCTGCCGTTCTGGGGTCGTCGTGCATCTGGACCGCGCGCGTGAGCGTGCATGGACTGCTTCTCCCAAGTCCACATTTGAGTCAGCTAAGTTGGCAACTATACAGTAGGCTTTCCTTATGTTTATGCTGTGCATTGGACCTATTATTGATTTAGAAAGCCTTATTCTATATTTTATTTTTATTATATAAATATCTTAATTCTGTTATATATATATCTGCTGTATCCTACATTTTAAGAACTTTGGTCAGGATCTTAATGCATTTAGGGTGGGTTTTAAAGTGTTTATTATTTTCAGATACTGTGGTCAGTGCTGACTAGGCCTACTGTGCCTATTTCTGTTTTATTTTATTATTATTTTGGCTAGTCGATAAGCCAAAGTTTTTTTTGGACATACCAATCATCATGGAGCCTAGTGGGGTGGGTGACTTCACTATGGGGAGAGGCAGAGGTGTTTTGGGGTTTGGTTCCCCTGGTAGCACTGGTGTTAGTCCAGTGGGAGCTAGGTTTTCAACACCTTATGTTAATGTAGGTGAAATACCGCCTCTTGATTTTGGTTCTGATGATTCCCCTGTGGTGCTGACCAGGGCTCAGGTCAAGCAAATGAGCACCGACATCACTAATTCTATCAGGCGAGATTTGTTGGGCGTAGTTGTTCCAGGTTCCTCTGTGCTGCCCCCGGGCCCTCAGCGGTGTGCTAGTTCTGCTCAGTGTGGTGTCACTACCATTGATGCTTCCAAGTTAAACCTTGTTCTAAAATCACAAGTGAAAGAGCCACCTTACTTTAGGGGTGATAAGACTGATAAGTGTTCCATCTTTGAGTGGGAGGAGTTAATGAGGGTGTACCTTAACAAGAGGGAGGTTGAGGGCTGCGATCTTGTTGGGGAGGTGGTTGACAAGCTAATGGGTCGTGCCAGGGATGTTACTAGAGTATGGTTGCGTAATAACTCCCGAATATCTGACCAGGGGGATGTAGATGCAGTGTTTAACATCTTAAAACAACACTTTGGTGATGCTATCTGCTCTGCCATTCCTTTGGCTGACTTTTACGCCACTAAGCCATGTACGAATGAGAGTCCCCTGGATTACTGGGTCCGTCTTAACAAGGCCGCAGAGGTGGCTGAGCAATGTCTAAAGAGTGAGGGCGGAACAATGCCAAATCAAAGTATGGAACTGGCTGTCATGTTTATTAGGAACTGTCCCAGCAAAGAGCTTTCCCTGGTGTTCATGAGCAAGCCTCAGCGTGAGTGGACCGCTAGTCAGGTACAGGAGCGGCTAGACGAGTTTCTGAGGGAACACAAAACTAGTGGGAGTCAGTTGTCTCAACAAGCGGCTGCGGCTGCCTGCCCTGGGATAAATAATGCTGCCTTTGGGGTACAGTCCTCTGTAAAGCCTCCTGTAGGTGGGTATAAGCCAGAGCACACAGTGTCAGACAGCCAGGCACTGGACAAAATACTAGGCATGCTGGAGAAAGCTCTGGTTAGCAATGCTCAGTCTGCACGGGGTGGGCGTGGGAGGCGGGGCGAGAGACAGTCAGGGAGTTGTAGAGTCTGCCAAAGCACCGACCACGGGACCTCCGCGCACTGTAGATTGCACAAGCTGTGCTTCCAATGTTTTGCTCCTGGCCACACGAAAGCGCAATGTCAAGCGAACACACAACCTCGAACCGCTGCAGCTAGCGGCACTGCTCAGGCTGACCGTCCGTTAAACTAGGTAGCCCCTATTTGGAAGAGGGCAAACAGGGGCTTCATGGTAATACCTCTTTTGATAATGATGATGTTGAGTCTGTGTATTCTTACTTATGTGAAACTTTACCTAAGGGCAGCAAAGTCGTTGTTCAGAACACGATGAGAACAATGCAAAGTGACAGTCTGTTTTATGCTACCGTGCTGGTGCAGGACAAAGTAGAGCTAAAGGGGATGCTGGATACTGGTTCTATGGCTACCACCCTGAGTGCAGATGTTGTGCCTCGTCTGAAAGGAGCAGGTGTGGTGGTCGGTGAGTTTCTGGCTCCTTCCGATGTTGTACTGGTGGGGTGTGGGGGTAAACAGACTAGTCCTCTGGGTCAATGTAATCTGAAGCTAGAAGTGTATGGAATGAAGTTTGAAGTCCCTGTATTAGTCGTAGAAGGACAGGTCGATGACATGATAGTAGGTACAAATGTGCTGAAGCCCCTGATCAAGCATTTCAAGGTCAATGATGGTTATTGGCGGGTGGTGGGTCAGCCTGATGTAGCATGCCAGGGAGAGAGTAGCCAGTTCGTCCGTCTCTTGTCAAACCTAGAGAGATGGAGAGGAGAGTACATTCCAGACAAAGTGGGCACGTTGAAGCTGAAGAGCGCTGTGACGCTCTCGCCCATGACTGAGCATCTTGTGTGGGGCCGTCTGCCGCCTAAGTGTCAGATTTCCGCTGGAAGCACAGTCCTCGTGGAACCGACCACATCCCACTGTGTGAACAGGAACATTCTGGTCGGGCGAGTTGTTACTCCTCTGTGGGGAGATGGGTGGCTTCCCATCAAGATAGTGAACCCGACTTCAACTGAGATAACTCTGCGCAGGAATGCTAAGGTAGCGGACGTGTACCCGTGCATCGCGTTAGAGGACTTTGATGACGACGTGAACGAAGAACAGCCAGCTTACCAGAATGTGGGTAAGGTGGGAAGTGTCAGTTCTCACGGGAGTCTTTCAGCCAAAAGTAGTGCTAGCGAGAGTACGGGAAATGTAAATAGCAGACTGCATGGTCTGGGGCTGGGTGACATCAATATCGAGGGCTGTCAAGTGTCTTCCTACTGGAAAGAAAAGCTGGTCGATCTTATCGAGAAAAATGAGAGTGTCTTCTCTCGACATCATCTTGACTGTGGTGAGGCGCGTGAGTTTTGTCATCGAATCCGGTTAACTGATGAACGTCCTTTCCGGTTACCCTACCGCCGCTTGTCTCCTGCCCACTACCTCAAACTCAAGCAGACCCTGGATGAGATGGAGGAGAAGGAGATCATCAGGAAATCCAGCAGCGAGTACGCGTCACCATTAGTTCTGGTTTGGAAGAAATCTGGAGAGCTGAGAATCTGCACAGATTTTCGTTGGTTGAATGCGCGTACAGTTAAGGATGCCCATCCTCTCCCTCATCAAGCCGATGTCCTTGCCGCTTTGGGTGGAAACCAGTTTTTCAGTACCATGGACTTGACCTCAGGATATTATAATATCCCGCTGCATGAAGATGACAGAAAGTACTCAGCGTTCTCATCACCTCTTGGGTTGCACGAATATAACCGTCTGCCACAGGGTCTATGTAATAGTCCGGCCACTTTCATGAGGATGATGCTTACCATCTTTGGCGATCAAAACTTTCTCACTCTCCTCTGTTATTTAGACGATGTCCTGGTCTTTGGCCGGACTGAGGAAGAGAGTCTGTCTCGGATTGAAATGGTGTTCCACCGTCTGAGTGAGCATAACTTGAAGCTGTCACCTGCCAAATGTCACTTCCTACGGCGGTCTGTGAAGTTCTTAGGCCACATCATCTCACAGGATGGCATTTCGAGTGACCCCGACAAGGTGGAGGCGATAGTGAATGTGTCTGAGGAGGATGTAATGGAGGCTAATGGTGTTACGCCTTCTGCTAAAAAGATCCGTTCGTTCCTGGGAATGGTAGTCTACTACCAACACTTCATTGAGAACTGTTCAACACTCGCTAGACCGCTCTTTGCTCTGACCACGGGTCGCAGAAAGCCCCGCCACTCCAAGGGGAAACTAAGATCTGTCCCCAGTCGTCAACTTGGCCCTGGAGACTGGTCTCCTGAGTGCAAGCAAGCGTTCGGGAGCTTGAAGGCCGCTCTCGTTGACAAGGTGTTGCTGGCCCACCCTGACTTTAGCAAGCCATTCCTTCTCTCTGTTGATGCGTCTACCAGTGGTCTTGGTGCTGTCTTATCTCAACTGTCTCCTAATGACAGCAAGGCCAGGCCCATCGCATTTGCCAGTAAATCTCTGAATCACGCACAGTCGAAGTACCCTGCTCACCGTCTCGAGTTTTTCGCTATGAAATGGGCGATTTGTGACAAGTTCAGTCATTGGCTCCGGGGTCACCAGTTCACAGGCTGGACAGACAATAACCCGTTGAAGTACATCTTGACAAAGCCGAAACTGGATGCATGTGAGCAGCGTTGGGTGGCAAAGCTAGCGCCCTTTGACTTTGACATTCAGTACATCCCTGGGCCGAAGAACGTGGTGGCTGATGCGCTTAGTCGAGAACCTTTTGTGAGACCAAGAATGCTACACCGGCTGACGAGAACACCGTATGCGGACCTGCTGGAGGAAGCGGAGAATCTACGCGTTGACTCTGTGCAAGACATGTTCCGCTTGTCAGCCGAGCTACATGAAATGAGAGAGACTGGGGCTTCCTGTGCGCCAGGTGCTGAGTCGGTCAACACGATCCATGTGAGGGAGAGGAAGACGGGTGGCAGTGTCTCACGTGATGAAGTGTCTGCGGTGCTGGCTAGTCACCGCTACTGGGATGACGGAGCGACAGTGAGGGCCATGTCTCATGCACAGCAGTTGAAATCTATGGCAATGACAGGCCAGAACCCTCTCCCAGTGTTCACCCATGGGGAGCTGCTAGACAGGCAGATGCAAGATCCTACTGTCAGCAGGGTGAAGTTCTTCCTTGATCGAGGTCGTCGACCATCTAGACGTGAGAGAGTCCATGAGACTTGTGGAACACTGAGAACGCTCAGGCAGTGGGGAAAGCTCACCACGCGCTTAGGGATAGTGTATCGGGTGTCGAAACACCCTGTGACTAAGCAGAAGCTGTTCCAGTATCTAGTCCCTGAAGGACTGAGAAGCGCCGTGCTGAAAGGAGTGCATGATGATGCCGGGCATCAGGGACAACAACGAACACTCTGGCTGGCCAGACAGAGGTTTTACTGGGACACACTTGAGAGAGACACAAAGGAGTATGTTCACAACTGCAAGAGGTGTATAGTTAGCAAAGCTCCTGAGCCAGAAGCCAGAGCCCCCCTCGTGTCCATAGTTACCACTGCCCCATTAGAACTAGTCTGTATAGACTTCTGGTCGGCCGAAGACTCAAATGGGAAGACAGTCGATGTACTTGTAGTGACTGATCACTTTACGAGACTTGCGTGTGCGTATGCGTGCCCCAATCAGTCCGCGAAAGCCGTTGCACGAGTTCTATGGAACAACTACTTTTGTGTTTATGGTTTTCCGGGGTGCATTCATTCGGATCGTGGTGCAAACTTTGAAAGCACACTGATCGCTGAGATGCTCCAACTGACAGGGGTTGACAAATCAAGGACCACACCATATCATCCTATGGGGAATGGCCAGTGCGAGAGGATGAATCGTACTCTAGGGAACATGATTCGTTCTCTGCCTCCCAGGTCAAAGTCTAAGTGGCCTCAGGTGCTCAACACACTGACGTTCGCTTACAACTGCACTATCCATGAAACCACGGGTTTCCCACCTTTCTTTTTGATGTATGGCCGCACACCCAGATTGCCCGTAGATCTCATGTTTGAAAGTGTACTTTTGGATGGGGAGACAGTTGACATGGACAGGTATGTTCAGTCTCTGGGTCGAGATCTGAGGGAGGCAATGGCACTAGCTCAGGCACACGCAGACAAGCAGCAACACAAGCAGGCAGAGGTGTACAACAGAAAAGTCAAGGGTCATTCTGTGAATGTGGGTGACAGGGTCTTACTAGCTAACAAAGGGGAAAGGGGGCGTAGGAAGCTGGCAGACCGCTGGGGAAGTACTGTGTATGTTGTGGTATCTAAGAATCCTGAGCTGAATACTTATCAAATCAGAAGCCCTGTTGGTCCTGTCAAAACAGTTCATAGGAATTTGATCATGCCTGTCAACTTTCTGCCGCTACCTGACTATGAGGGGTCGGAGGAGTGTCTATCACTCTCGGGGGGTAGCATGAGCGTTGAGGTGACTGTGAATTCTGGTCAAGGGGAAGAGGTCGATGACAGGACCTCTCAGTGGGTTGCCGATCTTCAGGGGGAACCAGCAGAGCCGCCGTCAAGCGCTGGTAGGGATGGGGGCTGCATGGCTGTGAGCACAGTGGACTTTCCGGCTGGTGGGTCTGGACTCTGTGAGAATGATGAAGAGGCGGACCAGGATGGAGCGAGTGAGGAAGTCTGTGGAGAGGAAAGTGCTGACGCCACAGGAGATGCCAATGTGGATCACTTGGATATGAGTGAGGGCGATCTGTTGGATTGTGGATCTGGATCTGGAAAGGATGGGACTGGAATGTCGGACTCTGATGAGGTGTTGGAGGATGTAAGGAGGAGGTACCTGAAGGACCAGACTCTTGCCATGGTGGACGAAGAGGAGGATAGGGGTTCTGACCTTGTTGAGATGAATCGAGAATGTGCCCCTCTGTCTCAGGTCGGTATTGAGTCTGCCACAGAGCCTAGCTTGGCCTTGGGTGTACCCTCTGGGGGTGAGCGCTCTCCATCTGTTGAGCCCTCTGTGAGTGTCTTAGGCCCCTCTCCTAACTTGCCGGGCACGAGTAGTGTGCGTGGTGGCGTTCGCACTAGGCGAGGTAGGCTTATCAAGCCGGTGCGTAGACTGATTCAGACCATGTCCTCACGATGGGTTAGTAACCTTTTTGAAAAGCGCTAGGGTGTTTTGGGGCCCAAGGTATAGTTTAAGATAAGTGAGCACACCTCCACCCTTTGGTTTCAATTAGTCACTAAGCGGACTAGTATTGTGAGGCGAGTAGGCCTGGTCTATTGTATTAGACAGTGAGTTGTAATTTTGAGTATGGTCTCTGTGCGTAACGTGTACATGGCATGTTTTTCTATAGATTTATGAGGGATTAGCTACCCCTTGTTCTTCTTAGTCCTTAACTGGATAGCTTTATGACTGGTTGACTTTTTATAGTCTGGATTATGGATCATACCTGGTTACTCTTTATCTCTGATGAGATTTGTTTTTTTGGGGTGGATGTGTGGGTGTCACGTTGTGGATGTGTTTGTGTGTTGCTCTTTTCATTTTCATAGCATCTGAGATGCATTTTCTGTAATCCTGTGGGTGGTCCCGTGTTAAGAGAAATCTAGTGAAATCAGTAGGGGTGAGTGTAACAGGATTAATATTGTTCCACTAGATCTTCTTATTGTATAACTTTAATTATTATTATTTTCCTTGGGTTTCTGCTCGCCTTTTATTTTAATTGGTTGATTTATTATACACAGGGCTGGGGATTGGTTTTGGGGTATCTGGGGGCGTGACCTTGTGGGGTTAACTGTCTGCGCATCTATATTTCCTTCTCTTTTGCTGAGTATATGGGTGCAACAAGGGTTAGCCAACGAGCAACGAACTATTGCCAGAGGCTAATGTGTTCTCGTGCCCTGTCTATGTCCATGCAGGAACCATCAGCAATAAAAGATATCTGAATGCACGTCGTCTTCCAGTGTCCTCCGAAAAACACAACGCAGATTGAGCCTGGCTACACATACATGAGAATGTAAGTTGCCTACATTTAGTTCTAGTCATGCCGTATGTAGCCTTTAGCTAGCATCGGTAACGTCAGATTGTTAGGCCTGTTGTCATCTTTAAGATAGCATGGAGACTGTTTTAGCTCATAGTAATCTAGAATGCAGTGCTTACAGTAGCCTAGGATCTGTTTAGTATGGCAAGTTTACTCAATATGTTTTGGCGCTGTATTGTGTTGTGTATAGACTATTCAGAGTAACGTTAGTATTCTTATTTCCTTTACTCTGTATGCTTACAGAACCACGGGTTGTACATCTTTCAAGCCCTCCTCAAAAGACCTAATAAGGCATCAATAGAATAGAATAGAATATACTTTATTGTCACGGGGGTAGACACGTACAGGACCGGCCGCTCTGAAGCAGGTGGGGGAACCGGGCAATGAGCAGCAGCGGTAGTAGCTGGCTTGGCAGGAACGCCGGCTTCCTCCTCATCATCGAAAAACCACTCTCAGACTCAGATGCGTTAACCTCAGAAAATGGCATCCTCCATAGTCAGCGGTGAAATGATGTGCGCCCAGCGAAACCTCTTGTTACTCTAGCCGGACTCAGGTCTGTCAGTCGGGACACAACATCAGACCGGCTTTGGTGTGCTGCAGCCACAACCGCAGAATTCCTCAGGCAGACTAGGCAGCACCGGCTGGGACTAGTTGCTGGCTAGTCATCTTCTTCTTTCATCTTCTCAGTCATTCTCAAGGTGAAAGTTTCTATGAGGAGATGAACGGTATTGGTTTCCTTTTATAGGGGGGCACCTGTTCTACAGTAATTGGTCACAGTTTTTTTTTCTTCAATCAATGTAGCTAGCTACGATTGGATAAGCTAATAAGGAAGTAAGTATGTGTTGTAGCCAGCCAGCTAAGAAATAAAATAGCACCATACAATGCTGATGGCTAACATGACCAGACCATTGTGCTAGTTCAATAACAATTTTGAACGGATATATTGCTAGGCTACCAAGCTACCTATGCTAGCCACCCTTACCTCCTACGCACACTTTGACTAAGTGTAACAAATAAAAGTTGCAATAAATTCTAACCTATCTATTCAGACAAGTCCTGCTGTTTGCTGTTCTTTAGGAGGAGCCTCTCCTTCAGGATTGAAAATGTAAGGTTTGTTTCCTGCCATAGTTGTTGTTTTGGTGTGCGTTCTTCTCCCATGCATAGGAATGACATCACAGAGTGGGGCAGGTTGAGCAGCAGCTCATTTCATCAAGTGCATTAGAGAGAAATGCACTTAATCTGCGTTATCAGAACAGGAAGTCAACAGAGGGATAGAGGCATGCTAGAACACATAATGTGAGTGGTATTTTCAGCAAAAATACTCAAAGGCATGTTTTGGTGACCCCAAAGACCTACATTAACTTGCTGAATAAGAGCATAATATGATACCTTTAAAATCCCTTTTACTAGACTAGCTGGGGAAATGTAAGTTCAAATAGCATGGGTAGTGAGAGAGAGACAGGGAGAGAGGAGGAGCACCCCCCCCACCTTGAGGCTAGTGATGTGGGCGATCATGTAGGTGAGCAGGGCATAGCTGGCGATGTTGAAGGACACTTCCAGACCCATGTCCCCTGAACCCTGGTACAGCTTGCATGACAGCTCCCCATCACACACAGAACTGGCAGACCGAAACACAGGGACAAGTGTAGTTGAATACTTACTGATTGGCTGGAGGGTCTGTGTGTTCATTTTAGATAATTGCACCACTTTGAAGCTGGCTCGGGAATAATGTGCCAAATTGCAGTTTTTAATCAATACTTCTCAATTAGCCCTAGCCACTAGTTTTGGAGTGCCCTCGACTAGGTAGTGGCCCTTCAGAACGGAGCCACAAGGGATAGGGGTTGAAAACTTTACCTAAGAAATGGAACACCACTCGCTACGTCTTCAATCAGAATTGTATTATTTGCCTGATTTTCTGTGGAGTCACTGGGATGTTACAGTATGACTACTATTATAGTAGTGACACATCTAACCAAATTTCAGGACAGAAAAAGACAAATTAATCAATTGTACAGCCAGGAAGCATGTTTACACATAGGCTGTTGACATTAGTCCTGCCCATAGAAATGCACTGATATCAGACGAGCAGAGAAGTGCAGAAAAAATGCTACTGGATTATTTTCTGGACTTCATGAATGGGACATGGAATCAACTGTCACTCAAAAATAATTGTTTACACAAAGTTCTATTGATTAGATTAGATTCAAAATTGCACCGTAGCCTACTGGAACGCTGTTACGCTAACAGTGAAATGCATCGTGATAATCGTGAATAGCGTTTTTTTTTCATGTCATAACAATCCAATGACATGTTCCTTTGCATCTACTTTAAACTAAGCAATTCCATGTATTTTACAATTATTTAATGTTTATTTGCTAAGATATTGGGCTTCTTTCCCATGTTTTATTTACGGCACCGGGAGCTTTGTTTCATATCACTGCCTCGGTTCGCAAAGCATTGTGTGAGTTTTCACCTACCCCTCGGTTTCACGTCAGCATCTGAAAACCCTCGCTTTTGAGGGCTGTTTGAACGTCCACTAGCCCTCGATATGCCCCCTAGCCCTAGAAGCTAAAAGGAATGGAACACACTACCCTGCGCGTGAATGTGCAAAATGTAGGGGTAGGGCCAAGGGGGGGTATTGGGATTGGGCCTTAAATTAGACCACCACGATAAGTAGCTTTTATGCTCCACTGAGACATAGACTAACACTGACTGTTGTCAATGTTGAATAACCAGGGTAACATCCTATGATGTTATTGTGACAAGTGTCAGACAACCAACCTTTTGGGTTCCATACACACATAATGATCCTCCTCCTGTCCTCTCGGTTGCGTTTGATGGTGTCGGATCACCTTCTGCATCTGGTCCTCACCTTGTCCTGTGTAATCTGGCATGGATTAAAAGATAATGATTTAGGTCAAAAGGGACAAAAACCTTTCTATGGTCCCGAACTACACTGATCTATGAAAAACCGAAACAAATCTTGTGCAAGATCTCACAATTGCTGAGCACCCATTGTTTGGTTTGGTTATATGTAGTTATGGGTTGTATTATTTAGTAGCATACAACACTCACACGATCCACATTCATCCACTCACACTGCTGATATCACTGATACCTCACACCTCATTTATGTTTTTTTGGTTTGGGCGTGTGATTCCCTTTTTGTTATGACTCTTACATGCTGGGTCATGACAGCTCTTAAAGGAGTACTAAAGGGAAAATCATGTTTAGCCCTGTTTTAAGGTTACTTATGATCATATACAATGGTTCAGATCAAAACGTTGACAAAACTTATCACTTTTGTATGACCTAAACGGTGGTAGAGCAATTATCAGACTTTCTCAAAAGTGCTAGTTTTGTATATGATCATAAGTAACCTTAAAACAGGGCTAAACATGATTTTCCCTTTACTACTCCTTTAAGCGGGCCTGCTATGCTTTCCTCTCTCTTCTCAAACCATGGCCAGGGGGATTATATGGGATTGAGTGTCAGTCTGAAGAATCCTTGGCGAGCCTCCATCTCTTCCATTTGCTGTAGTTCCTCCTCACTATATTCAGGCTCGAAACGATAAGCGCTGCCGTCAAAGTCTAATTCCTCGCGATCAAATTCATACTCTTCAAGATCAGCCATTTTGATCAGCGTTTTCTGAACTGTAGCCTAAGGCTTCCTTGTGAGCAGTGAGCAAACTAGCTAGCCTAGCTAACATAAACAATAGCAATAGCTACCGTAAGTAGATCTGCTTCCTGAATCCCCTCTGCGGATTGATCTACACATCTACAACGGTCGCGTCAATACAAGTCAATGGATTTCATAAAATGATCAATAAAACCCTACAGGATTCATACTTTGCGGCAAATTTGATGTCAGAACACCAACGGATACCAATTACCCCCTCAGTGAGCTTCTTGTCTTTGAAATTGAGAGTTTAACATGTTTTTGAATGATTTTTCACGGTGCCCACCCACATCCATTGTATGACCTAAACGGTGATAGAGCAATTATCAGACTTTCTCAAAAGTGCTAGTTTTGTCAACTTTTTGATCTGAACCATTGTATACGATCATAAGTAACATTAAAACAGGGCTAAACATGATTTTCCCTTTACTACTTTAAGCGGGCCTGCTATGCTTTCCTCTCTATTCTCAAACCATGGCCAGGGGGATTATATGGGATTGAGTATCAGTCTGAAGAATCCTCTGCTCCCCAAGACACTGAACTCAGAGAATAGAGCATCAGTTTCGCTAAGCTAATATTGACGTTGGATGTTGACGTTATTACAGTGAGACTGGAGGCAGGGAGTAATCGGAGCGCGCTTGGGTGTCCCTGAGGTGCGTCCACAGTGTGATTTTCTACCTGGTTTATATGGCTCCCGGTGGCTTCAAAAAAAAAAAAAAAATGGGCCAAAAGCTAAAAGCCTTGTTTTTTTGTTTAAAAAAAATTCTAGAATGATAAACAGAAAAAAATGTCTTTCCTTCCTCAGCCGTTTCTTTTTTCATTATTGGCAATGGGAAATAGGCTTTTTGCCCCCAAAGCCTGCAATATTGAGCTTGGCCACACGCAAGCTGGCTTCATGCCCTGGGTGAGCAACTTCCATTGGTATGAACGCAACGCCATTTTTAACACTGTTTCCAGTTTTTTTATACCTCCATGGTATGGAAAGTTAACAAGGTGAGTCATTTTTTCACTGAATCAAATCTTTTTGGCACTCTCACTTCCACTTCCGAGTGTCTTTTAGTGTGACGCCTTTCCCATAAAAATGCCAAAGATAAATTACTTTTTTGTCATTATTACATTTAAATGTATGCTACCATGTTGGAGTGAGTATGCTGTTATCATGATAGCATATAACCACAAGGCCCAATATTGTGCTAACTGCATGGAACCTATGGTGTGACACTACGTCATATTGTGTGACAGCTTTTGCTTGACTGACCAGCTAGCTAAGTTAGCTAGTGCTAGCTAGAAAAGGCTATACATTCTGTTAAGGGTTTTTGACATGCATCTTGACAGTGCGTCATAACATTAGCTAGCTACCTAGCTAGTACACCAGCTAGTACAAGTTATAGCTAGCCGCAATGCTAATTTTCGCTATGTTATACACTGTTATACTCTATTGACTTATGCTAACAATGTTAGCAATCTAGAAGTCCGCGATTTTTGGCCTGGTGGGGATTCTCACAATTACTGGGGAAACACATGCTTTGTACATAATTTGCTGAATATCTGTAGCTTTCTAGCTAATATACTAATTACCCATAGAGAGCCTAAGCCCATTACCTAACATTACCCGCCTATAGGTTTATAGATTTCTGTTTATGAAAGCATAAATAGCTTCACTGTTCAGGTGTGATACTATATCATTTGGTGTGATGTTCAAAATTGTGACACTAAAAAGGCTTGCATGTGAAATGAAAAGTGATGAATCCAAAAATTCTCAATGGAACACATGGCAAATATTATCAGAAGCATTTTCTTAGATTTATAACAGGGTTTGACAGAATAAATCTTGAATGTGAAATGAAAAGTGATGAATCCAAAAATTCTCAATGGAACACATGGCAAATATTATCAGAAGCATTTTTTTAGATGGCTTACTTTGTGAGATGATTAAGAAAAATAATACAAAATGTAATTATTTTGCATGGAAATGCTGAATCTCAAGATAGTAATGATACAGTATTATAATATAATGAGTTACTCAAGAAAAGTATACCCTATTTTCATTTCATATATGAAAACTTTAATGTCACACCATACAGTAAGACAATTTTACGCACTAATACAACAAATTGGTGAACAAATTCTGATTCCAATACAAAATCTAAAAGACCACATACAGACGTGGACAAAATTGTTGGTACCCTTCTGTTAAAGAAAGAAAAACCCACAATGGTCAAAGAAATAACTTGAAACTGACAAGTAATAATGAATAATAATTTACTGAAAATCGAACAAAGTGGATGTTTACAGTAGTAGTGCGGTCGACGAAATAGTTTCAAATTTTACTTCTTTGAACATTTGGTTCGCAAATTGCCTACATTTCATTGCTTTGTACAGCACACATTTTTGCATTGGCCATCGCTCCATCCACTTGCATTGTAAAGAAATTTGCGGCAGAAAATCTCTCAATAGCTCAATACTGATCAGTGAAACTATGGACTCTATGTGTCAAGTTACGTTAGACACTGCAAATAGGGCTAAATGTACAAAATAGTAGACTTATAGGCCTACTTTAATATTTAAATCGATGCGCAATTGAATACAGCAATCACTGAAGCCTATAATACACAAGGATATAATGGTCAACACAACTTTGTGAGACTTCTGTGTGTGGTGCCAGTCACCCCTCCACACTGTTTAATCCACAAGGATATAGGCCTAATGCTCAACACAACTTAGTGAGACTTTTGTATATTGCGCAGGTCAACCCCCACCTCCCCTGTGGGCAACAGCAGCAAGATGTTTGTGGACCGAACGACCAACCAACCAACTGACCGACCGACAGAGCTGGTCGCAGCTAAGAAAAAGAAAAAAAAGTGAATAGTCGAGTCAAGTTGAGGTGGTAAAATGCGGTAGAAACATGCCATGAATATAGCAGAGTAGTTCCAAGTGAGTGTGTCTAGTATGTTACCTCTCAGCTAGTCTGCCTGTCTGGCCTGTACTGTATGTTTGTGCCTGTATGTCTCCCTGACTGACAGCGCAGTACCCACTGTGACTTGGATGAGCACAATGAGTGAAAGATCTTTACCCACCGTGCCTAGCCATTCTCTTTCACCTGTTCTCTTTCAGACTCACACAGATCCCAGTAAAAAGAGACCAGCTTTGACTTCTCTTTGTGTGTCTCTCTCATTTTCCCCATTGGCCTTAAGTCTTCTTGAAATCAGACTGCCATAATGTTGAGGCGCCAAGATTAACTGGCAGATGTATGTTTACAAGTGCCTTGGGCAGTCCACTTAAAGGAGTAGTAAAGTGAAAATGCATGTTTAGCCCTGTTTTAAGGTTACTTATGATCATATACAATGGTTCAGATCAAAAAGTTGACAAAACTATCACTTTTGAGAAAGTCTGATAATTGCTCTACCACCGTTTAGGTCATACAATGGATGTGGGTGGGCACAGGGAAAGATCTTTCAAAAACATGCTAAACTCTCGATTTCAAAGACAAAGGCTGCATAGAGAGAGGTGACCTGTTTGTCCTTGAAGGAGAACTTTTCTCTGTCAACTTAAAGTGTAAATTCGATCAATGAATTATGCACATTTAACACATTCAATTAAGGCAAATTAATCTTAATGTAAAAATGAAATACAAAAAAATATTTGATTTTGCCCAGTGGATCCCACAACCTTTAGAGAGCAGGCAGCACAGGATGAGTAAGCTAAGTCTGCCTCATGCCCTGTTCAGACTACACAATATGTTTGTCTTTCGCGATGGTCCCCAATGTCAGATAAGGTGATCACAGTTACAAAATTCTTGCCGTGTCGTGGCCGGGACACTGGCAACACTACACGAATGGCCGCGGCCAATTATCGTATGCTTTCTTTCACGATCATCATTGCACGAGTTCAGGTAGTCTGGTCAATAAATTGTCAGTCATGGAAGAAGCACTTATTTATAGTCAAATTCATTTTCTTTGAGTTTTTAGTTATCTTTTTAATTTATTTTTTATAATCTGTTTATTTACATTTTTCAAATTGAACAGACAGGGAAGATAAAATGAGGACACACCCAAAGAAAACTAACACAAAAATAAAGAAGAAAAAAAACAACATAAATACACATTGCATTATTAACATGTTGGAGAGCCTCTTTACATATAATGGTCACAACCAGTTTGGTGGGATAGCTACTATGGCACGGTTATGGGGGGAGGGAACCCAATAGCTTACTAACCCTAGAACCCTAGCTTCTACATAATCTAGAAAGGGCTGCCAGGTCTTGTGGAACCTCTCAACAGAACCCCTCAGGGTGAACCCGAGTTTTCCAGTTTAAGGTGTTGCAGAACATCCCTGATCAGTGCAAAGTAGGGCTGTCAGTTTTCTCCACAATTTCAATCGAATTTGAATGCTATTTCTTTTTTAATATTCGAATGATATTCAAATTTTTAAGTCTCAAAATCCATATGCCAACGCCATCAGCCAACTATCGCTACTAACAGCATGTGATTGTTATGTACATTCTACCAACTAGAGGGCATTCCAACCACTCAAATCAGATCACATTACCAATAAACATTTGTAATTTTAAACAGGTAATATTCTATTTCTTGCTAAGTAATAAAGAAGCAAACATGTGCACATTGCTTTAATGAATTTTAGCAAAATATTACTTCTGTTAATGAATTTTAGCAAAATATTACTTCTGTTACTACTACGTTACTACTACTACATATCACTTAAAAATACATTTTATTTTGAGAATAGTCCATGGAGGCAGAGGACTTTGTCCAAATTTCCTTTTTTTCTGATTCAGATTAACGTTTTCCTTTCTTATCAAGCAGCCAGCTAACTACTTGCGTTAGCCAGCACCAGTTAGCTTGTTGTAAAATTAGCAGTTTTGCTAACGGAGAGAATAGTTTTGGAGGAGAGTGTTGCTACTGGTGCTTAATGAGGCAAAGAAAGAACATTTTGTGGATTATTTGTCATCAGCCATTCCACAGTTATGCAGAAAGGTGAGGATCAAGCCTGCTGTATGACCAACTCCACAGATAACCATGATGAAAATGCTACGTCACCAGAAAGATTGAAAGCTAGCTTCACTTTAACACTGGGGTTTGTTCAATGATTCTGTAGGGAGTATAGGCATGACAAGAGAGTTTTGATCACATCAGTATGATAGCGTTGTCCCTCTTTGATGTGTATATCTATGAGATTGACGAGGGAGCACGTTTGCAGAGAGCAAACTACAATGTTAAAGTGAGGCGAAACAGAGCAATCCTTTAGAGGGCATGAGTCTGCTATTAACAAGGGAAACTAACCTACAGCGAACTGATCAACTACTTGATACTATGACAGTTGCAGAGCAAAAATGACTATTAAATCAACCTGCTACTTAGTAGTCAATGCAAATGTTTAGGGACCGTCAACAAATAACACATGGAAAATTGAGATATTTTTGTTAATAGCTCCCATGTCATGTGACCCAGTGACTCCAAATCAATATCAGATATTGTACTACATTGGACAAAGAGGACACAGCTGTCCTATGTTATATTCATATTTTAATCAAAAAATCTACATTCATTTTCCAATAGAACCAATCAGGAGAACAGCAGTTAGAACGCAGTCCCCGTCTCCCTGACTGGCCCAGTTGTAAATGCAATCTCTGGAAATTGTTCTGGATACAAGGAAGACCATACTGATCTGCAGATGGAAAAAAAGTGTGCCACAAGCAGAGAGTCTGCAACATTTTATCAATTTGCAGTATTAGTGTGCTACAGAGACATCAACAACAGGAGCAAAAGAGACACCTGAAAAGATTAGATTTGCTAGGATTTAGGACTAGTTTAAGATTGGGGAGAACTTCTTGTAGTACATTAAAAGCAAGTTGCATGGGTGCGTGCAGTGGCAGCAGTGATGTGGCACTTTAATACTGCTTCATAAATAGCAAATATCAAGCCTGGAACTACCTATCTTTTCGTGTATCTGAGTGGTCAAAAGATTCGCTACTTGCGATTTCCGCTGCCAATCGACCCCTCGGTCACCATCTCACCTGAGTCTGTAATACAGAATACAGTAGCTGCACATCTCAGTCACCAGGCCATGACAGAATACTTAATTATCTTGATACAGAGCATAATGGGCAGCTGTTGTGAGGTGACCACTGTCCTGACATAGACAATAATGTATATATTTGAATTGAAATATCTTAATTTGGGGGCTTTTGCCAGCAAAAATGGATATGCGATCAGCTTGCGATTAATTAGATTAATTAATTACAGATCATAAGATGTTTTTTTTTTAATCGTTTGACAGCCCTAATAAAAACACTGTTAAATTATCACTCAACCTACAGTATGATAAATTAAGCCATGATCAGATTACCTAAAGCTAATTACCTACTGTAGTTAAAATAATAAGCTGACACGCCAGATGGTTTGCTCACGAGACTAGAAAAACTAGCATGTAATTAGGGCCCGAGCACTGGTGGTGCGAGGTGGTTATAAAAACGTCAAAAGTCCACACTTCCTAAATGTTAAACTCGTAAGACAAATGACCTGTTAACTCCTCAATAAGATATTAAAATGTATTTTAGTCAGTTCTACCTCATTTTTGGCATCATTGGATTCCTTGACCCAGAAAATGTAGGGTTAGGCAGTTAAAATCAATGTTCCAGCTTATTTAGAAGCCAAGATATTACAAAACGTAAGTTTTATGGTGTCCATTTAGTAAATTCCAAGATGGCCGCCACATAGACATCTGGGCAAATGGGGAAAAAAATTGATTCCTTATACAATCCCCTTTCCAAAAATGTATAGCCTTGCAAGTCCCCAAAAAATTCAAATTAAAGTTAAAATCAAAACATAATGCTAGATGTAGTGAGGAAGGTTAAATATCTGGGTCACATCATAAGGGATGATGATGATGTGATGATGTTCAGCGACAGTAAGGTAAACTGTATGGGCAAGCCAACATGCTGGCACGTAAATTCCACATGTGTACTGATGACGTAAAAATAGCATTATTTAGAACCTCCTGTACTCCTCTGTATACGGCCCACCTGTGGTGTAGCTACTGTATAGCAAGATGATAATGAGAAAACATACATACAACAACGCATTCTGGATTCTGGTCAAACTCCCCAGGTGGACTAGTGCAAGTGAAATGTTTGTGTCAAACAATGTAACCACCTTTCATGCTGTATTGAGAAATTGTATGTATATATTTATGTGTACTGATAGATTCAAAGAATGTGATTATAACTGTTTTAACTGACATAACACAGAGTGATACAAGGTATTCATAATGCTTCTGGAAACACTGGACCCAAAGCCTGTATGTTTTTTAAGTATTGTCAGGTTTCTTCTTAAGAGCCTGTGTGTATTGCTGATGCATAATATGCTTTTTATGTTCCCTGTATTGTTTTTTCTGTACTGTGTTTTTATGGACCAACCTCAGTCTGAAATAAAAGTTGATTGACTGATTGATTGATAATGAACCTGAATAATAGATTGATCGATCGACCACGACGGCTCCACAGGTACTATGTACAGTAATTCATCAAGACACCATTGTACTGAGGTCTTTTTGACCTTATGTTTGAAGATGCCATAGGCATAGGTTTCGGGAGCTATATCCCCCACAATATTTAGAACGTGCATTTCAATAAAAACATTTATGCGTTTATTTAGAAAAAACGCTCTACCGTGACACTCGGATGCAACAATGCCCCCGACAGCAGCAGGTCTTTCAGCACTGGGTCTTTTTTTACTCCCAAAATATGAATATGAATTATGAGCTCATACAACTACTGAATCTTTTGTGCCTAACGTAATTATCCCTGCCACACACACACACACAGACACACAGACACACAGACACACACACACACACACACACACACACACACACACACACACACACACACACAGTGTTGTGATCTCAGTCAGCAGTGGCAGTGTCTGCTCCTCTCCTCTGGCGCCTTGCCAGGCAGGCAGGTTGATAATCATTGAGGAGCCAGAAGGGAGGTCTGATATTAAGTCATTTTTTCTCAGAAAGTCTCAAAACCAAGTAAGTTGTGAACCATTGGGTAATGTTTTTCGAGTTTACTTTTAGGAGTGTTGCTAGTTTGCGAACTAATTCAAGGGTACTCCACTATCGGTCTCAAGAACTAGAGCCCTATACAAAGATTATAGATGATGGTGATTCCCTTGACTGGAGTCACTCCATGTATTTGCAGAGTCTGCACTTCCATTTGATTTGTCTGGAAGATTGGAGGAGTAGCCTATAAAATAGAGCACAGCATGGTGGTGACATCTTATATATAGGTAAGCATATTCGTTATGTCTAAAATACAAAGTAAATATTAACATCATTATTTTAAGCTTTAAAGGAGTAGTAAAGGGGAAAATCATGTTTAGCCCTGTTTTAAGGTTACTTATGATCATATACAATGGTTCAGATCAAAAGTTGACAAAACTAGCACTTTTGAGAGTCTGATAATTGCTCTACCACCGTTTTGGTCATACAATGGATGTGGGTGGGCACCGTGAAAAATCATTCAAAAAACATGTTAGCTAACTGTAGCAGGTAGAATTTATATAATGGACGAAAATAGGCTTAATTAGATAATTGATTTCTTTATCAAAGGAGTATATCCAATTGAAGCTGACAAACAGCAGTGCTACACTACTGTATACGTTGAAGAGCCTCAAACTACTTAATGAATGGTAGGCCTATGCTAGATGCCTATATAATTTGTTATGCCTATAGCAATAAATAGGCCTCATCAAACAATTATGCACACCTTCAACAAAATATGGCATGTTTATATGTAGGCTATGATATTATAGTAGGCTAACTATATAGTAGGCAATTGCTGGATGAATTATTTGCATAGGCCTAAAGCAGTGGTGTAGTGCTTAAGGCTTAAAAGCCTCTCAATAATTGCTATACTATCTTCTAGGTGAGGAATTGCTTTATATCAGCCAAGGCTCTGAGGATGAGGTGAAATGCAAGGTGGTCTGTGGGGCAGTCGCAGCCAAAGCTATACCGAGTTTCACTGCAGTGATATCGGTGCACACTGTGGCTATATCAAAACCCATGATTCAATTTCCTAGAAATATTATTGGCCTGGCATGTCAATGTACATTGATCTTTGGGTATGCTTTGGCTTTCATATTTCTCCTATTTCAGCAATTGTATTAATCACTCCTGAACATTTTTTAAATCTAATTAATAATATCATCTGTAGGTATCAAGGTGCACTGTCTGCCAACAAGCTAAAGCAGAAAACAAGGTTGGCATGGATTACCAGCCAATAAAGGTAGAACTTTCGTTTATTACCCTGGCGAAGAATATTTGCAGAGAGACATTAAATAGAGGGGTGCAGGTCAGAGAGAGAAAAAGGCAGACCGGGGTGGCTTTTTTTTCTTCAAAATTAAGTTTTTACCTTATGGTAGTATGCTAGGCTGTAACCACCATATTGGGACACACACACACGATATTCAGATATACGCAACCCCCCCCTCCCCCCCAATATATAGGGAGGGAAAGTGAAAACATGTGCCCCTAGCGGATTTGTTCCTATCGGAGAGGAGTTTCAATGTAAACTCCCATAGACCGGATTTTCTAATAATTGCTACGAAGCCATTTCGGTGAAGTTATCAAAACAAACATTTATGAGTATCTTTACAGTAATAACCTACTAACTGTGAGAATTTCAAACAGTATTTCGCCTTCTTTCAAATTTTTGAAATTTCTCCATTCGTTTCATAAATGGACTACAAAGCCTATGTCACTCATGAAAAAAATGCTGTGCTTTGCGCCAGATTGCTCCCATCAGTATGAGACGAATGGTTCCATTTCCAAGAGATCCCAAAGAGCTGGAAAGATAAATGGTATAATAATACATAGTTTTAAACTCCGTGATACTGTACTGTAGCCTAGGCTACAACTTAAGGCTAATTAGGCCCTATTGAATTCCTTTTATAGCCTACTAGGCTACTCATTATTATCGAATTATCTAGTTGATATATGAATAAAACAATAAGCCATTTTAATGGCTATGGGCTACTAATTGTAGCTATACACGAGTTAAAGAGGAGTGGAAATGATATAGGAAGTGAAGGCGACATAACAGATGTTTTATTAGTCATATACATGGTCCAATACTCAAAACTGCCAAATTAGCTATAAATGAGAAAACTGTGATACGAGTTTGTTGTTTTGTTACTAGGGCGCAGCCCTTTTGAACGTGACGTCACTGGTATGGTTATAGCTAGCTCCTGTACACTAGCCTACTGTAATGCTAGCTACTGTACACACTGACATGGCTTCGACTTCTGCTAAAAGATCTACGGGGGGAGTTTATTGTATTGCTCCAGGCTGTAGTAACGAGTTCTACAGAACTACATCAGCCGGTCTGGAGACACACTACCACCGATTGCCTTTGAAAAGGAAAGCTGTCCTGCAATGCTGGCTAGCAGCTCTGAAACGAGCTAGCCCGCCAACTGTGCCGGAATTCAGGGTCTGCAGCGATCATTTCTTGCCAACGGACTATGTGGAGAGCTACCAATTCGACAAGACAGGGAAAATTGAGAAAATAAGAACCAGACGACTGAAGCCAGAGGCAACGCCAACTATTTTTGATTTTTCGGGCTACAGCGTAGGGACAACAGACAGACCAACCCAGAGCCAGGGCCAGTCGTGCGTGAGCCGCAGAGAAAGAGCGCTCAAACGCGCAAGTCAGGCAGAGGACAGACTGGTAGGTTTAGCAGTTGCAGCTTGCTGAAATAAACTGAATAGGGCCTACGAGTCACAAGCTAATCAAGCCTCAAACTTTTTTGAACCAAGATCTACTTTTCAAGTAGCCAGGCTGCCGAGATCTAACGTTAGGCTACCAGTCCAGTTTCAACATCGCAAATGCACACACAGCCAGACACGCACACCGTTACCAGCCTGCATAGAAATTAAACTCGAAACACGTTCTTTCTCTTGGTCTCTTGGTCCAGTCTCTAGATAACCCTAATTAACAAGCAAGTCAGTGATTAGGCTATCTAGTGGCCCCCACTTTACAAGTTTCAATAATGGTCTTATATGGCCTACATTTCATGGATGGAAGCCGAATCGATCAACTAGGCTACCCATACACCAAGGCTAATCGTTAATAACAACCACAATTAGGCTACTTCACAACAACGCCATGCCACACGAGGCGCAACAGTTTATCACACATTTTCTCGAACAAGGTAGAGCTCTAGATAGCAAACATATGGTCTTACCTTAATTTCGAATAAATTAATCCAAAGTGTGAAAGTAATATTTTGGGGGATTTGCTACTATACTTTTATTACCGAGTCCGAGTTATTCCCATAGTAAAAACAAAAAAAACAATGGTTAATCCCACACGGTTTGCAGAAACTAGACACGTAGACAGGGCGCGTGCGTTTAGGGCTGGCCTGGCTTTTTCCAGCGAAAAAATAAATATTTTGAATCATGAATAGCCTACTTACATAGTAATAACCCCCGCCCCCCCCAAACTACGACAAAATGTAAGTTTTTAAAAACTACAACATTGACATGTTTTTTCCAAGATTTTTTTTTCAGACGACCGTCTTGACCCCTGTGACGTAAAGGTTTCAGGTGTCGAGTATGAGTCACTCATATTTCCAAGCAACCCCTCTCCCAATACACTACTGGCATCGTTAATTTATCCAGGTGTAATCTCAAACATCAAACCAGTTGACCTAGTCTAATGCATTGGGCTGTTCCAAGATAAAATGTGGGTTACACTTACAATACAGTAATCATAAAACAACATTATGAATAATTCGAAATTTCTTTAAAATATTCTATTTAATTCCATAAATATCAATCCTACCTTTTCTCACCAGGGAGGACCAAATGTAAGTCTGGAGATTTACTGAATTTAATTGCAATGCATTGGCCCTGCACATTATGAACAACACAATCAACAAAGACAGACATCTCACAGTAAAGGCATAATCATACAAATGATATACATTATGAATTTACACATATTTACACATAATCAAGGATACTTAGGTACTGTAACTCATACAGGAGGTAGGATTAAGAGTGGGGGGACCACCAGGAGATGAGGATGTAGGCTAGGCTACATAGTACTTGATATAGGCTATGCTTATGCCCAGGAGAAAGTGTAGGCCCACATCATAATTATGACAGTATACAGTACAGGAATCAGCTGCATAATATTATGACAGTACACTAATGTTTATTGGTCTCCAAGAGGTTTACAGACTCTCTATCTCCACTATTCATAGGTCAAGCAGGCATGCGTGTCTCTGGTCAGCAGTGAGATGGACAGTGAGAGGACAGGGAGTGACAGGGACGAGGAACAGGAAGCGCTCAATGATGCCAGTGTGATTGTAAGTGTAAGCAACCAGACAGGCCCAGTAGAGAAGGACATTCACGAGGGCAGGAGAAAACAGTTCAGGACCGTAGGAACAGTAACTGATGACATAGCCAACAACACAATGATCACCAATGACCATTCCTACTCTGCTGCTGTGGACCGCTTCAGCTACCCACACTGTACACCCGTCCCCAGAAGAACCTCATCACCACTGCACACTGAGGAAATGGCAGATGAACAACACTGCAGTGAGCAGGAAGAGTCAGAGTTTTCATTTGAGGAAAGTCCTAATGACAGAGACGAGGATTTTAATGTAACCTCTAGTGATGGTGTGAGTTCCAGCGATGTGGAGGAGGAGGAAACAAACTGGGCAGATGACAGAAAGAGTATAGTCTCTAACAAACAGCTACTAATGCTCTTTTCTATGTGTCACTGGGAGGGCTGTGGTAAATGCCTTGTGGAGCCACCTACACTGTCCAAGAGTGGATTTGGGGTCACTGTTAAAACAGAGTGTGTGGATGGCCACAACTACACCTGGCATTCACAAGAGCTAATCAGGGGAGTGATGGAATGCAACATCTCCGTTCCAGCTGCAGCCTTTGTGACAGGAAATGAGTGCAGTCCGTTCCTTGAAGTGTGTGACAGCATTGGGCTGGAGGCTATATCACAGAGGCAGTGGTGCAACATCCAAAAAGCCTACATCATCCCTGAAGTCAATCATGCCTGGTCGATGCACAATGAGAGCATCATGAGTGCTTTGAGTGATAAGCCCCTCATCCTCTCCGGAGATGCACGCTACGACAGCCCAGGTCACAATGCCACCTTTGGCACCTATTCTATGCTTGACACAGAGTCCAAGATGGTGGTGGCTCAGGAGACTGTGAGAGTGACTGAGGTCAAGAACAGTTACTGGCTCGAGGTAGTGGGAATGGAGAGATGCCTTGCCAATCTTGCAGACCATGGTGTGTCGATCTCGATGTTGGCCACAGACTGCCACCCGTCTGTGCAAAAAATATTAAGAGAGGAACACCAACAAATCAAGCACGAATATGATCTGTGGCACATTGTGAAGAATGTGAAAAAGAGGCTGTTGAAATGCAACAACGCTGACCTGGGTGAGTGGATCCAGATGATCACCAACCATCTCTGGTACTCAGTCTCTACCTGTGGAGGAGATGAAACCAAACTTAAGGAGAGGTGGACCTCTGTGCTGCACCACATAACAAATGTGCATGAGTGGGTATCAAGTGAGACCCTCACCAGGTGTGACCACCCTCCCTACTCCCCTGAAGACACGAGCAAACGTCCATGGCTTCTCCCAGGTTCTTCAGCCTTTGAGAGCCTTCAGAAGGTTGTGCTGGACAAGCAGCTTCTAAAAAAACTGGACAAGGTAACAGAGGGCATCCATACAGGCGAACTGGAAAGTGTTCATTCGCTGTACAATAAATATGCAACAAAGAGAAAGAAGTTCACTCACCAGAGCTTTGCAGCACGTCTTCACCTGGCTGCACTCGACCACAACACCAACGTGGAGAGACAGAGGGCCAAAACCAAGGCTGGACAGGACAGATTCAAGCACCAGTACTCAAAGGCGGCCAACCAATATGTGGTGGTACCCATCAAAGAAAAGAAGACTTACAGTTTCCGCAAGGAAATAGTCCATGGCGCTATCTCAAGGTGTAGAGAGTCAACCTCCATACAGGCAGCACTAGAGGCACAGAAGCAAGAAGCACCCCTTACCTTGGGTCAGCACAGAGGGGTTGTAAGGCCGGATAAGAGACAGTCAGTGGCAAGACACTTGAGCAGGTTCACCTAGGACAAAAAAGTAGTGGTCAAGTCAAAATCCAGAGTTAAGACTGGCTGACATAAGGAACGAGACATTACATGAGTGAGTAAGAACGAGACAGCCACAGAGAACACAATGACAGCAAAATAGAGGAAGACTATATTAATAGACAAACATGTACAGAACAGATACGATAACAGAGGTGAAAAAACGAACCTGAGACAATAGATGAGTCAGTAGGCCTAGAGAGCAAAGAAAGCGAACGAGGAGAGTGATGACTGTACAGCAATAGGATAACATAGATAGCCTACAGATAGCAATAGGACTGATGATAATTTGTTATATTATAAAGTTGGAACGATGAATCGGTGTGTGAGAAAGTGAGAGAACTGAGGTATGATTTTTTTTTAAACAATTTTGCTCGTTAAATGTCTATTTGCAGCTGTTGAGTAGTGTGAATCATCAATTATCAATATATTGACTGATGCAGTGTGTGAATGCTGACAATCTAAGGAAAAAAATTGAGGCCAGTATGCCTCTCCGTGTGCCTGGCTGGTTGGCCAAAGTGTTGCTGAATCTGAATGTATCTCCTTCTATGCTCCAGTTGATTCCTAGAGCACACTCAAGCTGTGAGTCTGAGAAGGTCAAGTCCTTTGTTTTTGTATCTGTGGCTCGTTCTGTTTGAGGTATACTGTGGAGAACGGCTTCGTTGTTTGAGACGAATTTGTGGAGGCGGAGACCCCCTTTCGTACATATTTCTCTTGCTTCGTGGGCCAACTGAATGGCTCTCTCCACTGTGTCTGCACTGGTGACTCCGTCGTCAACATAGAAGTCTCTTGCGACAAACTGTGATCCTATTGGGTGCGTAGATTTGTTCTCATTGGCCAGATATTTCAATCCATAATTGGCGCAGCCAGGTGACGACACTGCACCGAAAAGATGGACTTTCATTCTATAGACCTGAGGTTGCAGGCTCACATCTCCGTCTTTCCACCACAGGAATCTTAAGTAGTCACGATCCTGCTCTGGCACTTGAAATTGGTGGAACATTTTCTCGATATCGCACATGAGTGCTATCTGGTGCTGTCTAAATCGCAGGAGCACACCTGTGAGGTTGTTTATCATATCCGGCCCTGGGAGGAGGTGTTCGTTCAGGCTTGTGCCACCACTCTTTGCAGAACAGTCGAATACAACTCGCAGTTTGTCAGGTTTTTTAGGGTGATATATTCCATGGTGCGGAATGTACCACCGTTCTCCTGAGACTCCATTTTCTTGTACTTCCTCTACATCACCTCTCTCTATGATGTCCTTTATGTATGTTGTGTAGTCCTTCTTATATTTGTCGTCTCTGTTGAATTTCCTTCGCAGATGTTCGAGTCTTATTTCAGCGAGCCGCCTACTGTCAGGTAAACATGGTCGTTGTCTGAAGGGGAGTGGCATCTCATAATGTCCCTGTTCGTTTTGCCTTATTCCTTCCTTGAGCTTCTCTAAGACAAGATCCTCTTGAGACACGGCCTTGTCATCCCTTTTCGTGTCTTGAAAGTCTGACTCTAGGGCGCTGATCACATCCATTGGGGTTACTGGGGGGAGTTCTTTTACAGCCACTTTGTGACACAGGCTGGTGTCTGTCCTGTTTAGCCCTGGTGTCGAGCTGCCTACGACACTCCATCCTAGATCAGTGCAAATGGCGTAGGGCTCGTTGCCTTTTCCTGTTAGCACCTGTCTGGGTGTTAATGCTCTGGGACAGTTGTATCCGATAAGGAGTCCAATATTACAGGAGAGGATGGGAGGTACCTTGTCAGCGATGGATTTCAGGTGAGGCCATCTGCTTGCAGTATCGTGAGTTGGTATGTGCTCACGGTTTCCTGGAATGCAGTGTTTCGTATATGCAGGAGGAAGGTCGATGTAGATGCCTGAGTTGTAGCCTCTCACTCGCAGTCCAGAGACCCTTTCACACTGCACAATGATGTTCTCTCCAAGCATAGTGGTTAGTTTCAACTTCACAGGCTGGGTATTTGCTTGTAGCTCGTTGCTTACCTCACTGTCTATGAACGTGCTGTCGCTCTGTGTATCCAGTAATGCGTAGACAAGCTGTTCTTTAGCTGGATCTGTAGTCACGGACACCCACACTGGAACAATCATAGAGGTGTTGCATGACTGATCTCCTCTGGTGACGTTGAGTGCCATGGCTGGTGTGGATTCGTCTGGAGTGCTCACTGATACTTTTCTTCCTTCATAAGCTTTGTAGTTCTCGTCATGGAGGCAGGTGGGGTGTCGACCTTTACATACATCACAGGTTAGGCGGTGACGGCAGTCTTTGGCATGGTGGTTTGGTTTAAGACACCCGTAACATAGCTTATTTTCCTTTACATGTTTCCGTTTTTCATCTAACAACTGTTCTTTGAAGTCTGGGCATTTGGGGAGTTGATGTTTATCGTTTTTGCACCACATGCATGGGGGTTTTGATTTGTTATTATTTGCTGAGTTATCACTTTTTGTAAAGGTTTGCGTAGTGAAAACACTGACTTTATTTCCCTTTGATTCTCTTATGCCTTTCCTTTCACTGCCTGTGTTAGAGTGAAGCGCATGTAGTGAGGTGACAGGATTGCACGCTATTTCTGCTTCTAGAGACACAAAGCGAGCGAAATCCCTGAAGTCGGGAAATTCTTTGCCTTCCATGAGTGCTACTGTGACCTGGCGGTTCCAGCGTGAGGCAAGCCAGTCGGGGACTTTGAGCATCAGCTTCTGGTTTTCTTCACAGTCGTTTAATATGTCTAAGCCTCTTACATGGGGCATCGCTTGTAGGCATGCGTTTAGGAAATCAGAGAATGTTCTTAGTCCCTCCGCATCCTTAGGCTGTATTTTTGGCCATTTTGACAGTTTGTCCCTGAAGGCGCGCTGTATCACAAACGGCTGACCGTATCACTGGTTAAGCTTAGCCCATGCATCTCTGTATGCCTCTTCGTCATTTCTGTAAAAGTTGCCCTCAATGCATTTTTGTGCTGTCCCACTGACATATTGCTTTAAGTAGAACAGTTTGTCCGCAGGGGCAATGTTCTTTTGGTCAATGAGAGACTGGAATGAGGCTCGCCACTCAATGTAGTGGATTGGATCGCCACTAAAGACTGTGGGAGTTGGCATTGGTAGTCTATTTGTAGCTATGCTCTGTAGAATGGCTTGGGCTAGATAGGTAACATCAGTAGGGGGCGCCAGATTATCATTTAAAGAGAACTGTCCGTGTGGCTGTATAAGCTGAGGTGCACCTTCCCGTTGTATTTCTCTCTCATACGTTTTGAGTCTTGCGCGAGCTGCTTCCATATCTTTCTGTGCTTGTAAACGTTCTAAGTGAGCATGCTGTGCTTCCATATCTCTTTTGTGCTGCTCTTCCATTAATCTCATTTTTTCCTTTTGCTTTATTTCTTCCTGCATTGTTTTATATTGAACTTCTTTTACAGCTAGTTCTGCGGCTGCTTCTATTCTTTTAGCGGCTATGCTTGATTCAGAATGACTGGCTCGTGACAGAGAAGCAGTTCCATATATTGAGCGCGCATATTCATGGGCTAGTAGCTGATGAAGATCGTGCTTGGCCTCCTCATCATTAAAATCAGTTGCTGACAGGCGCTCTAAGACTATTTTCCTAATGTCCTTTGTTACAGCCTCACATGCATCAATTTTCCTTCTAAGTTCCATGGATGGCGTGAACCGCTCTCTTATTTCCTCATAAAGTTTCATTATGTCCTTTTTTCCATTTTCTATGTCGTCTGCCATAGCAGCTAGATCCGTGTCTGAAATGTCTTTCTTTAAAGTTTCTCTAGCTATTTTGATGAGAACTTTCCATTGTTCAAATTGACTGAGCAGGCGTTTTTCTTTTTTATTTAATTCCTCTGTTTGATAAGCTTGCATTTTCTCTGTAGGCTTGGAAATGCGGTCTGTACGACGAAGTAGTCCTAGGTCCCCGTCATTTTCCTCCTCCATTTTATCTTGCAGTTCAGCTAGCCTTTTTCCTTTGCTTTCAGTTCCTTCCTTTAATTCTTGTCTAGACATACTTTCACATTCGCCTTGATTTAGCAAAACTCTGTATTCTTGTATTTCGGTCTGTAGCTTTGTTATCTGCTCTTTAATTCCATCCATTTTGCAAATAACGATAAGCTAGCTTTGTCCTACCATCTCCGTTGACCATCACACTAGCCCCAGCTCACTGTTTTCGCGCCTTTCCGTCCGTGGGTTGCTAGACAGTTCGATGAAGCAGGTGCAGGTTAAGCTTTCACTGTAGCATCCCCACCGAAAGATGGTCAAGTTTCTTGTACAAATGGTGTTGATTTATTGAAGCCTTTGGTTTACATAGCCTACATACAACGACCACCGTGAAAGCTTGTGCCGATACGGCGGGTGCTAAATAAACTGAACGGTAACGTTTCAATGACTGACTGTGTCTTCTGTCTTCTTCGTTGGACATAACTGCGCGGCAGGAAATATCTAAGTAAACTTCACAATAAAGGTCCCGAAAATAGGTAGACTATAAAATCCTAAGAAACTCACTTAAATTCACACAGACATTTAAATTGACTATATACTGTATCACAGTCAACATACGTCTATATACTAATGACAGAATATACTTAGAAAATATACATTAATAAAAGTATACTAAGAAAAATGGAAATTGGGTCAGCTACAGTCACGTTGATTCTACCAGTCCCAAAATGAAGAACGAACAATCATCAAAGAAATTGTCAGAAATAACATCAATGCTAGTGGTCCAGTTCACACTTGTCATTGATGACACCAAGGATTTATCAGGAATTAAGCACGAGTCAATATGTGTGTGCTTTGTAGATACAAGTCAAGATGGCATGAGATGTGATTACGTGGCTAGACATTTCTCTGTCTCAACTCCGAGGGCAAACCTATGATGGTGCCGCAAACATGGCTGGACGATTACAGGGAGTGCAAGCCATTTTAAGTAAAGAACAACCGCTGGCTGAGTATTGTCAATGTGGTCCACACTGTGTGGACTTAAATACGCAGGCGGCCTGTGTAGCGTCTCCACTAGTAAGAGATTCAATGTGTCTGGTCCATGAATTTGGGGGCTACTTTAATCAATCTTGCAAGTTCAAGTTGATTTTCCAGGATATCGCAGGATATAGATGGCAAATAAAAGCAGAGAGGGGACTTACATGTGGGCCTGAAGTCAGTCAAACTATAGCCTACAGAGAACCAAATCATAGGCTAGAGCCTAAATGAATGACATGATACGAGACAGCCGTGGGTGAAAGACACTGGTGAGTGAATGGTTGGAACAATAGGGCGTCTGTGCAATGGGTTTTGTGTTGTCAGAATAACGGGCTGTTGGATGAGTGGGACGCCAGACCAGTGATGCATTTATTGGACTATTGAGTGGTCGGAATAATGGTGTGTTGGAACATTGGGCAGTCCCCCCCGACCTCCGCCCATTGTAAATAGACCATATTCAAACGATGTAGGCCTAATCTACCAAATCACACTTAAGGATGTACATTTTTAATATACTTTTTATCTAATAAAAAAAAGCTATTAGCTATATTGAATGAAATGACAAGGATCTGGACCACAGCCACCCAGCAACTGACATCTTCATTTGAACTTCATTGAAGACAAAAAAAAAAGAAAAGGGGGGATTTTAACAAAATGTTTAGGATATAGCCTACTCTTGGGTGTGAGGAAGACATACTTAGAGATTCTCCACAGGCCTAACAGGCGACAGAGGGCAGGTGAGTCCAGGTAGCGGCTTAAACGCCTGAGGCAAGAAACATGACAGGCCTGATCCCTTTGAGTTTTCATTACTCTTTACCTTTTAGCCTATGTTGAGTTGGATGATCCAGATTTATTTATTCAGATATTTAATTTATTTGACAGTGGCATTTTTTTCTATCGGCTGATTAATCCCTCTGTATGGCTGTGAATGCAGGACCCTGAGCCATTCTGAGCCGACCTCTGCAGGGAGGTGCTGCACCAGAATGCTATGTGCAGCACTCAACATAAGTCATAACGCGCACATCAGTATTAAAGATCTGTAGGGAGAGAGGCCAAGGGTGAGTGGGAAGATAGCAGCAAGGATAATGAGGCTGGCTGGGCACTGGTACAGACACAGTGAGTTTCCTGCCAGCAAGCTGGTGTTATGGGAGCCATCTCCATTGCGCGGACGCAAGTTGCGAGGACATCCTACCAAAACATTTGTGGATGGATGCGGAAGTGGAGACCACTGATGAGATTGCCAGGTGTATGGAGGACTAGGATAAGTTTAGACAAAGACGGGAGGCCCTTTAAAATCACCTATCGGCCTTTTCCTATCGTTATTATATCGGCCTACAAAAATCCACTATCGGTCGACTTCTAATGTCGGACCAGTGGTGCATTTGTCGGACTATTGAGTGGTCAGAATAATAATGTGTCAGAGCAATGGCCAGTCCCCCTACTTGTCAGGAAAACTAGCGATGAGGTAAATAAATTGCTTCGTCCTTTCTAGTCCACCCGACCAGAAGCCAAATGCCAATCTTCTAATGTAGGACATGTAGAGGCATCAGTATTAAAAGCTAAGATAGCAACAGACTAATAAAGCACAGAAGTTCACCAGAATGTAGGAAATTAAGTGTTTGACACACATAATATCATAGGGGAAAGCCTAAAATATATGTTAATTTGGTTATTATTTTGGATTAAATCCCACAGCATATGATTGTATATACTTGTGTATTAATGGACTCAGTAAGGAATGCTGGTACATCTGGGAGAGTGTAAAAGGTTGGGTATGTCCCTTTAAGAGTCAGGGGGTCAGGTTGGGTATGTCCCTTTAAGAGTCAGTCCTTTAAAAATGTGTGTGTGGTATTATCACCTGGCGCTCTGGTTAAAGAACACCCCTGCAGAGTGAGTGTCGATGAAAGTCAAATGAGACCGAGGGGTCGAATGGCCCTGCAGTGGTGGAATCAGAATCAGATTACAGACGTGGTCCTAATGGACCACAGCCTCCTGCCTGAGGGGACTGGCATGAAGAGATTATGGCTGGCGTGGGAGCAGTCGGCCGCAATCTTCCTGGCCCACTTCAGGGTCCTGGAGTTGTGCAGGACCAGGAGGGAGGGCAGGTTACAGCCGATCACCTTCTCGAACGGAGCGGATGGTATTCTGCAGTTTGGCCCTGTCCTTGGCTGTAGCGTCGAAGCACCAGATGGAGGACGTGAGGATGCACTCCATGATGAAGGTGTAGAAGAGTACCATCATTTTGGGGGGTAGAAATTAACTGCCCACTGACGTTAGGACAGCAGAGTCACTGCCCATCTTTCACTGCAGGGTCAAAACTCACCTTTAAGTATTACCAGGATCCTTAATCTTAAACACCTATTGTATTTTTAGTTTGCTACTCTTGCACTTTGCCTTCAGCACTAGATTATGCTCTTAGTCACTTGTTTAGAAAGGAGATAGATTTGTGAATTCTGGTGAGTAGTATTACACTGACACTAGGTTAAATGCAATTACTGTAAGTCGCGTTGCATAAAAGCATCTGCTAAATGACTAATGTAAAATGTAAGGCAAGGCAAGTTCATTTGTATAGCACATTTCAGCAACAAGGCAATTCAAAGTGCTTTACACAAGACATTAAAAGTGTCAAGACAAAGTGCAAGAAACACATAAAAGGTCATATAAAAAGAAATGCAAAAAAAGGACATTTAAAACAAAATGCTGGAAAAATAAAATATAGGAATAAAAGTTACAGTGCAGTGTATGAATTAATAATTATTTGATTTAATAAAAAGAAGCGGCAAAAAGGAAATTCTTCAGTCTTGATTTAAAAGAACTGAGAGTTGTAGCAGACCTGGAGACAACATTTCTGGAAGTTTGTTCCAGATATGTGGAGCATAAAAACTGAACGTTGCTTCTCCATGTTTGGTTTTAACTCTGGGGACAGAAAGCAGGCCTGTGCCAGATGACCTGGGAGGTCTGGATGGTTCATAACGTAGCAAGAGATCAGAAATATATTTTGGCCCTAAACCGTTCAGTGTTTATAAACGAGTATTGTATATAATGTAATGAATGGCGCAGTCTGGGGCAGTGGACCCCGAGAGGAGCGAGTTCTTTGACCACTCATTAGGGAATCCGAATTGTGTGGGCATCCGTTTAGCTCGGATTCCTTACTGGATTTAAGAACTGTTTTTAAAGCCTTGAATGAGCGAAGAGAGACAACACAGACCAGCCCGGTGCTGATACAGAGAATGCGGGTCTCTCTATGACTCAGGTCAGCTACCATCCTTCTCAGCCCTCCCCATAGGGGATACCGGCAAATGTGTGTGCTTTTGTGTAACGGTGATAGGAGGAATACTGGAGTGGCACATGCTGTGCTTGCTGTCTTTTCAAATGTACTCTTTTATATGATGTTATCTTGGCTTAGTAGGCTAACCTATCCTGAATTCTGAACTGAGAAACAGATTCTGAAAATGTAGAACTTACAATGTCTGAATTGAGATTCACTTGTCAATACAATGAATGAGCCTGAACATTCGGGGCCAGCCCTAATGCCCACCTTCCTCTCTACTCTCCTCTAAATAAATGCTCTCATAACATATTGAATAATGTGTATGTGTGTGTGTGTGTGTGTGTGTGTGCCCTTCCTCCCTCTAGTTCATAAAAATGTCTCCGACCTCCCAGAGATGGAATTTAGAGCACTGGTTTGTGGCTCCTTGGTGTGAAAAAAGTCAATATTAAAGACAGCTGGCCTCAGTATTTCTGCAGCAGCCACCCCCAGCTCCTTCTCATTAGCCTGACCTCTCCCCCCACAGTTCTGTTCATCCACTTTATCACTACCCCCAGTGGCCTATGCATATTTATAAACCCCTTATGTCATCACTCAAAGTAATCATTATCCTGGGGCCTATTTTAGTTGAGTTTTTGGAACCGTTTGCTGATAGACACGACACAAATTAGAATGCTTGGCAGAGTTTTTATACAGCCCAAGTTGTAACCATTGCTTTTCCCCAAAAATGCATTGAACATGTTTTTCTAGTAAATACATTTTGAGCTACTGCAGGATAGTATGCCTTTAATTTTAAATTATTTGATTATGTTCACACATTAGAGTGCAGCACACCCATTAAACCGCACCTACAATACAAAGAGTACCCTTCGTTCATATTAGCTATTCACGTTTAAGTCATTTCTTCTTCAACAAAATGCCCGAACAAATATGTTTTTTTGTGGTACATTTTCCTGTGCATAACCAATCTCTCATCAATTGTATTATATTTTAGATTGCTTGTGTATAACCCAATAGAAGGGGATCAAAGGTAAAGCATACACGTCTGCATCCATTACAGAGCAGTCTGATTTTTGGCAGGTGGAAAATGGGTCTTTAGAGAAAAACAAGGAAATTAAGTTGTCATGCAGCCTCAAGTCATTTGCGACCTGTCAACAAGCTATTATCGTCCAACTATTTGTTTGGGGTCGTTTTTATGACTTTGGTTCTAGCCACTGCCAATTTCCACAACCTCTTAAGCTTTACTGTCTGGAATGTTGCCATATGACCTCCCATAACCTTAGGTCAGGGCTAGTCAACTACTTTTTTATGAGTGCAAACTTATTCAAATGTTAATGGTAGGGGGGTCAAGCTTTTTTCAGGGTAGTTAGTGGATCTTAGCACTTACATGTTAACATGAAAAACAACAATACCCTTAATACTCAAAAGTTATTGTAATCAATGTGTCCATTAACTTACAAATTTGTGTTTATGTAACATACAACATAGGGCAGTCATTTCACCCATTTATATAGGCCCCATTTATTTTATCTAATGATTCCCTTATCACCAATACTGATGATCCAAAAGCTCCCAACTAAAGATATATTCATTCTACTAATCAACACTCTTATCACTCAAATTTTACCTGATCAGTTTTAGTTTATTTTAGCTTATCACAAGTTATTTCAATGCAAAAGAAAAGGTCTTGCACATACACATCTATAAGTGCTCAGATCAGATCTATCAGTGAGTCATGCCATCTCACCTCTGCCACCTCACCTCGTATCACTCATAACATGATCAGTCATTTAAAGTGTTATCAAATCTCTTTTCAACAATGCTGGTGCCCCTAATAAAGATACGTTCAAAACAGATCACATTACTGTGGCAGATGGACATCTACAAGTGTTCTATTTGTCTTCTATGCAGTGTCATTTACCCCTGCTACAACAGAACACCATGTCTTTCAAACGAAATGGCCTCAGTGCTCTGTCAATTTGTTGTCTAATCGTTGATTGAAATTGCATGTCTATGGGAGGCACGTGTGTTTGTTTTTATAGCATTAATATGTGACAAGCCTGACTTGCAGGTAAACGTTGTACCAAACAGTCAGTAGAAAAAGGTAACGTTCCACCGAAAATTGCTCACATACTGAACAAGTGATTTAAGTTTTAATTTAAAGGTGTCTTATTATGCTAATTTTCAACAATTCTTTGGGGTCCCCAAAACATGTCTTTGAGTATTTTTACTGAAAAATCAACTCAGAATAAGCATTCTAGCACGCCTCTATACCCCTACATTGACCACTAGATCAGATTGAGCAGATGGAGCGCTTTTTCACATGCAAATGAGCTCAGCTAAGAGCAAGTCGGCAGGCGAGAGAACGAAGGCTGTTGACGGTGCAATGCTACATCAAATATAGCTGGCTAGCCTGGACCATCCACACTCAATGCCACTTTGATAAATTTCATTGTCCTCTCTCCCTGACTAAACATGATAGCGTTAGTGCCCATGTTATTATCTCCACAGTTGCATGCTGTTACCTCTAGCTACATTCGCTAGCTAGACACCAATAGGCTATATATGACAACATTTGACTACAAACAACAAAAGCTAGATTCTGTAGGCCGAGGGGAATCCAATGATGTCCACTTCTTAACATTTGATCATTTTTAATGACCTCTTGATGAAGTAGAATTCTACAAATTTCATTCCACTAACTCTAACATAATGATGAGACGAGCATGCGGGTTGAGGCAAAAGGGGAGTTTGTTCGTGTTAGCTAGCTAGCGTTTATCTGAAATTATATTATATTAGCTAGAGTTTATCTGAAAATCCTGCATTGTACTGACCCAGGTTGGAAAAGCAATCGGGCAAAAAATGGTTAGCACACACTGCCAGTGTTTTGCCAATTTCAGCGGGAACGTTGCCATCAAAAATAAAATGTATCCACTCGGCTCTGCTGTCCTTTGAGCTTGTGAGACGATCTGTGCTGCTTAGTACATCCAGGAACAGAGCATTTTCCGTGCAAAGACATTATGCTAGCTAGCGGGTCTCCGAAGTAGAGTGACACGGGACATTTGAATGGCTTGCAGGGACTGACTTTTTTCCGAATGTTTTCATTTCGGCTGACCACAACAAAATGACTGGGTTATTTCACTTCATTGTGTGTTACTAGGCCCATCAGAGACTCAAATGTACATGCAAAAACAATAAAAAAGTGAGTTTTGCAAACGTGGACCACTTTAAATCCAATGATGCATGGATGTCTATCAGTTCTAACTGCAGCGAGTCTTCATACAGTGACGGGAGCACCTGTTTGGCTTTGGCTGCAAACTCCCCCCCATCATCAATAGCAAAGGGATTATTGGTAAATCGCATCACCTCTGCGGGTATATTGAAATGATCAAACCTTGCAGAAAAAATTGCAATCAGTTCATCAATGAATGCTGTCATTGCTGGAGTAATCTGTGCTGATGATGAGTTGTCGATCAAATCACACAGTGTTGGAAAGTGCAGCATTTCTGTAGGGATCAGATGGGTAGAAAAATAACTTGTTTCCTTTTAAATTCATTAAATTTGTCCACTATGTCACTAACAGTTTGTGCCTCCCTTGCAGCTGCACATTAAGTCCATTTAAAGAGGTATTGTGCTATTTTGGACATTTAGCTCTATTTGTAGTCTGTCTACCATGAACATGAAACATACAGACCATAATTTCACTGATTGTTCTGCAGGCTCACACTGGGCTACAATGGAAGTCAATGGGGCACCTGTAAATAAGTTGGAAAACTGGTAAATATGCTTTTCCCAAGACGGGAAGCACCGGGTGTAATTTTACCTCTCTCAGTGCTCTATCAATGCTCTCCTGTGAAATGTATCACAATCTGAATATTTGTACATGTTTGGCGTGGCTTGGACATAAGCATTCCCCTGGCACTTGTTTTCAATGTACCCATGGAAGTCTATGTACTATTCAAGCCACACCAAACACCTATGAAACCCAAGTTAGTGTAGAACAGCCATGTAACGCAGGCCATGTACTGGGTATAAAATAATCAATAATTTGAAAATGTCAAAAATAAGTCTGCACTCAAAAGTATAGTAAACAGTTAAAATACAATTAGGTGCTGAAAAGTGTTAAATGAACCAATCAGGATATTAGAACTGCATGATTGACAGATCACGATTCGCTTTTAATTTTGCGTTTTTAGAGAGAAAGAGAGAGCCTAGAGGCATTGTTTGTCATAACTTTGAAAAAGAGCAATTCTCATAGCTGAATGAACACAGAAAATGTCTTTGTATCAAGATCTGAAAACATGTTAAAGTCACTGCATTGGTGGTAGCTGCCGCATCCCTTGAGGGACATTAATGAGAAGTTTTGTTGGTGAGTTAAAGTCATAACTTGTCTGGATAATAGCCGCAGCTTTAGTGCTGGCATGTAACATGGAGAATATCAGCTGCTAAGCTTGTGCTAGATAGCTTTCTATGCAGTATATTAGAAGCATATGTTTCTGCGTTTTCAACCACCCTTCTGGGTAAATATAGGACAGGACACACACTGGGTTAATCTAACCCAGCAAGCTGGGTTGTTCATTTAACCCAAATATTGGTTCATACTGACTAGAATGCTGGGTTAATTTTACCCCATAAATGGGTTATTATTATTTTCATGTTTCCTATTTAAATAGACTGTACATAACTGGGATATACATAAATATAAGGTTCTGTAATGCAGATAATAAATACTTGCAGTAATAAACACATTGCATAAAATAAAATAACATAAAAGCTTTTATTTCTAAAGACATGTTATAATAAAATTCAATGAAACAAGAAACAATTACAACAATTTAAGTGATACTTAAAAGTACAAGAAGCAGAGCCGCTAAGTTAAAACATGTGATTGATAAGAGCAGTGAATTGTTCTGTGGTATTACAGCCTCTACACTACCCCAGCCATGCTACAAATACATCTGGTCAGTAACAATGATTGTGAATACTGTGAATACATACAGGATGAATAATTCTAGTCTTTTCTATTTTACAAATGCTTCTTGATGTTAATCAACCAAGACTGGGGAAATTATCTTATTCAAGCAACACAATGCACAACTTTCAAAACCCTCTGAAACCACGGCAACCGCCTGAGACAGGACAGAGGGAGGAGGTAAAGAAATATTAACCTTTTTGTCTAAAGGAGCATGTCTGTCTTTCTGTATGAGTGCACCTGTTTCCCAGTGTAGACTTTGGCTAGAGGTGTGAGCAAGCAAAGCAGGGGTGCGTTCAAATTCAGCGAACATAGCGAACGCCAGTAACGGAACGAGGATCACAATGGACCCAGGCTTGTAGCCTAACGGTATTTTGGAACATTGTTGCGTTTATGCAAACTATTTGGTACGTTCATTAAAAGCCGTTCAAACGTGACCGTTTGGAGAAAACATGTTTGCGACGAACGTTCGCCGCTGTTAGCTGAATTTGAACGCAGCCCAGGTGTGACTCTAGCTGGGAGGAGTGTCTGGTTTCCTCTTGACCAATCAAACGACACACATCCATCACCAGCGGAAAAGTCCAGAGAGTCTCCACCTAAAGTATAAGAGAGATGGCAAAAAAGGAGGAAAGGACAGAAATAGAGGAATTATTATGAGGATTTATTATCTGTACATTTGCAAGACATACGTGTGGAGATTAAGATCAGCTGACCTGATCCTACTGCCCTGGAAACAGAGAACACACACACAGTAGAAGTGTTTGGGTGAGGGTTGAGGGGTTGGTAATCACGTACAGAGAGATGAGAGAGGAGGAGTGAAGGAGAGGAGAGAAAGCTGAGGTGTGAGGCATGACGGTCAGCGAGTGGTACCTGTGTAGTCTGTTGAGGAATTTACATCCAAACACCTTAAACCTTTGTCCTCTCTCTCCTTTTGTAATTCATCACCTCCCCCAAATATTCACATAGCTGTGCTGTCTACAACAGAATAACCATCCTTTGTCCCCAATTGCCGCCTTTTTCTCATGTCACATGTCTGTACTCTTGGCCACGCCTGCCATTTCATATGACGTACAATGGAGTAGCCAATCACATCCTGGAAGCACCGTACCTGTGTTTTGACTGCATATAAGGCACAGCAAAGCCCAGAGCCGGCACTTGTCTGGATCAACCACTCTGCTGCGTTGTCCAGAAAGTCCTTGCGCTCGTATGTTTTCACAATAAACCAGACTTAACCTTTTGAGCGAATCTTGGTAAATCCTTTTTACTAGAACAGTAATTTCCATTACAATTTGGCGACTCGGGACGGGATCGGCTGCTGTGAGGTTCGCCTGGAGTGAACAACGAAGGAAGCCAGACGTGCGGAGCATTAGCGAGCTCTGGAAAATCCTCTCTCTTTGCGCCTATCCGCATTGGTTCGGAGAAGTCCGCCTCGTTTGGTTTCACTCGGCTAAACTCACGGTACGTTGAAAAACGAATCCTTTTATGCTTGGTATTTGCCTTGGTTTCGTTTCAGATTGTGTTGGTCTAGATTGTTGAAAACAGAAACCCCCGGGTGGGTTTAGTAACTATCTAAGGAGATGTGACTCAACAATAGATATATTATATTGTGTTGTTCTTTGACTGTGTTGGTTTATGCCTTTCAGAAGAAGTGTGAGTTTGGTCTCGTGATTTGTTCCCCTGCAGTTGATGTACAATTTAGGTTGTTTATCGGTTGCAGCTTAGAACGGTTTTGAGTTAATACGCCAAAGCTGGCACAGAACGGGCTTCCCTTTGGCCGGTCGCAGGAGTTGTACCGTTGTATTTTTTCTCAGCGAAGGTAGCTACGGGGAGTGGTTTGGTAGTAGTCCGACCCGCGTTTCTTTAAAGAAGCGTTTGTCCCTTTGATCCCGGGTGGTTGGTATAACCTAAACGAGTTTTAGCTTTCAACCAAGAGGCTGGTTTTCAGCCGGGCAGGTATATATTTTTTTGCTTGTCGTAAACATGGGCCTGTGTTCGTCCCCTTTGTTCGTCTTTTGTGTTCCGTGTCCCTACACGGGGTTGTTCGTTTTGTTGTTTACTGTTTGAGCTTCGGCTCTTGCCTTGTATTGTTTATTAAGCGCGCCTATAATCCAGGTAAGTATTGTAAGTATTTTGTACACTGTTTCGACTGTTAAATCCTAACTGCTAGAATCTAGTAGCTGGTCGCCTGGGAGACGCAGAAAACACCACTCCGCTGTCCCGTGATCCGCCATCGAGCCAGAGGGAGAACAAAGGACCTGTTGCTGGGTGAGTTACTTAGCGGTTTAATGTGTCTGTTTCTTCGAAATTGTATTCCTTTGTTTATTTCCCGCCTTGCTGTTTTAACTATACTTTTCTTTTCACCGTTAGTTTTGAATTATAGGCTGTAGGGTATTGTGTTAATTATGAATACCAATACTAGTTCGCTGTCTGGGCCAGCTAAGATTGTTGCGCAAAGGTTTTGGGATGATGCTTGTATGCAGTTTTTGCTCTGGGCGAGACATTCTGATTTCCCCCTGTCCGGTACACTCAAGATTAGTGAGTTAGCGACTGTTAGGGCTCAGTTACAGGCGTTTGAGATGACTAGATTAGGAAGGGAGCCTGGAAATGCGATAGATTGGAATGCATTCAGGAAGTGGGAATAGTCGCACACGAGTGTTTTTTCAAGTCAGAAAGAAGCGTAGCTGAGGAAGTTAATCAGAGAGATGAATATTCAGAGTCCCTTCCCCCTCCTAGTCATTCCGTTTTGAACTCTATCATGCCGACTCGGCACTCAGAGCTCACACATCCTTCCCAAACTATGACTGGTTCACCCGCTGTTGTAGCTGCTGCCCCGCCTCCCAACTCTGTTTTTCCGTCTGCTCCCAACCAACAACGACCACAGGGCCGTCACATGAACAAGAATCGTAAAGGTAGAAACAGAACGGACTACAGGATAAAAAAGAGCGAGAGAAACGAAAACGGAGACAAAACTGACGCGTGTTTTCATTGTGGTAAAACTGGCCACTGGATTAGAAATTGTTACAGTTACCGCAGGCAAAATGAGAGGGAGAATCCTGCAACCTGGGATTCGGCGCCACCTGCTGGGGTTCCCTTGAACAACCCACAAGGTAGATTTTAACTAGCCAATATAGACTTTTTTTTTTTTTTTAAGGTAAATAAACAGGACAAGACAGATGTAGCTGAGGACGTAAGGTTTGTACACGATAGTGGGGGGATAGATAATGTTTGCCAGTGTCTTGATCTGAATACAGCATCTCCTAACCCAATTATATATTTTTAAATGGTTATGTTAAATATCTCATGTTTATAGTTTGAGGCACATTCATCGGGCCTGAGTGTTTTTCTGAGTGTTTTTACAGACAACTGTCGTTCCGGGAGTGATGGGTAAATGCCGAACCAGGAGACGGGCCCAGGACCGGAGGTGGAGATGGAGGTTACCGGCCTGTTTCCCTACAGATGGGCGACCTGTTGTTCGTGGGATGCAGGGCCAACGCCATGTCACCGACTCACCGTGAGCGACAGATAAGTATGACATAGGGAAGAGACCATTTTGTCCGAAGCGTGCCCAATACTCTGTCCTCAAATGCAGAAGAGGGAAGTTTTAGATATACAATATTTAATAATTAGCTATACAAATGAAGCTTTGATTGCTTTTTTGATTAATTGATAATTGATGTTTTGTTAATTGTAAATGAAGCGAGTTCATTTTAGTGTTATTTTATTTGAGTGATGCATTTTTTTCCCCCATCTCTGTTTTATCCTGACTTCAGGGAATTTGTTTTCACCCTTAGGGGGTGTTATTTTGTTGAGACGAGAATGTTTTTATTTTATTTTTATTTCATAAAATCGCGAGAGAAATTCTAGAGCAAAATCCAATTGCCTTGATCACGACTGGGGACTGGGCGTGTTAAAGTAATTCTTACACTGCCCCTGATGTCACTGTAGGCTACTGCAGAGCCTAGATCCCTGCTACTGTCCGATTCGGTAAATGGACAAAAGCTAGATCCCCACTGACAAACTACATAGACTGACGAGCCCGACTGGCTCTAATGACACTTGAACAGACACCCTGTTTAAGTTTTCCTGACTGAATAACACAATTTTTCCCCAAAGCAGGAGCTTGCACTTAACCATGTTTCTGAGTATCTCCAACAGACTGCTGATAACCGTTCCTGACCAAAGAGGGGAACAGGGAGACCAGACCAGAGGACTCAAAGAGGGGAACAGGGAGACCAGACCAGAGGACTCTCCTTTTGCTCTTCTGTTTTGTCTCTGTTGTCTCTCTCATCTGTGGATCCACAGGTCTCTCCTCCCATGTCTCTCAAAGACATTGCCGACCTGCTCCCCGTATGAAGTCCCCACTAAGGGAAGGTGACCATTCCGGACGCCAGAGAGGGCTTCTTCTTATCATCTCCAACCAGGCCGTTGGGTCTTGATCCGCGACCTGGGGCCGTACCAGATTCAACTCACCACGCAGACAACTGCCAGAGTAGCTGAGAGAACTTCGACGCCGTTGCGTCCCAAACCAAGGAGCAGATGAGCAGCCTGAGAACAGGCCAGAAAACATGGAAGAGAAGTAGATGTTGCGGGGTGAACCTACCCGTCAAAGATGGAACAATCAGGACCAGGGCATTCTGGCCTGTGTGGAATAGCTGTCAAAAGTAGCTGAGAGGACGGTCCATGCAGCCGAACCAGAGATTTCAAGGGCAAAGCGGTCACCGCCACACTGTCCTCTCCTCTGATGAGCAATCGGAGAGTGACCTTGACGGTCACCGCCACACTGTCCTCTCCTCTGATGAGCAATCGGAGACTGACCTTGCCGGTCATCTCCTTCTCGTGGTTGTGGTATGACAACGTGGACAATCTCAACAGCAATGACTGCACCTCTAACCGCACACACTGGAACCTACATTAAACATTCAGAGACGCAAACATGGAAGCTATGATCCAGAGGAAATTACATGCGATTATTCATAACAAGAGTGAATGAACTTTGAAATTATCTTGAAAAAACATCATATTTGTTTACAAGAGTTACAATGGTTGAAACATGAGTTGATAAATAAGTTTGGGTTTTTCCTCTAAATTGACCAAGAGGTTTTTGCCCTTCTTACACTGGTAACCATTCATCTTTTTACCTTGTTCAAACTTTAAAATCAAGGTTTTTGGTGAATGGTTGTCCACTTTCAGACTATAAATAGTATATAATCATGTCATCTTTTTTACCTTGTTTCCTGTCATATTTCTGAAACAAGGGGTTTTGGTGCGTGATTTTGCACGTGGAAAGAAAATAATCTATTTTTTTGTTAAATATTTCACAATAAAATAAAAAACATTTTTTTTTTTTGCTCCACCTAGTCGAGAGATTATTTATTTTCCACATGTATAGCATAGCTGAATGTTTACACTTTGTGTTTGGATTTTATATTTTATTTTTGTGTACCTGTTCAGGCACAAATGGGGGATTGTTGAGGAATTTACATCCAAACACCTTAAACCTTTGTCCTCTCTCTCCTTTTGTAATTCATCACCTCCCCCAAATATTCACATAGCTGTGCTGTCTACAACAGAATAACCATCCTTTGTCCCCAATTGCCGCCTTTTTCTCATGTCACATGTCTGTACTCTTGGCCACGCCTGCCATTTCATATGACGTACAATGGAGTAGCCAATCACCTCCTGGAAGCACCGTACCTGTGTTTTGACTGCATATAAGGCACAGCAAAGCCCAGAGCCGGCAATTGTCTGGATCAACCACTCTGCTGCGTTGTCCAGAAAGTCCTTGCGCTCGTATGTTTTCACAATAAACCAGACTTAACCTTTTGAGCGAATCTTGGTAAATCCTTTTTACTAGAACAGTAATTTCCATTACAAGTCGCTCCCACTCGGTCTTGGACTCTGGCCAGGGTGAGGGTCATGCCTGCGCCCCGTGGCGGAGGGGTACCATTTTAAGCCATGAAGTCTGTATGAACCATTACCCTGCTGCACAGCCACCATCTCTGTGCCACTCCCCACACAAACAAGGACCGAGGGGCGGCTGTAGCTCAGTTGGTAGAGTGGGTCGTTCAATGATTGAAGGGTCAGTGGTTCGAATCCCAGCTCCGACTGTCCACATGTCGAAGTGTCCTTGAGCAAGACACCTAACCCCAAATTGCTCCCAATGAGCAGGTAAGCACCTTGCATGGCAGCTACCGCCATTGGTATGTGTGTGTGAATGGGTGAATTAGAGGCCATTGTAAAGCACTTTGAGTGCCGCTAAGGTGGAAAAGCGCTATATAAGTGTAGTCCATTTACCATTTTACCATTTACCGAGAGAAACAGACACACTCATTACCACTGGAGACAAATAAAAAGCAAGTGTATTTCATCCCATCACAATCCACTGCTAGCAAATCACTGCTAGCTCAATGTAAAGGGTGGTACTGTATGGCTGACCCATGTGAGATCCACTGCGTTCAGTCAGCCACTGTCCAGATGTCCAGAACCGCTCATGGTCACGGGAGGTCAAGTGGCTGAAGGCCTCCATGATTGGCCAGGGCACTCCTAGAGACAACATGCATGTGCATGCACACACACACACACAAGCCATTAATATAATATAATGACAACCAATACCTGGCCCGCTCCCTATCCATGCACCTGGATGACTGTGGAAGCACCGTCCGTCATGGCAAGTGGACAGGTATAGAGACCTGAGGATGGAGAGTACACATACAGCTTACTTATCTGATACACACGGCTGACACACATGCATTATGAAATACAGTACGGATGAAATACAGTACAGTCTCCCTACATTAGGAGTATGACTATAACAGTTGGAGCTAATGCTTATGAGAGATGCTATGATATCAGGGGTAATGTATGTGTGGACCCATCTCCACAGGATCCAATAGCAACCAGCCTCTCCTTTGTGGACAGGTCCTTCATGCGTCGCCATGCGGAGGAGGTCACTATGTGATAGACAAAGTGACCCCAAAGGTTGACTTGCCCGAGCTGAGGAAGCGTGACCTCACACTCCCGACCCCATCCATCCACCTCCCTTGCCAACCTCTCTCTGAGTGCACAGGTCTGAGAACACTGTAAACACACAAACCAGTTATACTGAGTATGCATTTGGCCATGTTATGTGAGGATACAGACATCATCAATAATGTCCCAGCCCTGACCTACCCCAGCTCACCTCACCAGGCAACTGTCTCCTCAGGTAAGTCCTCAGCAGTGCATCCTCTAGGAAGAACCCCTTCATTACTGGTCTGTCTTGGAAGAACACTGATACTTTCCTTATTAACAATGAACAGATGGCAATCCACCAAAAAACCTTGACCATAACACTCCATTGGCACAGTTATGTAAAGTGAGGTCTCTATGTAGTTGTATGCTGTTTCCATGTTCATTCACTTATAGTATAATATCAAAAATATTGCCACTGGTTGTAGAGGGCAAATTCTGTTTAGGTATAACTATGACCACAATGGATTTTGTTTTATTGTTTTGAATGATTTTATTGACACATGTCAGTGAGACAGCTGTGAGCCTTGATGAGGAGAGGTGTGTCTGAGAGCCAGGTTGATTGCTGTACAGCACTGAAATTCTGTTATCCACAGTGATCTGTGAGGAATTGAGAGAATAAAGACCCCTTCCGGCTGGCAAGAAGCAGTTGTCCGTCTCGACTTCCTTCATACTACACAAGACACAACGCAGAGCTTGTAGCAGCCAGAGTGTCAGGCCAGACCGGCTACACTTGCCATCTAACTTGTCACTGATGTCAATAAACATATAATATTGATATTTCTAATTAAATTGAATGAAAATCACATCTATAGAATTGAAAATATCGTCATTGGAAGTTAGCTAGATGGGAGCTGGTCTAGCTAGCTAGCTAAGTTCTATTTTGTGGAGCTCCATCCCACATGGTAGCTCCTATTGGCTTGTGAGACCTAGCCAGCTACAATTGACTCAAGAAAAAACACCATACACGCACTATGAAAGTATTTTTATACTTGGTTTAAAAATAAGAGCACGTGAGTGGTCGATTCAAGCTGGTTTCAAACAAAAGACAATAGTTTTATTCTGTTACGATTTGCAAGTCGGACTCAAGCACAGGAAGTGAATCCAGGCAAGAGTGAGTGACTGGGGGACGAAAGCGATAGTTTATAACGTGAAAAAGGAAGTGACACAGTTTCAGGATGAAGAGGACAGGGAAGTGATGTCACACAGGAACAATTTGTAGTTTTAACAAACTAATTCTAGAGGAACGAACTACGAAGTTAGAACAACAGTCAAGTAGGAAAACAAAACACTGAGACTTGAATTTCCAGGTCCGGTGCATCACTGCTTTGCCTGCGCAGCTGCTACTAGAAACTTTGAGATTTCAAGATGACTGCAAGTAAGAAAGTAGGAAAGAAGTAAGAAGATGAAGATGACTTCGCATCGCCTCACCGCGGAGCCGGCGGCGTCCCTCGGGACACCCTGAGAAGTCCTGTGATTGCGGTGCCCACTTAGCAACGTGGTGCACCCACTCTGCTCCGCTGCATGTTTTTCGACTGCCTTCCGCCGCCACGGGGGAAAGAAGATTCTGTACCCGCGGAGGGCGGCTCAGACGGGGGTGAAGATATTGGCGTTCCGCTTCTGCAGCCTGCTCCCATGCTGTACCTCCCTCCGTCTGATGATGGAGTTTTTCGGAGGCCGACGACGACTCAGCCTCAGAAGCCCAGGATGCTAGTGGCTCGTCATCCAGTGATCCCGGGCCCGGGTCTTTCGACCGCGATCCCCCAACTGAAAGAAGCTGCGCATCATCTCGTCGTTCCCCTCCCAGAGGTTGCGATGGGGCTGCCTCTAGGTTGTCGCTAGCCGGTCGACATACACATACACAGAACAGGAACGTCCTCCTCGTCCATCTGGTAAGCGAATCTGGTTTGTTTGTTGCGGCTGTTACGAGTTGAGATGATTCTGGAATTTCTCCATCCCGTTGATCATGAGGACGGTCTAGCGGCATCCACGTATGCATACTATTTCCGCAGTTTAAGGACATCCCCTGGGCCCTGTGCTACGAAACTAGTCTGGGGCCTTTCTCGTTCTGTGTTGTTTCACCGGTCTAGAGCGGAAACGCGATGACGCATCGCATAATCATCCAGTCTGGACTGGAAGACGAACAGTTGTTGTAATGTTTTTACTGTAGGCCGCACATGGTGAAGTTTCAAGTAGATAACATTCGCGATGGCATCACTAGGCATAACACCGACGAAAATTGTAAAAGAAGATGCGAGGAGAACTACCAGTTAAGGAAAAATAAAGCAAGCGGATGTTGGAGGCGGGCTCTACAGGCTCGAGCCGGATGATGGGGCGGGCTTAAGGCAGTGAAGTAAATAGATACCAGGCTCTCCTCCCCGAGGAGAGACTGGTGACGCGAGGCTACTACGAAACAAGATTACGGGGTTAGTGCGATAACTTCAGGTTCAAGCCTGGTTTATCCATATCACGACGGTGGATCACTGTTCACCATGCTATATCGCCATGCTGCCGAGCTAACCTGCTATGGGACAGGTTACGTTCCAGATTACGGATCACGTAATCGCACTGCCCGCTGACTGATCAATTCACTTGGAAAATGGCATTGGACGTTAAGAAGATCCCATATGGAACTTCAGCGTGCAAATCAAAAAATAATCTCAGTGAGCGTAGTGAGATGTTCTTTTACAAACTGACAAACCCCTTTTGGGCTTTTCCTGATATCATACGAACGGTAGCATGTGCGGAATGGCTTTGTCAGTTGATTTTGCCCAAACTTGTGCGTTTACAGTCCTGCAGACTTTAAGCTATGCACTCACGTTTCAAGAGTTCAAGCCGAGGGGGATGCAGAATAAAAATACTAATGCATACTCAGGCATTGTGCTGTGACATTATTTTTTCAAGATATTTTTAATTAAATGTTTAAATTATGGTCTGGGCAAATACATCAGCACACCCTCATGTATTTTTTAATGTCTCCTCATCTTCTTTCTCCTCTTCTACCTCATGCACAGTTTGTACACTTCCCCATAGTTTCTTTGTATTGTGGCAACCCAGGGCACAGGGAAGACCATAAATGCCAAAATGGCAGTGGCACACGGACAAGGGAAACAAGTTGCGGAAAATAGCCAGAGATTGTCTCCTTTATAAACTTAACTTTGTTACAAATGAAAGATCTCAAATAAAATCCACTCATGAGACAGCATGCTTTCTGACTCATGCCCTCTTCTCCAAGGCTTCTTACATTAGTCATTTAGCTGACAATTTTATCCAAAGTGACTTACAAAAATTGCATTTAACAAAGGAAGTTAATGTACTACTATTCACCAGAACTCACAAGTGCATCTCCCTTCTAAACAAGTGCCTAAGAGTATAATCTAGTGCTTAAGGTAAAGTGCAAAAGTAAATATCAAAAAAAAAAAAGGTGCTTAAGAGGGACAATCCTGGTAGTACTTATTGAAGAGGTGAGTTTTGAGCTGTGATGTTGAAATATGAACAGTCCTGATGTCGATGGGAAGTTCATTGTGTGGCCAGGACCAAAAAGAGCTGGGACCATGTCACAATCTCAAACCTTGTTCCATCTCCTAACTGTACTACAGCTTGACGTCATTGACTGGATAGCTGACCATAGTAGACAGTCAAATAACGTAGGCTACTTTAATACATAAATAATAAGGTGAACAGTAGCCTAGTAATAATAGGCTATAATATTATTATTATTGTTATCACAGCAGCGCAGATAGAGATTACGATTAGAACTGATTTGAGATTATTTTAAAAGCAGGGAATATGCACCGGACATGGACAATGGGGATGGAAATGTAGGCCATTTGTTGGTGACTGTCGGTGTTGGTTGCATCCTCCCCACCCCCCAGCTCATCAAGTTTATTTGAATATAAATAGCATTGGGAAAGGGGGAGTGCAGTCCAGTTCCTATTGTAGCCGTCTACCCAGCTAGCAATCTGCCGCTGCCGATATCGGCCCGCCAGCGGATTCTGGGAGGCATATCAGCAGTGGCTTTCCTTCGGTGGGCATTGGGCGGCCCGCTGTGGGAACGCCACTAGCTTTTTCTGGCGGAATGTCACTGGAGGAACTCTAGTGTATAGCCGTCGGCAGGCCGCCGAGAATTTAACCCCCTCTGAGCAGCACATCAGCACTGGAGGACCTCTGGCGTCCAGCCGTCGGCAGAAAGTCCAGGATTACCCCACCCACAACAACCATATAAAACAATATTATACAATTTGAAATGATAGGCTGAGGCTAACATTATTTTATTGGAAAGAGGACACTATTTAATTAATTCCTGCTTTTATTTCTACACCAAGGAAATACCTCCACAAACGTTTGAGCAGTGCAATATAAATTTGAGAGTACTTTGCACAGATTGCATGGAATAAATGTAGGCATATTGTACACTAGTTTGGTCAAAGAAAAAAATATAGGCCTAGTAGCCTAATAGGAGGTGATACTTTTTTATACTGTAAGTTTACTAATTACATAACCAACATTAGTAAAGCTTTAGTTAGGAGTAACCCGCTTTATTGTAATATTGAGGAGCAATCCTGTAATTTAATGTTTTGTGTGTAGCCTAATGTATAATTAGACTGATAATTATATGTCTGTATCAAGATTTACAGTCTAGGCCTTATAAAATATGCCTACAAATAAATAATTTGGCCACCTAAATGTGAGTAATGAATGTAAAACAGCTACGTAAAATAGCTACGGTCAAGCTGCAGGCTAAATGCATTTCTTCTGAGCCAGTCCCGTTAAACTCTGGCAACAGAACGTACAATGTTTCGCTTGCCAGCTCTAACAGTGTGCCAAATCTCAAGCTTTTGCCATATTGGCTTGTTTACATTTCTCCAGAATTCCACACACTCAAGACAGTTTGCCTGGAACGCTATGAAGTCTGATGCCGCGTTCCAGGCAACCCGTAACTCGTGTTTTTCCGACCTCCTACACGCGAAAATGCTCTGGAATGGCAGTCAAACCCGTAACTTCCCACCCGTAAACTCGTACAGATCGATGTACTCCCAGTTGCCGGGTGGGAAGTTACGGTTTTGACTGCCATTCCAGAGCATTTTCACGTGTAGGAGGTAGGAAAAACACGAGTTACGGGTTGCCTGGAACGCGCCATAAGTCGTGACTTGAAGTCGTAACTTACGGGCTCAAAATCCTATCTGGAACGCGGCATAAGCCCAAAACGGCGGGGTCATCAGAGAATTTCACGAAGTAATTGTGCATAACCTGTTTAAGCAGCTGAGTTTGAAACAGCTGTAGCCGATCAGCTATTGCTAGTTTTGCGTCCGATATTCCATTCATATCTCAGCCAAACACAACTATGCTTGTACACTTGCCAGCTTGTGCTTCTCATTATTATCTTTGGGGGAGTTGCTTGTGAACTGGATGGATTCTTTATTCGGAATTAGCCGTTGGATTGTATTCAGACATCGTAGGCTGGTAGTCTACTGTCAAGGATCACAGCCGACTGATGCACCTTCCCTTCCCGCGACGGAGGGTTATCAGCCGGGCTGGAGTTCCGTCTCATCGCTGACCATCATGATGCAGTTAGCTAACATTATGATAATTGCTGTAGCTGTTTTGCTGTGTTTGAGTTCGTCTCCGTTCTTGCCCGAGAAACAGAAGTTGAACCATCAGCAACAGGAATAATTGTTGTAACGTTATTGTGCAGCTTCACAGCTTGTTATTTTAAAGATGGCACTAAAGTTGACAAAACCCTTTGCACATCAATGCCAACCTTTTATATGGGATTTATCATTCAACTAAACATGTTAAAGGATAATGCTCTTTTTCGACAACCTGGACCTTATTTACGGCATATTATAAGACGTTTGACTCACCGAGATAACTTTGGTGTAATTCGGAGGCCTGTTGAAGAAATTTAAAATCCAGCGCAGCCAAGTATCCATGTAATGGCGGTGGACAGGGCACCGAGAATGCAGCTTCTAAAAAATGTATTTTCTTACACGAAACGGATGTTTTCATCAATCTATTTTTATGAATTGCTAGTTGTGCTTACATAGAGCGAGGGCTTGTTGTTGTTTTCACATGCCTCTGTAATATGATCGTTAGAAACGTCTTTAGAAATGAAATAAAGCTTCCCCACTTGCGCCAGCACGCATGCGCACAGCGCGCAGACTGGCTATTCTCCGTCTGTAGGCTACACTCGCAGCTCACATTCTCTACGCTACGATCGGCTTGTTGGTGCCTGGAATATTGTGTGCAATATGGCTGAATATTTATCAGATTTTGAGGATATAGAAGATGACTTAGAATATGATGGAAGCCGATCGTAGCGTAGAGAATGTGATAAATATAGAATGTAACAAATATAGACCTAACGTCAGTTACAGAGATAGATACTATAGATATGTAGCCCTAAAAATCGAGTAGCTTACTCTCCGAGTCTCCTGGGGCGTTGAAGGGAATTATACAGGGCTACAAATGGTTAGGGTTAAACACCCAGTTCTTTATTAATGGATACGGCAGATACGGCAGTCCTACAACATAGCCAAAACGCTCAGACCTGAGAACACGTTCTTCTCCACCGCCTAACAGGTGTGTACCCCCAATTCAAGTCCCCAGGGGGCTCTCTACTGTAGGAACTAACATATCCCGAAGGGGAATAAGTGTGGATGTAACTCTATCCAAAATAATAAAATACAAACTCCCAAAATAATGAAAATACAAATGTAAAATAATCAATGATAGACAACACTACCAAATAATGAAATACAATAATTATCCAGGGTTACAGTCTTCCCCGGCTACAAAAAGAAACGTCCTCGTTTCAGGAACCATTAGTTCTAGAGAGTTGTACTCAAAGTCACAGAGAAAATAAATAATTACACAAGACTGAAACAAGGTAATGATCCAGGTAGTGCAGTACGCAGGAAACAAACATATAACATAACCCTAATTGACCACAAACACCATCACCCCCTAAACCCCATAAACATGAGCAAAAATGAATAAAGAAAACAACCATCATGAAAATACTGAAAAAGCATGTATGGGAAAAACAACCCGTAATGTGGAGGAAATATGAACAGTCCATACAGTTATCACCCATTAAGTAACAAAATCCCTGAACCTGGAGGGTGTCCTCACCACACGACCACCCCGGGTAGCTCTAGGCAGCACAGGGGCAGGGGGGGGCACCTCGGCACAATCAGAAAATCCCGGGGACAGAGAGGGGCAAGGACCGGGATTAGAGACAGGCTCCGGCAAAGGCTGAGGTTGGGCAGCTAGGTGTGGATGTGCAATCCCGTGGGCAGGAGTAGGCTGTCTCCCAGTCCTGGTAGGCACGTAAGGGGGGGTTGGAGGGCAACAGGGCAAAGCTCCTGATAATGCATTGAAGGGAAGTAAGCTAGGGGCTTCAGCGCTATTACGATCAACCTGCGCCAGTGACTGGGGAGAGTCGGCAGGTAAGTCAGATAGTGAGCCTTTGTACGTCTTCAGGCGATTGTGGTGAACAACCCACTTCCGTGACTGAGCCCTGCTTGGGTCTGTGATCTCATAGGTCACACCTGGACTATCGTCCTTGTCCATCCTGCTCAGAATCTTAAACGGTCCTTTCCATCTGGGGGCAAGCTTGTTCTGTCTTTGAGCTGGATCATCCAGGAGCACTAGATCACCTTCCTTGTGTGGATGAAACACCATCTTTTGTTCATACTGGTGCTTCTGGCACAGTTTAGATGCAGTGGACTGTGCAGCAGCTTCCTTGAAAGCATGAGACAGACGCGTGCTCAGGTCACTGGCATAAGCTGCCGGCGTGCCTGGTGTAGAGCATGTTATAGCAGGACCACAGTTCAGGAGGATGTCTACTGGTAAGTTGGGCTCTCTCCCATGAGCCAGGAAGAAGGGCGAGAACCCGGTACTGGAGTGGATACTGGAGTTGTAGGCTAGTTCCACTTGAGGCAGGTATTTGTCCCATTCACCACCACTCTGATACATGTACTTCGCAAGTTGGTCCTTCAAGGTTCTGTTCAGTCTTTCGACCATGCCATCCGATTGTGCGTGATACGGCGAGGTGCGCGTCTTTTCGATGCCAAGTAAGGTGCACAGCTGTTTGATCAAGTCAGACTCGAACTGTCTACCCTGGTCAGTATGGATGGATTCAGGAATGCCGTGTTGCCGGATGTAATCTTCAAAGATGCGCTGTGCGACCGTGGTGGCTCGCTGATCAGGTAGAGGGTAGAGATTGACGAAGCGGGTGAAATAGTCCACGACCACTAAAACATACCTATTCCCTTGTGAGGTAACAGGTAACTCTGTAATGTCGGCAGCAATCTTCTGGAATGGTCTGACTGAGTGAATGGACTGCAATGGAGCTCGTTCCTGAGGATTCGGAGAACTGCGTGATTGACATGGTAAGCACTCTGCACAGAATTTGTGAATGTCACGGGACATGAAAGGCCAATAACAGATTTGCCTAGCTCTAAGCAAAGTGCGCTCTGCACCTAAATGGCCACTAAACTGTTCTCCATGCAGACTCTTCAAAGCTGTGGGAATGAGAGCGTCAGGCAGGACTACTTGGTAAGTATGTGCGGAGTGAGCCGACTGTTTAACTCTACGACACAATATACCATTCACAATTGACAACTTAGGGAAATCATGCCAGAGTTTCTTTAAAGTGGCAGGAGACCGTTTGAGTTTTCCAAGAGGAGGCCTGTTGCCTTCCTCTTTCCATAACCTGACTGTACCCAGACAGAAATCAGCCTGTTGTTGGGCCTCAAGTTCCACTAGATTAATGGACAATGTGGGGCTGGTATCTGGGACTGAGGTGCTCTCGATGCCTTGCCTTTGAACAGGAGGGGGCGCTGTTGCTGGCGGCTCTGAACTGGCCCTGACACACTGCACTGCTTCCATGCGTTGCTCAGGAGAGCTGGGTCGTCTAGACATGGAATCTGCATTATCATGTCGCTTGCCCTCCCGGTGAACGATCATGAAGTCAAAGACATCCAGTTCGAGTATCCAGCGTGTTCTTCTACCGGTTGGATCATTGTCAACAGCGGCCTTCTTCAGACTCAGCAGAGGCTTATGGTCAGTGATGATGCTGAATGAGGTTCCACTCAGAAAATGTTTGAAGTGTCGCACTGACCATACCACAGCCCACAACTCACGGTCGTAGGTGGACCATTTTCTCTCTGAGGGGGTGAGAGTGTGACTGGCGTATGCTATGACACGTTCCTTCTTGTCGTGAATCTGGGAAAGCACTGAGCCGATGCAATCTTGTGAGGCATCTGTGTATAACAGGAACGGCTGCGTGAAAACCGGATGAGCCACGATAGGAGGATTGGTGAGGGCGTGCTTCAGTGACTGGAAAGCATCCTCGCATTCCATGGACCATTTGAAAACTGCACCTTTGTGTGTGAGAGCATGGAGGGGAGAGGCAAGAGCAGAGAAGTTCCTAATGAACCTCCTATAGTAGGAGCACAGACCCACAAAGGCTCTCACTTCAGTGGTAGTCCTGGGAACTGGCCAGTTCCGGACCTTGTCCAGATTCTTCAGGTCGGGCTGAAGACCTTGGCGAGATATCACATGACCTAGGAAAGACACCTGGCTGTGAGCGATGTGACATTTACTAGGTTTAAGCTTAAGACCCGCAGAACGGAAACGGCTGAAAACTTCCTCAAGGCTCTTGACATGTTCAGTGAAAGTCCGGCTAAACACTAGCACATCATCGAGGTAGATCAGACACTCTTTCCAATGGAGACCACGGAGCACCAACTCCATAAGCCGCTGGAAAGTAGGTGGGGCGTTTGTCAAACCCATCGGCATCACAGTGAACTGGTATAAGGCACTACCGGTACTGAATGCGGTTTTCTCCCTGTCCTGTGGATCAAGCTCAACCTGCCAATATCCACATGATAAATCCATTGTACTGAACCAACATGCACCCGACAAGCTATCCAATGCCTCTGCTGGGCGTGGCAGGGGGTATGAATCCTTGACAGTGACTGCATTCAGTTTCCTAAAGTCCACGCAAAATCTGTAACTGTTGTCTTTCTTTTTAACTAAAACGACAGGGTATGACCATGGGCTACAACTTTCTTCAATGAGGTCTTGAGAAAGGAGCTGTTCAACTTGCCTGTCTAGTTCAGCTCGCATGCGGGGCGATGTTCGGTAAGCACGTTGTTTGACAGGCTGAGCATCTTCTGTACGAATGCTATGCTTGACTACATCAGTATGGCCATAATCCTGGTCATGGGCACTGAACACATCAGAATACTGGCAAATCAGAGTTTCTAACTGTTGTCGTTGTTCACTGTCCAGTGCTGACAGATTTAAATCCACCTTAGGTAGTGACTGAGGCTCCCTCTGTGTCTGCACTTGAGCTACTGTAGGCTCCACCATAGAGAACTCCTCACCTTTCTGACTGACTAACGAATGAACCTCTCCCAGCCTAGTGTTACATGGCACATGACAATCAGCATTTGTGGGATTCATGACACGAATATAAACTAGACCTTTCTTTACAGGGGTCACTGTGCGTGCTACAAGAAGACCGGGCACAGTTTGGGTTTCAGGCTCTAGGAGACCAGTATAGTTGCATGTGAGCTCTGGCTCACCCACAGGGGACTGAACTTTGGCCACAATGTTCATCATTGACATGGCAGGGACATGAATGGGTGCTAATGTCACAGCGCTACATTTCAGTGGGGCAGTGTGCTGTAAACATAACAGGGGGACAGTCCAGTTCCAAAGTTTCAGATGCTTCTCTCTTAGGTCGATTACAGCATGATGTTTGTTGAGAAAATCCCAACCTAGGATAAATGACTGAGTAGCATTCCTAACTACATGGACATCATGGCTAAAGACTTCCTCCCCAAGTCTAATGGTAATGGTAAGCATACCAAGAGTGTCAAGATATTCACCAGTGACTGACTTTGCTAGGAGGTAAGACTTTTGAATGGGCTTGTTCATGAGGGAAGGGATTGACATTCTTAATGTTTCACTTATCAATGAAATTCCTGAGCCGGTGTCTAGGAAAGCTTGGACTGCAGTATTCTCAATGACAGCAAATACATAGGATACAGGAGTGTCAGTAGTTACTAGTTCAGTATGTCGTTTGGGCCTGTTCTCAGAAGCAGCAGACACTTGGCCCTCAGTACCTGCTACCAGTCGTTTCCCTCCTCATCGTGGAAGCTGACGTGATGAGGCGGCCACTCTCGTGAAGAACCAGGGCTGTGTGATCTGCTGGATGCAGGCATGCTGGTGTGACGGGGCGCCTCTCGATGATCTGGATGACGGTAGGAAGGGCTGTCATAGCGTCGGTGGTCCGGACTCTGGCGACGGTAGTGATCCCGGTGGGTGGGGGAGTAGTACCCCTCCGGTCGACGAGGAGATGATGACGGTGACGGTGAGTAGTGCCGTCCACGGTAGTCAGGTGAGTGATTGCGGCCGGAGGAAACAGCATGAGACGAGGAGCGATACTGGTGAGACCTGGGAGTGTGTGCACGCCTCTCTGGAGATGAATGTGGAGAGGGGCCACGCATGTCTCTACCACGCTGCGATCTGGACCAATCAGGTGAGGAATGTCTCTGTCTGGGGAAATCATCTTGATGACCACTTGAAGCAGGATCACGCTGTCCCTTCAACTGACTCACTTCCAGTCTGAGAGCTTTAACATCAGATGTCAGCTGTTTCACGGCAGACATGAGTTCAGACGACTTATCTGAGTTGGAAAAAGTCTTTGTGGACACCATCGCTGAGAGCTGGCCACCTTGGGACGAGGTAGCAGACGTGCCCGGCATAGGTGTCATGTGGCTCGCATGATATGGAGGGCCAATCCTGAGAGCTTCTTGCGCACGTTCACATTGACATGCAATGACCAGGGCTTCTTCTAGGCTTGTGGCCCCATGCTCATGGCACTTTGACTGGAGAACTGGGTCAAGACCGGCTATGAAGCGTCTGAACCTTTCCATGGCTATGGCTGGCTCACCATAATCTGGAAATGCCTCCAGAACAAGTCTCGAGACCTCAGCCGCGTACACTTCCAAAGGCTCTTTAGGCATCCGCTGTCTAGCATTGACAAAAGTCTGGAAGTGTAGCAAAAATTCCTTCCTTCCAAAAACGTCATTCAGTTTGGCGACACAGTCCTTATAATTCTTCTGCGTAGCAGGCGCTAAAGACAGCCAGTATGCAAGTGCGTCTCCACTTAGCCTAGTCGGAAGAATGGTGGCTAGATCATGTTTCTCTGCGTCAGTGCAAGCATTCACTGCGAGTTCTAACCTGGCTCTCCATAGAGAAAAACTCTCTTTATCTTTGCCGTCTCCGTGAAAGCATGGAGGGAGTTCAATTCGGTAGTGAATCACTCTTGTAGATGAAGTCACGTTGTCTTGACGTTGCACTGCAGCGTCTTCCTCTGATCCGTCCTCGTCTGACATGTTTTCAGCTTCGCACTTTGATATATGCCTGCTAGCTTGGCTATCGTCCAACTATAAAGAAGCAACTGGTACTAGAATGTCCTTTCCCTCTACAGAATTGATCAATTCCAGGGGTATTTGCCAAGTCCACTCACCACTTAGCTTCTCGGCGAATTGAAAAATAAGCCATCATAGTCCACTGCCTCGGCTAGAAACTCCGAAAAGAACTTTCAGCGGGAAGGGAAAAAAAGAAAAACCGCTGTCACCAGTCTGTAGCCCTAAAAATCGAGTAGCTTACTCTCCGAGTCTCCTGGGGCGTTGAAGGGAATTATACAGGGCTACAAATGGTTAGGGTTAAACACCCAGTTCTTTATTAATGGATACGGCAGATACGGCAGTCCTACAACATAGCCAAAACGCTCAGACCTGAGAACACGTTCTTCTCCACCGCCTAACAGGTGTGTACCCCCAATTCAAGTCCCCAGGGGGCTCTCTACTGTAGGAACTAACATATCCCGAAGGGGAATAAGTGTGGATGTAACTCTATCCAAAATAATAAAATACAAACTCCCAAAATAATGAAAATACAAATGTAAAATAATCAATGATAGACAACACTACCAAATAATGAAATACAATAATTATCCAGGGTTACAGATAGATAGGCTTGTTCGTAATAATTAAATTACAACCAGATGGAGAATAAGGAGTTTGAAAACAAGGTGCCAGATGAGCTACAGAAATGGGTCAATGAGTAGTTTTACTTCTCCCTCTATGGGCACGCGAGCCGTGGTGCGGAATGCCGCAGACGGTCCGTTGGGATCCCGCGGGTCAGGTTACTATTCCCAGGTTCTTACATCTGTAGCATTACTAAGTGGTTATGGTTGTATGTAGGCTACACTTGGAAAAGTAAAACAGTCATTTAGAATCCTCTTGCACTGTAGGCCTACGTGACCGTCAGTTCTCACTGTCCGCTCTTGATTTAATCAGGTTTGAGAGCGTGAATTTGAGAAAGCGACAGCAGGCACTAGGAAACAGTGTGCCAAGCGGTGAGTCCAGTGTGTTGTGGCTTATACTCTACTGGTACAACAATTAGTGATGTACACAATGAGCAGAGACTCACCCAATTAACTCAATTAACTCAGCTGGGACTGATTGATGGGAAAGAGCTAAGCCAAGGCAGACACCGCATCGAGGAGAGCATCTTGCTGCGCGGCTGGGCACACTTGTTGGGGAGGGTGGCTGGTCGGCCGTAGTTATTAGGACTACCGGCGACGAAGACAGGCAGAGAGGCGGTAGCTGTTCCTGCACGAGGAGGGGAGGTCTGCTGCCTCCTATAGCTAGCTAGGGCCCGGGACTAGAGGAGTGCTATAGCCGTTTCTGCTCTTAGACTACTGCATTGACACTGACAACGAGTCCTGATTGCACCTGCTACTACGCCGTCCAGCGAAGCCGTTTCCCCAGGGAGTTGGACGGCGTCCCAAGCTCAGACCCCGGGGGAGGGTCTCGCCGAGCGGGCGGGTTAAGTGACGTTTTAAAGGCTTTATTGTACTGTTAGTTGTGGTTGTGTATTTGTATGTATAGCATAGACCAATGTCACTCTTATAATTGGGAATGAAAGAAATGCGGGAGGGTGCATCATCGACCAGAGGCGGGACTTCTAAGTTCCCTTTAAACCACGTGTGAGTGTGCTGTGTAACCTAATTGGTTTATTGTAGTAGTATTTAGTACACACACACACGTACACACAGACACACATCAGTCCACATCCGGCTTAGGCCTGGACCTGATGCTCTTAGCCTTTCCTGCTCTGAAAATTTAATTTAATGTATTGTTCTTTAAATGTTCTTAGCCATTAGACAAATATATTCCAGGAGCTTGCCCCAGGTTGCCTATTTCAATATCTGTGTGGTCTGTATGGCTCTATGTGCTACTAACCTTGTTCTGCCTTCCCTCTCCCTAGTGCCTCTCTCTCTCCCTCCTATCTTCTAACCAGGTCCAGTGGTTGCCCCACTGTCACCAGCAGACCTCCCGGAGTCCGATAGATACCCCCGTGTCTGCTGTGGATGTTGTAGCATGTCCGTAGAATGTTCTCTCTCCTATGATGCTTTTAGCCTCTCTTACTCTGAAATGTAATTTAATGTAATGTATTGCTTTATAAATGTTCTTAGCCGGAAGACAAACATACTCCTGGAGCTTGCTCGATCGCCTTGTTGAGAGGGGTCAGGGAAGAATTTTTACAGCTCACTTATCTGGCCCCCGGGTGATTACTGTTTTTTTGCTTCCCTCTGGAATATGTAGCGAGTGGGTCTATTGCCCACCTCCCTTGTTCTCTGTAAAGCGCATTGTGTTGCCTCTGGGTATGAAATGCGCTATACAAATAAAGCTTTGATTGATTGATTGATTGTGGATGTGTTGTGTAACCCAATTGGTTTATTGTAGTGACTCTTGTTTGAAAAGTTCTGTGTGCCCTGTTGGGGTGTGGTCCAGTTGGCTTGTGTAGCCCGTTTGTAGTGTTTGTGATCACAAATTACACTGTGGGAACTTGGGTTACCCTGTCATGGTCCGCGGTGGGCCCACCTGCCTCTTGTCATTTTTTATGACCAAGCGATGAATCATGGTAATCATTTTATTCTCCATTTATCCGTCTTTGCCATGTCTCTGTCCATTTTAGCTACAGTAGCTGCTTGATGACCTGCACCCTGTACCACTCCTTCACTGGTAACTGGGACAGCATAAGGATGACTTAAAATTCTACATGCAGAACCAGCCTGCCATTTACATATGCATAATTAACCCGACATTTACACATGCAGAATTAACCTGTCATTTACTGAACACCCACTGCGTCCAGGTGTGCTGTGGAAGTTGATGGATCCTCCTCCTAGCAATGAGCTCTGGAGGCTGATGGACCATCCTGCTGATGCCCAGCAATGTTCTGTTTAAAAGGATAAGAACGTATTTTTCCATGCATTATTTGTTTCTCATCACTTTAGCGTACATTTCAAACTCAATTCCACACACTAATGTAAAGAAATGTAAATGGAGAGAGAACCATCAGTACGTACCATGCAGCCTCAACGAAACCCTCTCTGTGCCAGCTGGCCTGAGTGAGCTTTCTGTTTCAGTGTACTTTACAATACTGCATTTGGCAAAATCGTTATTGAGTTTGCCTACTTACACAAACAAGGGGTTCTGTTGTGCCAGGAGGCTCAACAAGGGAGAGCGTGCACCAGTGACTGTTGGGAGAAATGGAAAACCCACAAAAGAATTACATATCCCTTCTGTCAGGTGTTCCTCATCAACTACTCTTGTCCAATCAGAGACCAATCAGCTCTTCCTCCACCATTTGAACTCTGACTGTCTTCCACTATTAATTAATATGAAAAAACAACAACATATCGCTTATGTAGGCAATTTTGTCCTGGGGGGATTGGCACAGATGAGCTCCCTCCTGGGATGTCTTCAGCCACTGGTCGCCCAGCATTGTGGCTCGATCAGGGCCAGCTCTGTCTTCTGTCTCTGTCAGAGGTGGTGATGGTGGCCCTCCACCCATTCTGCGGGCATCTGCCTTCTTTCTGTTGAATAGAATTGGCACAATGTTCTGTCAAATATTAGAAGTAAGGTACAATGAGACTATGGCTATGCAAAATATGCCTTACCTGTTTGGACTAGGTTTTTATATTTTCAGCTGCTGGCAACTGCACTTTGAGCCCCTATTGCACCTGTATGAACTTTTATCACATTCCACCACTTTTTCACCTGTAGCCTAATATTAAAACAGTGTGGTTACATGTTCACTGAACATACTTCAACTCACGCATTGACTCTGGCAGCCATTTGCTTCGCACACTGACTGTCTCTCCTTTGCCGTCGCAGCAGTGTTGCCCCACGGATTATATGATCAAATTCACCATATGAACACGTTAACACTTCTCTTTCCACTGCTCTCCAAAGCACACTAACACAGTCTCTGCCATTGTTGCTGTATGTCAGATCCACAACTTGAAGGGCCCTCGGTGAGCACAGATCACCGCCCATGATGCATGTTCAAGAGTTTGGCTGTTCTTTGTTTTGTTTTTTTAAGTATTAACTGTAGCCTACTATTTTACTGTACTATCGTGCATTTTGTTTATAATGTTTTCACTTCTAGCCTATGTAATTGATAGTATTTTGTTATGACTGTGTTGATTCAGGACCAAAATGAATGACTCGAGGCAGAGAAAAGTATGAATGCCCGCAGGGCTTTAATGAAAGAATAATTAACTACGAATGGTGCTCAGAGAGCACAGATCTCCGCCCCAAATGCATTTTGTGGCTCTGTGCTCACCAAAATAGTAGTAGACATCAAGGGAAGTGTTAGGGTTTGAGGCTGGTGGAGGTAGGACCCAATAGCAGACGGTAGGCAAGCAGCGCAGGTTCAAAATATAGGTTTTAATATCCCAAAATAAACACCGGGAGGAAATGCGCTAACATTAACAATGATCCGACAGAGAACAAAGGAAACAGGAGGGCATATATACTCTGGGAGAACAATCAAGGAACAACGTACAGGTGTGCAACAAGACATAACGAGACACAGGTGCAGACAATCACCCAGACAAGTACATGGAGGGATACCAACAAGACACCAACACAAGGACAGAGGAAGAAGGACAAAAGGGAAGGGAACAGGGAACGAGGCTGGGACATGGAACTAGAGGGCCAGGAGAGGGACTGGAGTGACGTGAGACTAGTGAGGGGACAGGTGTCTAGAGCTGGGAGGACACAAACCAACATAGAAGACAAGACAACAGACAAGACAACGAACACAAGACCAAACACACAAGGAGGAAGAACAAAACCAAGTGACAAAGTGACAAGTGTACAAGAGTCTCTGGGAGTAGTGCAGGGGCCGTCACTGGGAGGGGAGGTGCTCAGGGTCCAGGAAGGTCCAGGGGGCGCAGGAGCTCAGGGTGAAGAATCCAGGCCGGGAACAGGGCGAACCAGGGGTCCGGGGCAGGGGCGAGGGTCGGGACCGGGAGCAGGGGGTGAGCAGAACGACCCAGGGGTCCTCCCGACCGGGAGTGAGCAGAGTGGACCAGGGGTCTGTGGCGAACTAGGGGTCCGGGGCACGGACCAGGTCCAGACTGGGAGCAGGGGGTGAGCCGGGGCGGACCCGGCCTGAACCATAACAGGAAGGAAGCCAGTCCAGGTATGGCAAATGTTTTCTTTTCATTTGTGTATTCGCCCAGTAATTCTGATCCACACCAAAATGTAATGTGTTCTAACTTGGCCCATGCTACACCCCTCCAACGAGTTTCATGAAAATCGCTCAGGCAGTTTTTGTATAGCCTAATCCTGTTATATGACGAACGAACTAATGAAATAACACACAGGACTGAAAATATACCCTCCGCCAGTGGTCGCTGGGTGGAGCCAATAATAATCGTAATCATAATAATTACTGGACCTCAAAGGTCATTTATTCGCCACATGGCAATTACACACCAACACACGCATGATGAGCACAGGGACCAAGTTAAAATGCTCAGTTCAAGTCCTGGTCAGTGGACAGGACTGAAGAGCATCTGTTCTTCTGCATGTTTTTATATTGGGGTTCTATGTGGAGCGAACCTGAGTGAGCACTGAGAGAACATGCACACTCCGCACAGAAAGACCTGGGATATATCCCCTTAAGGTGTATGTTGCAACACAATTATGCCTAAAACTGGCACTAACATGTTTGTACAGTACATCTGCCCCTTAGTTTGAGTAAACCTAACCTTAGCCCTAAGCCTAACGACTCAAGTATAATGCCTAGATATCTAACCAAACCACAAGATTGGAATGCCTAAGATTAACTGGCAGGAACATGTGCATATTGGTAAGGCATGTAGAATTGTGCAGTAGTTAATGGTTTGGTTTTGTAAGGGGAAAAAGCCTATTAAAAGTTTTAACATAAAAAAGGCCTATCTGAGCGTCTAATCGTGTAGTCCTAACACCCAGGATGATAACATGTTTGAATAGTATGTTTTGCTCCTGATAATGGCCCTTTTTCCATCTTCTCTGAATAAATAGCAGGCTAATAGTCACCGCAATGTTCGAGGCAGAAACATGGCCAAAAAAAATCTCATTAGTTGCATCTGCCGTATTTGTGCAGATCATGCTGCAGCTCTCTCTCCCTTATCCTTCCCTCCCCTCGCTCTCCTCTCTCCATCTCTCACCACACTGCAGCTCCTCCCTCCCCCGTGCTGTGCTCCAAATCCGTCCCCCTCTCTCTCTCGCTCAATCTCTCTCCCTCAATCTTCCCAGCTACTGTATGGCTACACCCACCTTGAATGTGTCTGTGTGTGCGTGTGTGGTTTTTCTTCTGAGTGCTTGTGCCTGTGTGTATTTGGCAGGCACGCAACTGAAAGCAAAGAGCTCGTTAAGTGCTCCAGACTCGGATATCAGACTGCAAACCCACCGGCTTTTGCTTCCTTTCGCCATCTCTTCTGTATATTTACCACATTTAACAACACGAAAAAAAATCTCCATCAAGAATCTCATTTTCTCTCCTTCGGCATCGCCTTGATGGAATCTTAAATCCTTTCCCCCAACAACTTGGATTTAATGAGGAGCACCTTTGGAATGAAAACAGACATTTTTGAATACTCACAGTTATAGTTCTGGTAAGAGCATATCCCTCTTTCCTGCTGATTACTTTTTATATTGACAGGTGCAAGCATATTACAGGATATGTGCTGTTAAATGTAGCCTAGCCGGGACATCTCTATTTTGGACAGAGGGAGGGAAGTAATTCAATTCAGTCAGTGTTGTGCGACTTTTTGTCAGGGGGTTGAAAGAAATGCATTTGCTATCGGTTATAAATCTAGTCATTTTCGGGTCCCGTGGAGACAACTTTGCATGCTCTGCAGCTCTGCTATGTCAGCTGTGCGGATAGTAGCACAGTAAAATAGTGTTAACTGACTGACTGACAACTATTTTGTAACGTTATGTTTTGAGAATTATTTCCCCTTATAAGAGTTGCGGCACAGTTGTTAATCGACGCTGATATAAATATGAAATATAGGCTATTATACGGCTGTACATGTGCATGCAGGTGTGTTTGCGCTTACGTGAGCGTGTGCGCATCCAATGCGCGTGTGTATTCACGGCACGTTTCTTCAAGGTGTGGCATACAGACCTGACATTAGGTATTTCGATGTTGTTTGAATTTGGATAGCAAAGTTATCCACTGCAATGGACCCCACCATATGCTGAAAAGGCAATGTTGCCAGCAGTCTACCATGGCTGCTCCCCAGACAGGGCTTTTTGACAGGTGTATTGACCTCACAGGAGATCAATCACAGATATTCACTTGACTTGCTTTTTTCTTATGTCAGGTGTGCAGATGGATCCCATTTACCTATTTGCTCCTTTCCTATACATGGTTTGCTTGTGATGATCCTGTCTAAGAAACACATATCAAAGCCTATGTTAATAGTGTGTAATTATTTCATAATATCATTAATATGATGTTCAGGAAGTAATTATGCAAGATTTACCTATAATACTTATTGCTTATCACTGCGTATTGCGTATCACTGCTTAGCACAAGCCTTAGCTAGAATCAAGTTGTCCTGGTTTGTTGTCTATCTGGTTCTTGTATGTACTGTATGTTATTGTTCATGCAGGGAACTCTTTGTTGGATACTGATTGGAAAAGGGCAGGCCCTTTCAAAAAATACTTGGCAGGTGATTGGATGAGCCATCTGTCCATCACCGTTTATTACACGGCTCTCTTATATACTCGATTTGCGCGTTCTACCGGTGAATTATTACTGTGACCAATAATTCACCGGCAAAACGAGTAATATTCACCACTGCTAAGGGCAACATGGGCGACAGTTGAAAGTCGTCTGAAAGTTTGAACATTCTAAACAATAACGTTTTGGCTCCTATGTTCAATCCCTGAAAACGCCCATTGCCTAAGCACATGGAACCATTTCGCTGGTGAAATAAAAAGTATCGTCTTATTAGTATTAATGTCGTTGGTAAGTAGCCATGTAATAATCGGGATAACTATATGGCCAGTCGGTCATTATTAAAAAGAAGAGCCCTTCAGTGCATTACAAAACCTTCCAAAAGCACTGTCAGGCTCTTCTTTTTTGATAATGGCCAGGTGGCCATGTTATCTCTTACCTACATGCACTAACTTCAACCGCGCTGTCATCACACCTAAACCTGCCCAGCTGTTTGTATTTCGTCATAGAACGCTGATTCATTAGATTGTTTTCTGATCTGGCACAAACGGAACTCTCTGGAGAGTATCCAGACTGATTTTCAAGAAAAACAGAATGTGAGCTCACAAGATCAGAATGGATGGTCAGGAACAGTACTTTGCTATTAATGCAATATGAAAATGAATGATTTTTTGAATCGATGAGTACATATTGTACTAGCTATTGAAAATGATATTCCTGATATTAGCCTACACTTGGTAGAGCTATTGAATATGACTTCCCTGGTATTATACTTGGTTCTTTGAGAAAGCTTTTGATGGAAAATATGGTAGAGGGCAAAGTTTACCTTGCTATTTTGGTCCTTGCCTCTGCATGCTGAATGAGCCTCTTCCCTTTCATCTCCACAGCTATCTTGTTATTAATTCACTGTTCATCCTTCTCAAGCTCATATAAAAGGCAGAGGGAGGAGTATGATTGTTACAGAGAAGAGAGAGAAATGGAAGGGATGGATGCAGAGGAGAGAGCAAACCAACAGCAAAATAGCCTTTAGCTAGCATCTTCGGAGGCATATTGGCTTTGGTGGGGAGGGTCAGCTTACACATACATTTGTGCTTGCCAAATGTAAACATGTGATTGATAGGCCAGGCCTTGCATCCCGTGCAGACCTGGCTGCTTTTCCTGTAAAGAACATCAATATTTATCACATCAGAGGAGGGAATCATGATAACACAGTGTAGGCTGAAAAATAATAAAAGATAAATCAAATTACCTAGCCTTGGGCAGAGCTGCCAACACTATTTTATTTATAATCTTCTTCCATGCTTTATAGGTTTGGTTGGGCTGCATATTTGACATTTGTATGCCTGCACACTCTTGGATTGTCTACAGATAACCTTAGTATGCATAAGTGCTTTGCAAATAGCAATACATCACTGAATTAGCAGTAGAATGCGGACCAAAAGGTCTGCACCAAGACTGTTGAGAGGAGATGGTCATGGCCCAGTCCCAAACAAACTTTGGCCTGGTTTGTTTGTCGTGTGAACATGATCCAACCTCGCTCCAACCTAATTACCAGGTGTAGGTCTACTCTGCAAGTTTGAGCTAAATCGCTCCTGTAACCAGGTACTCTATGCCAGAGGTGGGACAAAGTCATTGATTTGCAAATCCCAAGTAAGTCTCAAGTCATTGTCCTCAAGGCCCAAGTCAAGTGCCAAGTCAAGACAGGCAAGTCCCGAGTCAAGTCACAAGTCTACACTGGGAAGTCAAGTTAAGTCCCAAGTCCTAAACTTTCAAGTCCTTTCGAGTCCATTTAAAGAGATCCAGGTTATAGTTATAGGCGCTAAGCACATGTAGTCATGTCTACTGTTTACGATAATGAGCCAGCCTCGGTTTCGAAAAGCTGGATCCTTCTCGACAATTCGCCTACCGCTTCTAAATAGCATACTTTTTATTTGGGTTTGGGGGAAAGTATCAAGTAATTTCAAGTCAAAAGGCCCAAGTCCAAGTGAAGTCACGAGTCATTGGAGTTAAAGTTCAAGTCGAGTTACAAGTCTTTTGACATTTTGTCAAGTCAAGTGTAAAGTCATCAAATTCATGACTTGAGTCTGACTCAAGTCCAAGTCATGTGATTCGAGTCCACACCTCTGCTGTATGCTTTGCATTCTGGGATGCAAATGGTAGCAGCTTGCGTAATAGTAGTAGCAGCTAGACTGTTAATTATGTGCTGTGATTGTTAGAATCTGATTAGTGATTTTAATTCTGTATTTTGTATGTACTGTTTGGTTTTGTTCTGCATATTTTATTCTATTCATCATCTTTTAGAAAAGCCTCATATGGACTGGTGTTGAAAATTAGCACTTGTGCTATACACACTTAAGCAATGCATCTGGTCTGTCCACTGTGACTATTCCAATGTAACTGTGATGTCCATATTAAATAAAAGTTTAATTCATTCATTCATACAGTGGAATAGCTGATTTTGCCGGAACTTGAGCGTTTACAGTCCCACAGATTGTAAACTATGCATCTGCATTTTATAGGCTACAGTTATAGGCTAACTACTTTTTTTTCCATCCAAGTATTGTGATTTATTAGACTATAGCTTCCCATTCCTAGGAACAAAGATAAATAGCCTACATTTTAGTTGAATTGTTATAGCACCCATGCCTGGCAATAAATGACACAGCCTACTAAAATAGGCTACCTTCTTTTCATAGGCTTAGCCTACTTCACCTCGAGTTTCACTTTTTCCATCTTAATATTTTGTATCTTAAGCTCTTTGAGCTCTAAAGTCCTCTTGTATAGAGACATCACATCACTGTCTGCTCCAGCCTGAAACTAGGGAAAAACGGGGTTGCAGCTGAAATAACAAGATATAGGCGTATAGGATACAATTGCTTTACACAACATGAAAATATATGACCAAATTACAGTATAGAGATAGGATGTAGGTGTGCAAATACCTCCCCTTTTACCGTGAACGCTCATAGCAAGATTGGAGCAGCTGGGTAGACTTAACGAGTTGATGGCCACCGTCGTGGTACCGTTTATCCATGATTGCGGTTGTTTGGTTTACTCGAGCGAGCTAGCGAAAAGTTATCCTGGATTTGTTGAACTAGCTTTGTAATACAGGGCCCAGGTCCTGGTCTACGGTGGCCATTTTAGGACATCCTCAGGAGTCAGATGTCAGATATTGCCTTGATATTTGTCAGATGTCACATACTTATCAGATATCACAAGTCAGATGTCAGTTATCAGAGGCCAGGGATCAGTTGTCAGAGGTCAGGTATCAGTTGTCATATGTTAGGTATCAGTGGTCAGGTATCAGATGTCTCAACTCAACTCAAACTTTATTTATAAAGCACGTTGAAAGCGACTAAAATCAACCAAAGTGCTGTACAGGTAAATGAAAAATAAATTACAACAAATGACACTTCAAGACAACCATACACGCAAACATACCCACAAATACAACAATACACACACTAGCCTGGGAGTCATGCTCAACTACTGTAGAATTGAAGGCCAGGGAGAAAAAGTGGGTCTTCAATAAAGATTTAAAAACATTGAGGGTCTGGGCGGATCTGATGTAGAGGGGCAAGCTGTTCCAGAGCCTAGGGGCAGCCACCGCAAAGGCTCGGTCATCTCTGGACTTTAGCCTGGTCTTTGGCATGTCCAGTAGCAGCTGGTCAGCCGACCTTAAGGCTCTGGCTGGAGTGTGGCGATGCAATAGTTCAGCCAGATAGAGGGGAGCCAGACCATTTAGAGCTATAAAAGCAGAAGCTTTAAATCAATACAAAAGCAGACTGGGAGCCAGTGGAGTGAGGCCAATACTGGGGTGATGTGGTCACGCATTTTTTTTTGCCAGTGAGAAGGCAAGCGGCTGCGTTTTGGACAAGCTGCAGGCGTCTGGGAGAGGACTGGTCAATGCCCACATACAGGAAGTTGCAGTAGTCAAGACGCAAGGTAATAAAAGCATGAATCACAAAAACTGTGATGCAGTCAAAGGGTTAAAGGAGCGCAGGCGGTGTGCGGGTGCACAAGATTTAATTCCTGAGTAAGGGACTGAAGTAGTAAATAAAACAGGTAAATGGTCTGAGATGCATGTTGCACAGATTTCATTTACAGAGACAGCTAGGCCATAGGATAGCACTGATAAATGTCAGGTATCAGTTATCAGGTATCAGATGTCAGGTATCAGGTATCAGTTGTCAGATGTCAGTTATCAGGTATCAGTTGTCAGGTATCAGTTGTCAGGTATCAGGTATTAGTTGTCAGGTATCAGTTGTCAGTTATCAGTTGTCAGTTATCAGGTATCAGTTGTCAGGTATCAGTTGTCAGGTATCAGATGTCAGTTGTCAGTTGTCAGTTATCAGGTATCAGTTGTCAGGTATCAGTTATCAGGTATCAGATGTCAGGTATCAGTTATCAGAGGTCAGATATCAGTTGTCAGATGTCGGGTATCAGATGCCAAGTATCAGTTGTGATAGGTCAGATATCGACTGGCTCTGAACCGAGGGTGTCTCCGTATGTCTCTGGCCCTCTGAGAGGCCAAGCTGGGGGGTTTGTGGCGTGGATAGTGGCGAGACTCCGCCCCCTCGGGTTAGAGCCAATTGGAGATAGTGTAGCCCTCTCCAGGCCATCCACTGGTGAAGACCGTGTTTCTCTAGCCCACTCAGGGGCCAAGTTGTGGGGCTCGGGGTGTGGAGGCGAGACTCCGCCCCCTTGGGTCAAAACCAGTCGGGGACAATGTACCCCTCTCTGGGCCACCCACTGGTGAAGATTGTGTGTCTCTAGCCCACTCTGAGGCCGAGTTGTGAAGTTTGTGGTGTGGATAGTGTCGTGGTGGCGAGACTCCGCCCCCTTGGGTCAAAACCAGTCGGGGACAATGTACCCCTATGTGGACCACCCACCTGCACACACCGGTGAAGACCATGTGTCTCTAGCCCACTGAGGAGCCAATCTGACATCTGATACCTGACATCTGACAACTAATACTTGACATCTGATACCTGACATCTGATACCTGACATATGACACCTGACACCTGACATCTGATACCTGACAACTGATACCTGACATCTGATCCCTGATGTCTGACAACTTATACATGACATCTGACAACTGATACCTGACATCTGACAAATAGCTTGATGGTATCTGACACATATCTAGGGGATATCTGACAAATATCTAGATGATATCTGACACATATTTAGGGGATATCTGACACATATCTAGATGATATCTGACTCCTGAGGATGTCCTAAAATGGCCACCGTACTGGTCAGGGAAAACAGCACTGAAGAGCATCTGTTCTTTTGGGTATTGGTTTCTTTGGGAGGAAATCCTTGCGAACACGGGGAGAACATGCAAGCTCCATCCAGAGACCTTCTTGCTGTGAGGCAACAGTACTAGGTACCGTGCCACACTTGAGCGATTTCGGGGTTCAATGTCTTGCTTAAGGACACTTTGGCATATGTCGGGAACTGGGATTGAACCGAGGACCTTACGATCCCCAGCTGGCCGCTCTACCTCCCGAGTTACGTGCCACATGGGATGGGCAATACTATAGTGTTTTTATATTATACTGCTGTTTAAGAGTGTAAGCCTTAAATAAAGTACATTAAACTGTTATTTCCATGTGTACCCTACCACAGGGAGAACTGTAACAGCAACATTGACGCAATCACTGTTTTCCCCACTGTCAACTTGGGCCATGCAATACTGAGGGAGGGATAGGCTTATGGGTCCCAGTGTAGGCCATTATTTGCTGTGGGTCTTAGTATGGGTTTAAGGCATGTTTGATTATTTAACCAACACTCTTTATCATTTGATCCTTTTGTTTTGTGTAGTGGTGGTGACACTTTTGTTTGTTTGCTGTGGATTTGCTGTGTGGGTTATATCCCCCTTGGTAGGCCCTTAAGCCTTCTGCCTAGGCCCCTATATGGCCTAGTTGCCCCCTGAAGCCTATCCCATGCTGGCTAGCCAACTGCCAAGCAGTCACTGCCCCTTAGATATTGATATCGATCCCTCCCCTGTATTGTTTGTTATTGCCTGACCGCTGGGGTGGAGGTCTATGTTTTTGGTCACGTGTATTTGTTTGTTATTTAGAATGATTACGCAAAAAATGACCAAACTGATTTTCATGAAACTCGGTGGAGGGGTGTAGCATGGGCACATTAAAGCACACATTAAAGACAATCTGAATCACTGGGCGGATACACAATTTAAAACAAAACTTGGATGCCCATTCTTTCTTCATTCACTCACTCATCTTTAGGTCTTCTACTTAGTTTACCATACTGCCTGGTAGCTTAGGGTGCCGCTCTTATAATCTGGAGTCGCGCTTCGGCACAGGTTCAAATCCTGACCAATTCAGCTTTAGATGGATATATAATATCAACTTTATTGCTGTTTTCACAAACAATATGATCAAATCCTGACCAATTCGCCTTTAGATAGATATCAACTTTATTTATTTGTTGTTTTTGCAAATATTTCTATGCAGGGGATATAATACATACTGTATGATTTGCATTCACACACCACCACTACTAGTTACGCCACCAAACATCTTATTCTTTGTTGTGGAATTTTCTGTGACAGAGGCTTTGTTCAGGAGAGATTGAATGCCAACGTTGTAAGTTCAACAAAGTTCACCAAAATACAACTCGAGAAGGGGACTGTCAAACTCAGTTGCTTTGTGCACACGGCAGCCTGCAATGTGAGGAGAGGTGGCACCAATCTGGAGCTACATTAAACTTTTATACAGTGAAGATGAGCAACTTTGGTGTGTGAGACGCTTGCTAGTTTCCAAACCATCACTTGCCCCCACCCCAGGGGGTTCCTGTTCAGAGAGTTGCTGTGGCTGGGGTGCGATTGGAAACAGTCAGGCGCTTACTTCTACAAAACATAAGATGTCATAAAGCAGCGGTTCTCAACTGGTGGAGCCTCAGGACCCACATTTGTCCTTATCATGAAGTCGCGACCCAAATTTATTCCACAGCACTCAAATTTATTCCACAAAAATAGAAAAAGTCTGTGACACAACACAACATTGGCACACGCTAAGGTTAGCCCACTTCCTGTCATGTCTCGTAAATAGATTATTGAAATTGAATTGAATTGAATTGTGTGTCCTGCAAAATTAAAAACCCAACATTTTCTATATAAATATATATATATTTTAAATCCCTTAAAAAAGAAAAGAAAAGGGAAACCGCCCACGAGGCCGCGACCCCATCAAAACGGCTCCGCGACCCACCTTTGGGTCTCCCAAACCAAAAAGGCAACCCTCCAGTTGAGAAACGCTGCCATAAAGGGTATGCAATGTCCTTCTCCATGCAAGAAACGAGAAGACTAATTCTAACCGGCCGAACAACACATAGGGGCAGATGTACTAACGTTTGCGAGTGCAGCGTAAACTACGATGGCCCTGAAGTGTCACAATCCACACATCCAAAAAAGTGACAATGCATCAAATAAAGTGGCAACGCATCAAAAAAAGTGGCAACGCATAAAAAAAAAAGTGACAACGCATCAAAGAGGTGACAACGCAACACAAATTGGCCACAACACAACACAAACCGGCCACAACACAAATCGGCCACAACACAACACAAACCGGCCACAACACAAACAGGCCACAACATAACACAAACCGGCCACAACACAAACAGACCACAACACAACACAAATCGGCCACAACACAAACCGGCCACAACACAACACAAACCAGCCACAACACAACACAAACCGGCCACAACACAACGGAAGTGAGCCACAACACAACGGAAGTGAGCCACAACTGGGTGGACGGAGTCTTGCCAGCACGCCACTATCCACGCCACGACCCCACAACTCGGCCCCTCAGTGGGCTAGAGACACACGGTCTTTCCCGGTGGGTGCAGGAGGGTGGCCCAGAGAGAGCTACACTGTTCCTGACTGGCTCTTACCCAAGGGTGCAGTCTCGCCATCACACCACTATCCACGCCACGACCCCACAACTTGGCCTCAGAGTGGGCTAGAGACACACGGCCTTCACTAGTGGGTGCGGAGGGTGGCCCAGAGAGGGCTACACTGTCCGCGACTGACTCTAACCTGAGGGGGCGGAGTCTGGCCAGCACGCCACTATCCACGCCACAACCCCACAACTCGGCCCCTCAGTGGGCTAGAGACACACGGTCTTCCCCGGTGGGTGCAGGAGGGTGGCCCAGAGAGAGCTACACTGTTCCTGATTGGCTCTGACCCGAGGGAGCAGAGTCTCGCCACCACGCCATGAACCCCACAACTCGGCCCCTGAGTGGGCTAGAGACACACGGCCTTCACTAGTGGGTGCGGAGGGTGGCCCATGGAGGGCTACACTGTCCGCGACTGACTCTAACCTGAGGGGGCGGAGTCTCGCCATCGCCATCACACCACTATCCACGCCACAACCCCACAACTCGGCCTCAGAGTGTGGGGAACTTAATGCATTTGAATAATTTCCTTAATACATCATAATAACTCTGAGACCAATTTGGTTAGTATGCGACCTTGTAAATATCAGTGTTGCACGAATATCAGATTATCAAAAACACTGAATAATAATGGTGCTCCCCCATGCATGCAGTTCACAAAATTGTACATGTATGTTCATAATTAACAAGGGTGTGTGCGTTTTACCCCGCAGTTTTAATACATACAACAGAATACTAATCAGTCTGTCTTTGCACTTATGTCCTCCCCTTTTGTGCGCGTTACTGTACACCCACTTCAATGTGGTCACAATGCGTCACTGACCACCTCCGGAGGTGGTTTGGCTGATCAGATCACAATCCGTCCTTAAAACGTTTTGGGTGCATTTACACCTGTACTTTCATGTGGTCAAACACTATCAGATTGCAATCTGATCACCCAAAACACATTTTAATGCCAGGTGTAAACAGGGTCAATTATTTTATCCACTTTCACATTCAACAACTGCACATGCTGATCTAACAGGAGTCGGTGCATCACTCGTCAGTAGTGCTTCCACCTGCAACTTGTCCACACTGGCATCATACCCAGGTCCTCTGATTTGCATTCACACGTGACCACCTGCCACAAACCACGGCCAGTTACGCCACCAAAAAGGCTACTCTTTTTGCCACATAAGCAAGCAGTAGTTAATGTGTGGGAGATCTGATTTTGCATATGGGTCATCCTCAATGCTTTGACATGAACTGGCGTTATGGCTAATCGCCATGTCGGGTCTAACATTAGACTAGGCTGATTTTCGACCATCTCTGAATATGTAGAATATGATGTTTCTTGACTTCTCTAAGGCCATTGATACAAAGAGGACATGTTTTTTAAGGCTCCTCTGGTCTATGGTTTTGGAGAGAACTTATTGTCCACAGCAATATTTTATAGATTTATCAATCATCCTTTTAGTGTATAAAATAAATCTTATTTGGTGCACACTACATTATTTAAGCATCTGGTATTTATAGACCACTATTGGTTTTATTATTGCGAGGTGCTGCCCTATTTGGTAAATACATCTCTTGGTGCTCGGTACTTTGTGAATCAGTAAGTGTGAAACATCACATCTAATAAAGTTATTGACCGCAAAAGTAGAAACCAGGGTTGTATTATTTTACTACCTAAAGATGAGATATAATAACCAATTTCTCATTGGGGATTAATAAAGCCATGATCTAATCTCATTGCATCTCACTTTACAGTGTCATGCAAACTATATCCTATGGATTAAATCAAGTCATAATAGATTCTCAAATGCAGTACTGTCTTGTCTATTTGAAACATTTCAACTTTGAACAATGGCCTTCATTACAGCATGTTGTTAAGATTAACTTTAAATTATATTCACATCAACGTAGCTAATACTAATGGAGATGTCAGTAAAATGTGACAAAATTACTGTATTTATCTTAACATGGCATGAGTCTTTCAAATGTTTAAATGTAGTTCTCAGTCTGTTTCTTCAATTTTTAAGCTTGCATAGGAAATACCTGTGCAGTGTAGGGAAGCATTCATTAAGCACAACTGTAAATGCTTGTAATAAGCTTTTAGTTATGAGAGGTAGTGTCTAATACATTTTTTTAAAGGGTGTGCAAGAAGGCAAGTCGGATTCCAGCAAAGTGCACTCATTTGTGCTATGTTAGTGCTTTTTCTTGAGTAAACTTAACTCTACACACATGAGTATACTGCCTGAACAACACCAGTGCTGAAATGCACAATATGATTGATGCGATTTGTACGCTTGGGAAAGCATTTTTAAGCATGCAGTATTTGTCTTGGTTGTCTAAAAAGCTATTTATTGCAGTGTTAAGAGGACAGGCCTTTCTAAAGTGGTGAAATGTGCAGTCCAAACACCTCAAGAATGATACAATGTTGATCTTGAAGCCCATCTGTAGTGTTCATAGAATGGGAGCTTACCTTTCTTCCTTCCTACCTTGCTATTTTCCTTCCTACCATCTCCCCTCTCTGTCAGTAGCCCTTGTCAGTCTATCCCAGTTAACCAGTCTGCCACCATCAGTGTCCCCCTGTCTGTCACTCTACCCCCTGTCATTCTCCCGTATGTCTGTCATTCTGTTGTCAGTCTCCTCCCTATTTGCCAGTCTGCCTCCCTGTCTGTCAGTCTTCACCCCTCATTATGGTTATTGGGGAATGTCTGTAGGACTCCGTCCCAGGCCATTACCACTTTATTCATCCAAATCAACTTTTCATTTTATTTTGTAATTGCTATGTTCTTGAATGTACATGTAACTAGTGATCTTTCTCTCATGATTGTGCCAACCTGCATTGTACTGTGCAGACTACTGTGCAAGATCTTTAATATTTCATGTTGTCCATTCAAGTACTGTTCCAGCTACAAAGATAGATGCCTATTCAGGCCAGCGCAGCTTGTTTTATCCTAGGTTAGCTCAATAATGTGAGATCCATGTTTCTTTTTTCAAGATTGTAAATAACTACTAGATCTGTTCTGTATATTGTGCCCTATCTATCTGTGAAAGAAATCGGTAAAATGTGAGTGAATACTCTGCTGTGAAATTATTATATGACCGTATGAATGCAGCTATCATGATTTCCATAGTTTATGTAAACAATTCAACGATGTGTGGCATATACAGTATTCTATTTTGTTCTATATGCTGAGTTTGCTCTCTCCAACTCGCTCCAGCAATTGGCCCTTGGCATTTGACTGAATTCAGACCCTAGTTTGTTTAAAAATATAAAGAGGAGCCAGTGAAGGCTAGTGAGCCAGATCTGTGTTTGGACTCATTATAAACACAGGTAAAGAAATAAGCTCAATCAGCTTACTTCCACTCTTGTCAGATGGTGAAAAATAAATGTGTGACACCAAAACCACAGCCAAGTAAATTATCTCTAACAGCCTACAGTACCGTTGGCTATCAGCCATAAGAGGGTGAAAGAGGTAGGGAGGAGGAGAAGGAGGAGGGCTGGGGGAGCAGTGGAGCATGACACATCTAAGGAAAGGCGCCCCAACTCATTTACCACAAATGCATTCAGGAAATTCTGCAGTGCTGCCTCACTGCGACGCTGTGCTAAATTGAGCCTTCATCTCCATTTGGGAAGGGAGTGGCACTTTTCAGCATCTACAGTTTTTTCAGCCTCTTTAGTGGCCAGTCAACTTTATGTTGGGTGCAGTCTGGCTCAACTAGGTAGATAGTTTTTGTGGTTCCAATGATATAGTTAAGAAACACGGCTTTAGCACCAATAAAATCATCACTACAGGAAATGATGCAATTCTATTTCCATGATCGATAACTATTACATTTTTTATCTTGGAACAAGCATGCCTTTGAAACTGCATGGGAATGTTGATGATGGTTATCTGCCAATATTTACAAATTTCTGTGAATGTTGCCTCAGCTTTTATTTTGGGCCTTCACCGAAGGAGCTGGCACATTTCCATACATAGCTTCCTACTAGCTTTGAAAGGCGTTTTTGGCATTGGAATAACACTAAAATACAGATAACCCCTACATTTCTGAAGATAAACTTGTGGAATGTGCAAATGTGTGGAATGCTAAAAGTGTTTCATTTCAGTATCAAAGCCTGGCCAATATGTCAATATCTGTGACTAACATCATATTCACGGTTGCTAATTATAGAAAGTGATCTATGCAATATATTAGAATTGTGCCATGTTAAAATACAGATTTGTGAAATATGAGTTGGTGAACAAGTTGTCACATTTGGGATTGGAGAGTAGATGAAAGCTTTGTTCCTGTAATTCAAACATTACAAATTCAAGACCAGTACATCTCATGGTGGGAAGAAGCCAAGTGTAGAGCTTTTTCTTCCACCTGCAGTACCCAAATATAGCCCCAGCCAGAGTTGCATTCCTAAGCCTAACCACTTAGGTTTTAGAGTAGCTTTCCTTAACCTAACCCTAAAGCCATGCTGTGCATCCAGCTTCTGGTTGTGTAGAACCATAGATTCGGTCTAGAGAAAAACAAGCTAATGGGCATTATGTTCCCTAAGCAGATTAAAAGTGCCAAATGACATACATTTTAAGTGAGTGTTTATCCCCTTAGTTTATCTATAGGACTTTAGAGGGGCTGAGTACTCCAGGCAATATGGGCCCTTCAACTCTTTTGGGGAGAAATCCAAAAAGCAAGTCCTCCCTACAGAGTTGAGGTCTCTCGAGTCAAAACTGAGCTGGCAAAAGAAGCTGGTAAAGATCTTTTTATTTTGCTCCTAGAGCATGGAATGAGAGATCATCAAATGCTGTCTCATTGGGCAAATTCAAAAATGCAATAAATTAATTTGAAGTCGGTCTGTGCATGTTTATCTGTTTGAATATGTAAAATGTATTTATGTATGATGTTTTTGTATTTTTTATGATTTTGAATATGAAAACATTATAACCAGGGCATCTTCGCATATGATACCTTGTTCTCAATAGGTTCCCCATGATAAAGGTTAAAGGAGAAGTAAAGGAAAAATGCATGTTTAGCCCTGTTTTAAGGTTACTTATGATTATATACAATGGTTCAGATCAAAATGATCAAAATTACCCCCTCGGTGAGCTTCTTGTCTTTGAAATCGAGAGTTTAACATGTTTTTGAATGATTTTTCAAGGTTCCCACCCACATCCATTGTATGACCTAAACGGTGGTAGAGCAATTATCAGACTTTCTCAAAAGTGCTAGTTTTGTCAACGTTTTGATCTGAACCATTGTATATGATCATAAATAACCTAAAACAGGGCTAAACATGCATGTTCCCTTTACTACTCCTTTCAATATATTATATATTAGGGATGTGATGAGATATCATGCCACGAGATATCACAATATAAAGGCGCAACGATATGTATCGTCAAGATGAATAACTTGCAATTAAAAAAATAAAACATTGTATTTTCTTTTACAAAGCACATTTGGGTACCCAGAAAAGCACTATTGTAGAAGATTTTTAACTGATCTAAAGTCAAAAAGGATTTGCCAAGTTTCGCTCAAAGAGGTCAAGTCTGGTTTATTGAGAACATACGAGCGCAAGGACTTCAGAGGAGACGCACGTAAGTGGTACCGCAGTCTGGTCTTGCGCAGCCTTATATTCAAGCAATACACAGGTATGACGCTTCCAGGGATGTGATTGGCTAACCATCTATCTATCTGTATCTATCTGTACACGTTATAATAAATGGCGGACATCATCAACAGTGGATGAGAATACAGACACGTGACATGAGAAAAGGCGGTAATTCTTGCAGGGATAATGGGACAAAGGATGGTTATTCTGGAGCAGACAGCGTCTAGGTGTGTTGACCTCCTGGAGGTCATCCTGTCATAAATTAGATTAGCACAGCTATGTGAAAGGTTGAGGGAGGTGGTGAGACTACAATTTCTATGACACTATACACATTCCATTTATTAGTATTATTATTAGGACTGGCTGCAAATGAGCCACTATTAACTTGTGCCCTCACCTGTTCAAACAAAGCACTGAAAAATGATGAGAGAATGCAGATCAGTGCTTCAGGAGGGTTGAAAAAATATTTTCCATGGACAGATTTAACAACTACATACACGAACTTCACATGCATTTTTAAGCTAGCCCAGTAACAATGGTGGCACGTCAGAAAGACATTTGACTCATGTATGTCAATTTCAATAATGGTTAGCAAATCACAGCATCGACATCAGAAGCAACTGGTGGTTTCAAAATTCACCAAACTCATCTTCAATTATGTATTTTAACTTTTAGAAGAAAACATACTCTAACACCCTCACAGACCTCATTCATTTTTCCCATAGGGATTTTGGACTACAGCCCGCAATGGTGGAAATGCTAGCTTTTACAGCCTGCAATACAAAGTTCCGTCATCACCTCACCACTCTATTGGCTCATTTATAAGGGAAGTCCACTCCTCAGGATTTGGCCATTCTGCTGAGTGAATGTGTTTGGAGATAATACACATACCTCTAGATACTTTTTTGATATATGCATTGATAACGCTCTATCCTGTTAAAAAAAACAAAAAACTGCTGGGTGGCTGGTTATTAATCAAGGAAAGCCCACAGTTCAAGAGCAATGCTCTAATTTGTCTCACCTTTTGTTATTAATTTAATACCAGAGTAATTAATCACAAAGTCTTTAAAGTCAAAAGCCCATAAAACACACTTCATATGTAATGGATGTGGTGTGTATTTTAAGGGCCTTTTTGACTCTATAAATAAATAAGTCCAGAAAAATCACAGTATTGCAAATCCTTACTGCAAGTAAAGTAAGTGTAGGCCTTATCCCCCTTGGCATATCCATACTGTAGTTCTGACTAATGAAAAGTGCCTCACTTGTTAAAGTACGTACAGTATATCAACTAAGACCTGTCAGGTATTTTTATTGGGGAAATGGATAGAACTAAATTCAGATGTCAGGATATGGCCAGGTGAACCTTGTGAACCTTAAATAATTAGATAATTTTATTTGAATCAGATTAAGTCTCTGACACTCCTCTTCACCCACAGAGCAGAGTGTTTGCATTATGCAGATATAAATATTGATTGTGATTTTGAGTTTGAATTGAATTTGAGCTGTGCACTGTGCATTCTGGAAAGGATGTTTGTCACACGCTATATCTTTTTTTGACTACATTACAATGTTGATGCCAAGTGAAGGGTATTTCACATTGGCATTCTGGAGCAGTTGAAAAGGACCATGTTAATGACACTGAACAGCAATCTGCAATTCAGACCCTCTAGTTGCCATTTGCCTAAGCACATAGCCGCCAGCAGAAAATCACTCAATGAGAATAGATCAGCTCGTCTGCAATGTGGAGACTTAGTTTCATGCCTGTAGCCTTCCTCTGGCCCCAGATTGAAGGTTTAAGCACTTGCACTGCTAATTAGCCACACCCCATTTGACTGGCAGTCTCAAGGTTATTTCACTAATTATGTGCAAGTATGGATATTTATGCAAATAAATAACTGAATGATGGTTTTTCAGAGCTGCACAAAGGTCATTGTCTCTTGTCTGCTCATTCAGCTACTAGAAATCATTCAAGGTAAAGGCAATATAATACAAACAATAGAAAGGCAATTTATTGGTTGTATTGCGTATCTACAGTATGCTTGGTAGAACAGAGCAAAAAGGACTGTAATTATTATTATTATTATTTACCTTTATTTAGCCAGGGGAGCCCATTGAGACCAAAGGTCTCATTTACAATTATGCACTGGTTACATAGCATTCATCATAAACAATATCAAATTACATTAATATATTTTACACATTTAAATGGCAACATTATTAAAAACATACAGAGACCTCAGCCCCATAATCCTGAATCATACAGTATGTTTTTAAATGTCCAGAGTGACTAAGGCATCCATTTAAAAGTTTGCTGAAACCTATTCCATGCTCTTTAATACCTTGTTTCAAATATGAAGGTTGATACTGGCGGAGTGGAAAGGTGAAAGGTAATGGAGAATGATGGTGGCATATTAAAGATGAGAACATGATAGCAGACACGATAACACATTTGAGGAAGGAGTGACTCTACTGCAGTAGCTTGAAGAATTCTAATCTGACTGAAGAGAGAGACTGTGTGGTGGAAACAACCTCATGGAAAGGAAGTTTACACCCCTGCATATGAAGCATGTTCAAAAAGTTCAAAGGCTCACATGCATTCACTTACTAGCAAAAGTGTTTAATTTAACTTCTGTGTTCCCAGTTTCAAATGTACTATTCTGATGCCTGTCCTGCTGTCCATGTTAACATTTTGTCTGATGTAATTGCTCTACTATATGTTTGTTATTGACTAAGCAGTAACATGACAATGACAAATACAACAGAGTATTCAAATATGAAAACAGTCAAGCCTTAAGGTAATATATAGTAGAAGGGGCGCTGTTAACGCACACACGGACGCAACGTCACAAAAAAACGTAACTGTATAAAACCAGACGTTTGGTGATAATGTAGTTTACTTTGTAGCTCAGAATGTCCTCTGTTGTTTTACTACACTCTAGCAAAATGTTAATGACAGAAGAATTTCATATGCAAACTTTATAAATGATATACTGGGCTGAACATACACTATATTGCTAAAAGTATTCACTCACTCATCCAACAGATGACAGAGCGGGGTCAGCGGATGCTGAGGCGCATAGTGCGCAGAGGTCGCCAACTTTCTGCAGAGTCAATCGCTACAGACCTCCAAACTTCATATGGCTTTCAGATTAGCTCAAAAACAATGCGTAGAGGGCTTCATGGAATTGGTTTCCATGGCCGAGCAGCTGCATCCAAGCCATACATCACCAAGTGCAATGCAAAGCTTCGGATGCAGTGGTGTAAAGCACTGGACTCTAGAGCAGTGGAGACGCGTTCTCTGGAGTGACGAATCACGCTTCTCCACCTGGCAATCTGATGGACGAGTCTGGGTTTGGCGGTTGCCAGGAGAACGGTACTTGTCTGACTGCATTGTGCCAAATTTGAAGTTTGGTGGAGGGGGGATTATGGTGTGGGGTGTATGCGTGTAAAGGCAGATGAGCAAATACTTTTTGCAAAATAGTGTATCTACCCCAACTTACAGCAGTATTTATTATTTGGCCCAGTGAACTGTGTGTTCTGTTGTCAATAAACTTTGATTGGATCTGAAAGGTCTCCCTGAGATGCCCCTGTCCTGCGTGACTTTGTCTCCCTGACACTGTGACTTGGGATTAGTGGGTCTGCAGCCTGTTAATTACACACAAAGGCAGGCTGAGGGAAACGTGTAAAACAAGAACAGGTTATCAATTATTTAGCGACTCCCAGCTCCTGGCCCACCCCCACCCAACCAAGGGGCATTTCCCCTGTGCATATATTTCTGTTGTTGAGAGGTGTGTGTTATTTCCACATTATAGACAAACAGCTAAGATTAGATGAACCCCCACTTAGTCAGGCTGAGCACAAAAGTCCCAAAGACAACAGTGTCTGCCTGTGAACAGCAAGTTCAGTGCCAAAAGAAGAGCCTACCCGATACTTTCTATTGTACTTCCTCTAAACAATAAATGATGTGATGATTGCATTATGTTGATACAGTACTTCCCATTCCACTTTATATCGTATAATCCCTTCAAGGTACACTGGGGGAACATACAGTACCAATATTATGAAGAAAGGGATCTTGAAGATGGTGTCCCTCATTATAGACCTAGGTACTGTATAATGATGCTATTTATTTACTGTATGTCATGTACCTTTTCTATTTTTCTAAAATGTATTGATTAAATTATAATTGTTTCATGTAATGAAATGAGATGCTATAAGAATGACATCTATTGGATGCCTTCGAGAGAGATGATGAAAATCTATTGACATTGAAATGTCATAGGCCTATAGCCAATTGTCATTCTGCATCTCCAATAAAAAGGCTTTAATTGCAGAGTGCTCAAGCAACTCCTCTCGCAGTAGCAATATTATATTAGATTGTTACATGTAACATTATATAATTGATTTACATACAGTGACACCTAGGCATTACAACATTTAGTCAGAAATGTGTGGCTTATGTTGATGCAATTCAATCACTATTTTGACAACAGATGCTTTCGGTGAATGTAGACACTTAGAAATACATCACCAAGACAGTGCATTTACCAAATTGTGCAGTTTTGATATGGATCAGGCTAGACATTCAACTTCACTTATGGTTATTACACACAAAACAAATGTATTGAAAATAAGAGACACAATGCCCATTATATGTAACAATGTATTTACATAGGCATCCACATATCATATCTGTCACCAGTAATCGATCTGAGGGCAATGATAGACCGAGTCAAGTTGTTTAAGAGTCGACGCAGCAGCATGTCTATAAATTAGATCACCATAGTCCAAAACTGATAGGAAAACTGCTCCAACAATTATCTTCCTACTAATCAAAGGAAAGCTAGATCTGTTTCTGTACAGGAAGCCAATTGGACTGAGACTGGGCCTAGGACTGGAGCTGAGAAATGGGACTGAGTTAGAGCTTGGAACAGGACAGATAAACTGGGACTCTGAAGGGATTGTTAGGGAACTAGGGGAAACACAGGGAGAGCTGGGGGCACTAGGGGCTAGGAGCTAAAGGAGGCACTAGGGACTAGAGGGAGAGCTGGGAGGAACTAGGGACAAGGAGCTAGAGGACACAAACAAGACAATGTTAAGACAACCTAAGGAACACAAGACCATACACACTAGGAGGCTAAACATATCATGGTGACAAGGTGCACAAAAGTCTCATGGGGGAGTGACAGAGTAGGAGGGCTGCAGCAGGTTCCGGGGTCATGTGTGTGGCGGAGCTGTGCCGTATGCTTGTTCACTGTAACCTCTCCTTGGGCATGGCACACACAGAGGGTCCTGAGGTAGAGGAGAAATGGGGTGAGACAGAGCACAAGCGAAACCCAGGATGAGCACAAGTCACAGCCATAGGCTAGTCACTTGGAAATAGGAGGGTAAGATACAGTGCATCCGGAAAGTATTCACACCCCTTCACTTTTTCCACATTTTGTTATGTTTGTTATGCCGGGCGGCTGTAGCTCAGTTGGCAGAGCGGGTCGTTCAATGATCAAAGGGTCAGTGGTTCGAATCCCAGCTCCGACTGTCCACATGTCGAAGTGTCCTTGAGCAAGACACCTAACCCCAAATTGCTCCCAATGAGCAGGTTAGCACCTTGCATGGCAACTGCCGCCATTGGTGTGTGAATGTGTGTGTGAATGGGTGAATGAGAGGCCATTGTAAAGCACTTTGAGTGCCGCTAAGGTGGAAAAGCGCTATATAAGTGTAGTCCATTTACCATTTACAGCTGTATTCCAAAATTGATTAAAATTTTGTTTCCCTCATCAATCTACACACAATACCCCATAATGACAAAGTGAAAAAAAACTTTTTAGTAATTTTTGCAAATGTATAAAAAAAATAAGAAGACTGAAACATCACAAGTACAAGTATTCACACCCTTTATTCAGTACTTTCTTGAGGCACCTTTGGCAGCGATTACATCCTGAATCCTTTTTGGGTATGACGCTGCAAGCTTGGCACACCTGTATTTGGGATAGTTCTCCCATTCTTCTCTGCATATCTTCTCAAGTTCTGTCAGGTTAGATGGGGAGCGTCGGTGCACAGCTATTTTCAGGTCTTTCCAGAGATGTTCAATCGGGTTCAAGTCTGGGCTCTGGTTGAGCCACTCAAGAACATTCACAGACTTGTCCCGAAGCCACTTTTTTGTTATCTTGACTGTGTGCTTCGGGTCGTTGTCCTGTTGGAAGGTAAACCTTCACCCCAGTCTGAGTTCCAGAATGCTCTGGAGCAGGTTTTCATCAAGGATCTCTCTGTACATTGCTGCATTCATCTTTCTCTTTATCTGGACTAGTCACCCAGTTCCTGCTGGTGAAAAACATCCCCACAGCATGATGCTGCCACCACCATGTTTCACTGTAAGGATGGTATTGGCCAGGTGATGAGCGTTGCCTGGTTTCCTCCAGATGTGACGCTTGGCATTCAGGCATTCATAAAGGCCTGATTGGTGGAGTGCTGCAGAGATGGTTGTTCTTTTGGAATGTTCTCCCATCCCCACAGAGGAACGCTGGAGCACTGTCAGAGTGAACATTGGGACCATCGGCCCTTCTCCTCCGATTGCTCAGCTCCAGGAAGAGTCTTGGTGGTTGCAAATTTCTACCATTTATGAATGATGGAGACCATGGACCAATGATGGACATGACTCCCGGCATGAAATATTCACCCAGTCCGGCCCTGAGTATATGTTTATATTTATTGCCTACTATTTTATTTATTATGTATTTGATGCATTGTGACTAGCTTGTATTTTATTTTGGGGCTTATAGAGATGGACGGTTGCCTGTGTTTTAGTACTGCACATACTATGTTATTCGTGTGTGGCTATGTATGTTGTCTGTATGCTGCTGAAAGAAAATGAATTTCCCCTTTGGGGATCAATAAAGGCTATCGTATCGTTACCTAGTCTAACTAGTCCACATTCATACAAGGAGTTTGCAGAATATGCACACACTGCTGTAATCTACAGGTCTCAAGTTAACAACTGGATCCATTGTAGTCTGCAAATCAAAGAAAGAGATAAGACAAGGTTAACTATGAGTAAGCCTAAACTGCCTCTTGACAATGTAGGCTATTATCAATGTGTTCTCACAGATAGCTAGCGATGAGTGGTATAGTTAGTGAACTAGGGCTGTCTTCGACTCAGGATTTTGTGATTCGACTCAGACTTGGTGTTCAAAGCGACGCGTCGAATCGTCGATGTGTTTTTTCTCTTTCTCCTGGCTATCAGAAAATCACTTGACATCAAGTTTCCGTGATTATTTTGGTTAGGCCTATATTGGTAGCCTATAGAAACAATCAATTGTTGCCAAGGCACATTTCTGAGTAGGTTAGGGTATTTGAAATCAACGAGAATGACAGTTACATAATTACAGCATTTTAAATAGCTAGAATAGCCTGGCTATCGGTTTGTGGAATAAGATGGAGGGCTTCATTTTGTTCAATCTTTTTCTGAACGAACTTTCGTCCATTTAGGTTATGCTTGAATAGCCTTTATTGGGCTATTTTACCTTGATTGGTGTTTATTATTTTCCGTTGAACAAAAAAGTAGAATAAAGTTTCAAAATAAATTATTAGCCTTGCTCATATTTCCGCTCCGCTAAAATCCTCTCCGCTGCCTCCGAATGTGTTTGATAGCTTGTTTCAAGTGCAGCCCATCCCTCTTTCTTGCATTGTCCATAGTTTGGACCACTAATAATCTAAATAATTAATAGACAGGTTATCAATATCTTAAACATTTTGTCTTCATATCCATTTTGTGTCATGTCGGGAGATTCGTTCCCCCCCATATGTCTAGGCTGAGGGGAGACCGCCAGAGTCGGGAGAGCTGTGAAACTTACAACTCAAAATTGCAGGCTGCACAATAAAATACACCTGTTTTCTTGTTAAACATGAATCATCTAGCATTGTCCATCTACTTCGGATGCCCCATGTTTTTATACAGTTTCACATAACCTACATTAGGGTTGGGCAATTTGACGATAGTCTCCTCAACTGCGCATTTGAATGCTTGCGCGAATCGGCTCATATGGGCAGCAGTCAACAAGGAAATGTTTTGGCTGTCACTAAAGCATTTTCACAGACGTTAGAGCTCAAGCTATCTATGGGAGGCCCTATTTTTACCATTGGATATACAAGAAGATTGATTTAGGAAAGCAGTGTGATATTCCATTTGGGAAATGCACGTGATTGCCGGCGCATAGTAGGCTAGGCTAGGCTAGACGCTTAGCGGAGGGGAGAGGGGCTCCCTGCCTTCTTCCCTCTGCTATATCAGTCTAAACTCTTCTTTTACAGCCCAACAAATAGCTATGGTAATAGCCTAGGTCTAAAACGAATGATTGGCCTGTCCTTGATCTTAGTCCACCTCCTAGTCCTTGACAGTGGAGCAGAAATCGACTTAAAGAATCTCTGTCGACTTAAGGGTCTCCGACTGATGATTCGACGCGTCGACTTTCAGGGGGCAGCCCTATAGTGAACCATCAAAATAAATGTAGCTAGCTCACTGCATACTGTGTAACTAATCTGCATTTGTAACTAATCACAACTGAATACCATATCTAGCCTATACAAGTTACATTGAAAGTGGTTTCTGTTCAGTTCACTTGACAAGAAGTTAGCCCTACAGGCCATCAATTCACTTATGCAAAGCTGCTAGCTAGCTATGAGTGGTTATTACATAGGCCTAGTTGTAGATATATAGCAATCTAGTCAACAAAATATTATGTAGCTAGCTACATTAATAACATATGTAACTAATCACAGTGATACGTTTTGTGATTTTGTACTCACTTTGAGGTCAGATCTTGGCAGGAGGATGTCTGTGGGGATGCACTGCTACTGTCTGGATGTGCTGCATTTCTGAGGGGATTATTCATAGGCTACTATAAATGTTGATAGGTTACTGTAGTAACAGTAACAGGGAAATTAATCAGTAAAATAAAAATGCGCATAAACAGAGGTAAGGATTTTTTCTGAAAAATAGGTGTGTAAACTGCATTTACGGGCATTTAGCTTCCACTATATCCCTGTTCTTACCCTCAAATACAGACATACTATAAACTTAATTTTCTCATCTTTGCTTGCCTACATACCAAAATATTGGGGAAAAATGGTTCAAGAAGTGTCCAAGATTGGAAAATTGGCAGCCATTTTGACAAATTAGAAGGTCAAAAACTCAATTTTGCTAGGTTACAGTTTTTTTTCAATTTATTCAGCACCCTCAAATTATGTAAAACAGACTGTTTCCCGACTTTTACTGTGATTGGCCATGGGCTTCCCGTGTATTTTGGTCTCCTTCCCGAGACTGCTGGTGGTAGTATCCCCCCCTACAGCCAGTCGCCCTGCCCTCATTTGGTTCATTTTTCAATTAGGACTACAGTAGGACCCCACTTATCCAAACCCAACGGGACCGAAGGTCGTTCGTATCTCTGAAATGTCCGGATGACTGAAACTTATGTTAAAATGCACCAAATTCAATAAGTGGTATACTTGTTTCATATAGACTCATAATAGACCAATACATACCCTTAATTACTTGTGAAAATGCATCAAAATTGCAATCAAATAGCCAACTAAACTCATACAGCCTAGCCTATAATAGACCTACAGTAGCCTATAATAAAATAACCGAATTTCCACTTGAGTGCGTGCTTTGATCAAATACAGTACTTTATTCTCAAATGAGGCGTACGCTGCATCGATAGGCTACTGTATTCACAGAACAAAATGGTATAGCCTAAAAACAACCCAACATTAGAACAATTAGAGCAAATGATAATCAAGAAATAAATAAATAAATGAAATGACAGACAAGTTGTCGTGTCTGGCTATTGTAGCCTAAAATAAAGTCTCTAAAACAACCGATGAAGGCTAACGTGGCCTAGGCTGTAGGCTATTATTTAACAAATACAGTAGGCCTAGTATAGGTTAATCTACATGCTCACAACACGTCTGTGTTCCTGAAATCCATTAACTGGGAACGAAAAATGACTCGATGCTCATCTGCTTCAGGTTGCTGACGCGCTTTCTGGCTACCAAGGAATGCAGCTCTCGCAGCAGACTCGTTTGCGTTTTGCGCTCGACATTAGAGTAACAAAGAAATGAAACGTGACAGTAGGCTACAGCCTACAGGCAACATGTAGGTCTACATACAGTTGTTTTTATTCACAGTAGGGAACAGTACTGTAATGAAATTCCCACCAGTAACCAGATAGCAGGCTAAAAAAAAAGAAAGGTTTTTAAGCCTGTCCGGTAGACCGGGAGGTTCGGATCTCTGAAGTTCGGATGAGTGGGGTCCTACTGTATAGCCAATGCTCACTGTTTCCCTGTCATACTTGATTTTAGGCCATTTGTACTTGCAATAAATACTGTCATTTTAACCTAACCCTACTTTCTAGGCTGTTAGTTTGCTGTACTCTACTGGTTTAAATAAATCTCTAATCATAATGAGCTGGATTCCTGTTTCTATTCCTCATTGTGAACCTGCATGCCTAGGTTAGCCCCAAGGACCTCCCCAGTATTCAACTCTTTACTAGCCATTGGCTGCTACATATGTCTATGTTCAAAGTGGGTGTATTAAGCACATTTTTTAAAGCTCTGGTCCAATAAGCAAGGAAGTGATCATTCCCACCGCTAGTAACAAGAGGGGGGAAAAAGGATCATCCATTTGTACAAGTTATCAAAGTCAAAAGAGTTAAGTCAGAGTGTATCACTGTGTGTTCCCCTTAATATTGAGGTTAGTATATGTTGCTACTGTAGCTTGACCCAAGGACATGTACTGATGGGAGTCAGGGAGAATGAAAATGTTGATGCTTCACTGGTTACTCTACCGAATCATGATTGCATAGAGCTACTTGCAGAATAAGTGCTCTGCAGCGTTATGAAGAGCCGGGTGGATGCATTCCCCTATATTGTATCCTGCTGTTCACACACTCAACTGCTGCAAAAGGCAGACTAGATTTCAGACATACATTTTTATCAAAATCATGGATTTAGGATTAACTCCCAATTTGCTTTAAATGGGTTTTCTATTTTACTTTTTAGGAGCTTGTTTTGAAATATTCATGATGGGGGAGGGGTATAATTAATTCAGCGGCACTTCACCAATTTATTTTTAGACTTGTTAACTTGATCAACATTGTCACTGAGCTCAGAAAAGGCTTAGCCTCTTGGGAACTTCAAGGGAACATCAAAGCAGGCGATTTAGAGGAGAATTAAGTATAACCAAGAGCACGGTTAATTTCTGACACCTTTCAGGTAGGGTATTACTTGACTTGAAGGTCTAACAGACTGATCAGCCATAATCATACTGCATCCCTTTGCTAGCCAACCTTAATTGAAAATTATTTGTTTGCGAACTCTAAATAGTCCTTGTTTTTCTTTGAAAGTTCAAATCAGCAGTGACTATTTTTTGTGGATATGAATACATATTTTCAGTAATACAGTACACTCAACATTCTCTTTACATCACCCAACATCCCATTGTATTTTGTCAGTCTATCTGCCAGGCAGACCCCACCTGGCGTGTGGAGTGGGAGGCAAACACCTCCAAACACTGTGATTTCATCCCGACCTCCCGGGATGGACTTACCCAGACCGGTGTGGGTGAGGCTTAATCGCCTCCGGACCGGCATTGGACGCTTCCGCTCATCGATGCACAGATGGGGCATAGTATCCTGTGCGGCGTGCGAGTGTGGTGCCAAGGAACAAAACGCAGACCATGTCATCCAGGACTGTCGATATATCGGACACCCAATGGAATTCATGGCCTGACGGTTGTGGATGACGAAACGGTGACATGGCTCCTGGAGGTGTGTCTGGATATATCGCCCGGGTGACCCCTCACCCAGGCTCGGGGTGGTAAAAGGATAGCCCCTCAGCCCCGAGCCTGATTCGGATCTGCTCCAAAATTGACTGGGTTGTAAATTAGCCTATGCTACACCCCCCCACCCCCCGTGAACTTCATGAAAATCGGTCTGGTGGTTTTTGCATAATCCTGCTAACAAACCAACGAACACACACCCCCGAAAACATGACCTTCCGCCGTGCGCTGTCACTAAAACGTGAAATTTAAGCTTCAGAAAGCATTTATAACCTTCATACTCAAAACAATGTAAGGGATGGTCAAACTTTTTTGGCCCAACCTTCCCCAAAGTTATATGCTGCAGGATTATACACGCTGTGAAGTGCAGTCATTAATCATATTATGCAAAGCACCACTTACCTTGATCAAATCAAGCTGGTGGCTAGGTAGTCTCACACATGTACAAATGGAAGCCTTGCTGGTCAATTCATCTTAATACCCCTCACACTACATTAAACAGTGGATCTTAAAATAACCTTCATAAATCGTCAGAATGTTAAAACCTATTTATATACACTTACTGTAGTGTCTGGTAATACTTTGTTTAAGCACAGTAACAGTAAGTGCCATTCCTTTTTGGGCAATTCAGCTTAACAGGATGTTTCTTAGTTAGCTAGTTGTTAGCCAGCAAACAATTGCCAGTTAGGCTACTGTGTGCTGTCTAGACTGTGCTGTACAATACCAATACCAGGTCCAATGTGCAAATCTCGAAAAATGCTCTTTGTTCTTAGATTGAATTCTCAACAAGATTTGACTAGATTTGACATTGTAGGTCTCTTGTTATATTCTGTTTTTAATTTTTCTGTTGTTGTTCACACAGGGCTTCTGATTGGAAAGAGACCTAGGTTTCAATAGACTACCCCTGTTTAAATAAATGGTTAATGAAAAAAAAAAAAAAAAAACAGGGAGCAAAAACTGTCTACTGATCCTCGTTTACCAGTGTGCTCAAGTTGTGTCAAAAATGATGAGTCTACAAATTAAGTTGACATTCTACAGAAGTGTATCGTGCTTGTTTACTTGAATGCTTGAACATGGTGATGATTCTGATCAGTGTGCAGACAGAGGGTGAATAGTGCACAGCTTCAGATGTTCTACCATATCTTTTCCTCCCCTTCTCTCTCTCCGCTTGTCTCCTTCAGCCGTCCTCGTTAACACAATCTTCACCAGCCCCTTATTTATTCAGACTGTTTCCTCCGTCTACTAGGGATGTGCCGAGACGTCATAATTATCTGTATTCGTATTTGTATTCGGATAGAAACCGGAGGGGGGCGTGGTTTATACCGGACGTTGCGTTACTCGTATTTTCTAATAACTTAATATTAATTGGCAATGCAATTTTTGAGCATTTAAGTAATTAAATTGATTTAATATTGGCATATAATTAGTTCTGAAAAATATTTCCACGTTCGAGTCCGCCCACTAAAAGTTTGTTGATTCTACTTAGAAGTTCTCAATGGAGTGCAACGAGTTGACAATTCTGTCTGTTATCAGGAGAACTCAACTGGGATGGGATGGAAAACAACTGTCAAATACATCAGTAGATGTATTTGTATTACCATTTCAGATGCCAGCTGTCACATGAACATTCACTCTCAGCGTCAAGACAACATGCGAGCAAAACGGAGTGTGGAGATGAATGAAGCATGCTGCTAAATGTGCAACGCTGTTTTATAACTTAGCAGCTGTACTACGACAATGCAGGCAGCAGTACCACATATGTTGTAAACATCCACACGCCACATTTCGTCTCAGACTGAGTGTAGCCTATTTTTTGAAGTTATTGTCTAGTTGACAATAACATTACGTTAAGGCTTAAAGGGGTCCACATTTGCAAAACTAACTTTTTCATTGTTTTCACATGTACATTTGAGTCTCAGATGGGCCTACTAACACACAAAGTATGAAGTGAAACAACACAGTAATTGTGTTGTAGTCAGCCAAAATGAAAACATTAGAAAAAAAGTCAGTCCCTGCAAGCCATTCAAATCTCCCATGTCACTTTACGTCACAGACCGGGACCCCACTAGCTAGCATAATGTCTTCACGTGGAAAATGCTCTGTTCTTGGATGTACTAAGCAGGGTTGCCAACTTTTCAGAAAAGCTTGGAGTGAGACTGACATTTTTTTGGGGGGGCTGCTGTCCTCACATCTTTAATATTCATTTTTACCTCCGCCCCGATGACGGCACGTCCCATGGCCACACCGCTATATCTGGAGATGGGAAGGTCACGAAGGGTTCAGAATGATGCTCTCAAAAAGAACCACAAAATGCATTCATGGGCAGAGGTCTGAGCACCATTTGTAGTTGTACTGTAAGAAACATGACCATTTAAACATTTACCAAGTTTCATAATTTCTAACCCCTCAACCTACAACAGTTTTGGCCACCAGAGGGATCTGATGAGACCTTATTGTCAACAATGCGGTAAACACACTAGCATGACCCAAGACATGGTTCAATATGTGCAGGTTTATTTGGCGATATTGAAATGTTAACTATTATAAAAAATAAAATAATTTAAAGTCTTCACATACTCGTATTGTTCAAATTTAAACTGTTTTAATTACATTTCCATGTCAATGTTATAAAAAATCAAATAAAATTTAGTCTTTACATACTCGTATTGTTCAGATTTTAACACGTTTGAATTTGTACAACTTTTCAAATATATTTATTGCCAGAAGAATAATCACAGATCCAATAATATTCAATAATAATCAAGACTACAAGACTAGAAGACATTCATCAACACCATGGCATAACTCTTACAAGGATAACAAGAACTTAGAATACTGAATAGCAGTAGTGGGATTATACCATCCTGCTCAGGGTTAAAGAACTAGAATGTTGTATATACTGTAACCGTTTTTGTTTTACTATGCCATAGGTTTACTGAGCTGAGTGCTCCTTGTTGTACTGGCCTGTGGCCTTCTTTGAGGCCTTGATGAGTGCTGGGGAGGGCTCCCACTTGAAGCATGGCTCCAGGTTAGCCATCTTGATGGTAATGATTGATTGATGATGATTTCCATCTAGGGCCAGTCTGTTCCTGGTCTTGTTGAGCCCCACCATGGAAAACACTCGCTCTGCATCTGCATTGGAGTGGGGCAGATCCAGGGACAGCTTTGCGATGCTGCTGAGCCTCTTGAACTGGCTAACCCCCGTCACCTTTGAAGATTTAACTGTGTAAATACTCTACAATAGGCCTCAAGCACAGCAGGCATTTTGTAAATATTGAGGTTGCTTCTAATTGGTTCACAGGCAAAAATTGAGTAAGCTTCAAATACTCTTGCACAGAGTTCCATTTATTTATTTAATTAATATTCTTTGTAGAAGTGTCATGGCCATGTGTCATGGCGAGGCATCTTGAGAGAGAGACTAGGCTCCTGTGCACCATGGACCAGGGGGATATGTCAAGGATATTTAGATAACTGCTTCTCAACTAGCATACAGTAGTACAACATCAAACCAACAAAAACATCCTAAAATAAATCTTATACCTGGCAGTTTTGGGACCTTCGCAGGCTTCACCTCACTAGTCCTTCACCATGCAGATGTGCACTTGCTAGGCTAGAAATCAATGAAAAGTAGCTTATTACTAGCCAGTTGTGACAGCTGAGCTAACGTGGTTAGCTATCTAAATTCTACGACAGCCACTGTCTCAATACTCTGTGAATGCAAGGTAAAGGTTCTGATACAAGTGATAGCATAACTTGTAAATATGAAAACAATTACTTACTTTTTACGACTCTGTAACTGTCTCATGAACCTTCCAACCTTGTTCAAGCACCATAGCTTCTTGCAATGAAGACGTTTTGAAGAGCTCTTTGAAGCTTAAAAAACCGCCACCACCACAGAAGAAGACTACCTCGGAAAAATAATTTCACTCGGACAGAACGTGTCTACATAAGTTATTTAATGGTAGCGCCTCTCCTAAATAGGCCGAAACCGATTTATTTTGACGGCGAAGTGAATGGAGGGTGAAAGGACTGTTGTCTGGCATGAGTGAGCATGCGACAACAGGACTGAAAAGGGCTACCTTTGCCAGTGGTCTCATCACATTACCGTGGCGTGTCCTGTGATTCACTCACCAACATCAACAATAGGCTAATCCGGATGACGTGCATTTCCCCCCCCCTCCGAATAATAACGAGTAACTTCGGATAGAAAAAAATAAAAAGTAAAATAAAGTTTCCACGGCATTATCTGTGCCTTTCCAAATGACATTTCTGTATTTGGGCACACCCCTACTGTCTCCTACCACTCTGCCTCTCTCCTTTGCTCTGTAGCCCCCCCCCCCTCTCTCCCCATGCATACACACACACACACACCCTACAACAGGCCCTCTTTTCTTGCTGTACCACTTCCCTCTCCCTCCTTCCATCCACACACACGCTCGCACACACGCACACACACGCACACACACACATTATATCTCAGTGGATTTGCATGCAGCTAAAGTTGAGACATGTTGAATTGCTCCACTCACTATCGGTCATAGTTTCTGCTAGAATCATGGCCTTGAATCATCCAGCCTTGAGAGTCAGATGTCTGTGTTTCTGGTGCACTGTATGCTGAGCGCTGCTAGTGAAATGAGGCCATCATACTCTCAGCGCAAAGTGCTGTGGCAGGTATAATGCCAGTGTGACTAAACCATCAAAGAAAAATACACAAGGATAGTGATTTGACAGGTCTGAGCAGTGATTAATGCTAGCACCCGTATGTTGTCAGCCCTAAATGGACTGATAGACCCTTAAAGTGTTTTCAACATTTCACCACAGGAAAATAATGTGTATCCCTTCAAACATTGCTTTCTGTATGTCACTTTACGATGTTGGTGTTTTGGCATAAGGACTGTCTAATAAAAGTGTGGAACACCCAGTCAAAATCAGGAGCAACAGTGCTAACAAACAAACAAACAAAGGTAGTGTTTGTGTTTCTTGTCTGCAGAGATTTTGCTGTTCCCTTTGACTGCTACAGTCAATCTGCATACGACTTGATTGCATATAGTATAGCATATATGCTACAGTATAGTTATGGCATCAATATATAATTGCAAGAGGGAAGGTAAAACAGCAGTGAGTGACACTGTTAATAGTGTCCCAGGCTAGCTTTTGTAGGGAATGACTCATTGTCTAAGTGAGAGATATTTTGGATTTTTAACAGAACAGAGCAAATCCAAGTTCGAGAAAATCTCTACAATTAAACTTGCAAAAAAAAACTATAAATCATGTGCAGATGTTATTGTGTGCCCTAATCTAAAGTTAAGACTATTCGTCCTTAACAAATGTCTAATAATGTTTGTTAATAATTTGTGGACTTTTTTATCACCCGTTATAAATGTTGACTAAAAAAAGTCAATGTAGCTGGAAAATCGGTGCCGTAGTTTTTGCGTAATAATAATAATAATGTACGGATGGATATACGCCATCGAAAACATTAACAAATCAAGTACAATGTTATGCATTATAAATAATGTATTAATCGTAAATGCTATGCACATTTAGTTATACATGATATAAGAATAATGTACACAGTTATACAAATGGTTTGTTCATGATTAGTTCATCATCTACTAATTGTCTCATAACTGATCATTATTATAAAGTGTTAACAACATTTTTTTTCCTAAGGTTATCTGTTCAAACGAGTTCGAACTACATAGCTAACTCATTCAAACGATGTAACTAAACTAATTTGAAAGACTGGGAATTCGCCATACATTATATTACATTTTCAACTGGATTTTCTCCATATAATTAATCTGTTATGCATAACTGGGTTTACACACATAGTAATATGATAATTTCATTTCAACAGGCTTTTGGTGTACTGTGAATCAATCATCAATCAATCAAAGCTTTATTTGTATAGCGCATTTCATACAGATGTGGGAAGTTAGAAATGTCACATGCTGCAGCATTTCACCTCGCGGTATTTGGCAGGGAAATCCCGTTGGAAATCTCCTGGGATTTCAGACGGGTGTTATTTCGTTTTAGTGATGCACCACCGCCAGGTGGCGTCTTTGAGTAGATTTAGCAGGCTGGGCTCAGTGTTTTTCTCCTATAGTCTACGAATGAAGCATCATTAAATTTCACATTCTTTAATTTAAATGCTCTGTTGTAAAGCACTTTGAGCTGAATGTATCTGTATGAAAGGGGCTATACAAATAACGTTTAATTGTTATTATTACCTTGTTCTCAAACCCATGTTTTCTCCATCTCGATGTAATTTAATTATTACGAACACCTATAATATATCTAGGCCTACAGTAGCCTATCTATCTCGGCAACTGACGTCGGGTCAAGACGTGGTGTCTGTTAAGTCAAATGCGCAAAATAACAGTATTGTAAATATATTTGTTAGTAAAGATGTGGTGAACGTGAGGGTTTTGCGTTTTGTTTCTGGAACGCATTCAACTGGTAGGCTACTCGTAAACCCCGGAAGTAAATTTGAAGACAGGGCACCAGCTAATGTAGCCAAGTCTGAGCGCAGTAGGCTATATGGCTTCAGCACGATACAAAGAAAAAATAATCTTGATCGACTTGTGGATCCATACAAAATTGAAATAGTCGCCATGAGTAAAGATCACTCATTGCCAATCATATCCGGACATTAACTATCTTGTGCATAGCGGCAGGTTTGACAGTGAGACATCAACCGATAATTGTAATAATGCGATTATTGAAATGGTCTTGTGAACGCCTTTATCTGATTTCCAAAATCGGGGTAAGGTCCATAGGACGATTGTGGGTTTTCATTTGCACATAACTATATTTTAATAAAACATTGAAGTCCGCCTGTCAATGACTTTCCCTAAAATTGTGTTCTGTTGCATCCCCTATTGTTAAATTATAAATGAAAAAAACATACACAATATTTTGTTATTTGAATGATCTTGAATATATATATATATTCAAGATCATTCAAATAACAAAATATCGTGTATTTTTTTTATTTATTTATACCGGCCGCCAGCTGTTCAATGAACGGCTATAGGGAATGCGCAGTTTCGCGCTGGCTACAGCCTATTATATGCACAGTTTCGCGCTATGTAGGCTATTATAAATAAGTAGTATTCATTGGGGGAGCTTGGACTCGCTGGGGAATGGTGGAGAGACACAGAGCCTCCCCAGACGTGACATCCTCCAGTTGGCTGAAGAGCTGCGCGCTCCTGCGGCGCCCCTCGCAGTGTCCACAGAAGAATACCCCCCAAAAAATACTTGCATGGTGAAGACAAGCTGCAGCAAGAACAGAACTGTCTACCAATGCATGAAGTGCACCTAGCTGTCTGTGAGAGGCTATAGCAGAAGATATGTGCAAAGTGTATTTGAGCTGCCGCCTCAACCGTGCGTATAAGAGCAGAGCGCATCATATAGCTACAACTAGTAGCCCATAGCCATTAAAACGGCTTATTGTTTTATTCATATATCAACTAGATAATTCGATAATAATGAGTAGCCTAGTAGGCTATAAAATGAATTCAATAGGGCAAGCCTTAAGTTGTAGCCTAGGCTACAGTACAATCACAAGACGCATAGGCCTAGCCCAGTGGTTCTTAACCTGGGTTCGATCGAACCCCAGGGGTTCGGTGAGTCAGTCTCAGGGGTTCGGCGGAGGTCAAGACACACACCCGACTCATACGATTCGTGATGACACGCCCCGCTTGGCCATCATTGGCTGCAGGTGATCACGCTACATCGCTTGGCCTATCTGTGCTGCAGGGAATTTGGTGCGCTCAGTAGTCGACTTGTGACTGTCGTGATGGTACGTCGTGTGATTGTGAAAGGAACAGACTTTGTTGCGAAAATGACATGAGAGTGGCACTTGCCAAGGTCTGAACTGGTCTCTGAAAGGCAACAGCAGAAGTCACACTGATTTGCAGTAAATATTAATTATTATGCTTTTGTTTTTGTGTGAAAATCATGTTTTGATGGTTTTGTTCTTTGAACACAGTGATGTTGATGCACGGTTCATTTTGTGCACCAGTAAAATATATACCTACAGTATGTTTTGAATTTGAAAAAATCATATTTTATTTTTCCAATTAAGAAGGGTTCGGTGAATGCGCATATGGAACTGGTGGGGTTCAGTACCTCCAACAAGGTTAAGAACCACTGGCCTAGCCTATTGTAAAAAGCGTTGCGTTCTCATAGGCCTATATTAACTTAGATAATTATTAATTATGCTCAGGTCATAATGTCCGTTGAAAATAATTCCCTCTAAGCAGAATTTGAATTGTATTAAAATAGGCTAAAATTAAATTTCCACATATTCTGATTCCTTCTAGGTCTATATATAAAAAAAAACATTTTTCTAATGTGTAGCCTATAGGCGATGAACAAAACAGCCACAATGTAGCCTGCTTAGCGAGCGAGAGGGCAGTCTACCATAAAGTGTATAACCATAATGTAATATATCTAGACTACATGCATTGTGGTATTTCTTTATATAGCCAATTGTTTCTCAATAAACAGTTATGTCATCCTCTGAGTCCGAATGTAGGCTAATAGACCGGCAGCTCTAAATGCCTTCCCAATCAATGAGACATGGTTGTAAAAATGATGTTTTATTGATGAAAAGGGTAAAACTGAAAAACATGGAGTCATTGCATTGATCGATGCAGTCCGCTACCAGCAAACACTGAAAATACAGGTCCTCCAGCGAACCTGGACTAGACTATTGTAACCCCCCCCCCCCCCAAATTCTTTTATATTCAAATAAACTGGATGAACCGGTTTCCTAGCCCTGGATCGTGGGAGGGGGGTAGCCTGCGTTAGCGGGTGCTTTGCCATGACCGGCCATTGAATTCTCTAGTTTGATTGATAGATGGATGGATTAACGTCCAAAGTAGATTGTGCAAGTATTGTATAGGCCCATGTGTAAGAGATGAATGGCTGTAACCATGAACTCAGCCAGAGGTAGGCCCTACTGTAGATTATCAGCATTATCACCAGTCTCAATTTATGTCTCAATTTATGTGTTGCCATTCATTTAAACCACCATCTCATCTAGACTACTTCTGTTGCTGCATTTTTACATTTATGCTTTCATGATTTTAGAGCGCAATAAACATTTTCCAGGATTCCAAAAAGTCCATCCATTCATCCAACTTTGTGCTGAGCGCAGCGCAGGCTGGTAGCCTACTGTCAAGGCTCACGACTGATGCACTCCCTTAACACGTTTCGCATCCCCAGACCATCAAGAGAATTTCAATATGAAAGACCTTGGGATTCCAGGAGTCAAGGCCGTTTCAGACGGGGAGCGACATTCCTCCTGCGTTCTCGCTCGGAGCGGGGGACGCACGCGTCCTGCGCGCAGCGGGGAAAGCTGACTACAATTCAGCTCTTGTCGCGGGCTGGCGTGTGCAGCCTAGTTTCATATGAGAACACTCCTCGGTCCAATTCCGTATAGTTGATCAGCCTGTGTACTTTCAACGAATGTATTATTAGACATAATATCATAATAATGTATAAAGCCTTCAACGACCTCCTGCTGCCTGCCTGATGGTCTCAGGGCTAAAGAGACCGCGCGTCGTTTTCCTCACCCTATTGGCATGCTATCAATGAAAGAAAATACATTGTAAATAAACATGGTTTTAGGCTATTGTTTTTATGCAGGCCTATAGGTTAAGCTATTTGTGTTCATAAGGTAACGTCATTGTAAACGAAAGTATAGCCTATAATCCAATTGACTGGAACCAGGGGGTTTGACAAAAGTTATGAGGCAAAATAATTTGTCTTGACTGCATTCAAGATGTATCTTTCACATTAAAACTACATACAAAGCTGGGAATGCTAAGAAAATTGCATATGTTTGCAAACTAAAACAAGTGAACACAATTTTACAATCGAAAATGCTTATGAGACCATTATTGTTACGGCTCGCATGCCCTCGCCTCCACAACCGCCTCCCTCTCTCCCCTCTGGGCCCGCTGCGCGCTCGGGGCGTCCTACGCGCTCTACCGCACGTCGCATCGGCCCAGGCATGCGACGCTCTGGCTCTCCGGAGTTTCCCCCCACTACCGGGCGTTCCCCGTCTTCGGCCAGCTCCGCGGACTCGGCAGTCTCCTCCCACTCCGGTGACGAAGAGTCGGATCCCGACATGCCCAGCACATCGGCCCGTGCGCAACGACAAGAACGGCGCGCTCGTCTCCGACGATGACGCGGCTCTACTCACCAGTTTTCCATTCATCATCACCACACCTGTCCCTCGTTCTGCAATCACTTTCAAACCCTACAAGAACCTGGTCAACTCTCCACTCATCGCCAGATCTTACCATAACATATGTGTATCCCGGACCCCCTCTGCTGAGTGTACCAGCTAGCAGAGCCCTCACCCTGCTCCACCTCCCGATCCCTCCGGCTCCCTTGAGCCAAGGACATTTTTATTATTTAGTGGCAGTTTGGTGGCTCCTATTTTTTCTCCCCTCTTATATTTTTGTGGCATCCTTTTTGTGGCTCCCCCTTTGTGTTACCTTATTAAATCGCCCCTCCTTAACCGTTCCTTGCCTCCTCCATTCCTGTTGCGCCTGGGTCCCACACCGAACCATCACAATTATTTTACTTATATGGGGCAAAAGTGGTTTCTCTTCCTGCTTCTGCCTATAAGCCCTCCACAATACCACAACACAACGGTGTCATGTTTTACCGAAGGAGAAGTGAAGAAGACGGTAGCCAGCAGTAGCTAAAGCAGTTAGCTAATGTTAAGATCATTCCTCTAGCTGCTTTGCTGCTAATGCGAGTTCGTCTCCGTTCCTGCCCGAGAAACAGAAGTTGAACTAATAGCATCAAAATCAAAATAGCTACAGGAATCAACGTTGTAAAGTTAGCTATCTGCTTTTTAGCCACCGACAGCTACCGTTATGGAAGCTGCTGTCGTGAGCTAACTTGCCATCACGGTCTTATCGTGCAGCTTCACAGGCTGCTATTAGCAGACAGCACTAAAGTTGACAAAATCACACTTGCAAATCATTAGAATTCCAACCATTTATATGGGATTTATCATTCAACTAAACATGGAACCTGAATACTACCTGATATTTCAACCTGCTGCCATCAGTGATCGGCGCGTCTGCTTGTTTGAGTCATGAATATCTTACGCAGTTACATTCCATGTGTCCCAAAACTGTTAAATCATTCCCCATGTAGTTCACTATGAGTCGCACTCAATACATCCATGGTAATAGGGAATAGGGAGTGAGTGAACCATTTCAAACACATCTCTGGTCATCTCCGTTAGCCATCTTACTCGTCCTGATGCCATGTTCCATATGAGAACACTCAGCCTAATGTATTAAACTTCTACTTGTCCCGACAGTTAACAGATATAGACCCGGCGACAGTTACAGAGATAGAAACTATAAATAGATAGGCTTTGTTCGTAATAATTAAATTACAACCAGACAGAGAACAAGGAGTTTGAGAACAGTAGGCTCATCTAATGTGCGAGATGAGCTACAGCAATGGGTCAATGAGTGGTATTACTGCGCCCCTATGGGCAGGCGAGCGGTGGTGCGGAATGCCATAAAGCGCCTGTTAGAATACCGCGGGTCAAGTTACATTCTTATGTTCTCACATCTGTACCCAGAGGCAACACAATGCGCTTTACAGAGAACAAGGGAGGTGGGCATACGACCCACTCTCTACATATTCCAGAGGGAAGAAAAAAACAGTAATCACCCGGGGGCCAGATACTGTAAGTGAGCTGTAAAAATTCTTCCCTGACCCCTCTCAACAAGGCGATCGAGCAAGCTCCTGGAACATGTTTGTCTACCGGCTAAGAACATTTATCAAGCAATACATTACATTAAATTACATTTCAGAGTAAGAGAGGCTAAAAAAGCATCATAGGAGAGACATGGCAGATACTGGTGTGTGTTTGCTATGGCCCAGGCCTAAAGCCGGAAGTGGGCTGGTGTATGTCTGTGTGTACGTGTGTGTGTGTGTTAACTAAATGCTACGACATCCACAGCAGACATGGGGGTATCTATCGGACTCCGGGAGGTTTGCTGGTGACAGTGGGGCATCCACTGGACCTGGTTAGAAGATAGGAGGGAGAGAGAGAGGCACTAGGGAGAGGGAAGGCAGAACAGGGTTAGTAGCACACAGAGCCATAAAAACCACACAGATATTTAAAACAGGCAATCTGAATATGGAATATATTTGTCTAATGGCTAAGAACATTTATAGAGCAATGAATTACATTAAATTAAATTTTAAGACCAAGAAAGGCTAAGAGCATCAGGTCCAGGCCTAAGCCGGATGTGGACTGATGTGTGTACGTGTGTGTGTGTACTAAATACTACGACATCCACAGCTGACAGTGAAGTGTTTGGTACTGTAGTTTGGTAGTGGACACTAGCCTGTATCATTGTGTTGCGCTAGCATTAGCAAGATGTGTATGCCCTAACGAAGGACAGCATGGACGCAGCTGAAAATGGTCTCAATCAATCAACAAACAACATAATAAGTTATAAATGAGTCTCGATGTCCAAAATTCCAAATGATCCCTTTAAGACATGAACCTGTTTTCGTAGTACATTTGTCCAAAAATGTCACTGAGAAAAACTGAAAACACTAAAGCTTTGGATCATCTATCAGTTTTTGGGTATTTATCAGTTTGTGTGCACCCCTTACTTTTTTTTAACAAGCTGGCACAGTAATTAAAATGATTTGGCTTTCAGAAGTTAATTCCTCAAAGGCTCAACTCACCACAGGATGAACTGACCAAGCCTCAGGAAAGGAGACTACACACACATCACCACAGGAAATATCACTTTGTAGTGGACTCTGTTAGTTAGGGCATACTTCACTTTCACTTTCAACATGATTGTTCTGATGACGTGACATAAAGGACTCGTAGAGAGAGAAGACAGAGAGAGAGAGAGAGAAATTGCAGTCGTGACCCGGTGGCACAACACTTTCATTTTAGGATCCCAACATTGAGCTGGAGCTCTGACATTGGGTAATGCTCCTTTAGGAACAGCTCTGTGCTTTTATTGGGTTCTGTGATCTCTGTCCCCTGAAGCCAAATTTACCCACACAGTTCCCCACAGAGGTTCCCTCATTTCTGAGGCCACTAAAAATGAATCTGAGATTAGCAATCAAGCCTTTTTGAAACCATTCATTAAGAGCAGATTTATTGTTAGGGGATAAAATGAATGAGTCATACCTGCCCCCGGGGAGGGGTCCAAGAGGGCCGGCAATCAGACAGGCATGCCTGTCTACTTCTCAAGAGCAATTAAGCTTTTCGCATGACTGGATCCCTTACTGAAAATGGCTTGTATGGACATGGTAAATGTCCAAACACCTATACAGATTTTCACCCTTGAAAATGGTGTGAAGCTCATTCGCAGGGGAGGGCCATCAACTGACAGCAGCTGGCTGCTACTGAGCAACACACCAATCACATACATGTACAGTACACTTAAACTCAATGAGACGGCCTATTTAAACAGACCAGACTGCACTCTCCCTCGGCTCGACCGCTATTATGCGTTTGATGTTTGTAACATTGTTGCCGCTATCCACAACCACCCCAGCCTCAACCCGTTGTTTCCGCTCAGTATTCTATTACAGTACATTCTATGAGGGATGCACGCTGTCAATTGTTGCTATACCTGTATAATGCTGTGATTTATATCTGACGCTCACATGAGGGAGTGCACCACTGAACAGGGGCACCTATGGTAAGTCTTCACATTAATACATTGTTACATTGAATATGCAAGTTTCTTGACTGAACTGGAATAAAGTATACTTGCAGGTACCCCTGAGTCAAAGACAAAAGCAAGCACATGCTACATCATATAAGTACAAAGAGCAGTGACATATTATTTTTTCCCATTAGCTCCTAGATTGTGCACACACTAAGCAATGTAGAGAGGTTAACAAAAGTTAAATAGAAATGAGAATGCACTTTCTCTCTTAAAGGACAATGCTCGTTTTTGACAACCTGGACCTTATTTACGACATATTATAAGACGTTTGACTCACCGAGATCACTTTGGTGTAGTTCGGAGGCCTGTAGAAGAAATGTAAAATCCAGCGCGAGCCAGTATATCCATGTAATGGCGGTGATCGGGGCAACGAGAATGCAGCTTCTAAAAATCTATTTTCTGCCGCGAAACGGTTGTTTTCATCAATCTGTCTGGATGAATCGCTAGTTGTGCTTACATAGAGCATAACTGTTGTGGTTTTCACATGCCATGATCTTTAGAAACGTCTTTCGAAACGAAATAGCTTCCTCACTTGCTCCAGCACTAATGCGCACAGCGCGCAATCGTTGCTCCAGCAAGTGAGGAAGCTATTTCGTGTCTAACGACGTTTCTAAAGATCATATTACAGAGGCATGGGAAATACCGCAACAGGCCTATGCTCTCTATGTAAGCACAACTAGCGAATTATCCAGACAGATTGATGAAAACAACCGTTTCGCGGCAGAAAATAGATTTTTAGAAGCTGCATTCTCGTTGCCCCGATCACCGCCATTACATGGATATACTGGCTCGCGCTGGATTTTAAATTTCTTCTACAGGCCTCCGAACTACACCAAAGTGATCTCGGTGAGTCAAACGTCTTATAATATGTCGTAAATAAGGTCCAGGTTGTCAAAAACGAGCATTGTCCTTTAACTTTTTTTCTCATCTTCTTTTTCATCATCTTTCATACTGTTGCTAAGTATGTAAACCTTTTGATGAAGGTGGCCTGTTGTGAGACTTTCTCAATGTACACTGGGGCATACAGAGTTTCACGAGGTTTGAGGTTTTGGGTACCATTTTGTGTGAAGCCACACGCAACATGATTAAATAAAAATAAGGTACTTGTAAATCCATGAAAATTCAGCAATTTAAATATTGCAAATTAATTTCATGAGTCAGCTCATGGCTTTGAAACGTGATCATATACTAAGTAGACATTAACCATATGATGGAGCTATAACTACCACATTATCTTTTGATCTGGTCGACTATTGATATGGTCATGCTATTTGGTACATCTGAAAACGAATACAAATATGAATTGGCAACATGTAGGAGCTAGTCCTGTTTGACAATAAGGTGCAGATGTTTACTGGAAAGCCCAAGTAAGCAAATGCAGTAGTTCATAGCAGCAGTACATACAGTAGATTATGACCAGTTTTATTAAATAATGATATATCTTGACAAGTAGGAGAGTAGGCTGGAGCTCACTGATAATCTTTTCGGGAAAAAATAAAATATAAAGGACACTGTCGAAACATAATAATATTCAATAAAAGTTGTTTTTTTCTACGGTAAAAGATTATCTGTGAGCTCCAGCCTGCTCTCCTTCTTGTCAAGACATATCATTATTTAATGATGTGAAACTGCCATGTGAAACTGCTGGTCCTTAATTGAGAGCACCGGTCCTCATCTCCATCAGAAGGTTTTAGCACATCAACTTTCACAAATTTCTTGACAAGTGTTGTCAGGCATAAGGGCTTGCAGCTAAAAATGTTTTATTATTGTGGTTGTGCCTTGTGTTCGGAATTGATTTGACAGCACGTCACTGCAGCATCCTTACCCTCTTTATACTGCAAGGCCTTTCAAAGTGTGAGAAAGGCCTGTGTAAAAAAGATGGAATAGGAACATTGGTGAACAGAAGGAACAATGCTCCTCTATTGTCATCAGGACTGTCAGATACCCCAAAAGTGTCCATCCATCCAACTTAGTCCATGTTTTGTGTGCCCTCCTATCCTCCTATTCGATTTTGACAATACAGTTAGGTCCATAAATATTTGGACATTGACACAATTTTCATCATTTTGGCTCTGTACATCACCACAATGGATTTGAAATGAAACATTCAATATGTGCTTTAAGGGCAAACTTTCATCTTTAATTTGAGGGTATTTACATCCAAATCAGGTGAACGTTGTAGGGATTACAACACATTTTATATGTGGTACCCCCTTTTTAAGGGACAAAAAGTAATTGGGCAAATTAATATATTCATAAATCATATGGTCCTTTTTAATATTTGGTCACCAGTTGCCAAGTTTTGTCCCTGGTGATGCTCTGGCAGGCCTCTAATGCAACTGTCCTCAATTATTGCTTATTCTTTGGGGGGGTTTCCCTTCAGTTTTGTCTTCAGCAAGTGAAATGCATGCTCAATTGGATTCAGGTCAGGTGATTGACTTGGCCATTGCAGAACATTCCACTTCTTTGCTTTGAAAAACTCTTTGGTTGCTTTCACAGTATGCTTCAGGTCATTGTCCATCTGCACTGTGAAGCGCCATCCAATGAGTTCTGAAGAATTTGGCTGAATATGAGCAGATAATATTGCCCGAAACACTTCAGAATTCATCCTGCTGCTTTTGTCAGCATTCCCATCATCAATAAATGCAAAAGAACCAGTTCCACTGTCAGCACTACATGCCCACCCCAAAACACTACCACCATCATGCTTCACTGATGATGTGGTACTGTATGCTTTGGATCATCATTCCTTCCCGTCTCCAACTCTGGTCCAAGTTCATCTTTGTCTCATCTGTCCATAGGATGTTGTTCCAGAACTGTGCAGGCTTTTAAATGTATTTTGGAAAGCTCTAATCTGGTCTTACTGTTTTTGAGGCTCACTAATGGTTTGCATCTTGTGGTGAGCCCTCTGTATTTACTCTGGTGAAGTCTTCTCTTGATTGTTGACTTTGACACAGATACACCTACCTCCTCGGGAGTGTTTTTCATCTGGCCGGGAGAATAACACACACTTTGCCATGGAACAGCTGAGCAGCCAATTGTCCAATTACTTTTGTTTCCTTAAAAAGTGTGGAACCACTTATACAATTGTTTGTAATTCTTACAACATTCACCTGATTTGGATTTAAATACCCTCAAATTAAAGTTGAAGGTCTGCACTTCAAGCACATCTTTCAAACATTGTTTCATTTCAAATCCATTGTGATGATGTACAGAGCCAAAATGATGAAACCTGTGTCAATGTCCAAATATTAATGGACTTAACTGTATTATTGTGTTTGTGCAGCGTAATGGTGCGAAAAGACAGAACAATGCGGTCAGAATGCTAATGAACTAGGTTGTACAGTATATGAGACATCACCCCAGTATTAAATAGAAGATGGTCCTGTATTTGCTATGGTCTAAGATATTCTGTCCATGAGGCTCTCATGTGGCTAATAGTTACTGATGTTCTTTGCTAATGGAGAACTACATCACATCTGGAAGTATTTCTCCATGGAGAAATGGAAGTTGCTAAGTTTTTTTTCAAGGAAATGAAACTACTCATAATACCGGCTTGGTCTGCAAAGAATATGCCAAAGGAATCCATCTTCCTCCCTCATTTTGTCAAGCACAACGACATACGGAAACTACCAGATTAGATGCTCTGTCGATACGTCAACTTAGATATTGGTATCTTTTTATCTATAAGGCCATTCTGGGTAGACTCCCCTGTGTTTTACCTGCCTTTCTAAACAGAAAACATGATAATTATGGGTTACAGTTTCAGGAAAGGCCTTTATGTTGTCTGCACCATCTGCATGGAATAGCCTGCAAAATTAACTTAAACTTCAGGATCTAAATGAATTTAAAGGCATGGTGAAATCTATAGAAATTGACTCTATCAATACTTGTTTGAATTTAAATATGATTATATGGCTTTCCTGCTCTTTAACCTACATCTCAGGAGAGTCTTGCATGCAATTGTTGAGCGTAGAGCATGGGTCTCAAACTCGCGGCCCGCGGGCCATTTGTGGCCCGCCACACCACTCCATCCGGCCCGCGACATGATGTCAGAAATATAATGTAATCCGGCCCGCAAAATACTTTCTTGTAAACGGCGCCGGCAGGCAGGCCTACAATGCGAAATTCAAGTCGCTCAAACGTGGGGCGAAATTCTGTTATTGTGCGCAGCGCGCGAGGTGAACGATGCAGTCACAGGTGCTATCGATCCACACGCGACTATGAACGGAATGCAGCTCGCCACCGAGGGGCTGTTTTCATGGTTAACTAACGTTAGGAACACAGACAGTTTCAAGAAAGATGGACATTGCAGTATTTTTTGTAGAGTTCAATGGAAATGCTACCTGCCTGATATGCAAGAACAAAGTGGCCGTTCTGAAGGAATATAATGAGCTATTCATTAGGCTACTAAACATGGAAAGTGTCGGTAGACGAGAGGAAAAAACGAGGCACACAGCTGAGAGGGCTAACGTCTCAGTCTTTCAAGATAAGTGTCTAGCAAGAAATAGAGTAGTAGCCTACACATGTATTCAAGTGTCTGGTAAGAAATGGAAACAAACTTGAACTTTAATAAATGCAAGTAGCTACAGGTCCAGGGCAGGCTTACAGTAGTGATGCATCTTGCAGCTAAAACAGAATAGTAGGTAGTACAAATGTAGGCTATTCAAGATCAAATAAAAGTAAGGAAAAAAGATTTGTAGCACTAACTGTTAAAATATATTAAAATTAATGGAAACCGGTTTGAATTTGTATGATGAAAATGTTAGTTAGGGAATAGTCTTGCAACATTTAGAGACTGAGTTGTGAGTCTAGTTATGGAAATAAAAAATGACATTTTCCGAAATATTGCACTTTCTTATAGTTAGTAGTAGTTGAAGTGGCCCTCCTATGAGTTGACGATACCAGCAGTGGCTCCAAGCCGATTTGAGTTTGAGACCCCTGGCGTAGAGGCTGTGCATCTGGAAAAGAAATTCTGCCCAAGCACCCCAGTGACACAGCCCAGCATCTTTGCATTGTTGATGTGTGGTAGAAGGGGTGTCCTGAGAGCCCAGTATTTGTATTTGACGAAACAGACAATTATTTGTAATCGGATTTGTATTCTGAGGTGGGCGGGGCTTAAACTGGAAGCCGGTTTAAAACTGTCTAAAACTAGGGGGAATGTCATTTCTGTAGCCTAATATTTATTATTGACAAATCATTAAAGTGGCTCAATGTAGTTTTTTTTTTTTTACCTTAAAATAACAGCTTCAAAATCATTTTGATGGTACACTGTCTTGTAATAGGCATAAAGTTGCCTCTTTTGTTCCCACCCCTCCCCCAAAATGCTTCTTCTTGAAATAATAAGTTTGATGTAGCAGGCCGCTATTTTCACAGAAAATCCGTAACACTTTACAGCATTACTTCACACACCAGCCTCCGCTGGCTATTGCTAAAATAATAGTAGAAATTCTCAAATCACAGTATTATACACATCATGGTGGAGGTGAAAAGACCAAAGAGGAACATCACAGAAAGAGACAGACCCAAAAAAGAGAAAGAGACCAAGCCAGAAGCCAAACTAGCTAACTGGCTTTTACTTGCTGGTGGGAGCTTCACAGTGAGAAGCTGCAAGACTGACGCAGAGCTGGCCTCTTTGCTGTTGAACTTGTACTGTAAGTACTGTACTATTGTTAGCTAGCCTAATATAGGCTAGTTAGCTTGCTATGTCTTATGTTGAAATCGCTTGATGTTTGACTATGCTAGCTGTGAATGTATGAGGATGCATGTAATCTAGCTAGCTTGGGGCACCTTGTTCCCTAGCTAAACTTCAATCTGGTAGTGTAGTAACTTTTTAGACTGATTGCTAGTGAGTTAGCGTGCTGACGAAGTGTAATGAAAGGCTATGAGTCTATGTTGAAAGGCTATGTTGTTAGAATTGCTTGACGTTTGGCTGTGTTAGCCGCATGGCTCCGAACCGGTTCAAGGAACGGAAACGAAAACCGAAAACGAATGGTATTTTACGAGGAGCAGAAACAGGAACGAAAACGAAATGGTCTTTAATTGTTCCAGAAGAGAAACATTAATTTGAAATCTTTAAAACCGGTTAATAACATTCTTTTTTCTTCTTTTTAGTAGGCCTATATAACTTAAAAATAATTTAAAAAAAGAAGAAAGCTGAGCCTTTTATGGCCGAATAGGCTAAATTAAATTGATAAGATTTGTAGCCTACATCTTGTCCTGTTTTTGTAATGTAGCCTAGGCCCCTAAATCTGTTATTTCACAGTCAGGATCTTAAATGCTTGCTTAGGAAATGAAGAGATTTAGATATTACAACAACACACCATAGCCTAGTTCAGACTAGGGATGTGCGCAGCGACTATTTTCACTGACGACTAGATGGTGGTTTTGTAACCGATTACATGACTAGTCTAAAAACAGGATTCCCAAGTTTCTACAAGTGCTATTTAGAGAAATTGAGGATGTTTCTCAAACTCTGCAAGCTAATGGCGCGTTCCAGGCAACCTGTAACTCGTGTTTTTCCGACCTTCTACATGTGAAAATGCTCCACTCGTACCAGATCGATGTACTCCCAGTTGCGCTCTCTGACGTCACACAGCCCTCTAAGCAAGATGGCAGCCCCCATGGGTATGGCGACAAAGATAACTTTAGGGCAACGTAAAGTAAATTTGTATATTGTAATCAAAATAATACAAACGATTATGCACTACAATCTGCTATGTGTATGTAATGATGCCCAAATATGTTGACAAGAGATAGCTAGTGCTAGCTAGCTAACATTAAGGTAAACCTGAACGTGACCATGCAAACGGCGAAAAGTCGATGTCAATAAATAAAATGTAACGTACGGTTTCTTAGCATAGCGAAATTAGGCATACAATGTTTAGCTTGCCAGCTCTGACAATGTGCCAAATCTCAAGCTTTTACCATATCGGCTTGTTTACATTTATCCAGAATGCCACGCATTCAGACAGTTTGCCTGGAACGCTATGAAGTCGTGAGTTGTGACTTGAAGTCGTAACTTACGGGCTCAAAATCCTATCTGGAACGTGGCATAAGATGCATGACTATTCTTGATGTTTCCCAACCACTCAGCAGCAGCCAATTTGCACGCGTTGCGCAGGGCTGTCACACACTCTCCTTTGTTTGCCTGTGCAAAACAATAGTTCAGCCTGTCCTTACAGTTTATTACTTAGCAAAGATATCAATGTGATTTATTTTGTTTAATTGATGAAGAGTAGGCTAGCCTATAGCCTGTAATGTTTCAGTAGGCTAAAACTAGATTTCACATAAAGACCGCGGATGTCGGAGAGGGCAATAACGTTCGAAGGCAAATTTATTCCAACATTGGTCCACAAAGAATGATGCAAATAATAAAGTGAAAGAAATAATAGCCTACTGTGCAAATATAATGTTTTATATGGACCTGCGTGTCTGCAATAAAGTTCCTCTATCCAATTTTCACTTGTTGCGCATCTCGCTCCAAGTATGGTTTGGCTATTTAAAACACGGAGTACTTTGTGACAGTTGCTTGGATGTATACTAGTATGCATACATTTATGTTTTGCGAATTTAATGGTCTGCCTCCTTCAGAGTTCAACTCGGCAATTAGGCTGTGAAAGCGAGCGCGCCTCTTGGAATCTAGTCATAGCCTATTGTTGCACAGATTTCCATCACGTCTTGACTTTCACAAACCAAATGATTAGGCTACATTAATTAATATGAGCACACTTTAGTGACAATGTGCCGTGCAACCCTGATCATTGAATAGCATAAGTTAAATTACTATAATATTAAAGACCGCGGATGCCAGACGATAGGTTACGTATTAGGCGTATAGGCGCCAAATCCGGAGCTCCCATACAAAAGCAGCATAAACAATAGGGATTGCGCAGATGAATGAATGAGGTGACTAATTATTTATAAATAACATAAAACATTATAAAACGAAATAAAAACAAACAATAGGCCTACAGGCGCAGAATAAAATAGCTTGCAGCAACAGTACAAGAAAATATTTTTAAAAGGATGATGAGCTATGATGATGACTTATGATAGACCTGCGCATAGTTTACGGTGTGGATTAAGGGCATACGGGAATAGGACTAATGTTCCGTATTTCTTGTAAAATAATCAACAAGGCTACAGATGTGGGAACATAAGAATGTAACTTGACCCGCGGTATTCTAACAGGCGCTTTACGGCATTCCGCACCACCGCTCGCCTGCCCATAGGGGCGCAGTAATACCACTCATTGACCCATTGCTGTAGCTCATCTCGCACATTAGATGAGCCTACCGTTCTCAAACTCCTTGTTCTCTGTCTGGTTGTAATTTAATTATTACGAACAAAGCCTATCTATTTATAGTTTCTATATCTGTAACTGTCGCCGGGTCTATATCTGTTACCTGTCGGGACAAGTAGAAGTTTAATACATTAGGCTGAGTGTTCTCATATGGAACATGGCATCAGGACGAGTAAGATGGCTAACGGAGATGACCAGAGATGTGTTTGAAATGGTTCACTCACTCCCTCCCTATTACCATGGATGTATTGAGTGCGACTCATAGTGAACTACATGGGGAATGATTTAACAGTTTTGGGACACTACATGGAATGTAACTGCGTAAAATATTCATGACTCAAACAAACAGACGCGCCGATCACTGATTGCAGCAGGTTGAAATATCAGGTAGTATTCAGGTTCCATGTTTAGTTGAATGATAAATCCCATATAAATGGTTGGAATTCTAATGATTTGCAAGTGTGATTTTGTCAACTTTAGTGCAGTCTGCTAATAGCAGCCTGTGAAGCTGCACGATAAGACCGTGATAGCAAGTTAGCTCACGACAGCAGCTTCCATAATATTAACGGTAGCTGTCGGTGGCTAAAAAGCAGATAGCTAACTTTACAACGATGATTCCTGTAGCTATTTTGATTTTGATGCTATTAGTTCAACTTCTGTTTCTCGGGCAGGAACGGAGACGAACTCGCATTAGCAGCAAAGCAGCTAGAGGAATGATCTTAACATTAGCTAACTGCTTTAGCTACTGCTAGCTACCGTCTTCTTCACTTCTCCTTCGGTAAAACATGACACCGTTGTGTTGTGGTATTGTGGAGGGCTTAGGCAGAAGCAGGAAGAGAAACCACTTTTGCGCCATATAAGTAAAATAATGGCCTCATAAGCATTTTTCGATTGTAAAATTGTGTTCACTTGTTTTAGTTTGCAAACATATGCAATTTTCTTAGCATTCCCAGCTTTGTATGTAGTTTTAATGTGAAAGATACATCTTGAATGCAGTCAAGACAAATTATTTTGCCTCTTAACTTTTGTCAAACCCCCTGGTTCCAGTCAATTGGATTATAGGCTATAGGCTACTTTCGTTTACAATGACGTTACCTTATGAACACAAATAGCTTAACCTATAGGCCTACATAAAAACAATAGCCTAAAACCATGTTTATTTACAATGTATTTTCTTTCATTGATAGCATGCCAATAGTTAGGGTGAGGAACGACGCGCGGTCTCTTTAGCCCTGAGACCATCAGGCAGCTCAGGAGGTCGTTGAAGGCTATATATATTATTATGTCTAATAATACATTCGTTGAAAGTACACAGGCTGATCTACTATACGGAATTGGACTGAGGAGTGTTCTCATATGGAACTAGGCTGCACACGCCCGCCCGCGACAAGAGCTGAATTGTAGTCAGCTTTCCCCGCTGCGCGCAGGACGCGTGCGTCCCCCGCTGATCCGAGCAAGAACGCAGGCGGAATGTCGCTCCCCGTCTGAAACGGCCTTGACTCCTGGAATCCAAGGTCTTTCATATTGAAATTCTCTTGATGGTCTGGGGAGTTGAGACGTGTTAAGGGAGTGCATCAGTCGTGATCCTTGACAGTAGGCTACCAGCCTGCGCTGCGCTCAGCACAAAGTTGGATGAATGGATGGACTTATTGGAATCCTTGAAAATGTTTATTGCGCTCTAAAATCATGAAAGCATAAATGTAAAAATGCAGCAACAGAAGTAGTCTAGATGAGATGGTGGTTTAAATGAATGGCAACACATAAATTGAGACATAAATTGAGACTGGTGATAATGCTGATAATCTACAGTAGGGCCTACCTCTGGCTGAGTTCATGGTTACAGCCATTCATCTCTTACACATGGGCCTATACAATACTTGCACAATCTACTTTGGAGGTTTAATCCATCCATCTATCAATCAAACTAGCGAATTCAATGGCCGGTCATGGCAAAGCACCCGCTAACGCAGGCTACCCCCCTCCCCACGATCCAGGGAAACCGGTTCATCCAGTTTATTTGAATATAAAAGAATTTGGGGGGGGGTTACAATAGTCTAGTCCAGGTTCGCTGGCGAGTGACGAGCTAGTCAGATGGCGCATGCATGTGTGGACATTGTAGGCCGATTCTGTAAAACCTAAAGAATAAAATCAAAGGCCAAGATTAGAAGGGATTTGAAGATGTAATTGGTCATTTTAAATGGGCCTACTTTATCTTTTGATGCCTATTTGAACGGACTGCATCGATCAATGCAATGACTCTCCATATTTTTCAGTTTTACCCTTTTCATCAATAAAACATCATTTTTAAGACCATGTCTCATTGATTGGGAAGGCATTTAGAGCTGCCGGTCTATTAGCCTACATTCGGACTCAGAGGATGACATAACTGTTTATTGAGAAACTGGGCTATATAAAGAAATACCACAATGCATGTAGTCTAGATATATTACATTATGGTTAGGCTATAGCCTACACTACTTATGGTAGACTGCTCGCTAAGCAGGCTACATTGTGGCTGTTTTGTTCATCGCAGAAGCCTATAGCCTAGGCTACACATTAAAAAAATGTTTTTTTTTATATAGACCTAGAAGGAATCAGAATATGTGGAAATTTAATTTTAGCCTATTTTAATACAATTCAAATTCTGCTTAGAGGGAATTATTTTCAACGGACATTATGACCTGAGCATAATTAATAATTATCTAAGTTAATATAGGCCTATGAGAACGCAACGCTTTTTACGATAGGCTAGGCCTATGCGTCTTGTGATTGTACTGTAGCCTAGGCTACAACTTAAGGCTTATTTGGCCCTATTGAATTCATTTAAGCCTACTAGGCTACTCATTATTATTGAATTATCTAGTTGATATATGAATAAAACAATAAGCCGTTTTAATGGCTATGGGCTACTAGTTGTAGCTATACACGAGTTGATGCGCTCTGCTCTTACGCACGGTTGAGGCGGCAGCTCAAATACACTTCGCACATATCCTCTGCTATAGCCTCTCACAGCTGGCGGCCGGTATAAATAACTAAAAACATACACGATATTTTCTTATTTGAATGATCTTGAATATATATATATTCAAGATCATTCAAATAACAAAATATTGTGTATATTGTGCATGTGAACGCACACTGTCAAACCTGCCGCTATCTATGCACAAGATAGTTAATGTCCGGATATGATTGGCAATGAGTGATCTGTACTTATGGCGACTATGTCAATTTTGTATGGATCCACAAGTCGATCAAGCTTATTTTTTCTTTGTATCGTGCTGAAGCCATATAGCCTACTGCGCTCAGACTTGGCTACATTATGCCCCGTCTTCAAATTTACTTCCAGGGTTTACGAGTAGCCTACCAGTTGAATGCGTTCCAGAAACAAAACGCAAAACCCCCACGTTCACCACATCTTTAATAACAAATATATTTACAATACTGTTATTTTGCGCATTTGACCAAACAGCCACCACGTCTTGACCCAACGTCAGTTACCGAGATAGATAGGCTACTGTAGGCCTAGATATAGGTGTTCGTAATAATTAAATTACATCCAGATGGAGAAAACATGTGTTTGAGAACAAGGTATAGCACCTTTCATACAGATAAATTCAGCTCAAAGTGCTTTACAACAGAGCATTTAAATTAAAGAATGTGAAACTTAATGATGCTTCATTCGTAGACTATAGGAGAAAAACACTGAGCCCAGCCTGCTAAATCTACTCAAAGACGCCACCTGGCGGTGGTGCATCACTAAAACGAAATAACACCCGTCTGAAATCCCACGAGATTTCCAATGGGATTTCCCTGCCAAATACCGCGAGGTGAAATGCTGCAGCATGTGACATTTCTAACTTCCCACATCTGTACACTACAGCACACATCACCAAGGCTAATGTTGTTGGCAATAAGGCCCACCACAACCCTAGACTTGTTGATTAGGTTATACCTTTCAAGAAATACTGTAGGCCTATAGAGTCTTAATAGGCTAAAACCCCCGGAACGGTGAACAGAACGTTATTTTTCGTTCTTAACCGGTTCAGGAACGCTATGTTGGTGGCGGAATACGAGAACGGAAACGTTAAATATGCTGGTTCTGCTCAGAGCGAACCGATTGAAAAATAATTTCGTTTTTAAGCCCTGATTCAAAGTGCTTTACATGAGACATTAAAAGCATCAAGACAAAGTGCAACACATAAAAGGTAATATAAAACGAAATGCAAATAACATTTAAAACAAAATGCAGGGGAAAAAAAATACAGGAATAAAAGTTACAGTGCAGTGTATGAATAAATAATTACAGTATTTGATTTAATAAAAAGCAACGGCAAAGAGAAGTCTTCAGTCTTGATTTAAAAGAACTGAGAGTTGCAGCAGACCTGCAGTTTTCTGGAAGTTTGTTCCAGATATGTAGAGCATAAAAACTGAACGCTGCTTCTCCATGTTTTGTTTTAACTCTGGGGACAGAAAGCAGGCCTGTGCCAGACGACCTGAGAGGTCTGGATGGTTCATAACGTAGCAGCAGATCAGAAATGTATTTTGGCCCTAAATCATTCAGTGCTTTATAAACCAACAGCAGTATTTTAAAGTCAATTATTTGACAGACAGTGTAAGGACATCAGAACAGGAGTGATGTGATCCACTTTTTTTGTCTTAGTGAGGACTCGAGCAGCAGCGTTCTGAATTAGCTGCAGCTGTCTGATCGATTTTTTAGAGAGACCTGTAAACACATCGTTACAGTCTACTGAAGATAAACGCATGGACAAGTTTTTCCAGATCCTGCTGAGACATAAATCCTTTAATCCTTGTTATATTGTTCAGGTGATAGTAGGCTGACTTTGTAATTGTCTTAATGTGACTGTTGAAATTCAGGTCAGAGTCCATGACTACACCAAGATTTCTGGCTTTGTTTGTGGTTTTTAGCATTAATGATTGGAGCTGAGCGCTGACTTTTAATCGTTCTTCTTTGGCTCCAAAGAAAATTACTTCAGTTTTATTTTTGTTTAGTTGAAGAAAGTTCTGGCACATCCAATAGTTGATTTGTTCAATGCACTTACTCAGTGCTTGTATGGGATTATAGTTCCCTGGTGATATGGTGATATAAATTGGTGTGTCGTCTGCCTAGCTATGGTAGCATATATTTAGTTGTTTTCCATAATTTTAGTTAGTGGGAGAATGTAAATGTTGAACAGAAGAGACCCCAGAATGGAGCCTTGGGGAACTCCACAGGTCATTTTTGTCCGCTCAGATTTGTAATTGCCTATAGACACAAAGTAGTCCCTGTCCTTCAAGTAGGATTCAAACTAGTCTAGCACTAATTTCCAGCCAGTTTTCCAGTCGGCCTAGTAATATGTTGTGGTCAAGCGTGTTGAATGCAGTACTTGCAGAGGGCATCTGACCTCCACACAGTCAAGACCTTCAGCCATGAATGCCGCTCCGCTGGGTCGCTCCGCGGGGTCTCCCCTTTTGTTAGAATTCCATTCCGAGAAATCCTGCCCCCCCTCCCCCATCTCTCCCTCCATCCTGTTGTCCTTTCACACAGATCACCCTTTCATTGTGCTGATCCTAAGGCTCAAGCGCCATTATGGAGTGTGTGTATGTGTGTGGCGCACGTGTGTGTGTGCCTATGTGTGTGTGTGTGTGTGTGTGTGTGAGTGTGTGTGTGGAGGGAGCAGCTTGATTAAGTTCCATTCCATCATGCCCTTATTAAATGGTTTGTGGGGTCACCCTGCCTGCGTCGCAGGGGCAGCCATGCGGGCTGAACAAGCCTTCTTCTGTGTCTGGAATAAAAGACCACATCTGACACTGACTGCACTTCATTACCAAGGGTCCACGCTGCCTGAAGAGCCTCCTGTAGCCAGCACTATAGATAGCACAGAGACCTGCGCACACATACACACACACACCAACAACAGGTAATAAGTGTAAAGTGTAATAGACGAGTAATGGCACTTGTGTGGAATGGCTCAGTATCACGTTTTACCTATGTTACACACACACGCGCACCCCCCCCCCCCCCCCCCACACACACACACACACTCCTAGGCTCTGATACAGCACTGAATGACTGTGGCCACACACTCACACACACTGACTCACAAACACACACACACGCCTGCGCACACACATTCTTGCACATCCTGACAGAGAGAGGGGTGGGGGGAGAGGGGATGAGAGAGAGGGAGGGAGAGTGAGAGCAAACTGAGCAAAATCCGAGATACATGTGAACAAAGTGGAATGCTATGTATTTGGCCGTAAACAGTGGCTGCACACCTGACCACAGTGACTGATCCAATCAAAGAAAACCCTTGACTATGAACATACTCAGTGAGCTATCATTTCCACTTCAAGAAAGACCTCTATAGACAGACATGGGTCTCGAGAGAAGATAGGCAATGCACCTGCACACAAAATGCACTTTTTAATGTCCTGCCAACTACAGTATGAACATTTTAGAAACAGACAAGTGACAGATTAAAGAAGAAAAAACAACATAAAGTGTGCTGGTGTTGGGCCACCACAAGCTGCCAGACCAACTTCAATGCACTTATATTCAAGTCTACAAGTCTCAAGAAGTGTACTGGAGAGATGACACACCATTCTTCCAAAATGTGATGTTTTGTAGCCGTGAATGTCTGAGGATGCATGCTGACTTTAAAATACTGCTGTTGGTTTATAAAGCACTGAATGGTCTAGGGCCAAAATATATTTCTGATCTGCTCATATGCTATGAACCATCCAGACCCCTCAGGTCATCTGGCACAGGTCTGCTTTCTGTCCCCAGAGTTAAAACAAAACATGGAGAAGCAGCATTCAGTTTTTATGCTCCACATATCTGGAACAAACTTCCAGAAAACTGCAGGTCTGTTGCAACTCTTGGTTCTTTTAAAACAAGCCTGAAGACTTTTCTTTTTGCCACTGCTTTCTAAGAGGAGCTATGTTTATCAGTATACTGCACTGTAACTTTTATTCCTGTATTCTATTTGTCCTGCTTTTTGTTTAAATGTCTATAATGACTTGCTTTTTGTTTTAATGCTTTTAATTTGTCCTGCCTTTTGTTTTAAATGTCTATAATGTCTTGCTTTTTGTTTTAATGCTTTTAATGTCTCATGTAAAGCACCTTGAATTGCCCTGTGGCTGAAATGTGCTATATAAATAAACTTGCCTTGCCTTGCCTTGCCTTGACTACATTGTGTGTTAGGCTGACGTTTGCTTGCTAGCGTAACAGTTGAGTTAGAGTTGGCGATCTGACAAAGTGTGTGGTATGTATATTATGGAATTGAGTTAGCTTTGTTAGGTAACTTATTGCAGCACTAGTTGGCTAGCCACACAATAGGATTGTCAGGAGCATTGTGCAGCATTTTATGACTAGTTGGCTAGCCAAACGGATTGTCAGGAGCCATGAAGTGCAGCTATGTATGATTTGTAGTTACCGCATTTGGAGATGGATGCATGCACGTGTGTGTGTACTGTTGCAAGTTGGGGCAACGAGGCTGTCAATAGACCGACATTAGTTGTGACTATCACATACATTATATCTAGGAATATATATATATATATATATATATATATATATACTAACTAGGCCCTTTTAGCTATCAACTGTTTTCTGTTGTCTCATGTGGGTGTTTGGGGACTGGTTTCACAAATGCAGGCGTGAAGCTGTACTGAACAATTTTACGACGGTTGTGCAAAAGTGAACCTGTAGGGGGCGCCAAATCACAAAAATAACACATCCTACATTGGGCTGCTTTAATTATGAAGTATCATTCTGTATCGTCATACTGCAACCTACCTCTCTTGTAAGACATACAAACACCACTCTTACTACTGATGAATCATTTTTTGCCAGTGGGAAACTGGACCAAAATGCAAAACACCATAAAATACCATTCAAAAATTCAATGTAATCTGCTGTTCCTGGGGCCCCCTGGTGGCCGGGGCCCTGGGCTGCAGCCCATGTTGCCCAATAGGTCAACGCGGCCCTGCTCCTGATAAGTTATTGTGAGAATATAAAAAATATGAACTAGTAGTATAATATATGTGACCGCCACTGGAGGTTTGGTCCGGATGTCGGCAGTACTCAAAATGCAGTAGAGGGCAAAATCTTTTTTTTTTCTCCATTTTTTTTTTTACTGTTTTCCTTTATGGAAAGTGAAGTTGCGAAGTAGCCACTCACTATAACAAAATGTTTTAGGATCACTAAAAAGTCTTTATTTTGTCGTCTCATTAGGCATGTTTATGCTTGTTTCGGGTCGGGGTTTGGGGGCGTGATAGGAGTGGCATTTAAGTAAAAACTTTTTCCGGTTGAGCCACTACTCATAAATAAACCAGTGTGGCTACAGCGTCTTTGTTTACTAGTGGCGGACACTTCGTTTTCTCGAGTTGCCCTTGTTATTAACAAACTTTCCGATGATGTTCATAGGCGTAGGGGCATTGACGATGGAGAACATAACTCAATCATGAACTCGTTTATGGCGGACTTTTAGGATAATGAAAAGTGCTCTGATTCTGATGATACCTCCTGGGGCCTGTACTATGAAGCAGGATTACGGGGTAAGCGCAATAACTTCAGGTTCAAGCCTGGTTTATCCGTATCACAAAGGTGGATCACTTTTCCCCTTTTACCGTGAACACGCTCATAGTTAGATTGGACAGCTGGGTAGACTTAACGAGTTGATAGCCCCGTCGTGGTAACGTTTTTCCGTGATTGCGATTGTTTGGTTTACTCAAGCGAGCTAGCAAAAGGCTATCCTGGATGTGATGAAATAGCTTCGTAGTACCCTGGCGTCTGCTCGGTCTCATCCCAACCGGACACATTTGCACAATTCTCCACCCGTCTCCATGGAGCTGTTCCAAACAGCCAGAAAAGCTGGCTTTGGGTCAGGTGTCCAGCTCCTGAATCTGTCCGAATACAGGCAAAGCACTGTTCAGTCTAGCCCCTCCATAGAGTGAGTAGTGTGTGCATGCATCAAGATGTGGCATATTGTTTCTTAGGGTACATCTATTTATATTTTGCACAATCCATTTGTCACACACACATACACACACACACACACTACCCTCCTTATCAATCACATCACACATCAATTTTAGCTTGCTTCTATAGTGAGTTATCTTGCTAAAAGAGACACAGTACTGTCTTTCAGGCCTTATCTGAAGTGTACATTTATTTTTCCAGCCCAGCACCACTCCAGCATTCACCATAACAGATGATGACCTCCGTATTGGTGACCTGACAAGAAACCTGTCAGCACCCAGCCAACATCACTGCTGCTCCACCAGCACCCAGCCAACATCCAGCCAACATTACTGCTCCTACAACAGCACCTAAAGCACACTGTTAGTCGCTTTGGATAAACGCGTCCACTAAATGAATGTAATTAACGTACAGTAGCCTACTACCAGCACCCAGCTAATCTGTTAACATTCCCTAAACCTACAAATGTTTGCTGATAATATGCAATCTGATTCTATAGGCATACCCTTTAAAAGTGCATCACAAATGGTCTACTCTGCTGCGCTGCTAGCATTGGCTGCAAACTTCTGGGAACTCTGCGAGCCGCCATTGCTGTTAAAAAAAATAGGTCCATTGAAGTGAACGGAGTTGACGCGACTCTAGCTCTCTACGGCTCTAGTTTGAATCAAAGCAAGCATTATAAAAGCAACATCAATTGTATAGATTGATATGAGTGGTTTATTATTGTTGTAGGATTGTAAATATAATATTTATATAATATAAATAGATGTACCCTAACAAACACATTTCCATTCTATCTCCACCCACCTGGTGTCAGAATGGCTCCTTGTTTATGTGGCTGTGATGAGGCCTCTGCAGTACCTTAGGCCTCGCATCACCAAGGGGCCTCTGCAGATCTATGAAATACTGCATATCTGCCTTCACTGCTCTCCTTTGTGCAAGACAACACGTCTGTCCAATTGGAACCTTTTGCAACAACTCGGGTAAATATTTACAGGAGGAATTGTGGAACCTGCTAAAAATAGTCATTTTCCCTTCCTACAAGGACTCTCTGGAGGCTGCAAATGAGAGACGGTGAGAGGGCACAGAGGAAGAAGAAGGAAGGCTGTGGCAATGTTTCTCTTCATCGTTTGCCAGTGTTCTTTTGCTTTCAGTTGTTGCTGTTTGAAAATGTAAACAAAGAGTAAGAGCAAAACAATGTTTCAAGACTGTCTTCGATTTCTTAAAACATACCATCATGACAAAGAGAACTTGGCATTCCCGAGAAGACTGAGCTGGTTAGCTCCACAATGGCAGGTTATGATAGTGATTGAGTCAATAACAATTCCTCTAACATTATGCTCTTGTGACATCCAGAATTAAATAGTTGAACCTTTGCACATTTGTAGTGTGCCAGGTGCACTGGAGAGGACCGAGGGTTAACATTAGTAGAGAAAATGAACTCCCACACAGTCTTCTTCACAGTGAGACAGCAGTGTCAGACAGTAAATGGTAAATGGACTGCACTTATATAGCGCTTTTCCACCTTAGCGGCACTCAAAGCGCTTTACAATGGCCTCTCATTCACCCATTCACACACCAATGGTGGTAGCTGCCATGCAAGGTGCTAACCTGCTCATTGGGAGCAATTTGGGGTTAGGTGTCTTGCTCAAGGACACTTCGACACGTGGACAGTCGGAGCTGGGATTCGAACCACTGACCCTTCGATCACTGAACGACCCACTCTACCAACTGAGCTACAGCCGCCCCAGACAGTCTGTGGCCGTTCTTTTTCTCGACATACTGTATCTAGAATTTAAATCTTATATTTTATGCATGTATGTGCTGGGGCAGCAACATTGCAGCAGTGGATGCTAAGAGGGTGGACAAACAGATCATGAGGGCAGGGCGGGGCGGGCTCTGTCCTGGGTGTCAGCCTGGCCGAGAAATGACTACACGACAAACTGCTGGGCATCATGGACAGAGAACAATTTCCACCATCGAAAATTGCATGTGTGCGTGCTGTGTGCCGTGTCACCTCTCACTATGTGTGCAATGTGTGTGTCACTGTGTGGCCGAATAAAAACCAGGCCAGGTCCAGCCTGGCTTATGTGCGTGGCTAGCTTGTTTCTGTTCAGGACTGGTAGGACGGAAGCTAGTCATGCCACTGAAATAGCTGTGAATTGAAATGACATTAAATAATGTCTTATAAATTAAGATAGGTCTTGTCACCTGGACACATCAGTTCCAAGGCTTCCAATGCTAATCCAGCACATTAAGAGCGGGATAGCCAGTTAGCTCATGAGCTCATAACAACTAGCAGCAGCTTCCATAACATTAATGGTAGCAGTCAGTGGCTAAAGCAGTTACACTAATGATACCATAAAGTCATCCCCACTGGGTCTTGAACCCCGGTCTCCCAGGTGGGAGTCCAATGCTCTCACTACTACTCTACTTGTGCAGTGGAGATTTTGGTGTCCTTCTTTCAGTCCCTAGTGTGGGTTGGGGTTAGAATAAGGGTTGGGGTTGGGACAGGATCTGACCTATAAGACAAAGGGTAAAGGTTGGAGTGAAAGGATGAACATGTGGTGGTTTGGGGTATAGTCCAATGCTTTCACCACTACTCTACTTGTGCAGTGGAGATCGGGAGGTTGATTTTGCCTCTTGTGGTGCCAAAAGAGAAATGCAGGCCAACATTGTCCGGAGGGAGGAGGGGAGGGAGTGATAACCGGACAAACGCTATACTAGGTGCGCTGGCTTACAGACACGCACAAAAACATGACAGTCAGTGCTATAACATTACCTGTCTATAACATCGGTACTATTAGCCAATCGACTTAGCTTTTCCAGTGCGTTCTCACCAACTGTGTGCTTGGGTGTGCTGGGACTACTGCCTCTAGTGGTTCCAACAGAGAAATGCAGGCCAACATTGTCCGGAGTGATGGAGGGAGGGAGGGAGTGAGTGATAACCGGACAAACGCTATACTAGGTGCGCTGGCTTACAGTCACGCACAAAAACATGACAGTCGGCGCTATAACATTAGCTGTCTATAGCATCGGTACTATAGCCTATTAACTTAGCTTTCCCAGTGCGTTCTCACCAACTATATGTACTTGGTGCTGTTTAGGTAAATATAGCTTGTGTACCCTTACATATACATTATCATTCTCATCTCACGCCACCATCATCATCAAGAGTACAGAGAGCACTTTTTTTTATCACTCATTGTTAACATGTCAGCAAAACTGCCTCAGAATCCTTGTTTTATCAAGACTGTCCACCCTCTATTGTAATCTCCCCTGTCCCAATTGGGCCATCTTGTACAAGGAGTCCATAGAAATGCCTCATGCTTGCTTATCAACAAAACACAAACAGAGCTTACAGAACCTGTCATTACAGTACCAAGTGCACAAGCAAGGCTTCTTATGATTTCTTGGTGGTCTTGGACAAAATAATTGCAGCCTCTGTTGAGTGCTGGAGAATCAACAACAAAGTGGGTAGCTTTGGCAACTACTCTCCTTTCCCCTTTCCTGTCTGCCTTCATCATATGTTGCTCTCCCTCTATCTGTTTCTATCCTCATGTAATATCTCTTTGCCTTAACCTCTTTCTCTTTCTGTCTCTCTCTGTCTCTCTCTCTCTCTCATTGCACTCAAGCTTGTCTACGTGTGATTTCACAAACCCTCAGACCACGCACCTCCAGATTGATGGTAGTGATTAGGAAAAGCATTGATAGAGCCATAACAATTCTCTGAATGAACATCTACTTCAACGTCATCAACATCCCCTTCATATATGTATGTTCTTATGTAACCATTATTGTCTGTGTAGGACTACATGATTAGCAACTTTGGATGGTCATTTCCTATATGAACACACCCTAAATGGCTTTTTCCTTCTAAGAAAACAAAGTGTTAACTACTACATGCTAATAAATGCATTGCCAAGCACAATTCCACTCGTGTGGTGAGGTTAGGGTTAGGCATTACACTCGAGTGGTTAAGGTTAGGGTTAGGATTAGGTTTACTCCAACAAAAAAGCACTGGCATAACAAAAAGGGTTGCACTTTGTGGGATCAAACTCAGGACACTTTGGTTAAAAGCACAATGCTTTTACGCCTGCGTTTGGTACTGTAGAAAACTACATTTGGTATGATTACTTAATACAATTTTTTTTTTAAATAAATGCCTTTATATTAATTGATGCTATTAATTTGCACAGATATTCTAACTGATGTATGTTTCTCCCCTGCCTCTTAACTGATGTACCTTCTACAGAAAGACTTGCACTGATGCTCAGATGTTGCTGTCCCTCAAGTGGGAATTGATGTGGGTGCCCACCAGAGAGATAATTTTGCTGATAACAGTCATAAACTGGTCAATTCCGGTGCACTGGTGAAGGGGAAACGAGGACTTGTGTTCCTGTTCAATACATATGCCTAGTAAAGGCAGTAATGTAATAAAGGCAGTAACACAGAAATAGGGTCATAAGAATAAATGTTGAATGTGTTCAAGGCAACAACAACACACATACATTATGAATAAACAATAAATCAACATATTGTTGGTAGTCGGAGGCCCTCTGGCAGTCGGACGAGTCCCCACATGTAGGACGTGGTCTGCGTGTACAGCTGGACGCGTCCCCAAATGTACAGTAGGGCGTGGTCTGTGTGTACAGTTGGTGCTGTGTTGAATTTAAGCACTTCATTGTACATCAGAATCATAATCTGTTTTATTGCCAGGTAGTCAGGGACGGCGCTACACCGGGGCTAGGCGGGGCTATAGCCCCGTCACAAATCTGCTTAGCTCCGGTTAAGCCCCCTCAAACATTTTGGTATATTTTAAATAAAAGTTCATAATCTGGTTACTATGCCTACGTGCCTAACAGCTCGCCTCGCCAGACAAGTCGCGCTGATGTGAGTGTGCTCGTACGTTTGCCAGTCGTTCATAATGGATCGTTATTACACGTTCGAGCAAATTCTTTGATTTAATTGTTTGCATCTATAGGCGTAGGAACCGGGGGGGGGGGGGCGTGTCAGTCTACGGGCGGGTGGAGATAAAACTTATTTTGAACACAACACACGAGGGACGGGGGTAGTTCGTTTTGACGGTGTTTGAATATTGGCCAATCACCACCAACTTTCACTTGTTGTGGAGCGTTAATGTGACTATTTCTCCCGCTGTGAGTTTGAGGACGATTGCATTTGGAGGAGGTAGGCCTAAATGTCTCTCAGTCATGAGGGTAAACTAGCAAACTTTATGAAATTAGACATTGGATACAATTAAATCAACAAATGAGTTTTGAATCAGAACGTTTGATGGCTTGCAACTGATTTTTAGCCTACTAGCACCTGCTAGCATAAGTAACTTAGGCTACTCTAACTAGCTAGCTAGCTAATTGGCCAAGCTGGCTGACAAGCAACAACGGCTTATTATAGCTATGAAAACGACGTGTTTAATGTCAAAATCATTCCTACACCCTTGTCATGAAAATCACCTTTTTTCTTAGCACTCCCATGTATTGTTCAAGACCCTACTTAGCCCCTGGAGAGAAAAAATCCTGGCGCCGTCCATGCAGGTAGTTTATACACATACTAGGAATTTGTTCTGTTCAGTTGGTGCATAGCACTGATGGGTAGACAGGGTGCAAGGACTAGACAGGACAGTGCAAATTAACAATTCAAAATACAAATACAAAATGGTATGTGATGTGTGTATATACGTGTACATGGTACATGGTAATGTGTGTTTTTAAAAATATATATATACTGGTACAATGTCTGTGCCGTTCAATATGCGTGTACAGTGCATGCCAATGTATAGTACAGTCAGTGCAAAAAGGAAAGAGCCAGAGGGGGACACAAGCCTTATTGATGAGGCTGGTGGCAGTGGGGAAGAAGCTGCTTTTGTAGTGTGAGGTCATGGTCCTGATGGATGGCAATCTCCTGCCGGAGGGGAGTGGTTCAAAGGGATTGTGACTGGGGTGGGAGGGGTTAGTCCCAATCTTTCTAGCCCGCTTCAGGGCCTGGAAGGATGGCAGATTGCAGCCGATCACCCTTGCAGTGGAGCGTATGATACGCTGCTGTCTAGCCGTGTCTTTGGAGGTAGCAGCGGAATACCAGATTAGTGATGGAGGAGTTCAGGATGGACTTGATGACGGAGATGTAGAAGAGTACCGTTATTGTCTTTGGCAGTTGAAACTGCCTAAGGAAGTACATTCTCTGTTGTGCCTTCTTGGTGAGGGAGCTGATGTTCCCATTTGAGGTTCCGGGAGATGATGGTACCCAGGAAGAGGAAGGAGTCCACTGAGTCAACTGAGGAGTCATTCAGAGTGAGGGGGGGGGCTCGGTTCTTCCTGTAGTCTACAACCATCATCTCCACTGTCTTGCGAGCATTGAGCTCCAGGCTGTTTTGGCCACACCAGGAAAACAGATGGTTAATCTCCCACCTGTAGGCAGACTCATCACCCTCCTCAGAGATGAGTGACATGAGGGTAGTGTCGTCCTCCCACTTCAGGAGCTTGACAGACTGGTGGCTGGAGGTGTAGCTGTTTGTGTATAGGGAGAAGATTAGGGGGGGGAAGGATGCAGCCTTAGGGGGAACCGGTGCTGATGTTCATGGAGTCAGAGATATGTTTTCCCAGCTTCACGTGCTGCTTCCTGTCAGACAGGAAGTCAGTGATCCAATTGCAGGTGGAATCAGGCACGTGCAGCTGGGAGAGCATGTCCTCTGGTCAGGGCAGAAGGATGGTGTTGAAAGCGGAGCTGAAGTCCACAAACACACAAACAGGATCCTTGCATAGGTACCTGTGGAGTCCAGGTGCTGAAGAATGTAATGTAGGGCCATGTTTACTGCATCGTCCACAGACCTGTTTGCTCTTTGGGCGCACTGCAGGGGGTCCAGGAGTGGGTCTGTGATGGATTTGATGTGCAGCAGAACAAGGCGCTCAAAAGCCTTCATTACTATAGAGGTCAGGGCAACAGGTTGGGCAACAGTCATTGAGGCCAGTGATTTATTTTTGGGGGACGGGGATGATGGTGGAGGTTGAAGATGTCAGTGACCACCGGAGACAGCTGATCAGCACAGTACTTCAGGATGGAGGGATAGACAGCCTGTACAGCAGCTTTTTGTGGGTTCTGTCTCTTGAACAGGTGATTCATATCCTTCAGGTTGGAGAGAGGCTGTGGAGGGGGGGGGGGGGGGGGGGGTTGTGGGTGCAGCTATGGGGAAGTCTGGGGTCCCATAGTTTTTCAAATCTACAGTAGAACTCGTTCAGGTCGTTGGCTAGGCGCAAGTCGTCAATGGACCAGTGCGATTTCGGTTTGTAGTTCTTGATCTGTCCGAGGCCGAACAGAAGATGTATTTCCTTCTAAGAACTGATGTTGACATTTCTCAGAGAAGCTTTCTTAAGCCTCCTTCACTGCCTTGCTAAACCTGTACTTAGTCTCTTTAAACCGGTCCTTGTCCCCACTCCTAAGTGCTTCCTCCTTCTCCAGCCTTAACTTCCTTAGTCTGGCTGTGAACCAAGGCTTGTCATTGTTATAACTGACCCTGGAGCGGGTTGGTACACAGGCGCTCTCACAGAAGCTGGTGAATGAATCCACACCTGCCCAGACAAAACCTTCATCACAGCCTGGCCATTATAGCCACTCAAGAGTCTTATACTTAGCCTCACTTTTCCACTTCTTGTATGTCCTTACGACAGGCTTAGAGTTTTAATTATGGCAGAGTTGTCTGTCTTTCTACATGGTACATATGGCAAATAAACCACCTTTAACCTTGGATTTTATACATTTTATGTGCTGTACTGTTTTGCAAAACTTATCTGTACTAGTGCAGCTGAACTCCGAAGGGCTTCAGTAAAAACTGGACTCTTGTCGACCAATCCCCAACTGGCTCGGAGATTGAGTGGTTGTGCGTGGACGTTGGCGGCTTTAAAATTGTCAATGTTTACAAGCCTCCCCCCTCGTGAATCACACCATTGTATCTCCCAGTCTTTCTCCACCCCTGCCTCTATGCTGGCGACTTCAATTTTCAGCACGAGGATTGGGGGTACAGCACCGATACATCCGACGGAGAAAACCTATCTGCTTGGGCAGCTAACAACAGCCTGGCCCTGCTGTAAGATCCCAAGGTGCAGCCAGCTTTGTCTCAGGTCGATGGAAAACTGGGACAAATCCTGACTTGGCATTCGCGAGTGTCGGCGTTGACAACCGGCTCCCTGATAGACGCGTGCTAGGAAAGTCCCGTGGTACCAACATCAACCATTGCTGATAACCATGCCTAAACTCGTGGACCTCGTCCCGAGCGAGTTGGTGAAGCGATGGAACTTCCGAAAGACCACCTGGAAACGCTACCGCCTCCTTAACCATAGATTGACGAGGTGCCTCCCACCACCTAATACCAACAACGTGGACGAGGCATACCGGGAACTCTGCGGCATACTGGTGAAAGCGGCTAAAAAATCCATCCCATGCGGACATCGCAATAGCTACAAAACGTGCTGGGATGCGGAGTGTGAGAGTCTCTGCTGTGCCTTCCTGCTGGCGGAGCTTATACTCCATGAAGCGCCTGCCTTGAAGTCCTGGTTAAGAGCGTTCCTCTCTTCCTGCTTGCGCCAACTCAAGATCCCCAAAATCTGGAGAAGAGCCCTAGTTGTTGCAATCCCTAAGCCGAACAAGCCTGAAGGGGACCTCAAGAGTTACCGCCCCATCTCTCTGTTATGTATCCCCTTCAAGATCTTCGAGCGTCTCATCTACGCCCGCGTCGAACCAATCATCGACCCGCTGCTCCCACAGGAGCAGACTGGGTTCCGACGCAGGAGATTGACCGTAGATCAAGTCACTTTGATGACTCAAGACATTGAGGACATCTTCTCGGCTAAAAAGAAGGCTGGAGCCGTCTTTCTAGACCTGACGGCTGTCTACGACACCGTATGGCACCGCGGCCTCACCTGCAAGCTGCTCCGCTTGCTGCCGGACAGGCACATGGTCAGACATCTCGCAACTTGGAAAAGAGAGCACTGTTCCTCACAATGAAGAAATTACTACCTGCCCTTCAAAGGTATTAAATAGCACATGCAAATAGCATCACTGAAACTGCTTTCAGGGTTGATAAATCACTGAGTGTGTGCTACAATTATGTATTTGCATTTTCTCCTCCCATATTTTGCACGCTAGAGTAGGCATGCCCCTTATTACATATTCATTTCGGCCAAAAGTACTTATTGGATAGTGTGCGCAAATTCACTCACTTGAAGAACGCAATCCTCCATGCACACCATTCATAGATCACCTTGCACATTTATTTGCGGGTATTAAGGCATTTGCACACATTTTTATATGTGAAAAACTTTAGTAGATCAGGCCCTTTGTGTTTCCCTGGCAGCTGGGTTCGATCAATCCTTGCCAGACCCTCTGCAAGTTGCTGCTTAGCTAGCTTCCACATCTGCCTCGTACAGGTCTGCAGTGTACTGCCTCCCCAGGCTTTTGACAAAAGAAGCACATATGCGAGAGAAAAGCAGTTACAACACCACGGTATAAATTACATTTGTTATTCTTAAAGGAGTAGTAAAGGGAAAATGCATGTTTATCCCTGTTTTAAGGTTACTTATGATCATATACAATGGTCCAGATCAAAAAGTTGACAAAACTAGCACTTTTGAGAAAGTCTGATAATTGCTCTACCACCGTTTAGGTCATACAGTGGATGTGGGTGGTGTAGCGTGTTCTAGGGTTAGAGCTAGGACTATGACCAGTATAATTATGATTGTACCGCGTCTATCACAAATATGAAGGAACATGGATTTTTATCAACTTGTATGGGGCACCACTCTGTTATGTACAGAGAAACAGATAACCTTTATCAATAGTCTAATTGATTAATCAATCTCATTCTGTAGGCCGAGTTCTTGACTCAATCAAGTGACTTAAGATAATGTGATGGCGCTCGGACGTGGTCAAAAGTTAATAATGTTTATTGAAATTATACTAATCAATTATCAAGATAATATTATAACACAATTCAATATTAGATGGAAAAACACACGTGGCAATATGAAAACACAGCAGAAATTAAAAGAATGATGTCAGATTATCACAGTCTATCCTAAATCTTAGAAGCTTAAACAACACTTTGGCATCACCCCACATCAAAGAGAATGCATGGATGTCGAACCTTACAGTGAGGGGTGCGCGTTGTCCGGGCGGTGTTGTCTGGCTCGAAGCATGGAGGAGGCACGTGACGTGGTGGTTGCTCGGTTTGATGAAGGGGCAGCGCGCCTGCGCTCCCGTTGAAACAGTGATAGTAGCGTTGCGGCGCGAAGTTGAGGTTCGCAGAGTTGAAAGTTCAGTTTCAGAGTTCACAAGTTGCAAATCTCATTCAAAACCTCTGCTCTCGCAAGAGGTGGATCTTTGAAGAGTATTTTCCTAAGCCCCTGTGTCGACTCAGAGATCTTAGGTAGCAGTCCAGTGTGGATACAGGCTGATCTCACCAGCCGGCGCAAACTTTGTTACTGGGTCACGTGTTACTTGGAGAAACACGGACCCTGGCAGTTGAGGGTTACAAGAGGACAAGAGAGTTCACGGGAGAGGGCATGAGAGAGAGAACAATGGCGTCTCACAGCTTAAATACCTGCGGCTTGTCGGGGGGTCGGTGCTTGTGACCCCCAGTTCTGTGATTGGCCAGTTGATTCGTGACCCTCCTTTGGGGGGTCTGAAAATTAAACAGCACTTTTCAGGATATGTTTTAATCCATTAAATTACATACATACATTAGTAAAAATGACATTATCATATTCAGTACATTGGCTGGAACATATAGAATCCAAACACTTGCATCTTTTAATCACGCCCATACGTTGGATTCACAATTGTAATACTGCTCTGAGCCCGTTCGCTCCCCAAACCCCGTTTATTCACCGATATGTCCCCCATTGAAGAATAAACACTGGCACTGGGAGCATGACTCGGTTTCATGGCTTATGAATGCGCACTCAATGCGTGTTCTCCAGACAATCTGGTGTACGGCGGTTTGAGCTAGAGAGGGAGGGGGAGAGAGGCAGAGAGGAAGTGAGAGGGCCGTAAAGTGTGGCCTGTTCCGGCCGAGTCCTTTGAAGTGGAACCAGGACGTTGGTGTGAACAGCCCCCAGTTCTCCTTTTTGCTTACACCGGCCTTCTCACAACAAAGGGAGTATGTGGACGAAGTGTAATCCGATCCTCTAATGACTGTTAGGAGGAAGGAGCTGTGTGAGGCCTTATCTGGCCCCATCTGGTAGTGAGTGTCTGCGCATGGCTCATCCGCTACAGTGGGCACCGTGAAAAATCATTCACAAACATGTTAAACTCTCGATTGCAAAGACAAGAAGCTCACCGAGGGGGTAATTGATGTCCGTTGGTGTTCTGACATCAAATTCGTATGAATCCTGTAGGGTTTTATTGATCATTTTATGAAATCCATTGACTTGTATTGAAGCGACCGTTGTAATGTGTAGATCAATCTGCAGAGGGAATTCAGGAAGAGGAACTACTTCAAGGTTATTGCGCGAGATCGGAATTAGTTCAAGCGGAAGTTTACACACGTATGTGCTGCGACTAAATAGTTCTATGCTAAATATTTTAAAAAGCCTTTCCAGATGAACTAGAATCTTACTTTATGGTGAATTATATGTCAGAACACCAACTAACACCTCGGTGAGTTTCTTGTCTTTGAAATTGAGAGTTTAACATGTTTTTTGAATGATTTTTCGCAGTGCCCACCCACATCCATTGTATGACCAAAATAGTGGTAGAGCAATTATCAGTCTTTCTCAAAAGTGCTAGTTTTGTCAACGTTTTGATCGGAACCATTGTATATGATCATAAGTAACCTTAAAACAGGGCTAAACATGCATTTTCCCTTTACTTCTCCTTTAAGCAGTTACCCTAATGTCAGTGAACCAAAGCTATGTCAGAACTTAAATCAAGCATAACAAGTGCTACTGTTGCTGTTTATTGCAACTAGGTTCACTAGCTGTGTTGCCAGGCCTCCTTGCCAGACAACAAACATGTCTAATTTCCACCCGCCGAGTGGCACAAACAAATGAATATCACCATGTGACAATGAAGCAATGGAAGCAATTAAAATGTTTAATTAAAATATATAATATATATAAAAAAAATATATAAAAAAGGATTAATCAGCAGCTTCATTTTGCTGATAACACTGTGATCCAATGGGTGGGTAGGATTTTGCAAGCGCTCCTACCTGACCACATCAACACCATCACCTAGTGTGAATAGACAGACAAGTAGTTAGACAAGAGATAAGCAAAATTACTTTATAATACAATCAGTGCTGGACAAATATATTTCGAATGAAAGAGAAACGAGAGAGAAAAAGATAAAGGTGATGGTAACCCGACTCACCCCATGTGAGAGTCTGGTTTCTATTCACACCGTTCCTGGTGTAGAGCCCTTTTTCTGGTCTCTAGAGCCCGCCTACTGCTGTAATATCAGCTTTCCTTGCGTATGCCGCAGTGTTATTGTTCGTTCCCCAAAGATAGATTACTATGAGATAGAAGAAAACATGCACATACCAGACAAAGTATTCCACGATGGACATACCGGACGAAGTATTCCAAGAAGTTATTGAAACTTCCCAGATCTATAAGATAACACCTTTGAAGCCACTATAGGGTCTTTGCTTCCGAAATGTTATTGACAAGACGTTCTCGCGCGCCTTCCGACCGGCTACGGAAAGAGACTAATGTTTCATACATGGCCCCCGGTATGCAATCTGCTTGTGAAGAAGTTCTCATCGATTGGCCGGATGACAGAAATGTTACAGTTGACTGTTACTTTGACAAGTTGTTATTTTGAATGTTATAGCACTGCCTATATCAAGGACACAGTCAACCATGATTGGATGGGATATGTAGATGAGGATCAAACTGATAGAATTGACAGACAGCTAGACTATGGATGGTAAATGGTCAGTTTGGGAACCATAGCTAACTGGGAACTGATGAGTGCTGATAAGTTAGGCTACTGTAAGGAGAAGAAATGACACAAATGTCAATGTACCTGTAGGCTACCTGTACTGATTATATATGGCAATTAAACTTTTCCATTTCTATTCTGTGTACATTTGTCTTTTATGAGCTGGGGTGGACAGCCAATTTCCCAAAGGATTAATAAAGCAAAAACTCAACATGTCACATTGTTATCTAATTGTTATCTATCACATTGCTATCTATCCTAAGAAAGCCTAAATGCCCCATTGTGATTTGCTTATTAACCACAGCTTAATAGTATAACTGAAGGTTGTAATGGGGATTTCATTAAGTCATTACTATGCAAATGATCTCTGAAGGGAGCCTTGGGAGATGTCATTTTTTCAGGAAAACTGCTATCTCCCATCAACACCTAATGTAACATAGACACTCAGGTAGTTTAAATTAAGTTAAATTATCATTGCCACGACTTCCAGACGTGGAATTAGACACCTTGCCTATACGAAAGACAACAACAATTGACTCTTGCCTATACAATAGACAACAACTGTCTCTGCACATCTGCATACATGAATGTTATTTAATTGCACTGCCTACATCATGGACAAAGACACAGTCAAGCATGATCTGATGGGATAAGTAGATGAGGATAAGACTGCTAGACTACGAATAGTAAATTGCTAGTTTGGGAACCTTTCATGTCTAGCTGTATACCTAGGATTGGAATGAGGAACTGATCAGTGCTGCTCAGACAATGTAAGACAAGCAACAACAAGAATTCCAATGTACCTAAGCAAATAAACTTTCTATGTTATTCTAACGGACCTGCATGGGGGTCATCTCTGGATAGATAAAGTCCACATTGTGAGTTTCTTTCTTGCGTCTTGACGCATCTTCTTTTACCTTTTTTTCCCGGTGTGATAGGTGGTGATGCCATTGCATTATATTATATACATAGTATATATTACAAGTATTAGCATTAGCTACTTTTTTTGGGCTGCAAATGGATTTACTCATCTGTTTTTCATTTTGAGATTAGCTAGATACTCGTATCGCAGGTGGCAGATGTAACAGCCCACCAATATCCGCTTTCTGTTCTGACCGGGGAAACAACTGCAAGGCAAATAGGCCCCAGGCTAACCCTAACTACCTAATGCCTAGCCTATTGTACCTGCTATTACTAGCTAGCCATGAACGAAGTGTAGGATACTACATATCTGCTATGCAACATATCAATTATCCAACAAGCTGTTTATGATGGCCAGACACCTCATTGTCCCCAAAGCATTCACTTTTTTCCCCACGTCGTGGTAGCCTATACTGTCAGTCGTAGCCTGCATCCATTGCGAGGATTGGATATGCAGTGATAAGTGAAGGGACAAGGTATTAACATCCAGGAATTGTCTCTTCACATACCAATCTGCATTGCTAGCTCTATCTTGGAAAATGGATACTCGTCAAAATAATAATAGTACTGGGTGTGTAATCGCAGGATAATAGCACTATGTTCAAGTTCAAGTTTTTTATTTGACACTCATATGGCAGTTAAAAACTGAAATGCATGAGTATTTACAAGAATGTATATACATTAAACCTAGGCTAACTCAAATTACCAATAGAACAAACATTCAATATTTAAAATGGTCATTCAAAATTCTTGTCAGGGAGGGGATGGGAGACATCCTGTATCTTTCGGTTCTTGTCCTTGGTGTCTGCAGGTGTCCTTCACGTCTGGTGTGCCGACTGGACACCTGAGCTCTGAAGGGGGGGGGGGGCAGTTCTTGAAGGGGGAGTTCAGGAGGCTCAGTGCAAAGTCCCTACAGAGTAACTTTCTTCTCTCATAGAGGGTGGGGAGAGAGAGGGTTTGGAGAGCGTCCTGGTAGCCAGAGTATGCTCTGCCCATTATGATCCGGCAGGCATGCTTTTGGACACGTTGAGGAGCCAGTTGAGGTTGTTCGGGCATCTATTGAGGATGCCTCCTGGACGCCTCCCTAGGGAGGTGTTCCAGGCGTGTTCAGCTGGGAGGAGGCCGCGGGGTAGACCCAGGACTAGGTGGCGGGATTACATCTCCGCACTGGCCTGGGAGCGGCTAAAGATTCCCCAGGCAGAGCTGGTTGATGCTGCCAGGGAAAGGGATGTCTGGGGCCCCCTGCTGGAACTGCTGCCTCCGTGACCCGACCCCGGATGAAGATGGATGGATGGATGGTTACTTGCTTGACTGAAAAAAAACGTGACATATTTATAGTTGTAGAGCCAAGATTGAAAGTCTGTTTCATTGCTGAGATAGTGAAACAAGCACATTAATTTTGAACACTGATGAGATTCTAGCCATGCATTGTCGAGAAATAATGCACACCCCTCCAGCCAATCAGAATCAGGTATTCACTCAGGCCATGCTATAAAGATCTGATACACAATGGCAGTTCATTTTATTAATTAAAAGATGCGCTATGAATCCATTATGAATGGAAAATACAAATTGAGATGAAATGAGATGGTGTTGATATGATTCTCAACTACATGATTTGATCCGTAAACTTGAAGATTCAACCATGTGGGGCTGCACCATTGACTTAGGTGACAAGGATGTAAGTGATGTGCCTGTACCTGACCAGTTGACTGTAACACTGATGAGCTGTCTTAATCAGCACACTGGCTGTCAGCATCATTTTCAAAACGTGGTTTGGCCTGTTGGCATATTCACAACATTAGTTTGCCAGAAGCACTTTTTGAGAAAAGCCATGATGACATTACACTGTATTTTTTATGCATCTATTAAAGACAGATATGAGTTCTCCTTTACAGAATCATGACATTATTGTGCTATGTAAGCTATAATGTGGTGGGGACCTGTAATCACATGATTATTCAGTGATTATGATCATGTGATTACAGGTCCAAACCATAATTCATGACCATGAAGTGTTTATAGATGTGTAGTGAATGTGTTATGAATATGTACAGTACAATACAGTACAATACAGTACAATGTTACCAAAGAAACTGTGAAAAAGTGAATAATTTCTAGTGCTGCATTATCAAAGTTGGACTGGTTCATTTTTAAACTTCAAAGAGTGTATACATCATGAACAACAGACGTGCACTCTGACACCATTGACTCCAATAAGTGAGAAAGTAAAAGGTTGGTCTACATTCCTGCATATTCTGTAAACAAATAGTAATAATAATGCTGTGGAATTTTAGACCCCCTTTGTCATTGAATTGCAATTACTATTTGGAACATTATGGGAAATGCATAGGCCTGAAATCTTTATAATCTGAGGTTAACTATGGTCACATAATCCCACAGTCATTGTGTCTGGCATTTTCACCCCATCCCCATCTGAGTCATTTACTGGATTTACTTGGAGAATGTTACAGAAATAAGCCAGTCAAACTGCAATTACAGTAAGTGAGTGCTCAATTTTGTCTTTTTAATATGAGACAGACACCCATTTAGAAATTACTGAGATAAAATCTAATGCTTATGGGACCCACACTCTTATCTGTCTGGGCTATGCTAGTAATACAGGGCTGTAATACTTCTGTCTGCAATGTTGAGTCATTCAAATTCAAAATTGTATTCATTATACAATTATTTGACAATATATTGTTCAATTTTGGGAATTTCATGGAATTGGATCCATTCAATTCAAACCCATGAAAACCATGGCAGCAGACAGTGTAATCTGATGAACCAAGATTTTCATTGCATTGGAGAAAACATTATCTGCTTCTGTGTTATTAGAGTACATTGATAAACCATTGGAGACCTTATGTTCAGCAACTGCTGATTAAATGTGCTGTCATCCACAGAATACCACAGAATGAATCATTCAACACACAGATGCTTGAGAAATACCATGTACGATTCACTTAAGATCTTGCTATAATCAAATGTCAGTTGTTGGACTAGATTTAGATATTTTTTCTATTATTACAGTATACAATGAAAATATTAGCTCCATATGCATTTTCTCTTTTAAAAGAATGGCATCAGTCAAAATCAAACACATTAGGTCAAAGGCTCTGGAATATACAGTAGTATAGTAGCCTATGCCACATCTTAGTATGTTAATTAAACAATTTCAAGGGCCCTCCAGTGAGTCAAATCTCTTCGCCAACAGCAACAGGAACTAAAGCCAATCAAATCACTTTAAACAAAGTGAAAGAAACCATTGTCAATCATCACATATCACATTTTCCTTTTTACCTTACAATTGAAATGTTAAATAAAATAAAAATAGTCAAAAATACATTTAACAGTACATGTCTAATAGATATACAGTACCTGTATCAGATAAAGTTACAGCAACATCACCTCTAATTGAACATCATAAACAACTTAATCCAAATATCCAATGAAAAGTGGTATATTACAGAAAACATTTAAAGTCAGCATAATCTATATTTAATCAATAATGTTGATTGAATTGATTGAGTTCTCAAGCAGTGGATCCAACAGAGCTCCCTCCTGGAAAGTAAAACATGCAAGTTATCTCCCCTTGAGGGGAGTGACACCTCCAATTATCTTAGAGAGGAAATAGGACGATTAAATCCAACAAAATGTCCTGCTGTAGGATAATTAATATTGTTGCATCTAATGGTGCTTCTATGATCAGCAATACAAGTTTTCAGGGCTCTACTCATCTTTACAACATATGACTTACCACAAGGGCAACAGATAAAATACAATAAATGACTGATTTAGTATGATAGGAAATAATCCCTTTTATATGGATTTCTTTACCTGTGTGAGAATGTTTAACACAACAACTCTTTAGGATCCCTTTAGGATCCCTGTGGTTGACATTCCTCATGTGGTTAAGATACACAGATAAACCACATGACAAGAATATATTGATTGCCTGACTGATTAATAATTGACTTTTGATACTAATCTTATACCAATGTCTAGTGTGTAGTCATGTACAAAATTAGACAAACATAGATGTTTCACCTTCTACATTTCTGTAAAGTGATAGAAGATGGCTTTGTGACACGTCTCTCATTGCATAAAATGAGGTGATATTTGAGATGAGATGCAAGTGGAATGAGATGATTCATGAAATCATTTAGGCACAATTTTCTGGGACACAATGCCTTAATGCTATTATAATAACAGGTTGAAGATTAATATGGCAGTGTGAAGCAAATGTTTGATGGATTATCTGAACATTGGCATGGACTGATGTATGGTAGATTACTACCCATTCACAAGTGTGATGTTCACAGTTTTTGGGAACATTGGAGCAAGGGACATCCTTGCCAACACAAAATGTTTGCAATGTATCAGATGGGAATGCTGCTACTCTCTAGAAGCTAATACTGCTGACACATTATTAGCTACTGTCATTCCAACTGCAATACTTTGTCCTACTGTACCTCATGGTGTGAGCTAGCCTGGTATGATCATCCCGATCTAGCGAGCTCACTGCTTCGCTCCGCAATATCGGTCTGGCCTTCGCCCCATAGAGAGCGATTTCGTGGGTGGGGGTACTTGCCTTGACAGACAAACACCTTCAGCCAATCAGCGTTCAGCAAACTTTTGCCAAATCCAGTCAGAGGAACGGCAAAAACTTTTTTGGGATAATCGCTCTCGAGGAGGCGAAGCCCAGACCGTTCTGCATTAGTGAAACAGAATGTGAGCTCGCGAGAACAGGATGGTTGTACCAGGCTAGGTGAGAGCAGCAATGGCAACGTCAGCAAAGTTTTAAGGCGTCCAGACCACTCCAGACCACCACTTTATTCAGTGTTGCACAATAGATGCAAGCAAACTCAATTTGGCAGCCAATGGTCTAGGCTATAACTGCCTATAGCTTAAACTAGTGTATCCTTTGTATTATATTGTGTATTGTACATTGTGTTGTGTATAGTGTATATTGACATAGTCTATGTGCAAAACAAAGGCAACACATTATTATTTAAGTTAGAACTTGCAATGAATGACCGGTGTAGGCTAATGGGCAAATGCAAATTATTCAGTATTCATCTGGCAAGGTACACTATCACCCTTGCCAGACGAATACTGGACAATCCTTCCCTCCACTCTTCTCAGAGTTCCCCCTACTCCCCTCTGGACACAGGTTTAGAATGCCCATAACAAGGACAAAACGAGCCAGCACTTCCTTTGTGCCAAGAAGTATTAAATTATTGAACAGCTGTTGATGCCTGTTGCAGTGATGATGATGTTGATGCGATGATGTTGGTGAGGATGGTGATGACGATGATGGTGGTTGGTGACATTGCGGTTTTGGTGATGGGCATGTACTAAACAAATTCCCCTCTGGGGCAATAAAGGTTTCAATTAAATTAAATTAAAAAATAAATGTAAAAAAAGATTTTCCCTATTCTAAATCTCCAACAGTGACATCTATAACATGCAGCTGGAGGACCCATAGATATCTATGGAAGGGAGGAATTCCACCCTTGGGGCGTGTCCCTTAGGAGTCTATCAATGTAATGCCAATTTTTCATGCTAATTTGTGATTGGCCAAAACGCTGAAAAATGACCGCATCGGAGGACAGTACTCTGAACAGGATTTAATGATTGACATTTTGTTAGTCCAATCACATTCCAGATTTACCACAGTGAAGGCCGATTGAGTCGGCGTGGATGTCTGTGTTTCTCTTCCCTGTGCCATTGGAGACTTTTTGTTCGTAGCTCCATAATATAATACATCCGAAAGTATTATGGGACATATTATACATAAAACTGTTTGTCTATTTGTCTTGATTCTAGCCATCTAAATATCTAAGCTGACATAAATACTTTTTGAGCTAGAGCCGTCTGAACACGACAGTTCCACTGGCTGGCTATAGCCGGTAACGTTAGCTACGGGGGCTACGAGGTGCACGTCAGGCTACGGCATAGGCAGGCGCGCAGATTGGCTGGGGCAAGGGGCCAGAGGCGCAAACTGTCGGCAATTCGTCCAAAACATTTCTAGAGACTGGGTCCCAACACCGGATTGGAGAAATGCACTGAACAGCCTGGCTCCTTCTTGTGTGAGAATTGATCGCTTTGCGGTGCTTATTCCTCATCCAGTGATGGATGGGTGGATGGAAAACTTTCAAATGAATGTTCATATTGTTGTGATAATTGTAGCTATAGCAACATAAGAGTGGCAGCTTTGACAGGAACCCAAATGAGCTAATCCCATAGCTGTACCATTGCTAGCTGGCCATGAGCAAACTGTTGGATACTGCATTTGCTGTGCAACATATTCCATTGTCCAGTTGTCAAATCTATTTGCCAACAAACTGTTTGAGAGCCAGCACACCTCAGTGTCCCCTAATCAAAAACATTTGTCATATATCACCTAATCTCTCCAGCACCTCACCAATATAAATTATTTTCTCTCTTTAGAGAAGAGTACAATCCATTACAACTATTGCTTACAATGTTTTTTTGTTGTTTTGTAATATTAATATGATAAATAAATGCTGCATGTAGTTAAAGAAAGTTTTATTCAGTTTCTCATATGCTAAAATTGAATAAAATCCACTTTGTAAAGCTGATATTTCAAATAATAACTGACTGAGGGAAATCCCCCCCCGGCGCCCATGGGAGGTTCGCCTCTCTTCCTCCTGTCCTCCTCAGTTTTTTGAGTCACCAGCCTATATATATAAAATTGTAGGCTAATTGAATCTACCTCTTTTCTGTACCTTGCTGCTATGAAAATCCAAATTTCCCCACCCTGGGGTATAATAAAAGCTATCCTATATTATATTATTAACCTGCATTATTACTACTGCTGTCGCTAAAATTTGTCATTCAAACACTAGCCTACTGTAAAGAATTGGCCAGAATATCATGAATTGGTCCGTAATGGTGAATATATGTGAATAGGCTACATGTCGTCAAATAGCGTAGCCTAATTATCACAAACTTTTGAATAGATTTCCTCCGTCTTTCTGTCACAGTGGGCACCAGCCATAATTTTTACTTTCTGAAATAAAGCTGAAAACAAAGGCAAAAGTGAAAACCTTCATGAATTTGGAGCAAATAGGCATAAGTGCACTATTGTGCACAATAGGCATAAATGCACTTGCTTGGCGCACACAAGGTGTAAGCACAGGTCAAGTGCATTTACGCCTTTAGTGGTGAATTCTGATATTTTGATGGTGAGGAAATGGCTGTATAATGGAAGTAATATTAAATTATGAATCTGAAAACAAAATATTGACCAATGCCATGCTAGCTAGCTAGTTCCCTTATAATTGTACAGGGCTGCAAGGTCAACAGTTTTTTTTGTGCAAAAATCAATGGGCGTTTAACATAGAGAGGGAGTAAGCCTTACTTTCATGAGGTTATTAATTTAGTAATAGAGTATGTAATGGTAGAAATGTTTTTAAATAGTTTGTTTTGTTATTCTGTTGTTAATGATGATTAAAAAGACTTAATACATATTTTGGCTAGTTCCAGCACAAGCACCACATATTTCTGAATGCCACTTAAGCCCTTAAGAACAAAGAAAAAGTAATAAAATGTTGGCGCAGAAAAGGTGTGACCTTTTTACTAAAATGTAATAATTTTGTAGTTAAAAAATCTTTTAAAATATGAATTCCTTTAAGGCTAATCTCTATAAAAGTATTGATTGTTCAAATATGTTGTTTTTAATTAAATAAATGCAATCAATGAAAAGTTAGTTTTTGCTCTACTGAAAAATTTTGAATGTCAATTACACCCCTTTTGCACCAAGCCCTTGATAAATAAATACATAATTAAATGCACACAGTAAAGTGGTACTAATGATGGCTTGGGTCTGTGGGCTTTTCTGACACTCCGACTCGTGTATCGTTCCTGGGTGGAGAAAAGCTCACATCCACAGATGCACTGGGCTGTCCACTCTCTGCAGAATATTGCTGTTGAGGACAGTGCAGTCCTCTACCATGCTGTGTTGTTCTGTCATGATGAACATGATAGCCTATAATAGCCTATTACAATAAACAATTGGTCAATTACATACAGTGTATCTATGCATCCTCGCAGCCCCAGCGACCAAAAGGCCATTCATTCATTGGTCAGATACATGTAGGCTATAGTGATGCACCCAAATATGAAAACATTATCTCTCAGATTGTTTTCACCCACTTTTAGCAACGAAATTAAATCTGGAGGAATGTCTCTAGTTGAGCGCAGTGTTTAGAGACTAACTTGTGAGTTTAGTATGACAATGGAGATATTAACACGCCTACTTCTCCAGAACTAAATAACATGTATTTATTTATGTTTGTATTTATTTATCTATCTATTTATTTATTTATTTATTTATTACTTTCATGTCTCTTCAGTGCCCTAGAAAGTGTGACCAACCACCATGTTAATCCTTTAAAGTAAATAACATAACACATTAGCAAATTCTGATTAAATGCCTCTTGCCCCTATT